>NC_051286.1:28052704-28652704 GCF_015220745.1 Sebastes umbrosus | reverse complement strand
GCAAGCTCGGGTAATAACAGGCCGTTATTATGCTCGTCAGCTGGTGAACGGCGGGGCTGGTTCTCCGTGTGGCAGCGGAGGGAATGCAGCCAGATTAACCCCTCACCCTAACCCTAAGCCCGAGTTAACTCAGTGAAGAAAAAGACGGTCGTTCTTTCTTCGTGAAGAACGGGGGTCCGTTTCTTCCTTCTGCAGGGATGAGGGATCTGAAAGTCTGATGAACACAACAATAGCTTAACTCGTCCAGCGAGGTCAGGAACTGTGGCTAGGTCTTAAAGGGGAACGCTGCAGCGTTGGTACCTCCTGGAGGTCGCAATGGAAAGGGACGTCCTTAAAGGTGCGCTCTGCTTATATCTCCGGTGAGATTGTGGGCGTGTCACCGGAAAGACCCCACAGTTCCTGTGAGCCTCATCCAATGGGAGACCCCTGTTTGGATTCAAATGAAATCTCACACCCAGGTGGGCGATCTCAAAGAGCTGGCGGTTAGTCTTTGTTCCTTTGATCGGGCTTTTGATCTTACATGTAGGCCTGTCTTAAGGCTCCTTGCCTTGTAGGCCGCTCTTTGTCCCCAAAGACCTGGTGAGGGGAGGTCCCAACACCGTGAAGAAACCATGAAGAAACCATGAAGAAACCATGAAGAAACCATGATCCCTGCCTATCACACATTGCTCTAACACAGATGTGCCTCCATAACAGATAAAGAGAAAGTCAATGAATCGGTCATTTCACAAGTTGACTTGACTGATGAGGAAAAGCTGTTGAGCAGTTTGACTACTGTGTTCTGGGAGGTTTAGGTAAAGTGTTACATCATTTATAGAGGGATTACTGTGCTGTATAAAGCATTAAGTTGACAGGTTCATTAACTATGAAGGCCTATCAGCAGCGTGGACCATCACGTGCACTAACCGCTGTGTTCAGGAGCAGGCTGACCCACTTTCCTGACAGACCTTTTCATCACCTCGTTTTTCATCAGCTCTGCTGCCTGTCCCACCAAGCTGGACTTTGTCAACTGTCTGAGACTTGATAAATTGTTGGAGAGGTGCTGAAATGAGTCAGTGTGAGAGAGCACATGTGGCAGGGTGGGGGGCGGAGAGGGGGGGCACAAACTTGACTGACTGGATAGTTTGTGTAACCCTCCTGTCTTCTGGATCATTATCAACATTATGGAAAATATTTGGAACATTTTTTGAGTTGAAAAAACATCAGCATAAAAACTCAGCATTTAAAATGAATGTACTACAATCCCTGTTTCTGTCAAATCCACTAAGAAGTTCCAAGACCCAAGTTCAGAGATGTATCCCCAGTTCAAGCCTAATATGCAACATAAAGCCACATATTATAAACATACTACAGTATGTATCAGCATACATTAACAATGAATACCACTAATACTGCCTGGCCTCTTACTGTACCTGCCCATCACTGAGAGCCTATGCACTCTTCAGGCTTCACTGAGAGCTTAGTCATGCAAAAACATGCTATCTACAGGAAGGGGAGGGAAACCCAAAATAGAGCATGCATATGAAATCCATTCATATTGATGAATGCGTTAACGTGCACTCCAGAGACTTGCTGATACCGATTTATGATACATAGGCAATATCCGATTATCACACTTGAAGATGCAGTATATAACTCCCAGCAAGCATGCTGGTGCTGTGTGAACCAACGCACGGGCATCGATCACGGGGACGTCCCCCACCATCATACGTGGACGTACTGAGGAGAGATGCAGGAGAGTGCTGGCGAGCTAGCTAGGACGACCCAATATCAAATCCGATAGTTGTATTATCACTCTTTTACATCAAGAGTTTTTCCTGGCCACGGCGCGCTCCGGTGCAAGGCTGTTGGTGGGATCTCTTGTTGGGTCTCTAAACTATAGAGTACAGTCTAAGACCTGCTCTATATATAAAGCGTCTCGAGATAACTTCTGTTATGATTTGACGCTATATGAAAATAAATTGAATTGAATTGAATTAAATTATATGATTTAGCCAGTCAAATAATCTAACATTATAAGTGTATCACCAGACACTTGAGAGGTAATGATACTACATTCTTAGTTCAAATATTGTATGACAGTTGGTGCAAGTTTACTTTTTAAGTTATAAAAGCTCATTCAACAGGTATTTGTATCATCTATTACTGATGTACCATCTGTTGGTTCTTAACGGCCAAAATACAAATACAAATAGTGCACAGACGTGGCATGAAACATCAGCATACCCGCAGCAGAGGGCGTCCATTATAATCAACTGAAGCTGCTACACTGACCACAGAAGCCGCACGCACCTGTGCTGGCATCGCATTGGCATTTCCATGTGTTCCTGGACGGGAGGGTGAGTGGTGCTTCACAGCATTGGATGCCTGATGGGCATGCCTCTAGGCGGTGTCACAGTACATGATTGATGAAACAGGAAACCAATGAAACATTTCCCCATCTTTATTTCAAGCATGGAGGGATAGCAGGTATATAAATACAGGATTGTTTGCACTGTCGTCTGCCACGGACAGAAGAAGAAAGCCGATCTTCATCCTGCTGTACCTTCCTACAACTGCACAGACACTTCTCGGCTGCACCTGATTGGACATATGCTTTCACTCGTGGGCTGTCTGCTCCTGAATTTTGCTGTACATTATCCCTTACATATTAGTTACTGATGATTTATAGGATAGGTACAAGTCATATCACTACAGCCTGATTTTCATCATCTAAATATTTCAAACTGTGACATTTCCATGGTGGCTGTAGATGTTGCACACAGTCTTACATCTTTAAAAATAAATTAGAGACATGAAGCTGAATGAATTATAGATAGAAACTGGAAAGATCATCCACACAATAGTGAAATGTACTCCTGAGTCATCATCTGCAGTATCACGTGGGCTCTTGTTTGTGCATTTAGGCTTGGTAGCATCAGATGGTTGCAGTCTGCTGGCTTTTAGGACTTTGATGCTGAACTGCTGAGCAGCTGTGGAAGACTTCTATAGAAGACCCGTATGGTTGTTCTCTGACTGGACTGTCTTATATGCAGTATCAAGGGGTAAACAACAGAACAACAGATGCTGACCTCATGACAAGGTTGATACAATCAGTCATTCACCTTAGGACCTCCTCAATACAGCTGACTCTAATCTGACTACCTCACAACTTAAACACAGACAATCACATCCCCAAATCAATACATTGATTATTCAATCTAAGATGGTCATTTCCCACACAGCAAAGGACAAGAAGAATTCTGTCATTTGTCAGTGGTTTGTGTGTCCCAGTGACCCTGGGAGCTGTGTTGTTGGGGGCAATAGCTCCTGGTAGGGTCTCCCAAGGTAAAGTTGTCCCAGGACGGGAGCCAGACCAAGAGCAATTCACAGACCTTATATGAATCGTTGTGAAACCGGGGCCCCCTTCTAGAGACGGACCTGGGAAGGGACCCCCCCGGTGAGCGTCTGGTGGCCGGACCTTGGCTGAGAGCTGGTGTGTTAGAATTCTCCCCGGAGTTCGAGAGGGTCACCTCCATGCAACTGCGAGTTGCTGAGAGGAAATCTCTGACTGTTGTTTGTGCTTATGCACCGAACAGCAGCTCAGAGTACCCGACCATCTTGGATTCTCTGGGTGGCACTTGAAAAGGGCACTGACTTGGGACTCTATGGTTCTGCTGGGGAACTTGAACGCTTGCGTGGGCAACGATGGAGAACCCTGATGGGGGGTGATGGGGAGGAACGGCCTGCCTGATCTGAACCCGAGTGGTACTTTGTTGTTGGACTTCTGTGCTAGTCATGGATTGGCCATAACGAACACCATGTTCAAGGATAAGGTGTACTTGGTACCAGAACACCTTAGGCCAACGATCGATGATCGTCTTTGTAGTCGAGATAGACAACCATTCATACTCACATTCACACATACGGGAACCTAATTATCCCAACATGTGTTTGGACTGTGGGAGGAAGTCGGAGAAAACCCACAGGAACACAGGGAGAACATGCAAACTGCACACAGAAGGATCCAAGCTGGCCAGCGGGTAGTCTACAACAGCAAACTGTAATTTATACCCTACTTAGCTATATTACTTTCACTATTCTATGTACTGTGTCTTCTGGAGAATATTGATTTAGAGACAGAAACGGAGGCATTTGGCGGTCTCTATTACCTGCTCTTCATCTGTCACTGTGGGAGTCACTTCATCACTTTATTTTAGATCCACTTGTTGGTGATGAAAACTTGATGGGTCTCTCTAACAGAATATAAAAACATGGTGCAGTGTTTCCCATCGTCTGCAGTTTTCCCCATAAACCTTGTGTTGTGAAGTCCTACTGTGAGCCTGCAGGTCCTCTCCTCAGCTGAACACTCTATTCATTAGGCTTGATCAAACTGTCAACTGGGCAGCCGAGGCTCCCACAACACATCCCAGTGAAGGTCAGGAATGAGGAGAATATCGATTTGGAGACAGAAACAGAGGCATTTGGCAGTCTCATCTCACTCCTCTACTCCCTGCTCATCATCTGTCACAGCGGGGAGCCATTGTTCAATCGTCTATTCAATGGTGATACAAGGGCAGAAGTGTGCACTGCTCCTTCCATGGACTTCTGCAGTGATGTTATGCATGTCAAAGTCATTACATGCAGTTGGTGTCTGACACACAATTGAATGGCTCTTTCAGAGGAATCCCGACCTTATAGACTCTACAGTGAAGGAGAGCACAAACACAACTTAAAACCATTACATACTGTTTGGGTCTGAATTGGTCTACAGTATATTTGCATTTGAGAAAAATAAAAAGATCATAAATGACATTCATTAAGGGGCCATGTCCACCAAAGTATTTCCTCCTGAGGCCAGGATTCTGCAATTGGAGCACCGTGTATTTACGCTACGCAATTTTTTTTTCACGTCGCCGAGAGTTGAAAAATGTTCATCTCTGTGTAAAAAACTGTACTCGTCACTTTTAACCCAGCCGTCTAATCACAGTGGAGGAGGTGCGCGACAAATAGCATACCACAAAGACATGATCAAATATGTTCAGACACAGCCTATACAATAGCTTTACCTCAGGCAAACACTTAATCAGACATTGTTGCTTACTTTGACTGTAATGCTCCCATTTCAAAAGATATGATCAATACGATCAAATTGATGGGCACACAGATGTACAAAAACATCTTCCCCAAATTTCTCTTCCGTTTTTTTTTGTTTTTTCGTATGAATGTTCATTGAAATGATTCCTTCAAGCGTTGACTAGCAAAAAAAGATCAAGTGACAACTATAAGCATATACAGACGTAGGCAAAATTGTTGGTACCCTTCCGTTAAAGAAAGAAAAACCAACAATGTTCACTGAAATAACTTGAAACTGACAAAAGTAATAATAAATAAAAATTTACTGAAAATTAACTAATGAAAATCAGCTATTGTTTTTGAATTGTGGTTCAACAGAATCATTTTAAAAAACAAACTAATGAAACTGGCCTGGACAAAAATGATGGTACCCCTAGAAAAGATGTAAAATAGTTTGACCATAGGGACATATTAAACTAAGGTGTGTCCTGTAAATAGCATCACAGGTATCTTCAAACTTGTAATCAGTCAGTCTGCCTATTTAAAGGGTGAAAAGTAGTCACTGTGTTGTTTGGTATCATGGTGTGTACCACACTGAATATGGACCACAGAAAGCTAAGGAGAGAGTTGTCTCAGGAGATCAGAAAGAACATTATAGACCTTCATGTTAAAGGTAAAGGCTATAAGACCATCTCCAAGCAGCTTGATGTTCCTGTGACTACAGCTGCACATATTATTCAGAAGTTTAAGGTCCATGGGACTGTAGCCAACCTCCCTGGACGTGGCCGCAAGAGGAAAATTGATGACATATTGAAGAGACGGATAATACGAATGGTAACCAAAGAGCCCAGAACAACTTCCAAAGAGATTAGAGGTGAACTCCAAGGTCAAGGTCCCATCATTAATCACAAACTAATGAAACTGGCCTAGACAAAAATGATGGTACCCTTAACTTAATATTTAGTTGCACAACCTTTTGAGGCAATCACTGCAATCAAGTGATTTCTGTAACTCTCAATGAGACTTCTGCAGCTGTCGACAGGTATGTTGGCCCACTCCTCGTGAGCAAACTGCTCTAGCTGTCTCAGGTTTGAAGGGTGCCTTCTCCAGACTGCATGTTTCAGCTCCTTCCACAGATGTTCAATAGGATTTAGATCAGGGCTCATAGAAGGCCACTTCAGAATAGTCCAATGTTTTGTTCTTAGCCATTCTTGGGTGTTTTTAGCTGTGTTTTGGGTCATTATCCTGTTTGAGGACCTATGACCTGCAACTGAGACCAAGCTTTCTGACACTGGGCAGCACATTTCGCTCCAGAATGCCTTGATAGTCTTGAGATTTCATTGCACCCTGCACAGATTCAAGACACCCTGTGCCAGATGCAACAAAGCAGCCCCAGAACATAACCGAGCCTCCTCCATGTTTCACATTAGGTACAGTGTTCTTTTCTTTGGATGCTTCATTTTTGCGTCTGTGAACATAGAGCTGATGTGACTTGCCAAAAAGCTCCAGTTTTGTCTCATCTGTCCAAAGGACATTCTCCCAGAAGCTTTGTGGCTTGTCAATATGCATTTTGGAAAATTCCAGTCTCGCTTTTTTATGATTTGGTGTCCTCCTCGGTTGTCTTCCATTAAGTCCACTTTGGCTCAAACAGTGACGGATGGTGCGATCTGACACTGATGTACCTTGACCTTGGAGTTCACCTCTAATCTCTTTGGAAGTTGTTCTGGGCTCTTTGGTTACCATTCGTATTATCCGTCTCTTCAATATGTCATCAATTTTCCTCTTGCGGCCACGTCCAGGGAGGTTGGCTACAGTCCCATGGACCTTAAACTTCTGAATAATATGTGCAGCTGTAGTCACAGGAACATCAAGCTGCTTGGAGATGGTCTTATAGCCTTTACCTTTAACATGAAGGTCTATAATGTTCTTTCTGATCTCCTGAGACAACTCTCTCCTTAGCTTTCTGTGGTCCATATTCAGTGTGGTACACACCATGATACCAAACAACACAGTGACTACTTTTCACCCTTTAAATAGGCAGACTGACTGATTACAAGTTTGAAGATACCTGTGATGCTATTTACAGGACACACCTTAGTTTAATATGTCCCTATGGTCAAACTATTTTACATCTTTTCTAGGGGTACCATCATTTTTGTCCAGGCCAGTTTCATTAGTTTGTTTTTTAAAATGATTCTGTTGAACCACAATTCAAAAACAATAGCTGATTTTCATTAGTTAATTTTCAGTAAATTTTTATTTATTATTACTTTTGTCAGTTTCAAGTTATTTCAGTGACTATTGTGGGTTTTTCTTTCTTTAACGGAAGGGTACCAACAATTTTGCCTACGTCTGTATATACGTATATATATATATATATATATATATATATATGTGACATTTACTTATTTGTTTATTAAATGAAGTCTCTTTTGTGGTATTTGTGGTTGTAGACATCATTTTCTCATTATATGTATTTTGTATAGGGCTGGGTGTTTTTGAGTACCCACTGAAATGTCTACACAGTGTCGACAGAATGGATCGAGGACTGGTCAGATTTGTAGTTTCTTTGCTGACCCTTTAATCAGGAAATTATTCTAACTTTAGAATATTATTTACTCAGGCAAAGTTCTTTATGTAAAGAAATGAAACCCATTCCTAGAGCAGTGTACAGTATGCACACTTCAGCTACATCGTGTCAGAGCATGCATAAAGAGTTTCCTGGTTATTGATATAAAAAGATCTAAAAATAAAAACAATCTGATTGTCCCCACGGAGAATTCAGTCAGTGACTTTGCAGTGAAAGAGCTCAGTGGTTTTTATGTCTCTCCTCACATGAACTGTGTAAAAGATAAAGCACTGAAGGGGACACTCAGTGCACGGGGTTGGTCTTATTAGCAACAGGGTAAAAGATCTGTTATCTGGACCAGCAGATGAAACATTTTGAGAACAGTCCTAAATAATCAACTGCTAAGGTGAATGTATGCAGCTGTCTGAATGGTGGATTGTATTGCATGAGATCCCTCTGGGAAACAAGCCAAGCCAATTGGCATTTATTGGGAGCAGAGGATATGGGAAGCAGCAGCGTTGCAGTGAATACCCAAACAGGTTGAGGCCGAGCCGGTACTGTGAGAGTGTCAAATAAAGCATCTGGGGACTTTAGAAAGGGGCAGCGCACAGACCAAGCTCCTGTTTTTCTTCATCACCTAATTTCCAAGGCAGAGAGAGGCACGGTAAAAATAGCAGACCCTATAGCTTGTTCTTCTAGGCCAGCACAGTGCTGCTGTCTCAGACTGCTGCTCAGCAAAGGCCGGCTGATTAAGTGTTTCTGCGTCTGGGCTTTGAAGAGACAGACAGAAAGAGAAAGAGAGAGACTGGAAACATGTTTCTGAGAGTAAGAGAACATTTGAATTTAAAATGAGTGTTGGAGCCAAATTAGAGGACTGAAAACAGGCATCACTGTGGGCATGGAAACAAGCAGCGCTGTCAGAGCAGAATAGAACAAAGTACAACAAGGCAGCCACTTCCTGACAATGCACACATTGTTTGGACTATTACTGAAGGCAGAACATGGACTCCATTAGACCTTGACAATGTACAGTGGTACCAATAAAGCAGCCGGTGAAAATCAAGCCTGTTTGCTGTTGAGTCGGATCCGTGGGGTCTGTCAGAACCAGGTATCGTAGACGGTAAATTCATTTTATTCAGTTGCCTGAAACATGAATTCATGGAGTTACGTCATCATATAATATTATATTGATCAGTTTACTGTATCGGTCAAAAAGAGAGAGAAGATAACTACCACCAACTCTAATCAGGCTTCAATAGGTACATTTAAACTCTTTAAACAAGCAACAGTCCTGGTTTCAACCATAAAGGACATTTGATCCAGACACTAATACACCTACTGTTATGAGCTCACTATAGCCACAGTTCACTGGAAGACTCTACAGCTTCTCCCCATGTCCGTTTGACATTTTATTGAAAATATATCCATTTTCCAAAAACTCTGGTTTTAATGAACAGGATGTGTTTCCAGTTACCTCACACTTGTGATGCAAAATCACACTCTTTGTATCTCTCAGAGAAATAGAAACAGGTTTAGCTCACAGTTAAAGAGGACATGGAACATTCATGTTTTGGCTCTTGTAGTGCCCACATCTGATAGAAATAACACCAAAAAGCTGTTAACACCATAGATATGATATATGACACATGAAATTTATTTTCTGAATTTCTACCTAGTTATCTAGCTAGCTAGCCGCCATGTTGGAGTGACCCCATGGCATTCATAACTAGAAGTGCGCTCGGAGAGCGCAGACCACCGCCAAGGCAGGTTTCATGTACGTTTCACCGTCTCTACCGTTCTACCTGTTGGACTTAGCCAAGCCAACCAACCTTGTGATGTCACAGACTAGAGTAAATGGTCAAAGCTAAATGGACTTGGTAAATGCATACAGCACCTTTCTAGTCTTCCGACCACTCAGAGCTCTTTACACTACATGTCAGCATTCACCCATTGACAAACCCATTGACACACACATTCACACACATTCACACACACATATTTACACACCGATGTCAGAGGCTGCCATGCAAGGAGCCTACCTGCCCATCAGGATCTGATCTAAATACTCTGATGGTTCAGCCTTCAGGAGCTGTTTAGGGTTCAGTATCTTGCTCAAGGACACTTCCTCTAATACAGTTTTCATTATTTATCAATACATGTTGATCATATTTAGCCTCGTGCTTATTATCATATGATGAATTTTGCCCCCCTGTGCCGCCTGCATCAGTCATTTGCTCGTATGCAGTCAGATGGAGATGTTGATGGGACAGAGGATCAGGAGACGGTGGAGGCAGAGGGTCCACCAGCCAAACACCACATACATCTGCTCACGCACTCTCACTTTGTGCACGACCAGCTCTGTTTCCTCAGCAGAAAACCGCTCGCTTCTCCAATTTACCAAATCATCCGTTTAAATAGCGACGCGCCCGGTGCAGGACCACCTGGCTTTTAAAGGGACACTCTGATAAGTTTAGTTCCTGTTACGCCCAAAACACACCTCAGATTGATTAAGAGACTAAATACAACCTCTTTGTCTCTTGTGCCTTACTCTGCACACAGGTTATGCACTGCCTAACTAGCAATATTAGAGTTAGACACGCCCTAAATGCACTTGCATCATGCACTTTAGACCATGCGTTTTAGATGGTTTAAAGAAGACCTTACTGTAGATGTATAGGCCCCCCACACAGCAGCAGTGAATTTAAGTCAGTTTACACATTTTTGTAGTATTTTAGGGTACTCTCAATTCAATTCAATTCAATTCAATTTATTTTTGTATAGCGTCAAATCACAACAGAAGTTATCTCAAGACGCTTTATATATAGAGCAGGTCTTAGACCGTACTCTACTTCTCACTCAATCACTCAGAGTGCAGATTTGACTTTGGAAATAGTGATTGCATTAATTTACTTATTTGAAGTCATAACTGAGAAGACCTGATAAAACCTGTTCTCCTGCCAGCTGTGAACTGAGTTACCAACCAATTCGACTGCTGCTGTAATGTTTTAATTTGGGCTCCCAGGTTCCCTCTTCTCTCAGCCTAATGAATTATGTTTGATAAAAGAACAACTGTTGTTCCCTCTGCTGGTTCTCAGCTAAATGTTTACCAACTTCAGGGTGTAGAGAAGCAATTAGCTCTCTGATTAAAAGTCCATCAGCATTAATGAGCAGGCAAGGCTGTCAACACTTCAGTCCCATGGAGAGGTGTGTGTGGGGGGGGGGGTCCAGGGAAGTTAGCGGCAGTGTGTGCTGTCCCCAGGTTCAGACCCGGCTTTAATAACCAGATTCAGAGCAGGAAAGTCAGCAGAGAACTACACGAAGTAGTGCAGGCTGAAGTGGGCCATTATCCAAGCCCTATGGCTATGCTGAATGTGACGATGTCCCCCTGAGGACAGAGAACCAGGAGAGCTTTCAGCTGATGCATGTGGAGAAGCCTTCAGGTGCAGGTGAGTAATTATTGTGAGGTGCTGGTGAGTCTCTGGTGACTGGCCCGGATTCCAGAAGTGAATGTCCCATTTATTTTCTCTGTGCACATTTCAGAAAATCTCTTTGCAAACACTTTTAAGTTTTGGACTGAAGCAGCCAGCTTCAGGATAAATTATGACCTTCCAACAACAGGCTCCAAGGGGGAAAACTGTGTATGTAATATCTTTTATCCCATGAAGCACTGGGAAACTCTTTAACTCTGCAGTGCAACAAGCTACCAGGAGAGTCAGGGAGACGTCAATCACACATCCACACAGTCCTAGGAAGAGCTCCACTAATGTAAGGTGCCTTTGCAGGTTATTTACTCAGCATTTATCCATCATATGATAGCCCCATAATACCTTACTTTTCTTAGAGCTATTTGTTAAATAAATGATATGGGAACACATTCTGTTACACCTTAACTGGGATAATGTGACCATACCTCTGCCTTCTACTACCAAGGGATGGGAGGACCACCTGATGAAGGGACCTAGCAGTAAAAAACTAAGTCAGCTTAGCATTGGCTAAAATGTAACGGAGCTTTGGGATAAGTTGCTTTGTTTGTGGCTCCACCAACAATCCAACCAAAATGAAAAGTGATTGTTCCTGTCAGCAGTGGTACAGTTTCCATCGCATACCGAAGAAGAGTAATCAAAAAGAAGTGACTCAGCTCTGCTTTTAGATTGAAAAGGTTTTGTTCATCTCCTTTAACTAAATGCAAATATGCTACTGTATAGTACATTATCCAAGGAAGCTTCTTCAGATCCCTTACCAAAAAGAAGTCTATTTAGGTCTGCTTATACTTCTTTTAGACTTAAAATAAGAGAGTATACTTTCAGATATACATAACAAAAGTATACTTGGCTCATACTGACAAGTATACATAAAAGTCTAAGTATACTTGGCTTATAGGTCTAGTTGTATTTAACAAATATGTTTATATATATATATATATATTTATATACACAGTATATATATATATATATATATATATATATCGCCACCATTTCACTATTAATTAGACAAAAAAAGTCAACGGTGGCACCCACCGCCTCCTAAACTAAACACTTTGTTTTCTGTCCAGTTGTGGTTGAAATTTGCGCTGCACACAAATTCTCATTTTCCTGTCAGTTGGAATTATCTCTGTGGCTTCATGGTGAAAACACGGTTCACCGATATAATCCTGCACTGTCAACCACTTCACAGAAGTTCAGAATTCCTTTCCTGTCAACATTAATCACATTAATGAGCATCCAAGCAGTGTTTCCTACCTGGGCCTAGCCCAGGCTTAAAACCAGCTTCTGGACCAGGAGATACAGATCATAACTTTTAGGTAAAGAAACAACATTGGTGACCTTTCTAAGAGTTTATGGCAAGATAATAACTAATTCATGATTATGAGTTTCCTGTGCTTTTAACTATTCACAAGCTAGCAACCCTCATTTATTTTAGCCTTTGTAAAAATCGGTGATATAAAACGTCTTTCTCAGTTATAAACTGTATGGCTTTTTCCTTCAGCCTTTGTAGTGTAAATAAGCTGCAGTGGATGTGTGAGTGGATGCACCCTGAGTCTTTGTTTTAGCCCGCTCTGGCTTTATGTGAAGCCACTTCAGGCACTTCAAAATATTTTGACTTTTCAGGAAAGGCTGCACTGTTCATGTTAGGATGATGCTGTCATCATAAAATTTAAAAAATAACACACAGCGCTCTGCTCACAGCATGAAAACACTTCATCTCTGCAGCCTTTAATGTTACCCAGTAAGACCTGTGTGTGTGTGTGTGTGTGTGTGTGTGTGTGTGTGTGTGTGTGTGTGTGTGTGTGTGTGTGTGTGTGTGTGTGTGTGTTCTCTATATTTAATTAAATGACCATGATGCCTTAAAATGGAATGATGAGCTTCATCCATACACAGTGAGACAATTGTGTTTCCTCATGAACAATCAGCATACATACTAGGGGTCACAATTCGATTTGACTTTCAATTTAAACATTCCATTGTTGGACTATTAAGTCTACTTACTTCATGAAGATCAACAGATCATTGAAAACGTCACGATGTCAAGGAAAGATGAGAAGGAGAATTCAGAAGGACTTAGGAAAAGACAACCGTGGTGTTCAGAGAATCTGACTGCTCTTTCTCTAGGCTCCGTCATTATGATGTTAGTGCCGTCAGTCTGCCGTGGTGAAACTACAATGTTCTGAAGATGGACTATAAAAGATGCTGCCGTGTGTTATTAAATAGCTCTTTCAGTAACAGACTGCTTCATCCGCGGTGTGTGAAAGAGAGACACCACAGGTCCTCCTGCTGCTGGAACACTCTATCAACAGATAATAAAGGATCATCTGACATAACGTGGACAACGGTGGAAAAATATCACTTCATTACCAAGGTTGGACCTGAAATAAACAAAGGAATAACCTATAGTTTACCACAACAGTTTATATGATAAATATTGAGTTATTGTTTAAGTTATGGAGAAGGGGTAGGACCATTAAATGTATATTTTTCCCACTCCTTTTCAGATGTAACATTTATTCATGTTGATTATTTGTTTGCTATATGTTTACTGTTCATTTTATTTGTTATTCTTATTTTGTTTTTTACTTATTTGTTACATGTTCAAATTAAATAAATAAATAGAAATAATGTGAAACAAAATGATCGTCACTGTGCACTTATCAACGTGAATCCCAATTATGACTGTATGAAGATAATATGCAAGATAGAGGATATTATCGTTTGTTTTCATGAACGCCAGAATGGTGCGTCACTTTAAAAGTTGCGGCCGCAAGGAATTGTGGGATGTTATTATCTCTCTTTTCCTTTGGTAAAGGATGGTCCAGTGTATCCTCTGCTACAGGAGATAATAAAGGAAGCATTGAGGCTCCTTTCCTCAGCATTTAGAGGATTCAAACAGCTCTTATTATGGCTGCTACTGAGATACTTCTGGGTCATTTCACTCCGTTAGGAACCTTCCTAAGAGAAAAGGACTATTCGACCGCATCCCATAAGATTATCATAAAGTGGGCATGTCTGTAAAGAGGAGACTTGTGGGTACCCATAGAACCCATTCACATATCTGGAGGTCAGAGGTCAAGGGACCCCTTTGAAAATGGACATGACAGTTTTTCCTCCCTAAAATTTAACGTAGTGTGGCATGGTTGGTACCAACGGATTTTCTAGTTTTATATGATACCAGTATCTTTTCACTCTAACTTTAAACTGAGCCGCTACAACCGCCCAAAGATCAGTTGCGTTAATGCGTTAAAGAAATTAGTGGCGTTAAAACGAATTTGCTTTAACGTATTATTATTGTGTTTATAATATAAATATAAACACCGCTATCCGACACTATACCGGTAATATATTTTTATTAATTTATACAACCCATCAACTGGTTTATACAACCCATCAACTGGTCTATAGAACCCATAAACTGGTTTATACAACCCATCAACTGGTCTATAGAACCCATAAACTGGTTTATACAACCCATCAACTGGTTTATACAACCCATCAACTGGTCTATAGAACCCATAAACTGGTTTATACAACCCATCAACTGGTTTATACAACCCATCAACTGGTCTATAGAACCCATCAACTGGTCTATATAACCCATCAACTGGTTTATACAACCCATCAAATGGTTTATACAACCCATCAACTGGTCTATAGAACCCATCAACTGGTTTATACAACCCATCAACTGGTTTATACAACCCATCAACTGGTCTATAGAACCCATCAACTGGTTTATATAACCCATCAACTGGTTTATATAACCCAAAGACACTCTGAAGAGCCAACCTCTAACCTCTCTGTTTTATCTGTCTGCCAGGGGGGTCAACACATTTGTCCCTTTTGTTTTTTGGCATTTTATTTTGTGTGCCTAAGATCTGCTCACATTGTTAGACTGAGCAACCTCAGCAGCAGCGCCTTAAGAAGAGGCTTCAGAGGTTTGATGAGTAGGAAAAGACTGGGTGGTTGGTCGTGAGAAGAACCACAACGATGAAGATATTGTCATGGTATCTACATTTAACTGTCCAGATAATACAGGAAATACATTCAGTCGCAATATTTGTGATGATCAGCTTTTTAACTTGATGTGTTTATGAGGGTCATGACCTGGATCATGAGCCATGACAGGAGACGGCAGAGACAAGGATTTAAACTGAAAGGTGTACAAGTTTATTACTAAACATACAATAACCAAAAAATCATAGTGAGGTGATGAAGTGTGTGAATCAGTGTGATCAGTTTTTCAACAGATGGATGAGTGGTTGTGTGGTGAATGAAGGGTGTAAAACCTAATCTAGTAACACAGCCGAAGCCAACCAAACAAGAACATGGTGGTGTAGGAATGGAGAGATCTCAGCTTTATCTTTAAACCATGTTAATATATCTATTTAGTATAAAACTAAATTGTTTTTTTCTGTTTTGTTTTCTTTTACAGACTATATACAAATAAAATTCTTCTGAATATCTGGATGAAAATTATTCTGTGTTTTTCATAATCCAAACACAGATGGTAGCCAGAAATGATACATCTTAATGCTCAGTTAGTAAAATGTGAAGCACAATTTTAAAATGTATTTCATTATCATATGAGATACATTTCTTTATATTGATGTTTCTTCCAAATATCATACAAAAGGTGTGAATGTTTTGCTTGTGTTTTACAAAAAAAGAGCAAGGATGTGTCGTTTCCAACAACCTGGATTTAGAAATACGATCACAACTTGGTAAACTGATTAAAATGTGTTTTTATTAAATTATTTATCAAAGATAGTCAGAGAATAGTCTGCTTAGCTCTGTGACTTGAGTTTAAAGGTCAGACATGAGAGGCACAAACTGTAGCTACTGTGACTGTAAAGTATACTAGAATATAGTCCTTCACTTATTATAACATGTGAACATGCAGTTTTCTTTCCCTGCTGAGGAACACTGTCAACTTTGATTTATTGTGTGAGATGTTAAAGAGGTTCTGTCAAAGACAGTTGTTGAGTACTAATATGACAGAATACCTGCAGTCTCATCTTTACTGCAATGATGAGTTCACTGTCCAGAGCAGTAACAGATATTAGTTCATCTTAAAATGTGGACAGAAAACCACAGAAACATGTTGAAGTTTTAAAAAGTGAAAGTGTCCGTTGACACTAATGTTAGCTATGTTTCTTTGTTAATATCGCAAAGTTACCTAACTTATTTTAAAATGAATTAACTCACAATACTTAAACATTGATGGAATAAATAAACTTGTTTTCCCTTCGAAAAAGAAATAAACTAGAATTACGACCTCACGGTTGTCTGCCTCCCCCAACCAGTCAAGTTACAGTTTACATCCACGTCTGTACAAAATGTCATCACTTCATCATTTTATCATAACAAACATCTGTGTGAAATTGTCATAATTAGCAGATGAATTCTTGAGTTATGGCCAAAAATGTGTTTTGTGAGGTCACAGTGACCTTTGACCTTTGACCGCCAAACTCTAATCAGGTCATACTTGAGTCCAAGTGGGCGTTTGTGAAACTTGTTTGCTGAGTTTAATTTCAAATCCAGTTCCATCATTTTAAATCAAGTTTAACTACATTATGATGACACTTAACCTTTACAACACCAAGTCAGTCAGGAAGAAAGCATTCACACCATCAGTTCAGTGTTCACTGCATCCATTCAGATAAACCACCGTTGTGGTAAAACAGAGGGAATGGTGACATCTGCTGGCAGAAAGCAGCTCCAGCAGGAAAAACAGAACATGAACGGTGGTGAGAATGACCGCTTCAACACGGATTTCTGAGGGGAAGAAGCTCCAAGGGCGACTTTATGTGTCTGTGTTCTGTCATGTAACGTGAAAACTGGAAGAGTCACACGTAAAACTGGAATATTCCTGTGTGTTTTTCCTAGTGAATATAAAATCTAGAGTACGCATGTTAATCAGTTCTGATTGTTTATTTTACATCAAACATTATATAAAATATGAAGCAGCTGACATTACACCAAAATCCAGACGTAATCTGTCTGTAGTCAGTTGAGAAACTGAAGTGAAGCCTCGACTGAGTTCAGATTTGATCTGATTCTTTCTGATTGTTACAAGCAAATATTTATCTTCTATAATATGAGAAATGGCTGGTATTGGTTTTAATCATGGATGTATAAAGAGAACTGGATCCAGCGTCGGAGGCTCCCGTTCATTCCTCTGAGAGTGTCTCAGTGGAGCATGAAGACAACATGGCTCGACTGCCGAGTGATAAAGAACCCAGATCATCCGGTGATCTTCCTCATCCATCGGCCCATAGAGCAGGAGCAGTAGTGTTTCCTTCAACTCCTCCTCCTCCTCCCGGCCCTCGCTCCTTTAACTCCTCCTCCTCCCGGCCCTCGCTCCTTTCACTCCTCCTCCCGGCCCTCGCTCCTTTCACTCCTCCTCCCGGCCCTCGCTACTTTAACTCCTCCTCCCGGCCCTCGCTCCTTTAACTCCTCCTCCCGGCACTCGCTCCTTTAACTCCTCCTCCTCCCGGCCCTCGCTCCTTTCACTCCTCCTCCTCCCGGCCCTCGCTCCTTTCACTCCTCCTCCCGGCCCTCGCTACTTTAACTCCTCTTCCCGGCCCTCACTCCTTTAACTCCTCCTCCCGGCACTCGCTCCTTTAACTCCTCCTCCCAGCCCTCGCTCCTTTAACTCCTCCTCCTCCCGGCCCTCACTCCTTTAACTTCTCCTCCCAGCCCTCGCTCCATTAACTCCTCCTCCTAGCCCTTGCTCCATTAACTCCTCCTCCCGGCCCTCGCTCCTTTAACTCCTCCTCCCGGCCATCGCTCCTTTAACTCCTCCTCCTCCTCCCGGCCCTCGCTCCTTTAACTGATCCTCCCGGCCCTCGCTCCTTTAACTCCTCCTCCTCCCGGCCCTCGCTCCTTTAACTCCTCCTCCCAGCCCTCGCTCCTTTAACTCCTCCTCCCAGCCTTCGCTCTTTTAACTCCTCCTCCCAGCACTGGCTCCTTTAACTCCTTCACCCGGCCCTCGCTCCTTTAACTCCTCCTCCCGGCCCTCGCTCCTTTAACTCCTCCTCCTCCTCCTTCCAGCCCTCGCTCCTTTCACTCCTCCTCCCGGCCCTGGCTCCTTTAACTCCTACTCCTCCTCCCATCCCTTTCTTCTTTAACTCCTCCTCCTCCTCCCAGCCCTCGCTCCTTTAACTCCTCCTCCCGGCCCTCTCTCCTTTAACTCCTCCTCCTCCCGGCCCTCGCTCCTTTAACTCCTCCTCCCAGCCCTCGCTCCTTTAACTCCTCCTCCTCCCATCCCTTTCTCCTTTAACGCCTCCTCCCGGCCCTCGCTCCTTTAACTCCTCCTTCCGGCCCTCGCTCCTTTCACTCCTCCTCCCGGCCCTCGCTCCTCTAACTCCTCCTCCCAGCCCTCGCTCCAGCCTCGGTCTGGGTCTCATTCACATAAACAGAGGAAGGGAAATAACTCTGGATTCAGCTATAAGTGCATTTTTACAACTTTTAGGACCTAATAATTTAAATAAGGACTATTAGAGTGTGATTCACCTCAAGAAAAAAATTTCCGCTGAGTTACAGACCTCTCCCAATGTAAGTCTATGGGAAAACGTATTTTTGAGCCCAATGGCATGTGACGGACACGGAAGATGTACTACCGGCCGGTGATTCATCTGGCTAAATGGCAACCAAACAACAGACTGATATTTCCGTTTGGCCACTACGAAAATGGGCATCAAAGCCCGGCGCTCTTCCTGGAGGGCTCGGTTTTAATAGGGTAACTTTATTAACTTCCACTGTTATTTAGAAATATGTGGAAATAAACAGCAAAACTCCATCGTTCCACAGGGTGGAGCTGCAACACAAAGCAGAGCAGAGAGATCTATTTAAATGTGTTAATCTACAGTTATGTTGTCATAAACTGAACTATTCTGCAGAGGCACTTTGGATTCAGAATATATGAATGAATAAAAAAAAAAAGACAAAATAAGATGCAGGTCCAGGTGGTGAACCTCTGTGGATCATCAGGACACAGCTGATCCTCTCAACACATCCACTTTTCTGATCACTCACTCTGACAGAGATCACCACCAGCTGATGAGAGAAGAATAGAACAGAAGTCTGTACTACGAAACGGGATTTGGCGTTAGCGAGGTAACTTCAGGGTTAACCCTTCAGGGTTTTCCGTCCTACGAAGGTGGATCACCTCTTACCGGGGTAGATCACAATGGTAACTGATGCTGAACAGCTAACCTGCTCCGGAGCAGGTTATGTTCCAGATAAGAGATCAACTCTATAAAAGCACCTCCTACTGACCAATCAGAGCTCAGTGCGGGGATCATATGGTAATATTACACAAATATGAGGAAGTTACCGTCATAATCAGACTGAAAACAACACAGTTTAAACTAAGAGATGCAGGAAGGACAGCTGGCTCTATGCTGTGGGTGTTTACCGCTTTGAATTATATTTTCATTCTTATTTTTTTACCTGGTCTCGAGTCCGTTTCACACCGCCTGAGAGGGGGGATGCAGCTGAAAGAAGGTTCAAATAGTCATACATGCCACATAGTTTTTACTGGGCTTGATTAGGTGTATTCCAGTCATCCAATATACTTCTAAAAGCTATTTATATCTAGACGAGTAAATCTTACTTTTGAGTGTTTCGTTTAATTAACAAGTCTGTTAATTTACGCATTCACACATCGGGAGGTTTTTCTTTTGCCAGCTGTCCTTCATGCATCTGGCAGCTTCAATTGTGTTACTTTTAGTCTGATTATGTGTTTAATTTCTTCGTATTTGTCTGATATAGTTTAATCTTTGTCAAATGTGCCGCTCTGCTGGCAGTAGTCTTGTCCAGGTCTGCGATTGGTCAGATGCTGCAAACACCGCCCCGTTCATGTGAACGCGCTCACAGCCAGACTGAGAAACCCTGGGATGATTTACCGAGTTGACAACCAGCATCGTAGGACCGCTTAGCGAGATCTCGTTTGTTAGGGTTAGTGAAGCCAGATAACGAGAAGATTCCCTGGGTATGTTGAACTCGCTTCGTAGTACAGACCTCAGAAGTCATGAATCAGTGTTTACAGAGACTCCCTCCATCAGCTGTCAGTCACTGATGCAGCACGCAGTTCATTTATAAAACTATCACTGGCAAAACCAACATCCATATCTCCGCTCACTACTCAATATCTCCAACAGTAGCCACAATTTATCTTCTAGCTAATTCATCAGTGTGTTCCTAAAGTCTGCACCTCCTCTGGTCATCACTCATTCCAGTGTGCTGCTCCTAGTGACTGGAACGAGTTAATAAAGACACTAAAACTCCACACCCTCATCCCGTTACCTTCCTTTAATAGCTCTTTGGGCAGACCACATCATGGTTACTAACTGTTTAGTACCAAATTCCCTCTTTGTGTTACTAATCCTCCTGCAGCTCAACAAGGAAACTGTCAAACACAACATACTGATTGGATACATACTAAGGCTGGGCAATATATCCATATTATATCTACAAGACTGTGGATTTAGTCCTCACCTCGTAACACTCAGGTTATACGGGGATTGCTTCACAGACAGAAGGAATGATGACAGACATCAATAGCTCTTTGAATGTACATATGAACATGTAAGTCTTGTATTGAGATAGACTTGAAAAAAATATGAACCTGCAAATATGTTTCTGATGCAGAATATTTATTTGGTTTTTGATGCAATCTAAATGTCTGCGGCTTCAAATAATTAGACAATGCTGACATGAAAACAGAGCACAGTTAGATCTGCTGTCAAAAAGAACGTGGGAATAACTTAGAACCATAGAAACCTCTGATTAGATGGTGTCGTTCATAATCATCACTTATGTGCCTTTAAGTTGGTGAAATACGTGTTTGTTGAAGAGTGCTACACCTTTAGACATGTTCAAATAATGTGCTACAGGAATGAATCCTAAAACCCAGAAATGAGTTAGCATTTTAGCACTTCCTCTGGAAGTCAATGGATTTTTTGAATGGGTTTTTAGTTAGAAGCCTGAAATAAGGTCTGTGGTTAAAGGTCCAGTGTGTAGAATCTGGCAGTATCTAGCAGTGAGGTGAGGAGATTGCATCCAACTGAAGCCTCTCCCGTGTGCGTAGAGAGTGTGTGTACAAACTATATAAACTACAGTCAGTGAACTGACCTCAGAGTCTCCAGTCTACAGTTTGGACTCTCCAGTCCAGCAGACAGCAGTTTCACTCCTGAATACTGCAGGTTGTTGTAACTCAGGTCCAGCTCTCTCAGATGGGAGGGGTTGGACTACAGAGCTGAGGCCGCAACTTTAAAGTGAGTATCTGAGAGACGACATTCAGAAAGTCTGTCATGACAAAAAAATGACAAAATATGTTATTATGAAAGAGGACAGTTTATATTTACTTCATGCATTTGATGACTAAACAGTTTGATATATACTTCTTTGATTAACATTTGCTCCTCACATCAGTGGTTCAGCTAATCTTATCTCACCGTTTGACATGAAACAATAATTCTCATCACTCTCTCTCAAACCTGCAGACTTTTAATCTTTGTTTTCCTTTAATCTTGCAGATGGAGAGAGTAAAAATGTAGTTACATTGAGGCTTCCCTAATGTCCAGTCTGTCAGTGTGATCTGATCCCTGTTCTGTCTCCACAAAGTTAGCATGAGGCCTTCTTGATTAGAAAAACATTTTTAAAACTCAGGGAATAAGTAATTATAATACAGTTGAGAAAGTTGACCTCTCTTTGCTGCTACCTGCTGCTGTCAGGTTCACGTCCATCAATGGGAAAATTCAGTGAGTTCAGTGAGTGAGGAGTAGAGCCGCTGCTCCTTTGGTTTGAAAGGAGCCAGCTGAGGTGGTCCGGGCATCTGGTACCACCCAGCATTCACCTGGTCAGTTCTCTTTAAATCTCTGCTTGTTTTCTTGGCTTAGAGCAGGTTTAATGAGGATTATTCAGCCAGTCATGACTGTGTTCACAGAAGAATCAAACTGTTGAGTTCATTCTAACATTTCTCTCCTCTACAGTCCACAGGGACAAAACTGACTCAGAGAGTTTAAGAGTGAAGTAATAAAAAGTTGGATTAACACTCACTCTGGTTCAGTCTTCAGTCTTTCCTCCTTCTGCTCTGTTCACTCAAAATGGAGTCATTGAACACTTTAAGGCTGCATCCCAAAGCTCTTAATTGCATCCCTGTTTCCCTCGCTTGTGTCTCATCCTTGCGTCTTAGTCCCTCCCACCAGGGAAGCATGGAGAGACGCAAGGAAACCAGGCGAGGAGAGAGGAAACGAGGAAATACGTCACGTGAAGCGACGCCCGTTTCTGATGACAGCAGCAGCTGATCACAGCTGGATCAGCTGTCAGTTGGCTTTAACAGCTGTTTATGTCTGAACTGATCTAATAATACTAATAAAGACAAGTGCAAGCTGCAGTCTGTATTTCTACTGTGGACTGAGTCCTGCTTAGAGGACCAGGAACCATCTCTACTGGAACAATATCTTTATATTATTTATTCATTATTAGCGTCTGTAGTTATTGATATTCTGATTGTGAGTTAATTATTTAATAACTCAGAATATGACTATGGTGTCTTTTGAACACTGGACATTATTTATTAGGCTAAAGGGAAAATGTAAATGATGTAACTCATATCAAACCCGACATTCAGGAATTACCAGCCTCATGTGACTGAATGGAAATGAGGATAAATGATGTAAAAGGTGTTTGTTGCTGACAGACAGACTCTCCTTCTCTCTCTGACTTTAATAGTATCCATAATAAAAGTTAACAGGGGAAATAACAGATCATAAAAAGAAAAAACATTCTAATAAATGAAAGTTATTTTAAGTCAGTTTATCAGGTATTATAAACCCCTCTCAGTAACAGGGTGCTTCACTCTCGGTGTGTGGAGGAGAGATACTGCAGGTCCTTCTGCTGCTGTTCAGAGCTTCAGTTAACACAGATTTTAACTAGACGGTGAATCAGAAGACAACTAAAATACAAAACGTTTAATCTGTGATCTGTCTTCACTCCGGTATAAAACTACAGTGATGTTGAGAGGTAAAGTTATCAGATCAGTCTGGTCGGCAGCAGCGTCCAATCAGTAACTGATATCCAATAAGGGGGCGTGTCGGTCGGTAAAAGACTTCCGTAAAGGATACTCTTGTGTATCCTCGCTCATCGCTCCTCAGAGATCCCTCCTCGATCCTCGCTCCTCGCTCCTCCGTGCACAAATAAGAGCTTTGGGATGGTCTTCAAGATGGCGCACCAGAACAACTACCAGTTCAAGCGAGGATCGAGGAACGAGGATATGAAAATGAAGAGCTTTGGGATGCAGCCAATGGGTCTTTCCCATTAGTGCTTGACTCCTCGACTCCTCGACTCGCGTCTTAGTCCCATGGGAGATGCGAGCGGAGGAGGCGAGGAAAAGACTCGAGGAGAGAGGAAACGAGTAAATATTTTTTTAGAGACATGAGACGTCGTTTCCTCTGAAGCGTCACGTGGAGCGACGTCCGTTTCTGATGACAGCAGCAGCTGATCACAGCTGGATCAGCTGTCAGTCAGCTCTAACAGCTGTTTATGTCTGACCTGATCTAATATTAATAAAGAAACAGAGTTATCAGAGCAGCAGTGTTTCCTCTCTGTAGCCTGTTACCTGTTTAGCAAACACCTGCACATGAATAACAGCTGCAGTCTGTATTTCTACTGTGGACTGAGTCCTGCTTAGAGGACCAGGAACCATCTCTACTGGATCAATATCTTTATATTATTTATTCATTATTAGCGTCAGTATTTATTTATATTCTGATAGTATAAGTTATGTATTAGTCTGAATGTTTCAGGGAAAAGTGAAATGGAAACTCATATCAAACACGACGTTCAGGAATTATCAGCCTCACATGTGACTGAATGGAAATGAGGATAAATGATGTAAAAGGTGTAAAAGAGAGACCCTCCCTCTCTCTCTGACTTTAACTGGATACTTAATAAAAGTTAACGGGGGAAATAACAGATGATCAAAAAAAAAACTCTTTATAATAAATGAAGAAAGTTATTGTAAATGTGTATGTCAACTTTTATAAACCCCTCTCAGTGTCAGACTCCTTCAGTGACGGTGTGTGAAGCAGAGATCCTGCAGGTCCTTCTGCTGCTGTTCACACTTCACCATCAACATGGTCCGTTTGTTGTTCACACCTACAGTTAACACAGATTATAACTAGATGGTGAATCAGAAGACAACTAAACTATAAAACGTTTAATCTGTGATCTGTTTTCACTCCGGTATAAAACTCTAGTGATGTTGATGTATCAGATCAAACCGATCGGCGCAGCGTCCAATCAATAACTGATATCCAGTAAGAGGGCGTGTCGGTCGGTGATAAACTGCCGTGGAGGAAACACTGGAGGATGCACTGGTGTATCCTCGCTCCTCGCTCCTCGCTCCTCGCTCCTCGCTCCTCGCTCCTCGCTCCTCGCTCCTCGATGCACATTTTATGAATTGGGACGTCCTTCAAGATGGAGGACTGAGATCGATTTCCGGGTCACAGCCAGAGGATCGAGGAGCGAGGAGTCGAGGAGGCGAAAAATGCTGAAATGAGAAGGACCTTAACAGTCAGGCTTCCCTTCCTGTTCATGTACCTGGATCACATGGTCAGTGTGGCTCCTCCCCTCTCCATTTACAGGAAGTCAGGTGAGTTTATCTGAGTGTGTGTACTTGTTTTCATGAGAAATGAGGACAATTCTATAATAACACAACTTCAATATCAGGATGCTCGGAAAAATGAGGACATTTTTGGCATCTTCATTTTTCCGAGCTCACCACAGTGTTCTAGAGCCTCCATAACATAAAAATCATCTCTGACTAAAATATAGCCTTGGACAAAATCTCAACAGATGGATGTATTCGTAGAAGCATGGCTCGGAAATACTTTGATTCACAGGTGTCTAGGACCTGGGGGAAGGCACGTCCCCATTTGTCACGTTTTTTTCAAAAGTCCTGATATTATCTATAAACACTTGTGTGTGTGTCTGTCTGTGTGTGTGTGTGTGTGTGTGTGTGTGTGTGTGTGTGTGTCTGTGTGTGTGTGTGTGTGTGTGTGCGTGTTCAGCGTTCAGCTCAAGGAGGATGAAAAGAGGAAATATTGTACGTCATCACGCGTCATATTATAGGGGAACACACATGCGCAGTAATCTCTGGTCTCTGGACTCCGATATGAGCCAATAGCAACGCAGGACCGCAGCTCCAGTTACACTGCGCATGTGTGAAACCCCGCCGCTCCAGACCGGTCCTAACCTCTCTCCATGAGCCGTGTTTGAGCTCCGGACGTGCGGGCGTAGTTTATAGGAAGGAGACCGTTACCGTTACCGTTATGAGACGGAATGCTTTAGAGACTGAAAACATTCCACATTATGATCTCTCTATCTCTCCTGCTGTAATGTGATGTATGATAGACTAGCCGTGTTTTCACACTCTGGCCTGGGTTCCTCCGCCTGGCCTCTGATCAGACTGCCGTTGTCCCTGCTGCTATTTAAAGCCCACAATCATCCGGGATGTGGTACAGAAGTGATTTAGAAGATGGATACGAGTCTACTAAAACAGGTGAGACAGCCATCAGATAACTGGGACGACCAGACGAGACCTAGCGTCCGGGCTGGCTGCTAGATCCATTACATGTGTGTTAAAGGCCGAGAACAGCTGCAGTCCAGCTGACGGTAGCTCGGATATGATGCTACTGTGCTATGCTACATTAGAACATCCTATCATTACACTGAGCACAAGAGGAAGAAGTGAGTTTCCGTTTATGAGCTATGAGTTTTCTGGCTTTGAGCTGTTCTGCTGCCAGTCTGTCCAGCTGCTGGTAAACCCAACCCAGTAGAACCCAGTGGAGAGATTACTGAACCCAGTAGACCCAGTAGAGAGGAGATAACTGAACGCAGTAGACCCAGTAGAGGAGATTACTGAACCCAGTAGACCCAGTAGAGAGGAGATAACTGAACGCAGTAGACCCAGTAGAGGAGATTACTGAACCCAGTAGACCCAGTAGAGAGGAGATAACTGAACGCAGTAGACCCAGTAGAGAGGAGATAACTGAACGCAGTAGACCCAGTAGAGAGGAGATAACTGAACGCAGTAGACCCAGTAGAGGAGATTACTGAACCCAGTAGACCCAGTAGAGAGGAGATAACTGAACGCAGTAGACCCAGTAGAGAGGAGATAACTGAACGCAGTAGACCCAGTAGAGAGGAGATAACTGAACCCAGTAGAGAGATTACTGAACCCAGTAGACCCAGTAGAGAGGAGATAACTGAACGCAGTAGACCCAGTAGAGAGGAGATAACTGAACGCAGTAGACCCAGTAGAGGAGATTACTGAACCCAGTAGACCCAGTAGAGAGGAGATAACTGAACGCAGTAGACCCAGTAGAGAGGAGATAACTGAACGCAGTAGACCCAGTAGAGAGGAGATAACTGAACCCAGTAGAGAGATTACTGAACCCAGTAGACCCAGTAGAGAGGAGATAACTGAACCCAGTAGACTCAGTAGAGAGGAGATAACCGATCCCAGTAGAGGAGATAACTGAACCCAGTAGACTCAGTAGAGAGGAGATAACCGATCCCAGTAGAGGAGATAACTGAACCCAGTAGACCCAGTAGAGAGGAGATAACTGAACCCAGTAGAGAGATTACTGAACCCAGTAGACCCAGTAGAGAGGAGATAACTGAACCCAGTAGACTCAGTAGAGAGGAGATAACCGATCCCAGTAGAGGAGATAACTGAACCCAGTAGACCCAGTAGAGAGATAACCGAACCCAGTAGAGGAGATAACTGAACCCAGTAGACCCAGTAGAGGAGATAACTGAACCCAGTAGACCCAGTAGAGAGGAGATAACTGAACCCAGTAGAGAGGAGATCTTTTAAAATGTGTTGTTTCAGGCTCCAGTGGCGGTGGTTCTCCAGGATGGGCCCCTGGCCACGAATCAGCCTGGCACAACAACCCCCCCGGCCCTGGGAACGGTATCTGTGGTGGGCGCCGCCACAGCACAGTGTCCGACAGCGGTGACACTGGCATCGGCACCTATTGCTCTGACAGCGTGGAAGGTAGGATGTCCTGTCTGTTCATTCTGCAGTGGTTGAATGAATGTCAGCAGTGTTGATGGGATGCATTTCACCGTCCAACATTCAACATTCACAAACAACACAGAGGTGGTAATTTATATAGCGCTTTTCTAGTCTTCCAACCACTCAAAGCTCTTCACACACTGATGGCAGAGGTTGCTAAGGTGCCAACTTTGCCCATCAGGATCTAATCTAACTATACTCCGATGGCTATGCCTTCGGGAGCAATTTGGGGTTAAGTGTCTTGCTCAATGACACATTGACACATGACCCGGAGCAGCCGGGGATCGAACCCTCGACCTTCCTATTGGTGGACAACCTGCTCTACCCTCTGAGCCACAGCCGCCTGTAATAGAGATGCAAATCCCTGCCATGCTGGGAATGCTGACGTGCCGAGTCAAACCAAGTCAAGCCAAGCTAACAAATGTGTATGTAAATACCCTGTTAGTTGTGCCTAGGGTCCGGTCTAAGACCCACAAAGAGGCTGTGGTTCGCCACCATGGCCCCAGCCTGTGGAACGGCCTGCCGGAGGACCTGAAGGGAGCAGAGTCCGTGGATATCTTTAAAAGAAAACTGAAAACACACCTTTTTAGTCTGGCTTTTATCTAGTTACTAGTTTTATTAAACTACATTTTATTTTACTCATTTAAATGTCTATATTAAATTAAATTAAATTAAATTAAATTAAATGTATTTATTTATTTATTTATTTATTAACTAACTGTTCTCTTTAAGGCTTTATGCTCAGCACTTGGAGTTGCATTTAATGTATGACTTGTGCTATATAAATAACGTTTGATAGATTGACTGTTGCTGGTAGTATGCTCTCAGATAACAGAAACACAGTAATGTTCACTAGTATGCCTCTGTTGATGATGATGATGATGATGATGATGATGATGATGTCTGACATGATTCTTACAGACGACTCCAGTTCCAGTACCACGCCTCTGTCCTCCCAGCCGCTGGCCCAGCATCCCATGGGCCCTGAAGACAGTGCCGTCCCCATGGTCCACGTCATGCTGTCTCCGTCCTCCTCACCCTACACCAGCTTTAGAATGCCAGCCTCACCCAGCAGCACAGGGCGCTGGAGCAGGTCCTGTCAGCTGCTTTCGCCAGCCATGTCTCCCCTGGGTGCACCAAGCAGTGTGGACATAAAGGACCATCAGCCTATCCGGAGGTGGTCCTCTCTCACCAAGTTGTCCTCTGATAAGTGCTCCCCTAGGACGTCAGGCGATCAGTTCAACCCAGATTCACACGGCTCCCTGGACAGAGGTCGGCTATATGGGTACAGAAAGGAACCCCTTGGTTCAAACGTGGACCTTTATCTACCTTTATCTTCCTCCTTGCACTGCCATAGCTTGCTGCAGCGCTCACCAGGTGCTGGCCCCTGCTACCGATACAACCACAGCAGCAGATCCAATGGTTTGGAGACAGACCTGTCCCTTTCCTCAGCTCTGTCCTCGTCGGTAAAACACAACAGTATGGACATGTACTATAGTGCTTTACCAGAAGCTAAACTGGCTCGGGGAGGTGCTCAGGTTTATGGCCTCAGCAGTCCCACACAAACAAACTCACCACTGGGTCACCAGACTGATAGAGGCTCTCCCATTCAGCCTGCAGTCCGCACCCAGATGTGGCTGACTGAGCAGATGGAGTACCGGCCCAAAGTAGAGGGGGGACTTCAACTGGGTCAGATCAGTGCTACTGGAACAGAGGGCTGTGGTGGAGACGGGCCGTTGTCATGTCAACATGGACGTCATCAGGAACCAGGGCTTAACCAGGTGAGAGGAGTATTATAATAATGAAATGGGAAAAGAAATGAGGACATAGAGGACAGAAGAAGGCAAAGAAAGAGTTATTGAAGGTTGGATGGGCAGAAGGAGGTAAAGGATGGATGGACGAGGTTTATGCTCAAATATCCAAATGTTTAACATGCTCAATTCACCTTTCTTTAAAACAATGATTTAGTGCCATGTTACAGGACCAATATGTAATATATTTACTGTAATAACCATGACCATGATATATCATCAGAGATTAAGGAAACATACTGAACTGAAATACAGGCTTCTCAGATAACAATGTTACAGCCAGTATGTTCTCCATTCCGGTCCATAACTTCTGTTTTTGTTTTGGACGGTGTGATCCGTCTGCTGTCCATTTCAACACTCGTTGTTACATATGAAACTAATTAGCATACAAACACAGCCTTCTGCAGCCATGGAAGCTAGCTAATGGACTGGATCAACAGAGATAACGTTAACGTTAGATTCTACCGACCTGAAAAGCCTCGGCACATCTCTCTGTGGTCCGTGTGCAGCTGGTTATCAAAGCAGCGAGTATTTGAGACACACAGCTGGTGAAATGATTCTGATTACTACTGCAGGCCAGAGGCTAACGCCTTGATGCTAACACAGTCAGTCACACCAGACCAGGTTGGGCAGGGCAGGTTGGGCAGGGCAGGTTGGATAGGGCAGGTTGGGCAGGCCAGGTTGGATAGGGCAGGTTGGGCAGGTCAGGTTGGATAGGGCAGGTTGGGCGGGGCAGGTTGGGCAGGGCAGGTTGGATAGGGCAGGTTGGATAAGGCAGGTTGGACAGGGCAGGTTGGGCAGGGCAGGTTGGATAGAGTAAGTTGGGCAGGGCAGGTTGAATAGGGCAGGTTGGGCGGGGCAGGTTGGGCAGGGCAGGTTGGATAGGGCAGGTTGGGCGGGGCAGATCAGGTAGGGCAGGGCAGGTTGGATACAGCAGGTTGGGCAGGGCAGGTTTGAT
Organism: Sebastes umbrosus; assembly: GCF_015220745.1. Lineage (NCBI taxonomy): Eukaryota > Metazoa > Chordata > Actinopteri > Perciformes > Sebastidae > Sebastes > Sebastes umbrosus. Next base: position 28,622,730 of record NC_051286.1, on the reverse strand, counting down.
AGGGCAGGTTGGATAGGGCAGTTTGGGCGGGCCAGGTTGGATAGGGCAGGTTGGGCAGGTCAGGTTGGATAGGGCAGGTTGGGCAAGGCAGGTTGGATAATGTAGGTTGGATAGGGTAGGTTGGGCGGGGCAGATTGGGCAGGGCAGGTTAGATAAGGCAGGTCGGATAAGGCAGGTTGGATAGGGCAGGTTGGGCAGGGCAGGTTGGATAGAGTAAGTTGGACAGGGCAGGTTGGATAAGGCAGGTTGGATAGGGCAGGTTGGGCAGGGCAGGTTGAATAGGGCAGGTTGGATAGGGCAGGTTTGGCAGGGCAGGTTGGATAGGGCAGGTTGGGCAGGGCAGGTTGGATAGGGCTGTTTGGGCGGGTCAGGTTGGGCAGGGCAGGTTGGATAGGGCAGGTTGGGCAGGGCAGGTTGGATTAGGCAGGTTGGATAGGGCAGGTTGGGTGGGCCAGGTTGGATAAGGCAGGTTGGATAGGGCAGGTTGGGCGGGGCAGGTTGGGTAGGGCAGGTTGGATAGGGCAGGTTGGGCGGGCCAGGTTGGATAGGGCAGGTTGGGCAGGTCAGGTTGGATGGGGTAGGTTGGGCGGGGCAGGTTGGGCGGGGCAGGTTGGGCAGGGCAGGTTGGACAGGGCAGGTTCAATAGGGCAGGTTGGATAGGGCAGGTTGGGCAGGGCAGGTTGACCTCTCTAAAGGGTTCATATCTTTGTCACCTTTTTCACCCATGATGAGTTTGCATCCGTGGATTTGAATGATTCAAATACGTCATTTATTTGGGCTATGATTTGAAAATAGTTTTTAAAAGTTTTATTGACCAAAGCCACAGATTTTATTACATTTTAAACAATCAATTACCGATCATTAACATACTATCAGTTAAAAGAATTGCTTTATCCTTACAGGATGTAAATTGTAAGCATAATCCGACCACATCACCCCCATCCTCATCCAACTGCACTGGCTCCCTGTTAAATCCCAGATTGACTACAAAAACCTTCTGCTTACCTACAAAGCCCTCCATAACCTCGCCCCCACCTACCTCACAGACCTCCTCCAGGAGTACACCCCCTCCCGTTCCCTCCGCTCATCATCAGCCGGACTTCTGACCACCCCCACCTCACGCCTCAGCACCATGGGAGCCAGGGCATTCAGCTGCTCTGCTCCCAGGCTCTGGAACTCACTCCCCCCACACATCCGGCAGTCTGACAATATCACATCATTCAAATCCCTCCTCAAAACCCACCTGTTTAAACTGGCCTACTCTCTCTAGTACTCATCCGCACCCATCATATATGTCTGTACAAATATGTCTCTGTCATGTCCTGTTGTTTTTATATTGTTTTATCTGTCTATGTTTTAATTAATTCTTGTAAGGTGTACTTGGGTGTCCAGAAAGGCGCCACTAAATAAAATGTATTATTATTATTATTATTAAGATGTCATTACATAAAGTCATTATGTATTTTTGCACTGTCTGTGTGTTTCCAGATGCTGATGGGGACCTCCCTTCCTATCAACACTCTGGTGAAGGTTAAAGAGGGGCTGCTGAGGCAGAGAGAGCTGGAGATAGATAGGTAACACTCAGAGCTGCCCTCACACTATCTCATGTCTCTGTTCCTTTTAATTCTACTTTCAGTGTGTATGAACCAGAGGAGGCTGATCCGTAGAGACAGAAGAGATTGAAATGAACCATTACCAAATCTCATTATCATTTTATAAAATATTTTTTTCTCTCTTCTTGGGCTGCACGGGGGTGCAGTGGTTAGCACTGTCTCCTCACAGCAAGAGGATCGCAGGTTTGAACCTGGCTTGAGGCCCTTCAGTGTGGAATTTCTCTCTTCTTCGGAAAGAATCCATTATTGAAATTCTGATTAAAATGCTTTAACCTGCAGTAGGGATGCACCGATATCACTTTTTTTCAGAATGAGTATAAGTACAAGTACTCACATTTTGGTACTCGCCGATACCAAGTACCGATACCGAGTACCGATACGAGTACTTCTCTGTGCCAAAAAACCCTCGTTAACAGCCAGCTGGAGGGTGTGAGCGACACACAGCAGGCTGGGGAGTCCCGCATACGAGGCGGTGAGCTGCGACCGGCTCTAGGTCGGCTTGGAAAGGCTCGGGGCGAAGGTGGCTCGCGGCCGCAGCTTTGCAGAGCTCCCCGCCCGGACCTCACCGCACCGTGGACAAAGGGCTCGCTGCGCCCTCTCTCCCCGCCGGGGACGGCCCCCTGCTCCCGGTGCGACTGTCGACCGGCAACCACGTTGTGCCGCCAGATCGGGGCTCAGCCCAGGTAAAAGGCGGCAGGGGTCTGCAGCGATGTCGGCAACCCACCCAACCCTCCTTGAAACATGGACCAAGGAGTCCAACGTATGCGCGAGTCAGAGGGTGTAATCAAAACCTTGTGGCGCAATGAAAGTGAGGGCTGGTGCGCGCCGGCTGAGGTGGGATCCCGGCCCAGTGGGGTCGGGCGCACCACCGTAAAGTGGTATCGGTGCCGTTGTATCGGAGCCGTTTTGCGAGTACGAGTACGAGTACATGAGCACAGTATCGGAACCGATACCCGATACTGGTATCGGTATCGGTGCATCCTTAACCTGTAGGGCAGGTAAGAAACTGGTGGTGTGGCAGAGGACAACAGGTTCTTGCTGTCCCCCCTTAGGGCGAGACCTCTTCTATCAATTTAATGTAATCCATTGTTTTATTGGCTGAAATACATAAAATGACGTCCTACACTAAACACTTAAAGATAAATTCTATTTAGGCATTTTCAACAAAGTCCACATTTCCTTTTTTCAGATTTCCTTTTTTCCCCCAAGCAGTAGATAGCTACTTGTGTTAGCAGTGCTACAGTTCTCTTGTTGTAGCAGCCCTGAAATACAGTAAGAAAGTAAGCTAACGGCAAGAAGGGATTTGGACTGGGAGGCGTGGCAGTGGTAGGACGCCGCCGGGGAGAGAATGGAGAGCACTTCGCTGCCAGTGCAGCCTCGGGCCTCGCTGCCTCGGGCCTCGCTGCCTCGGGCCTCGCTACCTCAGCTGTCCAGGCTGGAGTGACGGCGGGACTGCAGGACTGCAGGACTGCGGTGTGGCAGCCCGACCTGTTCTACCTCTGTTCTAACATGTACCAATAAGAATGTAGAGATAACCCCAACACAGCTGAGACACAGCTGATGATTATTATTTAATAATAATCATAATCATAATCATAATAGTAGTAGTATGTTTTGAGGATCAGCGTTCCCCTGTAGGACCGGGAGGTGGATCAGAGAAGTGTTTAGCTTGCCACTCAGTGGAGGACAGCAGCCGTGCTCAGCCTCATTTCGCAACAGTAGCACTGGATTACAACAGTGACCCAGATTCACAGAGAGAAATATGAAAATGTCCATAACTATAATAAATATGTTCCGAACACTGTAACTCCTTATCCTCTTTCTCTCACCTGTGTGGGTGTCTCCTGTAGGCCCTAATGTCTGCCCTCATCCTGTCTTCACATAAAGCTGTTGTATAATGCTCTCACATATTTTGCATTTACACATTATTAATGTCATATTATATAGACATTATTTATAGTTGACAATGTTTGTAAGCAGGAGGTCATTCTGTGTTTCAGACAAAAGCAACAGATCTTGCAGCTCCATGCACGGATCAGAGAGAATGAGCTCCGAGCTCAGCAGGTCCTCCAGGGCCAGAGAGGCCACAGTCCAAATACTAAGGTAACACTTCACTCATTCATTTAGAATGTGATAATCACATCTGATATTTTCATAATACAAGTTGTGGTTGTCCAATAGGAACCAGCGATGAGAGCACCATGCAAACAGCCGTCTGATAGGCCGTGCTGTGATGAAGAACTGGGGAGGAAGCTAGCGGTGGCTGAACTGGAAGTTCTCCAGTTGAATGAGTTCTTCAAGCAAGTCACACGAAAATATTCAGAAGACATGAGAAAACTGGAGGAGAAGGTACAGCAAAGACTGAACTCACGTTATTATCACATAATATTACATTCATTAATGCAAAGAAAACGAAGAATGGTGAGCAGAGCAACTATTCCTTCTGATCCTCCACACAACCACAGCACACAAATAATGGCCACGTCGTATTCACCAGACATGATAACCCATGAATGAATGTGTGTTTGATTTCATAACATCGGTATATCTGCATTTTATAATATGTTGAAATGAGTTCATTACATTGAAGATGATCCTGTAGTATAAACTCTGTGTATTAGTTCTACTGTATGTTGACAGATAAAGACGAGGGATCGCTACATCAGCAGTCTGAAGAAGAAGTGTCAGCGAGAGAGCGAACACAATCAAGAAAAACAGCAGCGCATAGAGATACTGGAGAAATACCTGTGTGACCTGCCGACGCTGGACGAGGTGCAGGCCCAGGCCCAGCAGGTACACACACACACACATACAGAAACATACACACACACACACACACAGTGTCTGCCAATGCATCCGGATGCCTGGTTCATACAGAAGGCTCAGAAAAGCAGCTTCCAGCAGCTTCCAGAAGTCAAGAGTGTTTGTAATGAAATGTAGTACAGGAGGGTGATGTCTGTCACACATGTTTCATCAAACATTCAGTGTGTGTGTGTGTGTGTGTGTATGTGTGCGCGCGTGTGTGTATGTGCGTGTGTGTGCTCAGCAGGAGGAGGTCCAGCAGAAAGCCGAGGATCTGGAGAAAACAGCGTCTGGGTTACAGAAGAGCCTAGAGGAAGGATATGCTCTGATGAAGGAGAAAGACCTCAGGATTCACATGCAGGCTATGAGGGAGAAGGAGCTGATTGCATCTGTACAAAGGTACATAATCATGGAGGGGGGGAGAGGGTAACACATGCACAACCAGAAACCAGAAAAAAACCTGAGCACCCGGAGAAAACCCACGCTAACACGGGGAGAACATGTTAACTCCACACAGAAGGGCCCCAAGCCGGGTTTGAACCCAGAACTATCTTGGTCTGAGGCGACAGTTGTAACCACTGCTCCACCGCACTGCCTCAACTCATCACAACACAGGAAACAGAAAGAATTCAACCCAACGTGTCCCCAACAACAAAGATGCTGTTGTCTTAGTCCTTTACTCAGGCTGAACTAACTCTGTCTTCTACATTAGATGATACAAGTGCTACTAACATGCTCTTATCTGTCTTTGTCTGTCTCTGTCTGTCGCTGTCTCTCTCTGTCTCTCTGTCTCTGTGTCTCTGTCTCTGTCTCTCTCTGTCTCTCTCTGTCTCTGTCTCTGTCTCTGTCTCTGTCTCTGTCTCTGTCTCTGTCCTCTGTCTCTGTCTCTGTTCTCTGTCTCTCTGTCTCTCTGTCTCTCTGTCTCTCTGTCTGTCTGTCTCTGTGTCTCTGTCTCTGTCTCTGTCTCTGTCTCTCTCTGTCTCTGTCTCTCTGTCTCTCTGTCTGTCTGACTGTCTGTCTCTGTCTCTGTCTCTGTCTCTGTGTCTCTGTCTCTGTCTCTGTCCTCTGTCTCTGTCTCTCTCTGTCCTCTGTCTCTGTCTCTGTCTCTGTCTCTGTCCTCTGTCTCTGTCTCTCTGTCTCTCTGTCTGTCTGTCTGTCTCTGTCTCTGTCTCTCTCTGTCTCTGTCCTCTGTCTCTCTCTGTCTTTGTCCTCTGTCTCTGTCTCTCTGTCCTCTGTCTCTCTCTCTCTCTCTGTCCTCTCTGTCTCTGTCTCTGTCTCTCTATCTCTGTGTCTCTCTGTCTCTGTTTGTCTCTGTCTCTGTCTCTCTGTCTCTGTGTCTCTGTCTGTCTCTGTCCTCTGTGTGTGTGTCAGCCTGCAGCAGAAGGTGCGGTACTGTCTGGAGGACGGGGTGAGGTTACCCGTGCAGGACCTGAAGCTGCTGGAGGTGGAAAACTCTCAGCTTGTGGAGCAGCAGGACCACAGCAGCAGGGTAGCATCCTAGACACACACACACACACATGCACAAATACATGCACACATACACAAATAAAGTCTAAAATGCACTAACATGTTATCTGTCCCCCCCCCCCCCCCCCCACCCCTCCCGCCCCCCCACCCCCCACCCCTCCCACCCCAGCTGATTGAGCGTCAGACAGAGCGGATTGAGAGGCTGACCTTGCAGCTAACGGTAAGGTCATCCAGTAAAGGAACTATTACTGTGTAATAACCAGTACCAGTGAGAGCTGAACCGTATCTACTGAAACACCTGTTAGACATGACACTGCTGCTCTTTACTCACATCGTTCCAACAATAGATGGTATTTGTCAGGTAAAGGTCAATCAGTGAACGTATACCTGTACGTCTGTATTCTATAATGACCTCAGTATGTTGAACTAGTCCCTTCACCCAGTGACGGCTCTCAGCCACAACAGTCAGAGGACCAAACAAACCAAATCTAACATTACAGTTGGGTTTGAAGCTGCTCGTGGATCTGCTCATCTCCCTCCTCAGCTCTACAGTGCCTTTTAGCCTCTTTAAGCTCATTGTTTTGGTTCCTTCTCAGCTCTCTCATCAGCAGCGTTCAACCTGTACACCTGTACACCTCTACACCTCTACACCTCTACACCTGTACACCTCTACACCTCTACACCTGTACACCTGTACACCTCTACACCTGTACACCTGTACACCTCTACACCTGTACACCTGTACACCTCTACACCTCTACACCTGTACACCTCTACACCTCTACACTTGTACACTTCTACACCTGCACACCTGCACACCTGTACCCCTGTACACCTGTACACCTGTACACCTCTACACCTGTACACTTCTACACCTGTACACCTGTACCCCTGTACACCTGTACACCCGTACCCCTGTACAACTGTACATCTGCACACCTGTACACCTGTACACCTGTACACCCGTACACCTGTACAACTGTACACCCGTACACCCGTACCCCTGTACCCCTGTACACCTGTACACCTGCACACCTGTACACCTGTACACCTGTACACTACACTAGCTGTCATATCTGTTTTATTTGAACAACAGGTGAGTAAAAGCAGTAGGTCCAGTTCAGGATGCACTAATGAAGTATTCAGAGGCCCCCAGCAGCATGGACTGAACAGGTGCTTTAATATTCTTCAGTGAACTCAGTGGATGATAACTGAGAGTTGGAGCCTCACTGTGATGACAAAAAGGACCGACCGTTATCTTCCTGTAACCTAAAGCAGCTGTTTCACCCGATAACATCCATATTGTGTGTGATGAGCTCGTATAATGTATAATGTAGTTCAGTGGCCGTCCTCCGCTGGGACTATCTGCTCTGACCCTGAGGACATCTTGACACATTTTACTTTAATTCATCATTTGCACAAACCGTTGCATCATCATCATCCAGCCGCCTCACCTGTGCACAGCTCCATACAGTATAATAATATCATATTTGTTACTCAGAGGAATTGTCTCAACCTGAAATGTCCATCGTCTCTGACCTCTGACCTCTGACCCCCGCTGTCTTACCTGTCACATCCTCTACTCTGTTAGGCCACCAGTACAAGACTGCAGAAGACAAGAGGCCTTCCTCATCGACAACAGTCTTCTCCGCTAGAGAAGGAGGACAGCCTGGCCCCCCCATCCAGAGACGTCCCACAGGTATCACAGCTGTCTTCATGTCTGTCCCTGTTGTACATATTCTGACAGTACTAGTGACTATGGTTAGGTTGTAACTGATCTGATCTGAATCTAAAGACATATAAAAACCTTTAGTTCCTCCTGTCTCCCTGCTGTGGAGCAGTGAACAGACCCGTTGTTATAGATAGGCACCTATGTTGAACTGTTAAACAGCCAGCACCCCTCCAGCTGTTTAAACAGTAGAGAGTAGAGAATGAAACAGCTGGAATGAGAGATTGGTGAGTGTCAGAGTGAGTCAGATAAGAGCTGATCTACCATCTGATGACTGCTGTAACCGTCTGCTCTTCAAGCAGCTAAAGCAGCTCATGTCTCTCCACTCCACTGACCCTTTCAAAAATGTATACTGTATGTTTGCAGCTTTCCTTCCTCTAGACCAGGGATCAGCAGCCTGCGGCTCCGGAGCCACATGCAGCTCTTTAGCCCTTCTCCAGTGGCTCCCGGTGGATTTTTAAAAATGGAAATGGATAACGTTTTTTTGTTTACATTTTCATTTTTATTCATCATTGTTGTAGGTCTATGGTACGACGGTACCGCTGTACAACGGAGTATTAGGGTCACATTGAGGGAAAAAAAAAAATCTGAGATTTAGAGAATAAAGTCATAATATTACGAGAATAAAGTAATATTATGATAATAAAGTCATAATATTAAGAAGTAGTATTTTTAGATTTAGACTTTATTTTTTTCTCGTAAAGTTATGTCTTCATTCTCGTAATAAACTGGGAAAAAAAAGTTTGGAAACTTGTGTTTGGTCGATTATTTCTCTGTTGTATCAATGCTAATTGGCATTGTATTCTACATCGTTGGAAAGCCTGTTTATTTACCTTCACAATGATGTCCAACTTGTAAGGATCATGCATTTGTGGGATGAGCAGCACAGCTGATTATGTGGGGAGCGCCCAAGAAAACATTTCCAAAATGCTCTGCCAATGGTAAACAGTGTATTCTCATAAGGCTACCAGGAAGCCTGCAATGACTGCCCTTCACCGTCAGGCCCATTGGCGCTGGTGTCGACAACACAGACAATGGAACCTGAACATGTGGGGGAATGTCATGTTCAGGGATGAGTCCAGGTTCTGTCTGCCAAAGTTGGATGGCAGGGTCAAAGTATGGAGACGACGCGGAGAACGCTATGCTGATTGTTGCACCGATGGAGTAACAGCTTTTGGTGGGGGCAGTGTCATGGTGTGGGGCGGCATCTCCCTCACTGGCAAAACAAGGCAAAACAAGGTGAGATATCAGGATGGGATTCTGCAGCCAGTGGCAATCCCATATCTCCACAATCTGGGACCTAACTTCATCCTCCAAGATGACAACGCTCGCCCCCACAGAGCCAGGGTTATCACAGACTACCTCCACAATGTGGGAGTAGAGAGAATGGAACGGCCTGCCAAGAGTCCACACCTCAACCCAATTCAACACTTGTAAGATCAGCTTGGGCGGGCTGTACGTGTTCGAGTGACCAACACAACCACGCTGGCTGACCTGCAACGAATCCTGGTTGAGGAATGGAACACCTTCCCACAGCAACATGTGACCAGGTTGGTGACCAGCATGAGGAGGAGGTGCCAGGCTGTTGTGGCTGCGTATGGATCTTCCACCGCTACTGAGGCTCCTGACGGTGTATTAAATGAATAATTGTAAAATAGCCAATATGTCTTGTTTGTTCCTTGTTACTGATAGAGAGTTCAATCATCCAATCCACCAAACAACTCAAAACAAGAGTCAACACCAACAGGAGAATACACTGTTTACCATTAGCAGAGCATTTTGGAACATTTTTCTTGGGCGCTCCCCACATAATCAGCTGTGCTGCTCATCCCACAAATGCATGATCCTTACAAGTTGGACATCATTGTGAAGGTAAATAAACAGGCTTTCCAACCATGTAAAATACAATGACCATTAGCATTGGAACAACAGAGAAATAATCCACCAAACACAAGTTTCCAAACTTTTTTTTCCCAGTATATTACGACTTTTTTTCTCGTTAAGTTATGACTTTATTCTCGTAAAGTTATGACCTTATTCTTGTAATATTACGACTTTTTTTCTCGTAAAGTTATGACGTTATTCTTGTAAAGTTATGACTTTATTCTTGTAATATTACGACTTTTTTCTTGTAATATTATGACTTTACTCTGGAAATCTCAGATTGTTGTTTTGTGGCTCCAGACAGATTTTTTTTTTTTTTTTTGCCTAAAACTTTTAATAGTAAAGGTTGCTGACCCCGGCTCTTTTGATAGTAAAGGATGCTGACCCCGGCTCTCGGCAGATCTAGTCCCTGTATTCTTTCCAATTTCTGCCTAAAACGGTTTACCCATTTTTATTTCTTTAGAAAAATAATTTCCCCTCCTCCTGCTCATCCATCCATCCATCCATCCATCCATCCATCCTAGCCAGGGGTTGGAGGACTGGAAGGTCTTTGTGCTTTTGGTTATGTGGTTTTCACAGTTTTCATAAATCCACTTAGCTTTAGCTATCAACTCTCAGGGATTAAAGATGGATGTCCCTTTACAACAGTCAGCTTTGAGATTCATGTCTCTGAGTTGAGAAGCAATGAATAGTTACACTAAGTCTCACAGTGATCCCCCCCCCCCATCACTTCCATAAAGACACAGAGAGATATGGAGATATCAGAGAGCTCTCCTATCAGAGCAGTGAGCTGTGTTGGACTGCTGTTTCCCTGAGAGATGAGAGAAACTCAAATCTGTGCCTTTGTTTCCCATTGAGAAGCAGCGGCGGATGGATGAAGGGCTGTCGGTGCCTCCCCTGTCCCAGGTGGAGATGCCTGAAGTGGGCCGGCTGCTGAAGGAGATGTCCTTGTGTCTACTAGACCTCCAGGCTCTCTGCAGCATCCTGGCCCAAAGAGCTCAGGGGAAGGAGCCCAACCTGTCTCTGTTGCTGGGCATGAAGTGTATGTACACACACACTCACACACACACACACACAACTGTTACTACTTCCAGTTTTTATGCACATCCTGACTCCAGCTCTGCACTGAACACACACACAGTGCTATGGATTATCTTAGCTCACCTGGGCTCAATGAAAAGCTGCCCCATGTGCTCACTGTCTGTCTCTCTTCCTGCAGCCACATCCACCTGACATCACCTTTGTTTGGTTCTGCACTTTCAACACCTCCACAGCACATCCTGTACGCCACACTACATTCATCTGATGACATTACTGATCTACACACCCCCTTCTTCATTTTATGTTAACCTTAGTTTAATAAATAGTTTGGTTTTATGGATGACCTTGAAGGCTCATTCCCTAAGCCAGTTTGTGTCTGTTAGAGGAACTAGTGCCACCTCAGTTACTGCAGGAAACATCTGGCTGAAATCATAAAGCACAGAGAGTATTTTCACTGTTAGTATTTAAACTAAATCTCAGTTGTTATCTGTTACCTGTCTTCACCATCACTGACCTGACACACTGTGTGTTACCTGTCTTCATCATCACTGACCTGACACACTGTGTACTATCTGTTATCTGTCTTCATCATCACTGACCTGACACACTGTGTACTATCTGTTATCTGTCTTCATCATCACTGACCTGACACACTGTGTGTTACCTGTCTTCACCATCACTGACCTGACACACTGTGTGTTACCTGTCTTCATCATCACTGACCTGACACACTGTGTGTTACCTGTCTTCACCATCACTGACCTGACACACTGTGTGTTACCTGTCTTCATCATCACTGACCTGACACACTGTGTACTATCTGTTATCTGTCTTCATCATCACTGACCTGACACACTGTGTGTTACCTGTCTTCACCATCACTGACCTGACACACTGTGTGTTACCTGTGTTCACCATCACTGACCTGACACACTGTGTGTTACCTGTCTTCATCATCACTGACCTGACACACTGTGTGTTACCTGTCTTCATCATCACTGACCTGACACACTGTGTGTTACCTGTCTTCATCATCACTGACCTGACACACTGTGTGTTATCTGTCTTCATCATCACTGACCTGACACACTGTGTTATCTGTCTTCATCATCACTGACCTGACACACTGTGTACTACCTGTTACCTGCAGCATTGAGTGTCTCAGCAGAAGAGAGCGACTGCAGAGTGGTGGTGGAAGAGGAAGTGAGGTTGAAGCTGCTGGAGGTTGGCCAGCTCAGGAGAGACATCGATGAGCTGAGGAAAAGCATCTCAGACCGCTACGCTCAGTATATGGGTGACAGCTGTGTCTCCCAGTGACACCCAGCACCCTCTAACCCACTGGGTGTGTGTTTCAACTCTTTTACTTCCAAATACTTCAAAGAAGAATTATATCAATTATAACAACAGTTACAATGCAGGCTTTCCCGTGAAATTCATAAACTTGTGAGGATATCAAGGACCAGAGGGAACCATGTTTTCATACTGACAATGGATCGAATCATGTGTAACGTAAAAGAGAGCTCACTCAGCCTGACGGAGGGTTTCATCTGCCAGATGTGTAAATAAGCTGCTATTATAAGCCAGCACATTCACCATTACAACTTTATAAGGAGACATGTCAATGTTGTATTTACAGCTTGTTGCGCTGCCCCCAAGAAGCCCAAAATGTCTTCATTTAATGGTTTAAATAAATCCTACCAGTCGTATTCCTATAAGCCTGAAGAAGATTCATTCAAACTTAACAAAAAACTTTCAACTCAAAGGCAAATTCAGAGTGATTGTGATGTGACTGATGGTCAAACTGGATATTCATATTCACCTTCCAAAATCCCGCCTCAGCTAGTGGACCTCGTGCACCTGAAACGCGTTAGATAACCGTTAGAAACTCTTTAAATGTCTTAATAAGCAATATGAAGTGTGCAGATGTGCTGATAAGCAGCTGATTATTGGTAATCAATAAGTAATTCACTAATGACTCATGAGGTGATACTCAGCTGTTAGAAAGAAACAAACTATTTAGCAGCTGTTTGAGATGTTTATTTGTACACTGATCACATGTATTTGGCATCACGTATGTATCATTTGTTTCCCATGACCCTCGGGGGAATGTTGCAGCCAAAGATGCTGAAAGAGCAAACTGAACCAGCACGTGCACTTTTTGGTTGAGTTTGTCTTCTGTGGCAGAGAATCAGTTCATCCCACAAATGAACTAACTGTCAAACATTTCTGTCTATGATTTAATAGGTTTATATTATTTAAGTACTCTAAGTAACCATGACAACCCAAATCAAAGGTTGTCACAGTTGGTGTGTTCAGTCCACTTTCTTCCTCTCTATAAGAAACGATCCTTCTAGTTTTACTGCCAACATCTCTGAATGCCAAAGCTAAGTTTATTAACAGCTTTTTAACAGTGATCTTCATGAATAGTATGTTTTTTTTTGCAATATGGAGGTTTGCTCTTATTTGTTCAGAAGGCAAATAAAATTATTTTTCTACAGAATTTGTATGATTTCTTACAAGCTGGTGTCAAAATAGTTGCAGTATATTTAATGTGCTTTATTGCTCACAGGCAACGATTACCTGCAGCACAACAATTCAGTGTGGCTCAGAGGATATCTACCAATCTACCGGCTCCTCCGGTCACATGTCCAAGTGTCCTTGAGCAAGGTACTGAACCCCAAACTGCTCCTGAAGGCTGAGCCGTCGGTGTGTGAATGTGTGTGAATGGGTGTATGCTGACATGTAGTATAAAGGGCTTTGAGTGGTCAGATGACTAGAAGAGGCTATATAAATTAAAGTCTGTTTACCATTTACATTAACTGAGGGAAATCAAACATACTGATATTTATATATCAATATATACTGTTATTTATATTAATTGGAAAATTTCCCTGAATGTCAACCAGACATGAGGAAAGGATGGAACCCTGCATGGACAATAAGGTTAAGACCATTCAAAGCAAAGGGAAGTAGATGAAAGGTGAACCATGTGATGTATATGTGGTATCACAGTTAGAGAAAAAGGCAAGAATATGACAATTTCTCTGGAATCAGCGTGAAGGGAGGATGACAAGAAGAAAGACATGTTTGGATGGTTGAATCAAAGGAGCGGAGTATGAACCTTGTCTCCTACAAAATTACATTTCCATACAACTAAACTGCATTTTCAGTTACATTTGGAGGGAAAGATATTTTCTCCTGGATTACGGCCGCTGTTTAAATGTGGTTAACATTGTAAATTGACCATAACCTCCTGCCAGATGGCAGAGCCTGGAAGAGAACAGCCTTGGGGGGCACCGGTGCTGATGGTGTGGGTGTCGGAGACTTGCTTCCCCAGCCTTACGTGCTGACTCCTGTCAGTTAGAAAGTCTGTGATCCACCTGCAGGTGGAGTCAGGCACGCTCAGCAGGGAAAACTTGTCCTGTAGCAGAGCTGGGCTGATGGTGTTGAATGCAGAGCTGAAGTTCACAAACAGGATCCTGGCATAGGAGCCAGGGGAGTCCAGGTGCTGGAGAATGTAGTGGAGGGCTATATTTACTGCGTTGTCTACAGATCTGTTGGCTCTGTAGGCGAACTGCAGTGGGTCCAGCAGGGTGTTGGTGATTGTCTCTAGGTGGTGGAGCACAAGGCGTTCAAAAGTCTTCATTATCACAGAGGTCAGAGTGACGGGTCTGTAATCCTGAAGACCTGTGATCCTTGGCTTCTTGGGGACCGGGATGATGGTGGAGGCTTTGAAGCAGACAGGCACCCTGCAGGTTTCCAGTGATGTGTTGGAAGATCCCTGTAAACACTGGAGACAACTGGTCTGCACAGTGTTTCAGGGTTGCAGGTGAGACAGCGTCTGGGCCGGCTGCCTTGCGGGGGTTTTGTCCTTTGAAGAGCCTGTTGACCTCCCCCTCCTGGATGGAAAGAGGTGTGAAGGGGGGGAGGGGTGTGCACATGCTGGGTGCTTGTGGAGAAAGCTGGGGGGTGCTGGTGTTAACAGTGCTAACTGCTGAAGGCTGATGGCTGGGGGGCGAGGAGATGCAGTCCGGGCCTGCACTTTGTCTGTCGAATCTACAGTAGAAGTCATTCAGCTCATTTGCAAGTCGGAGGTCATTTGTGGAGTGTGACGGTTTGGGCTTGTACTTTGTGATCTGCCTCAGTCCTTTCCAGACTGAGGCAGAGTCGTTGGCTGAGAACTGCTTTTCTAGTTTCTCAGAATACTGCCGTTTGGCTTCCCTCATTGCCTTGCCAAACGCGTATTTAGCCTCTTTAAAACCCTCTGTCACCATTCCTAAATGCCTGTTCCTTGATCAAACAAAGCTGTTTGAGTTTGGCTGTGAACCAGGGCTTCTCGTTGTTGTAGCAAACCCTGGTGCGTGTCGGTATACAGCTGTCCTCACAGATGCTGATATATGACGTCACAGCGTCTGTGTATTCATCCAGACTGTCAGTGGCGGTCTTAAACATCTCCCAGTCCGTGGGGTCCAGGCACTCACGCAGATCCTCCACTGCTTCGCTAGTCCACTTCTTGGTACTCCACACAACCGGTCTAGCCAGTTTGACCCTCTGCTTGTACACGGGGATGAGGTGAACCAAGACGTGGTCAGAGTTTCCCAGCGGGGGGAACGGCATGATATGCGTTGTTAATGTTGCAGTAGCATTTGTCTCCTCTCTGGTTGGACATTTAATAAACTGTCTATATTTTGGGAGTTCTTGTGTTAAGTTCCCTTTGTTAAAGTCCCCAAGGACTAGAGCGGCAAGGTTTTTCCTCTCAACCTCCCGTATCTGATTGGCAAGCAGCCGCTGCGCGAGCTCCACGTTAGCTTGCGGCGAGATGTAAACACCGACCAGAATGAAGGTATAGAATTCGCGGGGTGAATAAAATGTTTTGCAGTTAATGATAAAAGACTCCAGATCCAGAGAACATGTCCGCAGAATCATGTCCTTGCACCAGCCGTCGTTAATATAGAAACAAATTCCCCCACCTTTTGACTTGCGTGATAACTCCGGGTCGCGGCCGGCTCGGAACAGCTGGAAGCTGGGAAGCTGCAGCGCAGAGTCCAGTATAGATCCACACAGCCATGACTCCGTAAAGAACAAAACAGAAGAGAGGGAAAAGTCCCTGTTGTTTCTAACCATCAGCAGCAACTCATCCAACAATGTCCAGAGCCTTCAGCATCTCAGGGTCAATCTCATCTACCGCTGGCGCCTTGCTGCCGCCGAGCTTTTTGACTACCTCAGCGACCTCCAAGGATATGGACAAGCCTTCCCCCAAGTCTTCAAACTCTGCCTCCTCTATGGAGGACATGTTTGTTGTGTTCAGGAGGCTCTCAAAGTGCTCTTTCCACCTGTCAACGATATCCCCAATCTGGGTGTACAGCCTGAGTCAAGCCCTGCTTTCCCTTCAGTCAGAACTTCCTTGAGGCCAACCAAGAGTCCTTCTCCATGGTCTCCCCAAACTCCTCCCACACCCGGGTTTTTGCTTCTGCGACCGCCACAGTTACAGCCCTTCTAGCCAACCGGTACCTGTCAGCTGTTTCCGGGGACCCCCAGGCCAACCAAGCCCGAAAAGCCTCCTTCTTAAGCTTGACGGCCTCCTTCACCGCTGGTGTCCACCGGTGGGTTCTTTGGTTGCCGTCGGGACAGGCACCGACGACCTTCCAACCACAACTCCTAGCAGCCGCTTGCACAATGGAGGCTTTGAACATGGCCCACTCAGATTCCATGTCCCAAGCATCCCCCGGGATGCACGAGAAGTTCTTCCGGAGGTGGGAGTTGAAGACCTCGCAGTCAGTCTCAGTCAGACGTTCCCAGTTCACCCTCATTAAATGTTTGAGTTTACGGGGCGGCTGTGGCTCAGAGGGTAGAGCAGGTTGTCCACCAATCGGAAGGTTGGTGGTTCGATCCCCGGTTGCTCCGGGTCACATGTCGATGTGTCCTTGAGCAAGACACTTAACCCCAAATTGCTCCTGGAGGCATAGCCATCGGTGTGTGAATGAGTATTTAGATTAAATCCTGATGGGCAAAGTTGGCACCTTAGTAGCCTCTGCCATCAGTGTATGAATGTGTGTGTGAATGGGTGAATACTGACATGTAGTGTAAAGCGCTTTGAGTGGTCGGAAGACTAGAAAAGCGCTATATAAGTCCAAGTCCATTTACCATTTACCAGGTCTGTCCGGCAGCCTCCCCCTTATCTGATCGAGCTCACCACCAGGTGGTGATCAGTTGGATCTGCTCCTCTCTTCACCCGAGTATCCAAGACATACGGCCGCATACCAAGTACCTGATACCAAGTACACTTATAAACCACCCTATGCTCAAACATGGTGTTTGTTACGGCCAGTCCATGACTAGCACAGAAGTCCACCACTCTGGTTCAGATGAGGCAGGCCGTTCCTCCTAATCACCCCCTCCAGGTTTCCCCACGTGAGCGATGAAGTCCCCCAGCAGAACTATGGAGTCCCCATCCGGCACCCTTTCCAGGACGCCAGCCAGAGACTTCAAGAAAGTTGGGTACTCCGAACTGCTGCCAGGATGACCCTGTGAGCCCACCCCCCAAAGGGATAGGCATAGGGGTCAGGTGCCATGGCAGCCGGGCGGCAGGCAAAGGCAGGGATCTAGGTGTTCTGATCACCGGCGTCGCAGACTGGCTCTTGGCATATGAAACGTCACCTCTCTGGCGGGGAAGGAACCTGAGCTGGTGCGGGAGGTGGAGCAGTACCAACTAGATATAGTTGGGCTCACCTCCACGCATAGCTCTGGTTCTGGAACCAAACTCCTGGAGAGGGGCTGGACTCTCTCCTTTTCCGGAGTTGCCCAGGGCTAGAGGCACCGGGCGGTTGTGGGGATACTCAGGACGAGCCCCTGTCTGAGCACCGCTGTGTTGGAGTTCTCCCCTGAGAACGAGAAGGTCGCCTCTCTGTGACTGCGAGTCGCAGTTGACTGTTGACTGTTGTGTGTGCGTATGCACCAAACAGCAGCTCAGAGTACCCAACCTTCTTCGATCCTTCTTGGATTCTTCTTAGATTCTTGCATCGGATTGTTAAAGCACCTATTTAAGCCCTTCTCAGTGATGCTGATATATTCAGATCACCTTGGGTCAATTAGCCTCCAGGTTCACATTACACGGGGGTGCTTGGACCCTGTCATCAAGACATTTAATAAAAGGCAATATAATACTCCAAATGTATTACAAATAAACCAAATTGGAAGCAAAACTTTATTTAAAGGCTGAATAAATTGCTTGACTTGAATACATTGCCTATAAAGATGCACATCCTATGTGTGAAGAGTTTAGAGACACAAACCAACACCAAGGAAACAGAAGAACAGAGACATGTAAAGAAAGTGACCTGTGAATCCTGTAAGGTCCCAGAACAGACCAACAGAGCTGGATTCACTGAACAGCACATGCCTGTGTCACAGAGGGGTTGAACTCTCAGTCCAGTTTAGAGTAGTACTGCATTACACTGAGGTGGGACTACATACTATGAGCTACAATAAAAAAACAATAACACAGTACAGTATACAGCAACACAGGTTAAGAAAGACCCCAATATTAAAAATGATTGCATTCAGTTCAATCATATCATAGTATTATTGTGCCCACCCCTGTATATTCAACATACAGTGACATGCCAGATTATGTTAGTGATGGAACGATGGCAGAATAACGGGTCAATGTTCCCTACAGTCACCACCGTAGAAATAGGATATGACACCAAGACCAGTTTGGAGGTCAATTACAACGTCCTCAAGGACTTGGGACGGTGTTATCAAAGACCATATTTAGAGCAGTGATTGTCAACCTGGGGGTCACAACAACATTTCTGGGGTTCGCCAGACGGTTGTCGAGAAAAAATAAAGTAACATATGAAAAACTAAATTACATATTTTAGACTGGGTAACAGTTTCACATTACATTGCCTGTACTGGTGATATCATTAGCCTCAGAACCGATTTTATTGAGTGTGTTTGTGAGTCAGAGTGTGAGTGTACATGAGCACAGTGAACAACGCCCAGGAGCCAACAGTTCAAACTAAACTAAACTGGAGGGGGTGGGGTCACGAACAACAAGCTGATTATTCTGGGGGGGTCATGACTCAAAAAGGTTGGGAACAACTGATCTAGAGGATGGAAAGGAACATTGTTTCCTTCAGCCTCAGATGGACATACAGCATAGTTCTCATTCTTTGATTGTTTTGCTAAATGCAAGGACACTCTGATTTGGGATACTACACGGGTGTTAACTACTAGGATACTACACGGGTGTTAACTACTAGGATACTATATGGGTGTTAACTACTAGGATACTATATGGGTGTTAACTACTAGGATACTACACGGGTGTTAATAGCCTAAAAAGGTTGGAGAAAAGGAGGCAGCGGTTGTGGATGGGGTTTGGAGGTACTTGTTAAACCTTTATGACACATGCTGCCTTCATGGAAAGCCCTGGGGTGTCACAGTAACCAGAGGGTAGATGACATCAGCGGAAAGCCGTCTATTACACATTTCTATGTGGAATAAGAGAAAAAAGGGATACTAATAAGATGGTTGGGTAACTGAGTGTCACAATGTACAACATGTTATGGATGACATTTCAAACATTAGAGCCAGAAGTCCTTTACACTGGTCAACATGGACATCCTTCCTCTAGAACTACTGGATGTTTACTGATGTGCTTGTTAGACCCTGGACACGTGACTCAAATGACCATCCACCTATCTGGCTGCTTCGCTTTTAAATGGCTTCCAGAAACGTTTGAAAAGATGTATCTGTGACAACAGGCAAGATTTTACTGTATATTTCCATTTGATATTTATTTCACAGGGTTTTTCACTTTGATTGAACATCTCCTGAAAGAGCATGGATGGCCTCGCTCTCACTCTCAACTGACTTGTGAGAAGGTTGTTAATAGATGTATTCATTTCCTTTCTGAGATGTTTCCCTGGCCTCTACTGGCCTCCATATCGTCTCGGCCAGATGAACAACTACAAACACAAACACATGTTCAACAACGAGTGGGCTGTTCCTCCCTGATGTCACTGTGGTGACGTCTACTTCACGTACAGCTGTCCTGACTATTTCCATTAGTATCTTAATAAAACATCCAGAAATAAAGTTCGGTATCACTCCCTCCTCTACATATTTTACACCTCTGCTTCTTCAAATGTGTACTTTTACCCCAAACCATTGCCACATGCCCAGACCAGACCCCCAGACCCCCCCAGACCCCACCTCCCCAGAACACCAAGAGGAAAAAGGGAAAACAGACGGTCTCTGTTCATTTTCCCTCGTCCCTCGGCTTGTCGTAGAATTCTTGGATTCAGTTCTTTGAGAGGGATTTTCCCACCAATCCTCCCCGGCTGGGCCGAGCCTCTAGGAGGAGCAGTCCGTCTCAGGAGGCTTTGAAGGGGTTTCCTCTGAAGTCGTCTCACTGGAGATCCCAGTGTCTCCGTTCTCCGGTCCGTTGCTCAGGGACATCTTCTCCAGAGCTACAGGGTGGACATAGATTCAGACGTATCAGAAGGAGTCGAGCAGAAAGCATCATAACCACTGCAGAGCTCTGTGGTGTCTGAGAGGGGGCATGACATTTGTATTTTATGTCTAGTACTCGCACGCGTGGAACAGAAACTCTGGAGCATGAGTTTTACCTGGAACGTTTTGGCAGCGCACCAGGAGTGGTAGCGGCGCTGTAGCGCCCAGTAGCTCATGATAGTCGAGTTAAACTGATAACGATTTGTGTCAAACTGCACGCCGACACTATTCAACTGAAGTTGGGTTTATATGTGGACACTTGAAACATTTAATTACAACGGCATCACCCGAATGTTCCCCGCAGCGTTCAGACAGCCTCCCACTGCAGATTCACACCGTGACAAAGTCATATCTAATGCTGTAAGAGCATATACAACCTCACTCCATCATAAACTATACAGAATTAATAATATCTAATGCTATAAGAGTGTTTATCGCTGCATATATGACCACACTCCATCATAAACAATACAGAATTTATAATATCTGATGCTATAAGAGTGTTTATCGCTGCATATACGACCACACTCCATCATAAACTATACAGAATTAATAATATCTAATGCTATAAGAGTGTTTATCACTGCATATATGACCACATTCCATCATAAACTATACAGAATTAATGATATCTAATGCTATAAGAGAGTTTATCGCTGCATATACGACCTGACTCCATCATAAACAATACAGAATTAAAGCAGATGGTCAAAGAGCGTGAGCCTTCACGTGTCAATGTTAGTCTCTTGTGCCTGCCCTGTAGAAACTAGCATAAGCAGCAGTTGAGGATTGACCAACAGCCTTTAGATGGAACATTACATTTACATTACAGACATTTGTGATTTTATTTTTCTTATTGACAATATGTCAGTATTTGAGTGCCTTAACTGTTATAGTTACACTTATGACCAATGAGCCGCTGTTGAATGAGCTAAGCTCACAGCTCATAGCTCATTCATAAAAGCTCTACGTGTTTTAGTATAGTTCTAGTTGAGCTTGTGCTTCAATTTTATGTTGATGGCCTTACTTTATAATTTCATCATAATTATATGAAAATAACAAAGCTGCATTTTTTGTTTGCACTAGTCACTGTAGAAGACCTGTTCTTTCAGTTAAGAAGTGTTTATGTTCCTTATGGAAGCCATACTTTTGTTAAGAAAAACATTTGTTAACTTATTTTTGCCAAATAAATGAATGAACATAAATGAACCGAACCGAACACCGTGATATGAACCCAACCGTGAATTTAGTGAACCGTTCCACTCCCAATACAGGATGTAGGTTCAGTGCTGTGCTGTGTTTGTATCCTACTCGGTGTACTTAGTTCATTAAGTCTAGTCAACATGTATGACAGTAAACCCACTATAATCTCCCCGTAATATCATCCCATCTCTACCTGTTGGTCATTATTAATATTATTATTATTATTATTGTTATTGTTATTATGATCCATTTACAGTCTTATAATACTGATAATGCTCATGATCATTATATGAACATAAATATACATATAAGAAGCATTAAAGTGCTGCATTTTCCCACATAGCTCCATGTAGCACTCATGATGCAGGATGACATCACCAAAACTGTCCAATCAGTGAGTTACCTGTCCGTCTGTAGAACTTCCTGTTTACTCCTCTGGTTCCTTTGTAAAAAGTCAGTGTGAACAGGACCCGGACCAGAACTAACATGGATCAATGGATCATCCCCCACCCTCCTTAGTCCGGACCACTTGAACCCAACTAGAGGTGTGAAAGGACCCTCCACACCATCAGTACATCCTGACACACCTCTCAGTCTACTCATGGATCAGTACTGAACTCATTCCATCCAGAACACTGGGTCTGTTTAGGAGTTAGCATCATGACAATCTGACCTCAGTGTGTCTGTGTTTATTCTAAAGCAGCTCACTCAGTCTGAGGTACTGACTGGATTTACATCAGGCCTCACTTCCTCTTGTTTCACTTCATTGTGTGTGTGTTGAATTACTTGCAATCATTTATTGAAACATGCAGCATGAGGCTCATCATGCATCATACTGGATTTTACAAGTTAATCATTAAAGGGACTGTTTGTAAGAATCAGAAATATCTTGTTAACAGCAACACCTGTAGCCGTTAAGTCAACTAAAGTCAGCGTCCTGTTGCTGGCGCTTGTGCTCGCTCTACATAGATATGAATGAGCATCGCTCAACACAGTGAGGAGACACACGTCAGCTAAAACCACAATATCACTCTATATTTCAGCTGCTTGGCAGTAATGTTAGCTGACCAGACGAAGGTCTCTCCATGAATCAATGCTGATCCTAGTGTTGGCTTTTCCTGCCTCAGCTTCCCGACCGCGGCCGGAGGGAACGGGGGAGACGCCGGAGTTTTGGTCGGAGACGATAACGTTTCTCTCTGCGGAGCCCCGTCACTTCACAAGACACGGGAAACCTCTGTTGGTCTGGAGGAGCTGCAGCAGTTATTTCTGCACAAACGTCCACTGATCCTTCACTAGATATTCTCAGAGCTAAACTAACTGTTCTGCAGTGTAGAGTGTGCAGCATGCATGTGAGAGGTGTAGCAAGCTGAGCGAGTGAGAGTGAGCACGGTGTGTGAGTGAAGGCAGGCAGAAGAGCAGAGGAGCAGAGGAGCAGAGTACAGCAGAGACTCTGGCTCTGGAGACCAAAGCTACGGTCTCCTCTGCGTCTTCTGACCGAGGTCGGGGGGGCTGGAGCAGGAGGAGTGTACACTGTTTAACAGACGGGCTTCACTAGATAGAGCTTTGAGGTTTTGGTGCTTCCGTGTAGTTTGTGTTGGAGCCTGAGTCTGAACAGCGTAGCCACATGTGAGCGTGCATGGAACACCGACCCGCAACGATTTATACGTGTAAGTTACAAACAGTCCCTTTAATATAAAATATAAATATCTAAATATTTCCCTCTGAAATATTGTAAAGTGCAAGTATAATGTAGCATAAAATGCTTTATTGTGAGGATGCTCCCATCAGTATCAGCTCATATTCCTTCTTAAAGGGAGAGTTTGGGTGTTTCTCAGTGGGGTTGTATGTTCTCCATGCTGGAGAAGTACCCCATCTACTGTAGGTAATACACTGTCTATGGATGAGTAGCTCATAAAACCCCACTGAGAAACACCCAAACTATCCCGTTAACAGTCTAATCAGTGCTCTCTATGAAGGCCAATAAGAGGAGCCGATCACATGATGCAAAGCACGCAACACGATTCGTCTACGCGCCACAAAACTGTCTTCACTGGAGTTGTGACTGAGAGTGGAATATCAGTTCATGATACTTTCTCATCTCTTAACTTTAATACTTAATATACTATATTGTTCAGAATAGTTCAATGAATAAATAATGGTACACCATAAATAGACCCCACAATCAGTGTCAGCCCCAACGTCGCTCCTTAATCAGTGCAAATGCCGTGCACGCCAAACACAGGGACTTTATCCAGGCGACCTGATGAATACTGACCCAACTAATACCTCTATACGGTGAAACCAACCTAACGTTCTATGAGGACGTGCTCACACCGGAACCTTACCCTGCAGTGATGCCGAGCTGTTGCTGGGCGGCGCCGTGCTGCTGTCCTCCAGCTCATCCAGGTAGAGTCGGTAGCGATGACCGCTGTCGTCTTCATACTCCACATTCTCATCATCGCTGTCCACCTCTGGAGCCACGTACACCACCTCGAACTCGATCTGTCCTCGCTGACACATCACACACATCACACACAACACACACAACACACACATCACACACATCACACAACAGACACATCACACACAACAGACAGCAGCAATGAGCACTGAGTTAGTTACTATCTATCTATCTGTCCGTCCATCTATCTATCTATCTATCTATCAATCAATCTGTCTATGGTTACCTGCTGTGACAGGATGGTGACGGCCTCTATCTATCTATCTATCTATCTGTCTATCTATCTATCAATCTGTCTATGGTTACCTGCTGTGACAGGATGGTGACGGCCTCCTTGTGTTTGGCATCTCTCAGATTGATGCTGTTGACAGCCAGGATGGCGTCTCCCACATGCAGCCCTCCACATCTGTCTGCAGGCTGACTGGGATGGATCTCGGAGATGAGAATGGGAACGCCGTGCTCCTTCCCACCCTGATGACACAACACATGCAACAGCTGAGTACTCCGTTAAGTGACTGGATGATGTCACTGCCAAATCTTTTGTTTAGGTTTCCTATCACGTAGTGAACACGCAAACACTCTGCACTCATACAGGACCTCCTCTTCTTTGCATGATGAAATGCTGAGTAGCACTACCACACATTGTTTTAGTTTAGTAACAGTTCATCTCACATTCAACAGTTCTAAAGGTGCTTTCAGACAGTGAGCAGCTGTCCACCCAGTACCACTGAACTAAACTTGCAAAAAACGTTCTGAAACTTGTGTTTGGTGGATTATTTCTCTGTTGTTACAATGCTAATGGTCATTGTATTTTACATGGTTGGAAAGCCTGTTTATTTACCTTCACAATGATGTCCAACTTGTAAGGATCATGCATTTGTGGGATGAGCAGCACAGCTGATTATGTGGGGAGCGCCCAAGTGAATTTCACCAAAACTCTCTGCCAATGCTAAACAGTGTATTCTCCTGTTGGTACTGACTCTTGTTTTGAGCTCCAGGTGCTGCCAATCAAGTGCCTGATGTGCCTGATGTGCATGGGGCCTGCTGGGGGCTGCGCCCTACTAAAGTGATCATTTGGTGTCTGCTCCAAGCATCGGCATGCCACGTTTGTCTAATCTGGATAAAGCCCGTGCGATAGGGCAAGTTGAAGCCGTTCCGCAAAACCAGGGTTGCATCCTGGTTGAGGAATGGAACACCATCCCACAGCAACGTGTGACCAGGTTGGTGACCAGCATGAGGAGGAGGTGCCAGGCTGTTGTGGCTGCGTATGGATCTTCCACCGCTACTGAGGCTCCTGACGGTGTATTAAATGAATAAAGTGTAAAATTGCCAATATGTCTTGTTTGTTCCTTGTTACTGACAGAGAGTTCAATCATCCAATCCACCAAACAACTCAAAACAAGAGTCAACACCAACAGGAGAATACACTGTTTACCATTGGCAGAGCATTTTGGAACATTTTTCTTGGGCGCTACCCACATAATCAACTGTGCTGCTCATCACACAAATGCATGATCCTTACAAGTTGGACATCATTGTGAAGGTAAATAAACAGGCTTTCCAACGATGTAAAATACAATGACCATTAGCATTGGAACAACAGAGAAATAATCCACCAAACACAAGTTTCCAAACTTTTTTTCTGAGTTTATCATCATGCAGCTGAGGAGCAGGCTGAAGGTTAGCAGTATGTCTGACTCATTCAGATCATAAAGCTCTGCATTGGTCAAGAAGACGACAGGACTATTATATACTGTATATGTTTGTCCACTGCTGGTGCGGAAGTGATTACTCCCTCTGTGTGCTTTCTGTGGTTGCCATGGTTACATGGCGAGCCACAGTGGCAAGTTGAAATAATTGACCAATAATCAGCTGGGACAGTAGCAGCCATCATGTACATCAGTAACAGTCTAACAGTCCATCCTCAGCTGCTCAGCGGGCAGCAGAGTTCAGGAGATTAGAAAATGACAGCTCAGACATGATCTGTCTGGAACAGTTACTGGAGAAGTTAGAAGAATTTATCCTCAGTGAACATCAGGAAAATATTGGAACACCTGCTTCCCTGCTGCCTGAACATCTTTTCACTTGTGTGTGGACGTGTTGTCAGCAGGCTGTCAGACACAAAGAGCTCTTACTGTGATGGAGATGCCGAGCCCCTCGTGATCATCTTTGACTAGCACCACCTTTCTGATCGGGCCCACTCCCTGGCTTTTCTTCAACATGTCCGGCTCCTGGAATGACATCAACACATTCAGCTGTGGGAGCACAGATAAAGGTCTGAACAGTTCCAGCTGCTGTGTGGTGTCACACTCACGTGCCCCACAGGAGAGGGGAGGGGTTTCTTCGGATCGTTGCGCCCCCTGCATGCTCGGATGACCGTCTTATGGCGGTGGAGGTGAATCTCTGCCTCCAGCTGGTTCCACAGCTTGTCGTGTGCGGGTCCTTTCATGTCCCGGCCCAGTAACTGGATCTGCTGCACCCTGGAAGACAGATCACAGGATCAGGCCCTCCATGTGTCGCTGCCCATCCAAGAAGACACTTATTTTATATACAGTAGTTATGTGCTGGCGGCTCCTGCTTTTTGTCTATAGATTTTTGTTAATAATATCCTCAGTTCTAACGTAGTATCTTCCTAGCAAACCCTGTGAGCTCCAGCTCCTTACCTGCCAGCCAGCTCCTTGTCCAGGTATTTGGCAGCCAGTCTGGCTCCGTAGACCTCGGCCTGCAGTACGGCCATGTGTCTGCGAAGAGCCTCGTTCTCCTTCTTAAACAGTCGCACTTCTGCCTCCAGCCTGGCCTCCGCTAACTTCTCCTTCTTGCTGACCTCGAGCTCCTGTTCCTAGAACAAGCACATCACATGTGAACACCACAACAACGCACCGCAACACCACACAACACAACACAATACAACAAGCACATCACATGTGTACACCACAAAAACGCACCGCAACACCACACAACACAATACAACAAGCACATCACATGTGAACACTGCAACAACGCACCGCAACACGACACGAGACAAGACGATACAAGACGATACGAGACGATACGAGATGATACGACACAACACGTGAACACAGCAAAAGAGAGTTTTTTTTGTTTTACTTTCATTTAATGTAGGGATGCACCGATACCAGGTATCGGGTCCGATACTGTACTCGTACTCGCAAAACGGCTCCGATACAACGGCACCGATACCACTTTATGGCAGCACGAGGTTAACCTCTCGTCACCATCTTTCGGGTCCTCACGCTCCACCTCCCCGGCGTTGCGGGCGAGGCTGGCCGGTGGTGCGCCCGACCCCGCTGGGCCGGAAATCCCACCTCAGCCGGCGCACGGCGGTCCTCACTTTCATTGTGCAACGGGGTTTTGCTTTCTCTGACTCGCGCGTGCGTTAGACTCGTGGTCCGTGTTTCATGACGGGTCGGGTGGGTCGCCGACATCGCCACAGACCTCTGGCGCCTTACTTGGGCCGCGGCACAACACGGTCGACAGTCGCACCGGGAGCAGGGAGCCCCGTCACGGTGTGGCGATGTCTGGGCGGGGAGTGCTGTAAAGCTGCGGCTCCGGGAAGCACCTTCACCCCGAGCCTTTCCAAGCCGACCTAGAGCCGGTGGCGGCGCACCGCCTCATATGCGGGACTCCCCAGCCTGCTGTGTGTCGCTCACACCCTCCAGCTGGCTGTTAACGAGGGTCTTTTGGCACAGAGAAGTACTCGTATCGGTGCTCGGTATCGGAGAGTACCCAAATGTAAGTACTTGTACTCGGTCTGAAAAACAGTGGTATCGGTGCATCCCTGGTTTAATGGTAGTTGTAGTTCTGTTTGATGGATCCTACCTACAGGATACTTTATATGGACAACTGAATACCTGGCTGTGTTAGGAAGTAGGAAGACAGATAGACTTCATGTCTCAGGCCTTTATGTATCAGTGAGTCACTAGTTGTGTCCAGTGTAGCTAAACAATCTCTATTCAATCCAAAGTATTTATTTTAAAAATCTGATTTCCAGCAAAACACACCCATACACAAACTTACCATGTCTTCCAATGCTGGTGCAGGCTTTAGGAGAAAAGAGGCAGAGGGAGAACAGAGAGAGGTCCCAGATGAGAGAATAGATAGTGCCGTCAGCAGCAGCAGCCTACACCGACCCCCTAACGGCCACGGTAGGCACCGCAACATCTACTTTCAGGCTTCAAATCCATTTTCCTCTGACTTCCATGCGAAACTTCACTGATGACACTAATTACGCTGTGAGCTCTGTGAAAAAGAGTGTCTAGTGCCCAGCAGTACTGTTGCTAACCACATCAGTGTAGGCTCAGCAGCAGGCCTGTCTAAATGTTGTCAGCTGTCTTGAGGAGTGAACGTTACACTGAATGCTGAGTGCCTTTTGTCACTTGCTTGTTGACCAGCACGGTGAAATGTGCTTCTGGTGTGAACAGCCAGGCTTCAGCTGGCGTGATGATTAACATAGCGCTTCCATTACCTACGTGAACCCGCCATTAAACAGCATCTACGCATCCCAATGAATCCATGAAGCCTGGCTCACAGCTCACACCCACTCCATGAGATGAAGAGAAGCCTACAATGTTGTTGAACTTGTTTGCCCTGTGGTTACACACTCCCTCTCTTTCTCTATCTATACTGTCTCTATGAAATAAAGGCTAAGGTAAAATAACAGCTGACTTGTATTTCTTCAGTACCTACCAGTCTGACTTTGATGGAGTCCGAGTCCTCAGTCTGGCCTTGTTTGGCATGAAGCTGCAGCTGGAGAGCATGCAGCTGCAGAAGCTGGTCATGGACCTCACTCTCTATCACCTTCCTCTCAGCCTTCACGTCAGTCAGCTCAGAGCGCAGGTCCACCAGCTGGGCCTGGAGAGGACAGGTGGATGGATGGAGGCAAACAACAGTGTGATAGAACGTCAAGTCACCAGGTGTCAGCACTTGGTGTCACCACCAACCATTCTCCACTGTAGAGTCAGCATGGTGCTCTGAGAGGAGCTCTGTCCTTGTAGAGGGTGGACTGCTTTACAAATGGTTTCTCCATTATAGGCTGTAGCCTGTCCACCAAAAACAACTGACAGTTCTTTAAGATTAAAATCTAAATCACGTTCATACATCAGCCTTCGATGGGCAGATAACAGA
Organism: Sebastes umbrosus; assembly: GCF_015220745.1. Lineage (NCBI taxonomy): Eukaryota > Metazoa > Chordata > Actinopteri > Perciformes > Sebastidae > Sebastes > Sebastes umbrosus. Next base: position 28,593,863 of record NC_051286.1, on the reverse strand, counting down.
CTGTTGTGTTGACTTCAAACAAATAGAATAAAAAAATGGACGAATAAATGACTAAAATCAGTCAAATTGGCCAACAGCCTAAACAATGTTTGATTACTAGATCCTGTCTCTCAGCTCATTGTCTATCTTATTATAGAGCCAATAAGATGGCTGTGTTTACACTGTACACATCATTTATTCATCTGGCCAAAGACTTTTCTCTCCCGTCTGTTACCCTGATCCCCGCCTGTTACCCCGATTACCCCGATCCCCGCCTGTTACCCCGATTACCCCGATCCCCGCCTGTTACCCCGATTCCCGTCTGTTACCATGATGTCGCTGTCAAATAGCAACACGCCGGATGAAACATGGTGGATGAAACCTAAACGTAAATCATACCCCCGTCGAGACACGCTCCTGTGATTGGCTGATAAGGAGGGAGACATCTAATTGGTTACAGACAATTCCCTGTTGAAAAAAATGCATTTGCAGATCGGTGCACGTCAGGGGAGTCTCATAAAACCCACACACAAAGTTCACACATGACAGCAGTTTGTAAAGGCAGGTTCAACAGTTTGTATATAAATATAACAACATCCAAATGTGTTTTTGATGAAACTAGCTAATACTTTTAAATACATATATTTGTGGATTTCTATTACATTTATTTAAAGGTCCCATATTATGCTCATTTTCAGGTTCATACTTGTATTTTGTGTTTCTACTAGAACATGTTTACATGCTTTAATGTAAAAAAAAACTTTATTTTCCTCATACTGTTGGTCTGAATATACCTGTATTTACCCTCTGCCTGAAACGCTCCGTTTTAGCGCATTTTGACGGAATTGCAACGGAATTGCAACAGAATTGCGTTGCTAGGCAACAGCTTGGGTCCATGTTTACTTCCTGTCAGCTGATGACATTCACATACACTGCAACCAGGAATAAACTGGGACACATTTAGAATGTTTTCGTTTAAAACTGTGTAAAGGGTCTAAATATTGTATATTTGTGACATCACCAATGGACAGAAATCCTGACAGCTTTCAAATGCAGAGTTCCGAATACAGGCTGTGTGTATTTCTGTGGATTGAGCATTTCGATACTTTCACAGTATTTATAGGACTTGCTTTATAATAAAAAAACATGAAAATCTCACTTCTTTACAATATGGGACCTTTAAAAAAAGACTTATTTGTGCGCATCAGAAATAAACTGGGAAAAAATATAATATATAATATTGAGAGTGATCTGACTCCATGTCTGTTGGCATGGAGTGTGTATGTGGCACACTGCAGTCAGTTAGTAGTAGCCAGCAGTGGCAGGAAATACAACTAGTGGTCATGTGCCGGTGGACGGTGGAACAACTGACATAACGTTACCGTATAGAAACAACGTTACTGTAAAGAAACAACGTTACTGTATAGAAACAATGTTACCGTAAAGAAACAACGTTACCGTATAGAAACAACGTTACTGTAAAGAAACAACGTTACCGTATAGAAACAACGTTACCGTATAGAAACAACGTTACTGTAAAGAAACAACGTTACCGTATAGAAACAACGTTACCGTATAGAAACAACGTTACCGTAAAGAAACAACGTTACCGTATAGAAACAACGTTACTGTAAAGAAACAACGTTACCGTATAGAAACAACGTTACCGTATAGAAACAACGTTACCGTAAAGAAACAACGTTACCGTATAGAAACAACGTTACCGTATAGAAACAACGTTACCGTAAAGAAACAACGTTACTGTATAGAAACAACGTTACCGTATAGAAACAACGTTACTGTATAGAAACAACGCTCCCATCGACCAGTCTGCTACCTGATAATGAAGGAGTTAAACCAGACTACCTGATTATGAAGGAGTTAAACCAGACTACCTGATAATGAAGGAGTTAAACCAGACTACCTGATAATGAAGGAGATAAACCAGACTACCTGATAATGAAGGAGTTAAACCAGACTACCTGATAATGAAGAAGTTAAACTAGACTACCTGATAATGAAGGAGTTAAACCAGACTACCTGATAATGAAGGAGTTAAACCAGACTACCTGATAATGAAGGAGTTAAACCAGACTACCTGATAATGAAGGAGTTAAACCAGACTACCTGATAACGAAGGAGTTAAACCAGACTACCTGATAATGAAGGAGTTAAACCAGACTACCTGATAATGAAGAAATTAAACTAGACTACCTGATAATGAAGGAGTTAAACTAGACTACCTGATAATGAAGGATTTAAAACTAGACTACCTGATAATGAAGGAGTTAAACCAGAGTACCTGATAATTAAGGAGTTAAACCTCACTGGTTAACCGTGCACCAGGTCCGGGATCCAGGAGTCCCTTACCTCTAGTTTATGGTTGAGCTGGAACACCGTCTGGGTTTTGTGACAGAGCTGAGCGAAGCAGGAGCTGAGGCTGGTCATCTTCTGCCGACCCTCGTACGTAATATCCACCTGATCCGGGTCGATCTCTCCAAGCAGCAGGTCCACGTCCACGAAGGCCTTGTCGAACTCTTTCTCCAGAACTTCTAACCAGCGGAACATGGACATCGCGGGGCCGAGGCCCGAGCTGTGGCCCGAGCTGTGGGCCGCCGGGGAGCAGCCCGCCGAGGAGGACATGGCTACAGAGCCCTGACGGGAACGGTAGCTTCCTAACGTTAGCTCACTACCGGTAGCTAACTGTGATGGTGAGCAACGTCAACGTCTCTGTTCACCACTGCGATATAACACCGTGGGAATCACAGAGTGGGAATCACGCTGAAAGCAGATGAAGAGGTTGAGTATCGGATCAGCGGAGAGAAGTCTGTCAAACTGCGTTCTGTTCTTCTTGAGAGAGGACAATCAGGAGACTCCCTGAGAGCAGGACCAGGAAGTCCCACCGAACCGATCGATGTGAACCGAGCGACTACTACTGTCTGCTGCTGCTTCTTCTTCTTCTTCTGTTGAGTCTGCAGCAGACTAGACGCAGCAGCGGCGGGTTGCTGCCCTCCAAGGTTCATCTGTACTCCTCCAGAGTGTGATCTCTAGCCTCAGAGAGAGGACGATCCTCCAGCCGGGATTCAGCCCGGGGAGGCTGTGAGGCTGTGAGGGGGTTTAATGAGGCTGTGAGGGGGTTTATAAGGCTGTGAGGCTGTGAGGGGGTTTAATAAGGCTGTGAGGGGGTTTAATGAGGCGGTTTAATGAGGCTGTGAGGTTGTGAGGGGGTTTAATGAGGCTGTTTAATGAGGCTGTGAGGGGGTTTAATGAGGCTGTGAGGCTGTGAGGGGGTTTAATAAGGCTGTGAGGGGGTTTAATGAGGCGGTTTAATGAGGCTGTGAGGTTGTGAGGGGGTTTAATGAGGCTGTTTAATGAGGCTGTGAGGGGTTTAATGAGGCTGTGAGGGGGTTTAATGAGGCTGTGAGGCTGTTTAATGAGGCTGTGAGGGGGTTTAATGAGGCTGTGAGGCTGTAAGGGGGTTTTGTGAGGCTGTTTTGTGAGGCTGTGAGGGGGTTTAATGAGGCTGTGAGGCTGTTTAATGAGTCTGTGAGGGGGTTTAATGACGCTGTGAGGCTGTTTAATTAGGCTGTGAGGGGGTTTAATGAGGCTGTGAGGCTGTTTAATGAGGCTGTGAGGGGGTTAAATGAGGCTGTGAGGCTGTTTAATGAGGCTGTGAGGGGGTTTAATGAGGCTGTGAGGCTGTTTAATGAGGCTGTGAGGGGGTTAAATGAGGCTGTGAGGGTGTTTAATGAGGCGGTGAGGCTGTAAGGGGTTTTTGTGAGGCTGTTTAATGAGGCTGTGAGGGGTTTAATGAGGCTGTGTAATGAGGCTGTGAGGCTGTGAGGGGGTTTAATGAGGCTGTGAGGCTGTTTAATGAGGCTGTGAGGGGGTTTAATGAGGCTGTGAGGCTGTAAGGGGGTTTTGTGAGGCTGTTTTGTGAGGCTGTGAGGGGGTTTAATGAGGCTGTGAGGCTGTTTAATGAGTCTGTGAGGGGGTTTAATGACGCTGTGAGGCTGTTTAATTAGGCTGTGAGGGGGTTTAATGAGGCTGTGAGGCTGTTTAATGAGGCTGTGAGGGGGTTAAATGAGGCTGTGAGGCTGTTTAATGAGGCTGTGAGGGGGTTTAATGAGGCTGTGAGGCTGTTTAATGAGGCTGTGAGGGGGTTAAATGAGGCTGTGAGGGTGTTTAATGAGGCGGTGAGGCTGTAAGGGGTTTTTGTGAGGCTGTTTAATGAGGCTGTGAGGGGTTTAATGAGGCTGTGAGGCTGTGTAATGAGGCTGTGAGGCTGTGAGGGGGTTTAATGAGGCTGTGAGGCTGTTTAATGAAGCTGTGAGTGGGTTTAATGAGGCTGTGAGGCTGTAAGGGGGTTTTGTGAGGCTGTTTTGTGAGGCTGTGAGGGGGTTTAATGAGGCTGTGAGGCTGTTTAATGAGTCTGTGAGGGGGTTTAATGAGGCTGTGAGGCTGTTTAATGAGTCTGTGAGGGGGTTTAATGACGCTGTGAGGGGGTTTAATGAGGCTGTGAGGCGGTTTAATGAGGCTGTGAGGGGGTTAAATGAGGCTGTGAGGCTGTTTAATGAGGCGGTGAGGCTGTAAGGGGTTTTTGTGAGGCTGTTTAATGAGGCTGTGAGGGGTTTAATGTGGCTGTGAGGCTGTGTAATGAGGCTGTGAGGCTGTGAGGGGGTTTAATGAGGCTGTGAGGCTGTAAGGGGGTTTAATGAGGCTGTGAGGCGGTTTAATGAGGCTGTGAGGCTGTGAGGGGGTTTAATGAGGCTGTGAGGCTGTTTAATGAGTCTGTGAGGGGGTTTAATGAGGCTGTGAGGCTGTTTAATGAGTCTGTGAGGGGTTTTAATGACGCTGTGAGGGGGTTTAATGAGGCTGTGAGGCGGTTTAATGAGGCTGTGAGGGGGTTAAATGAGGCTGTGAGGCTGTTTAATGAGGCGGTGAGGCTGTAAGGGGTTTTTGTGAGGCTGTTTAATGAGGCTGTGAGGGGTTTAATGAGGCTGTGAGGCTGTGTAATGAGGCTGTGAGGCTGTGAGGGGGTTTAATGAGGCTGTGAGGCTGTAAGGGGGTTTAATGAGGCTGTGAGGCGGTTTAATGAGGCTGTGAGGCTGTGAGGGGGTTTAATGAGGCTGTGAGGGGTTTAATGAGGCTGTGAGGGGGTTTAATGAGGCGGTTTAATGAGGCTGTGAGGCGGTTTAATGAGGCTGTGAGGTTGTGAGGGGGTTTAATGAGGCTGTTTAATGAGGCTGTGAGGGGTTTAATGAGGCTGTGAGGCTGTTTAATGAGGCTGTGAGGCTGTTTAATGAGGCGGTGAGGCTGTAAGGGGTTTTTGTGAGGCTGTTTAATGAGGCTGTGAGGGGTTTAATGAGGCTGTGAGGCTGTGTAATGAGGCTGTGAGGCTGTGAGGGGGTTTAATGAGGCTGTGAGGCTGTTTAATGAGGCTGTGAGTGGGTTTAATGAGGCTGTGAGGCTGTAAGGGGGTTTTGTGAGGCTGTTTTGTGAGGCTGTGAGGGGGTTTAATGAGGCTGTGAGGCTGTTTAATGAGTCTGTGAGGGGGTTTAATGAGGCTGTGAGGCTGTTTAATGAGTCTGTGAGGGGTTTTAATGACGCTGTGAGGGGGTTTAATGAGGCTGTGAGGCGGTTTAATGAGGCTGTGAGGGGGTTAAATGAGGCTGTGAGGCTGTTTAATGAGGCGGTGAGGCTGTAAGGGGTTTTTGTGAGGCTGTTTAATGAGGCTGTGAGGGGTTTAATGAGGCTGTGAGGCTGTGTAATGAGGCTGTGAGGCTGTGAGGGGGTTTAATGAGGCTGTGAGGCTGTAAGGGGGTTTAATGAGGCTGTGAGGCGGTTTAATGAGGCTGTGAGGCTGTTAGGGGGTTTAATGAGGCTGTTAGGGGGTTTAATGAGGCTGTGGGGCGGTTTAATGAGGCTGTGATGCGGTTTAATGAGGCTGTGAGGCTGTTAGGGGGTTTAATGAGGCTGTTAGGGGGTTTAATGAGGCTGTGGGGCGGTTTAATGAGGCTGTGATGCGGTTTAATGAGGCTGTGAGGCTGTTAGGGGGTTTAATGAGGCTGTTAGGGGGTTTAATGAGGCTGTGGGGCGGTTTAATGAGGCTGTGAGGCGGTTTAATGAGGCTGTGAGGCTGTTAGGGGGTTTAATAAGGCTGTTAGGGGGTTTAATGAGGCTGTGAGGCTGTGAGGGGGTTTAATAAAACTGTTTAGACTGATTTGAACGTAAAATGAATCCCTGTTTTGTGGCCAATAGTGAACAGGAAGTTTCTCCTTGGGATGACATGTGTAGCATGTGAGTGCACCAGAAACTCTCTCACACTTATTCTGACATTGTCCCCATGCACAGTATTTATGGAAAGATATTACAAACTTCATAACTAATACAACAAAGTCTTGGACTTGAAAATCTGTTTCTAGAATGTAGTGTTACTGTTAGCCTCTAAATGAGCTGAGGAGGGCAACAGAACGCCTGGGCTGCGTGGAATCTGCCGCAAATATTCACCAGAAGAAGAAGTGCTGCTCCTCCACTGCTGCCCGCGCTGCACGAATCCAGTCCGCCTCTTTCCACCTTACACCGGGTCCTACCGTCCTACCGGGTCTCAACGGGTCTCACCGGGAGGGAGACGGAGGTGCCCTACGTAAGATAGGGTATGTGAATCCTTCTGTTTGTATTAACGTTAGAAGAGTGTTGCAGCTATTCAGGTAAAGGTAACTTTGACGGTTAACGTCGGTTAACTCCACTCTTTCCGCAGCTAACGCAGCTAACGTACTGATCACCGGCTGTCCTCATTAAAGGCTGCTCTGCACCTGGACACCTGGATACCTGGAGTATTATTATCTACAGTTCACCTGTTATCACCACGGTTATTATCACAGACACTAACCCAGCGGGCTGCAACCTGCAGCTCTTCAGCTCCTCTCCAGTGGCTCCCTGTGGATTATTAAACATGGAAATGAAGAACTGTTTTTTGTTTACATTTTAATTTGTATGTATCATTGTTGTAGGTCTATGGTACGACCGAGTATTATGGCCACATTGAGGAAATAAATAAATCTGACTTTAGAGAATAAAGTCATAATATTATAAAGTAGTAATTTTACGTGTTATTTTCTTTTTTTTCTCGTTAAGTTATGACTATTCTCATAATATTACTACTTTTTTTCTCGTTAAATTACGACTTTTACGACGTAAATCTCAGATGTTTTTTCCCTCAATGTAGCCCTAATACTCCGTAGTACATTGTCTCTTTGGCCCTCACTGCATTAGACTTATATACTATATACTTAGACTATAAACTGTGTTACCTTCTTCACAATGATCAAATGTTTTGCGGCTCCAGACACATTTAATTAATTTTTTTGTCTAAAATGGCTCTTGATAGTAAAGGTTGCTGACCCCTGGACTAACCCATGCACTGTGAGCTGCTTCCAGATGATGTTTAAGTGGATGCAGAAGGAGACATCTCTTATTCTGGAATGGACACATTTATAACAAGAAGAAATCTGCTCATTTAACTCGTTTATTTTGAACATTTATATGAAATGTCAAACCTTGATAATGTCTATTCTTCCAGGGGTTCGGTTCAGTTCGGTTCGGATCGGATCGGATCAGATCACATGACTATGTTGATGAGCCCAGATCAGGAGGCCCTGATCGGCCGGGTGTTTGGATCCTACCTGATGGAGCATCATCGTGGGGATATCCTCCAGCTGAGTGCAGACACTAATGAAGACACCCACCGGCCTGTCCTCGTTAATGCCATGACTCTGTTTGAAGCCAACATGGAGGTAATGTCAACACAATCTACTGGATTCACAATAAATATTAATAATACATTTTATTTGTATAGCACTTTTCCAAACATAGTTACAAAGTGCTTTACATAAGTTAGAACAGTGCAAACATCAAGATAAAAACAATACAGGATAAAAACATAGCCCAAAATCAAATGTTGAACATAAGACTTAATAAAACAGTGTGTACACAAAGTCAGCAATAATGAAATTAAAACAAGGGATTGCTATAAAAAGGCCTTCCTGTAAAAGTAGATTTTGAGGCGTGATTTAAAAGAACAAACAGATTCTACTAGCCTGAGTTCCTCCGGAGGGGAGTTCCACAACTGTGGGGGTAAATAGAAGTAAGTCAGGCGATATGGTTCACATCTGTATAGTATTAAAAGGGAGCTATATCACAATATGGTGTAATCACATGTAAAATAATCAGATTGATGTTCAGTTTAATGAACTGTGTTCCACTATCATGAACAAGACACAAAACTTCCAATAACTGAATTTACTTTCTATTTGACTTATAGACTCATTCATTTAGACAACCACATGTTCTAAAATACACAGTATGATCTGATCTTATCACATGTATAAATCTCGTGATGTAGTTTGGTCATTTTGAGAATAAGACTTGCTATGGGGCACACTGACACACTGACAGCTGTTGTTGCCTGTTGGGCTGCAGTTTGCCATGTTATGATTTGAGCATATTTTTTATGCTAAATGCAGTACCTGTGAGGGTTTCTGGATCAATATCTGTCATTGTTTTGTGTTGTTAATTGATTTACAATAATAAATATATACATACATTTACATAAAGCAGCATATTTGTCCACTCCCATGTTGATAAGAGGATTAAATGCTTGACAGATCTCCCTTTAAGGTACCTTTAGAACAGATACAAAATGTGTGATTAATTTGTGATTAATCACGATTAACTATGGTCAATCATGCGATTAAATATTTTAAAAGTTATATGTTTTAAAAATGATAAGAGAGGTTTTATCAGCACACAGTGTACTCTAACACTAGGACCGCCAGGCTCTTTAGGGGTACTATTTTCTCCAAAGAGTGTCTGTATCCTTTTGTTCATGCTGATTCCATTAACTCCTCATCAGTCTCCATCTATTTAGTGTATTGTGACAACAGGCTGTGCCGCTGTGTTTCCGTAACAGTGACATCAGTGGATACGCAGCCCCCCCACACACCACACACAGATTATCTAACAGGTAGAATCTGCAGGACACTGGTATACCATTAGCAGTGTAAAATGTGCTATTTTCATATATCTATTTTTAGAAAAACTATTTTCACCCCTGTAGTGACTGCCAGACTCTGTTAACATATTGTTCAATTTAACAGATGTTTGTTTCCCGTTACACAGATGTTATTCCTAAATTATAACGTATGACTTTGTATGGCTCCTAAAGAAAGATCACTTTAAAAGCTCTTCTGTGAACTAAGATGTGTAACGTTACTGGTTACCATTTTAAACTATTTTTGCACTAATTCTCTGGTATCTCTGCTATGCCACAGGTTGGGGATTATTTCAACGCCTATCCCAATGATGTCCTGGCTATATTTGATAAAGTGTTACAAAGAACAGCCCTGGAGTTATCAGAGAGTGCCTCTCCCAAGGACCACGGAGGACGAAGAACAACCGAGAGAATGAGACACACTCTTCATGCACGCATTACAGGTCAGACCCAACGGATGAATGATGGTCAGATGGTACCAGATCCCACATCACAGGTCAGACACCCAACTAATGAATGATGGTCAGATGGTACCAGATCCCACATCACAGGTCAGACACCCAACTAATGAATGATGGTCAGATGGTACCAGATCCCACATCACAGGTCAGACACCCAACTGATGAATGATGGTCAGATGGTACCAGATGTCACATTACAGGTCAGACACCCAACTGATGAATGATGTTCAGATGGTACCAGATGTCACATTACAGGTCAGACACCCAACTAATGAATGATGGTCAGATGGTACCAGATCCCACATCACAGGTCAGACACCCAACTAATGAATGATGGTCAGATGGTACCAGATCCTACGTCACAGGTCAGACACCCAACTAATGAATGATGGTCAGATGGTACCAGATGTCACATCACAGGTCAGACACCCAACTGATGAATGATGGTCAGATGGTACCAGATGTCACATTGCAGGTCAGACACCCAACTAATGAATGATGGTCAGATGGTACCAGATCCCAAATCACAGGTCAGACACCCAACTAATGAATGATGGTCAGATGGTACCAGATCCCACATCACAGGTCAGACCGCAACTAATGAATGATGGTCAGATGGTACCAGATCCCACATCACAGGTCAGACCGCAATTAATGAATGATGGTCAGATGGTACCAGATCCCACATTACAGGTCAGACACCCAACTAATGAATGATGGTCAGATGGTACCAGATCCCACATCACAGGTCAGACACCCAACTAATGAATGATGGTCAGATGGTACCAGATCCCACATCACAGGTCAGACACCCAACTAATGAATGATGGTCAGATGGTACCAGATCCCACATCACAGGTCAGACTGCAACTAATGAATGATGGTCAGATGGTACCAGATCCCACATCACAGGTCAGACCGCAATTAATGAATGATGGTCAGATGGTACCAGATCCCACATTACAGGTCAGACACCCAACTGAATGATGGTCAGATGGTACCAGATCCCACATCACAGGTCAGACACCCAACTAATGAATGATGGTCAGATGGTACCAGATCCCACATCAAAGGTCAGACCGCAACTAATGAATGATGGTCAGATGGTACCAGATCCCACATCACAGGTCAGACACCCAACTAATGAATGATGGTCAGATGGTACCAGATGTCACATTACAGGTCAGACACCCAACTAATGAATGATGGTCAGATGGTACCAGATCCCACATCACAGGTCAGACACCCAACTAATGAATGATGGTCAGATGGTACCAGATGTCACAATTACAATCAGCTTTATTTTTCAAGTGCAACCATTCAAGGACTCTGACTCTCAATGTACTTACACAGAATAGAAATGATAGCTTGGGACAAGGACAATAAAGCTGGACAAATAAAGACAGGTCTGTTATTCACATTGAAAAACTAGGTTTATATATGTATAAATATTATATAAATATATATAAAAGCGCCAATGACCAACAATAAAATCTTAAAATAAAGACGTCTTTATACAAGTCAAGTTGTCTGGAAGTTGTAAACAATGCAAATAGTGCAAATAAATACTGGATGGATATACCTATATATACATGGACTGGATGATTATGTGCCGTATGTACATATAAAGATGACTATATACTGCATGTACAGTAGGATGTAAGTGTGCAGGATTCTGAAGGCCCAGTTGTGACGGTATCATAGAAAGTGCCATTAAGCCCAAACCTGCAAAAATGCAGGTTATTCACTGTTAGCTGGATTCAAGGTGAACCCAAACATGAGCTCATACAATAAGTCCCCAAAGAGCCGAACAGAAGAAAAGCTCATTTTAAATGACAACATGGGAATTATTAAGAAAATCATCAAAAATTGTCTGAGTAGTTATGACGTGACTTTTGAGTTGAGGTGACAGGAAATGACGTACAACAAAGGTTCAACCTGGGGCGTTGTACTTATACTACACAGTGTACGTACACACTAGATAACAGTTGGGTGTCATGTAGACATTGTAAATATCAGTTAGAGTGTTAATGAAGTAAACTGTGTGTCCAGGTCTGCCAGTGTGTCCAGAGCTGACCAGAGACACCATCCCCAGGTCCAGAGATGTGGGACACTTTCTGTCTGTCACTGGTACTGTCATACGCACCAGTGTTGCCAAGGTAACCGCATAGCACACACAGTCGTATTGAATGCTGATCGTCAAACCATTTCACCTCCAACATTTATTCCTTTCTAATCCATCAGTGATTCATGATAACTCAGTGTAAATGATAAATAACTCATGTATGAATCAGCAGCGTTGATGTGATCCTGGTTGTTGAGTTGTTGATGTCAGACTGCTGATGACTAGTTGGTTACATGTAAAGAGCTGGAAAGATACTAACCTGTACCTCATCTGGTCCAAGCCCTGACAGAGATATTATTGGAATATTTGACAGACATAGAAATTATGTGAACTAATGTCCAGGTTTTTGTATGGACCGGAGCAAAGTGAGCCGGCCCTACACCATAACACCATAGTCTGTCCCTGACACCATTGGTCAGTCCAGTGTTGAATGAATAGGCGTGGACAGTCCTCACACATAGCTTAGCCATGTCATGTGATATGCTACTTCTTTACATTGATGTCTAATAATGAATCACATTGACCATACACACGGTCAAGCCATATACTAGGTTTCAACCTACAGTAGTTTTGTTCTTTTTCAGTTGGCAGACTGTGGTTAAAAACAGCATGAGAGATTGTATTATTCAGTGACTGGAGAACAGGGCCCCCCCTCCCACCAGTCCACCTGTCCACCTGTCCCACCCCTGACTGAAGTAATCTATTACTTTATTTAACCAGGAGTAGTGCCTCACTCAGATTAGTCCTGGCCACGGCAGCAGCAGCACATAGAACATAAAACATAGACCACAAACTAATATTTAAATTAGGGCTGTCAAAGTGAACCCAATAATAAGAATTATTATCTAATAATTCAGTTTTAAAGCTAGAGTGAAGATACAGGTATCATATGAAACTACAACCTAATGAATCCATTGCTACCAACCATGTTATGCTAGCTTGTTGTGAAAGAGGCTAAATAATGCTCCAAACTTACACTGAATTTTGCTGAATCATGTCCATTTTCAAAGGGGTCCCTTGACCTCTGACCTCCAGATGTGTGATTGTAAATGGGTTCTATGGGTACCACGAGTCTCCCCTTTACAGACATGCCCACTTTATGATAATCACATGCAGTTTGGGGCAAGTCATAGTCAAGTCAGCACACTGACACACTGACAGCTGTTGTTGCCTGTTGGGCTGCAGTTTGCCATCTTTTGATTTGAGCATATTGTTTTATGCTAAATGCTTTACCTGTGAGGGTTTCTGGACAATATCTGTCATTGTTTTGTGTTGTTAATTGATTTACAACAATAAATATTTACATACATTTGCATAAAGCAGCATATTTGTACACTCCCATTTTGATAAGAGTATTAAATATAGTTAATATAATTAAATATAGACAAATCTCCCTTAAAGTACATTTTGAAAGGATAAAAAATCTATGATAAATTTACGATTAATCACGATGAACTATATCAATCGATTGACAGCACTAATTTAAATAGATTATACTGTACATGATGATGATGAGAATTAAATGATAAAAATCAAATAATGAAACTAGGAAATACCCCTAAATTGACATTTTTCCTTTCACAACATGTACTTCTGCAGATGAATTATATTTACTGTGTGTGTGTATATATATATATATATATAAACTGGAAAAACAAAGTTTGGAAACTTGTGTTTGATGGATTATTTCTCTGTTGTTACAATGCTAATGGTCATTGTATTTTACATCGTTGGAAAGCCTGTTTATTTACCTTCGCAATGATGTCCAACTTTTAAGGATCATGCATTTGTGGGATGAGCAGCACAGCTGATTATGTGGGTAGCGCCCAAGAAAAATTTGCCAAAATGCTCAGCCAATGGTAAACAGTGTATTCTCCTGTTGGAATTGACTCTTGTTTTGAGATGTTTGGTGGATTGTATGATTGAACCCTCTATCAGTAACAAGGAACAAACAAGACATATTGGAAATTTTACACTTTATTCATTTAATACAATATGTCAGGAGCCTCAGTAGTGGGTGGAAGATCCATACGCAGCCACAACAGCCTGGCACCTCCTCCTCATGCTGGTCACCAACCTGGTCACACATTGCTGTGGGATGGCGTTCCATTCCTCAACCAGGATTCGTTGCAGGTCAGCCAACGAGGTGGTGTTGGTCACTCTAACACGTACAGCACGCCCAAGCTGATCCCACAAGTGTTGAATTGGGTTGAGGTCTGGACTCTTGGCAGGCCGTTCCATTCTCTGTACTCCCACATTGTGGTGGTAGTCTGTGATAACCCTGGCTCTATGGGGGTGAGCGTTGTTTCTTGGAGGATGAAGTAAGGTCCCAGATTGTGGAGATATGGGATCGCCACCGGCTGCAGAATCTCATCCCGATATCTCACTTCATTGAGATGGCCTTCAATGATGACAAGCCTTGTTTTGCCAGTGAGGGAGATGCAGCCCCACACCATGACACTTCCCCCACCAAAAGCTGTTACTCCATCGGCGCAACAATCAGCATAGCATTCTCCGCGTCGTCTCCATACTTTGACCCTGCCATCCAACTTTCGCAGACAGAACCTGGACTCATCACTGAACATGACATTCCCCCACATGTCGACACCAGCGCAAACGGGCCTGACGGTGAAGGGCAGTCATTGCAGGCTTCCTGGTAGCCTTATGAGAATACACTGTTTACCATTGGCAGAGCATTTTGGCAAATTTTTCTTGGGCGCTACCCACATAATCAGCTGTGCTGCTCATCCCACAAATGCATGATCCTTACAAGTTGGACATCATTGCGAAGGTAAATAAACAGGCTTTCCAACGATGTAAAATACAATGACCATTAGCATTGTAACAACAGAGAAATAATCCATCAAACACAAGTTTCCAGACTTTGTTTTTTCCATCTGCAGAAGTACATGTTGTGAAAGGAAAAATGTCAGTTTAGGGATATTTCCTAGTTTCATCATTTGATTTTTATCATTTAATTATCATCATCATCATGTACAGTATAATCTATTTAAATTAGTGCTATCAATCGATTGATATAGTTCATCGTGATTAATCGTAAATTTATCACAGATTTTTTATCCTTTCAAAATGTACTTTAAGGGAGATTTGTCTATATTTAATTATATTAACTATATTTAATACTCTTATCAACATGGGAGCGTACAAATATGCTGCTTTATGCAAATGTATGTATATATTTATTATTGTAAATCAATTAACAACACAAAACAATGACAGATATTGTCTAGAAACCCTCACAGGTACTGCATTTAGCATAAAACAATATGCTCAAATCAAAAGATGGCAAACTGCAGCCCAACAGGCAACAACAGCTGTCAGTGTGCCAGTGTGCTGACTTGACTATGACTTGCCCCAAACTGCATGTGATTATCATAAAGTGGGCATGTCTGTAAAGGGGAGACTCGTGGGTACATATATACTGGAAAAACAAAGTTTGGAAACTTGTTTGGTGGATTATTTCTCTGTTGTTACAATGCTAATTGGTATTGTATTTTATATCGTTGGAAAGCCTGTTTATTTTGGCAAATTTTTCTTGGGCGCTACCCACATAATCAGCTGTGCTGCTCATCCCACAAATGCATGATCCTTACAAGTTGGACATCATTGCGAAGGTAAATAAACAGGCTTTCCAACGATGTAAAATACAATGCCAATTAGCATTGTAACAACAGAGAAATAATCCATCAAACACAAGTTTACGAACTTTTTTTTTCCAGTTTATATATATATATACATATATACATATATACATCATGAACCGAAATCAGTTCCTGCACAACATCTTCATGTTTTTCTTTAGATGTTTATACTTATAATTCTTCTCCACCTCTCGTAGGTTCTGGAATACGAGCGTGATTACATGTGCACAAAGTGTCGTCACGTCTTCAGCGTGCAGGCTGATTTTGACCAGTTCTACACCTTTGTCCCGCCGGCAGCCTGTCCTAATCCTGAGGGCTGTACTTCATATAAATTCAGCTGTCTGTCTGGAGGATCTGAGCCTGCTGCCTGCAGGGACTACCAGGAGATCAAGATACAGGAGCAGGTAGGACAGTTCTGTTATGTCTTATTGTATTGCAGAGTGCCTATGTATTGCTCTCTTGGTCAGTGTAAATCTTGCCCCCCCCACTACAGGTGCAGAGGCTGTCAGTGGGCAGTATTCCTCGTTCTATGGTGGTGGTTCTGGAGGATGATCTGGTGGACAGTTGTAAATCTGGTAAGAACACTTGTGTACATTATATGGACGACCTCACAGTGATGAGAACCAGAACATTCTGATAACATCATCTCCACTACAACCAGAACGTTCTGATAACATCATCTCCACTACAACCAGAACATTCTGATAACATCATTTACACTACGACCAGAACATTCTGATAACATCATTTACACTACAACCAGAACATTCTGATAACATCCTTTACACTACAACCAGAACATTCTGATAACATCATCTCCACTATAACCAGAACATTCCGATAACATCATTTACACTACAACCAGAATATTCTGATAACATCATCTCCACTATAACCAGAACATTCCGATAACATCATCTCCACTACAACCGGAACATTCTGATAACATCATCTCCACTATAACCAGAACATTCCGATAACATCATTTACACTACAACCAGAATATTCTGATAACATCATCTCCACTACAACCAGAACATTCTGATAACATTATCTCCACTATAACCAGAACATTCTGATAACATCCTTTACACTACAACCAGAACATTCTGATAACATCATCTCCACTATAACCAGAACATTCCGATAACATCATTTACACTACAACCAGAATATTCTGATAACATCATCTCCACTATAACCAGAACATTCCGATAACATCATCTCCACTACAACCGGAACATTCTGATAACATCATCTCCACTATAACCAGAACATTCCGATAACATCATTTACACTACAACCAGAATATTCTGATAACATCATCTCCACTACAACCAGAACATTCTGATAACATTATCTCCACTATAACCAGAACATTCTGATAAGATCATTTACACTACAACCAGGACATTCTGATGACATCATCTCCACTACAACCAGAACATTCCGATAACATCATCTCCACTACAACCAGAACATTCTGATGACATCATCTCCACTACAACCAGAACATTCTGATAACATCATCTCCACTACAACCGGAACATTCTGATAACATCTTCTCCACTACAATCAGAACATTCTGATAACATCATCTCCATTATAACCAGAACATTCTGATGACATCATCTCCACTACAACCGGAACATTCTGATAACATCATCTCCACTATAACCAGAACATTCCGATAACATAATTTACACTAAAACCGGAACATTCTGATAACATCATCTCCACTCTAACCAGAACATTCCGATAACATCATTTACACTACAACCAGAACATTCTGATAACATCATCTCCACTATAACCAGAACATTCCGATAACATCATCTCCACTACAACCGGAACATTCTGATAACATCATCTCCACTATAACCAGAACATTCCGATAACATCATTTACACTACAACCAGAACATTCTGATAACATCATCTCCACTACAACCAGAACATTCTGATAACATTATCTCCACTATAACCAGAACATTCTGATAACATCATTTACACTACAACCAGAACATTCTGATGACATCATCTCCACTACAACCAGAACATTCCGATAACATCATCTCCACTACAACCAGAACATTCTGATGACATCATCTCCACTACAACCAGAACATTCTCATAACATCATCTCCACTACAACCAGAACATTCTGATGACATCATCTCCACTATAACCAGAACATTCTGATAACATCATCTCCACTACAACCAGAACATTCTCATGACATCATCTCCACTACAACCAGACCATTCTGATGACATCATCTCCACTACAACCAGAACATTCTGATAACATCATCTCCACTACAACCAGAACATTCTGATGACATCATCTCCACTATAACCAGAACATTCTGATAACATCATCTCCACTACGACCAGAACATTCTCATGACATCATCTCCACTACAACCAGAACATTCTGATAACATCATTTACACTACAACCAGAACATTCTGATAACATCATCTCCACTACAAACAGAACATTCTAATAACATCATTTACACTACAACCAGAACATTCTGATAACATCATCTCCACTACAACCAGAACATTCTCATAACATCATTTATACTACAACCAGAACATTCTGATAACATCATCTCCACTACAACCAGAACATTCTGATAACATCATCTCCACTACAACCAGAACATTCTCATAACATCCTTTACACTACAACCAGAACATTCTGATAACATCATCTCCACTACAACCAGAACATTCTGATAACATCATCTCCACTACAACCAGAACATTCTCATAACATCATTTACACTACAACCAGAACATTCTGATATCATCATCTCCACTACAACCAGAACATTCTGATAACATCATCTCCACTACAACCAGAACATTCTGATATCATCATCTCCACTACAACCAGAACATTCTGATAACATCATCTCCACTACAACCAGAACATTCTGATAACATCATCTCCACTACAACCAGAACATTCTCATAACATCCTTTACACTACAACCAGAACATTCTGATAACATCATCTCCACTACAACCAGAACATTCTGATAACATCATCTCCACTACAACCAGAACATTCTCATAACATCATTTACACTACAACCAGAACATTCTGATATCATCATCTCCACTACAACCAGAACATTCTGATAACATCATCTCCACTACAACCAGAACATTCTGATAACATCATCTCCACTACAACCAGAACATTCTGATAACATCATCTCCACTACAACCAGAACATTCTGATATCATCATCTCCACTACAACCAGAACATTCTGATATCATCATCTTCACTATAACCAGAACATTCTCATAACATCATCTTCACTACAACCAGAACATTCTGATAACATCATCTCCACTACAACCAGAACATTCTGATAAGATCATCTCCACTACAACCAGAACATTCTGATAACATAATTTACACTACAACCAGAACATTCTGATAACATAATTTACACTACAACCAGAACATTCTGATAACATCATTTACACTACAACCAGAACATTCTGATAACATCATTTACACTACAACCAGAACATTCTGATAACATAATTTACACTACAACCAGAACATTCTGATAACATAATTTACACTACAACCAGAACATTCTGATGACATCATCTCCACTACAACCAGAACATTCTGATAACATCATCTCCACTACAACCAGAACATTCTGATAACATCATTTACACTACAACCAGAACATTCCGATAACATAATTTACACCAACATACCGACAGTATGATAATAATGCACTTCCCGTGCCTGTGAATGTGTTCATATGTGGCCCAGCCCACCTCTGAATGTGGTCTGAGTGATCGGATCTCAATGCGTCCTCAATGTGTCTTGAGTACGTTCACACCTGCACTTACAGCTGTCCACTTATGATCGGATCACCCAGGATGTAGGTTAATACCAGGTCTGAACAGAGCCAGAATCCCCTACTAGCCTGAAATGCATTTGTATCGCTCACAGCATTTTCATTTACCTTTTCCTGAACTTCCACAGCAATTTACAGTGCTGCTTACTGCCGAAAAATCCCCACTTTTCATGCAGTGTGCAGGAAGAAGCATTTGAAGCAGTTGGAATAGTTGGAAAAGAGTGAAAGAGTTTTAGAGCAAGGACTTAAATGAGGTTTCCTTTAATCATCTTTGTTGGAATAAGGATAAACAACATCTGCTGAGGTCCAAGCACTGGCAAGAGCACTTTTATTTTGAAAACTAGGTCCATCCTCAGTTTCCTGCTAACATACAGTGAGAGTTGGGGAATTTTATTTCTGTTACAATACAGTTAACTTCTGGGGCTTTTATTTTGAAAAACTAGGTCCATCACTAGATCCCTAGTTAACATCTAGTGAGAGTTGTTATGCCTCCGCGCTGCTGACGGCCGTGGCCAGAGTGTCCGTACAGAGCAATTGAAAAGGCTCCCAGCATTCACACCAGTTAAGTTAAGTTAAGATAATTAAAAGCTGTTGACCTTCTAGGTCCTGGATGCTGATGCGGAGGGACAAAGGGTTGAAATGAGAATCAATGCTCTGCTCATGCTGCAGCTTCTGCTCCTAGGAGATGATGTGACGGTTTACGGGGTGATGTGCCAGCGTTGGAAGCCCTTTTATGATGGCGCTCGCTGTGATGTGGAGCTAGCCCTCAAAGCTAACAACATGGAAGTGAACAACCAGCAGGCTGCTGCTGCTCTTCTCCTGAAGGACGCTCAGAAAGAGTTTGAAGACTTCTGGACCAACTACAAACATGATCCCATAGCTGGTGGGTCACAGTTTACCTCATAACACTAAACATTCTAACTTTTTATTCCTTGTTTATTTGTAAAATAATAATTCATGTTATTCTCTCCCCTCTCTGTGTAGGTAGGAACCAGATCTTGTTGAGCCTGTGCCCACAGGTGTTTGGCATGTATGTGATTAAACTGGCGGTGGCCATGGTGTTGGCTGGAGGGGTGCAGAGAATAGATTCTTCTGGGACCAAGATCAGAGGTATCTCTCTCTATATATCTCAATGTCTATGAGAGTTTATATCTTTATTATGCAGTATATTGTCACAGCACAGGTAGTAGCCGTTAAATGATGTGTTTTAGGTCTGGGGGATTTAATCACCACTGAGCCTTACAGCCCGAACACACCAGGAACGTCAGGAGCGCTTGGCGGCTGCGTTACCTGTTGTTTTTTATTTTGGGCTCTTCTAGAGAATAGAGGTCTCGCCTATTTTTGACGCATGCTGCAACAACAGCAACAACAGACAGTGAAAGTGATCTATTGACTGTATATTAACATCATACCAGCAAAATTACTACAGTTTCGATGTCTATCTGTAGAATATGTTACGGACATGAAAAAAAAGTAAAGACTTATTTTTAAATCAACACTTCCTGCTTTCATTTCAAAATACTAGCCCTCAAGAGTTTTTTCTTTGGACAGAATTCCTTCATTTGTTAATGTGGGAGTTTTATTCTGAAATGTATGCCGGACAGTGTTGTAGAACATGCAGTGACTTGGAGAGCTCCATGAATGAATATAGTACAGAGTTTTAATTGTTGATTATTACTATTATTTATAAATTACCACACGTTTCTTAACCTTTCTCGGTCTAAAGTAAATACAAATGATATTTATAATGAAATGAAATGGCCATTAAAAAGCAAACTCTATTTAGCATGAAAGGGCTGACAGCAGCAGCAGAAACGCAGCTGAAATGCAGCTAAAATGCAGCTAGTGTAAAAGCCCGACGCATGAATCACGCAGCCACCACGCCACACAGCTGCCACGCCACACAGCCGCCACGTTCCTGGTGTGTTCGGGCGCTTATGGCTGTGCTGCCACTCAACAAGAGCGGATGCAGGTCTTACCTGAAATGGTCGTGAGCTCAGCTAGCTGTCCGCCACCGCTCCACTGAGTCCTCACAGTGCCATCCTCTCAGCTAGAGCCGTAGTAACCAAAGACGGAATTGTTACCACTCTTCAACCAATCGATCGATTGATTGATGAGGAAAAAGAATATGCAGGTTATCTCTAGATGGACTAAATGGTCACAGTGCACTGAGTGCATTCTACCTGGTAGCCTAAATTAATTCTATATAAACATAAACATACAGTTCTTCATTGTCAAATCTTAACTGAAAGAACAGGTCTTCTACAGTCATTAGTGCAAACAAAAAAATGCAGCTTTGTTATTTTCATATAAATATGATGAAATTATGGACTAAGGCCATCAACATAAATTGAAGCACAAGCTCAACCAGAACTATACTAAAAAACGTAGAGCTTTTTATCTCCCACTCATTCAACAGCGGCTCATTGGTCAGAATTCTTACTATGACAGTTAAGGCACTCAAATACTGACATATTGTCAATAAGAAAAACTTAATTCCAAAAATTAAATCACAAATGTCTGTAATGTAAATGTAATGTTCCATCTAAAGGCTGTTGGTCAATCCTCAACTGCTGCTTATGCTAGTTTCTACAGGGCAGGCACAACAGACTGACATTCACACGTGAAGGCTCACGCTCTTTGACCATCTGCTTTAATTCTGTATTGTTTATGATGGAGTCAGGTCGTATATGCAGCGATAAACTCTCTTATAGCATTAGATATTATTAATTCTGTATAGTTTATGATGGAGTGTGGTCATATATGCAGTGATAAACACTCTTATAGCATTAGATATTATTAATTCTGTATAGTTTATGATGGAGTGTGGTCGTATATGCAGCGATAAACACTCTTATAGCATTAGATATTATTAATTCTGTATTGTTTAGGATGGAGTGTGGTCATATATGCAGCGATAAACACTCTTACAGCATCAGATATGACTTTGTCACGGTGTGAATCTGCAGAGGGAGGCTGTCTGAACGCTGCGAGGGAACGGATTCTCCATCCAGTCTGCTTTTGTTTCGCTCTGCTGATCGACACATTCGGGTGATGCCGTTGTAATTAAATGTTTCAAGTGTCCACATATAAACCTGACTTCAGTTGAACAGTGTCGGCGTGCAGTTTGACACAAATCGTTGTCAGTTTAGCTCGACTATCATGAGCTACTGGGCACTACAGCGCCGCTACCACTCCTGGTGCGCTGCCAAAACTTTCCGGTAAAACTCACGCTCCGGAGTTTCTGTTCCGCGCGAGCGAGTAGTCGACATAAACAGCTGTTTGGGTAACGGCGAACCGAAATGATGTCGTTGACCGAACCGAACGTCCTGAACTGAACGGTTCGGGTCAAATTCACAAACCGTTCCACCCCTAGTTTGCTGTATGCTGGTGGAATGCTGTGTCACTGTGGACTTGATCTCGTCCTCTCTAGGTGAGTGTCACATATTGCTGGTCGGTGACCCCGGCACGGGGAAGTCTCAGTTCCTCAAGTATGCAGCTAAGATCATGCCCCGCTCTGTACTCACAGCTGGAATTGGGTCAACAAGTGCAGGTAGGCCTCAGATGAACCATTTATCAGAGAGCTTCATGTTCTTCCATAAAGAATCTGACATGCTTCCATATAAACATATCCAATCAGTTCCTGTGTTCCTGGACTAACTGAATGTGTTGACAGGGCTGACAGTAGCAGCGGTGAAAGATGGAGGTGATTGGCATCTGGAGGCAGGAGCCCTAGTCCTGTCAGACGGCGGTCTGTGCTGCATTGATGAGTTCAACAGCATCAAGGAACACGACCGCATCAGCATCCATGAAGCTATGGAACAACAGTCTATTAGTGTGGCCAAAGCTGGGTAGGACAGTCACGCATACACCTCCACACCAACATGCATGGAGTTTTAATGGGGTTTAGCGGTAAGGTATGCAAAGTCTCCAGATTAGAGAGGGAAACATGGTGATCACTAATACAAAGAAAGCAACTGCTTTTAGACAATTAGTGAATTTCTAACAACAAAGATTTCTCTAACAACAGCCCCAAAGATGAGCATGTCATCAAGTAGATCTGAACAGCAGAATTTATAGTCCACTACACAAAGGCAGAACTTGTAACTTGTACTGATGCCGATCATCAGGTCCACTGCATGTGGAACATCACTTTGTATTTTACATGAAAAGGTAAATAGGTCATCAGGTATAAAGCGTGGAGCTGCTCCAGAGTCAGTGAATGGACCCACAGGATGTTGGTTTCTTTCTCTTTATTCTATTGTAGAGTTCTCAGTTGTGAAACAGGAAATGTTCCCATATCCTCAGAACATTCCTCTGGATGCTCTCTGAGTCATCTACAACAGCTCTCCCTTTCATTGTCTATGGAGCAGCTCCACTCTTTTACCCTATGACATCACTTTATACCCTATGACATCACCAGTTGGAGTTTTAGCGCTCTAGTTTTTGGATTTGGAAGAGAGTTGCTCATGTTTACTAGTAGTTTTGGACTGTCTTATTAGCGGGGCAGTTCAGCATAACAATTCTGCATTGTGCTATAAAAGCAACAAATTTGGCACAGATGTAGGTTTATATGTTATGAAAAGATATAGATATCGGGGCACTGCCAATTTGGCCCCTGAGGGCTGTGATAAATAGACGAAGCAAATAGACGCTAAATATTCCTAAATGTTGCAGAAAACAGATTTTATGACTCTTGATGATATCCAAGGTGTGTTCAAGCTGATTAGATCAGATGTCAGAAGATCACAGATAGGTCTATTTCTTCTTTATATACCATAGGAATAACAGGGATGAATTTAGAGCGTGTGCGTGATTCCCCTTTGAGATGGACTGTTCTGTTTATTCGATCTCCTCCTCTCTACAGGATGGTGTGTAAGCTGAACACCAGAACCAGCATCCTGGCAGCTGCCAACCCTAAAGGCCAGTACGATCCCAACGAGCCGCTGTCTGTGAACGTAGCTCTGGCCAGCCCTCTG
The DNA here is from genome assembly GCF_015220745.1 of Sebastes umbrosus. Taxonomy (NCBI): domain Eukaryota; kingdom Metazoa; phylum Chordata; class Actinopteri; order Perciformes; family Sebastidae; genus Sebastes; species Sebastes umbrosus. Next base: position 28,569,705 of record NC_051286.1, on the reverse strand, counting down.
CTGAGCCGCTTTGACCTGGTTCTTGTTCTGCTGGACACCAGGAATGCAGAGTGGGACCACACCATCTCCTCCTTCATCCTGGAGGACAGAGGTAGAGGATGGGCTTTACCATATGGAAATGAAAAGCTAAAAGCATGATAATATTAGTATTTTAATGATGTGATACAACATCATCCCAGGTAGAAATCTCTTTGTATATCAGTAAATAGATCATATTTCTACAATAGAATAGTTGGACGATTTGAAGCTTCATTTAAATTCTAAATCAACATTTGAATGTTGAGTAACTTCTTTTTGTCTGTTATTTTGTTTAATGCCAGTATTAGTGCACCGTTCTCTCCGGCAGCGAGGTGTCTTTGTTGGGTTAGGTGAGGTGTACCACGGCAGGCAGGGAACAGCAAACAGAATAAAAAAACAGAACTTTCCAAGGCACTTATTGACTCAATACATTATATAATATAATATAATATATTAGGCAAATACATAAAATAAACTTCAGCTGCCCCTTTCTAGAGCTAGTTACTGATTAGACAGCCACCTGTTTAGCAACGCTCCGTTAAGCTAGCTCACCCAAAACCACACAGTTAGTATAACATTCATTTTACAGAAATGGTTCAAACTTTGAATGTTAAAAAAGAACGACAAAAGCTGTTGAATATTTCTGAACAAAGCTTTATTGAAAATTGCAGAATGTTGTTTCAGCAGGATAATGATTCTTAATACTGTTTTTGTTAAGATGTGATGTAAATAGTTTTCCTGGTTGCCTGATGAAGGTTTTTCTCTCAGGGTTGCCTGCTGAGTCAGCCAGCCTGTGGTCCATGGAGAAGATGAAGGCTTACTTCAGTGTGATTAAACGCCTGCAGCCGCAGCTGTCTGACGAGGCCAACAGCATCCTGACACGTTACTACCAGCTGCAGAGGCAGAGTGACGGCCGCAACGCCGCCCGCACCACCATCCGCATGCTGGAGAGTCTGAGCAGACTGGCTGAAGGTGAGGAGGGAACTTTGATTTCATCTTCTCAGTTTCAATGTGAAGGGAGTCAACCTTGAGTTGTGGTCACTTCTTTTATCACTGTTTTTACTACAAAATCTTTGTCAAACTCAAATGAGGATGAATTTTTTTGTACAGCTTAACAACACAAGTGTAAAATTACACAACCTGTCTACTACTGGCCTAGACCAGACATGTGTTCTGGAAATGTTCATTGGCAGCTTCTTCATCCATGACATGGTGTTTAAAGTTCTCTTGAAGCAGGAGGGAGATCCGACAGATTACACATCTTACCTATTCCATCTACCGTTACAGAAAGCTCTCTCTCAACATGCTCATAAAGACCCCGAGCATGCACTGAAACGTCCTCCCCCACTCTTGTTCAGTGACCGAGTGGTGGTTCTTTAAAAACCCATTGACAGTACAACAGCACATGTTCAAATCATAATTACATTTTTATACTTCATATGTTGAATCATTCTATTAGATTCAATATTTCTGTTTTCCATTATAAGCATTGTTTAACAACATTCTGTGCGTGTGCGTGCGCATAATTTCAAAAATTTTTGAGTTAGCGCTAGCTAGATGCTAGCAACTAAGCTAGCTAGCTACATCTCCAGAGCAGAGCGATACAGGTCAACACTGACAGCTTTATGACGTGATGAATGTTGTTCTGACTGGCAGGCAAATAGAAAGATAGACATAGCCAAACATATCCCCACATGTTATATATTATTATAAATTATAGTTATTATAATACATATAATAATAATAATAATAATACCGATTTCTTTCTTTTTTTATCATTTTCCCTCATCTTCCCTCCTATTGGCTGAGGCCCCCTAGCAGCCCCCACTCTCCTAAATGATAAAGATGGGTTATCTGCAGAGGTCACATTTAATGTCTGTGACGATTCAAATAAAGTTTAAGTTTAACTTTATTTCTCAGTCTACTGTAAAGTCATATTACACACAGTGTTACAGTGTTGAAAAGCCACCTATAGACCCATGATGCTCCAACGTCACTGAGGCTTGAGGCTCCTATTGTAAAGGGGGCTGTAGCCTACAGCAGGGACCTTTCAGCTCACAGTCTCCAGTCTGTGTGGAGAGGTCTCTGCTCCAGCACTGTCAGGTTGATGTGGCTGGTGAATAAACTGGATTAGATTGTGATCTGGCTGTGTGGGGAAAACAATCTTCTCCCAAGTGGTAGGTTTCTTCCAGACTGCATCAAGCCTGTCAGGCCCGCTCCAGAGGAGCATCTCCGCATCCTCCTGCAGAGGAGCATCTCCGCGGCCCGCTGCAGAGGAGCATCTCCTCGGCCCGCTGCAGAGGAGCATCTCCTCGGCCTGCTGCAGAGGAGCATCTCCTCGGCCCGCTGCAGAGGAGCATCTCCGCGGCCCGCTGCAGAGGAGCATCTCCTCGGCCCGCTGCAGAGGAGCATCTCCGCATCCTCCTGCAGAGGAGTATCTCCTCGGCCCGCTGCAGAGGAGTATCTCCTCGGCCCGCTGCAGAGGAGTATCTCCTCGGCCCGCTGCAGAGGAGTATCTCCTCGGCCCGCTGCAGAGGAGTATCTCCTCGGCCCGCTGCAGAGGAGTATCTCCTCGGCCCGCTGCAGAGGAGCATCTCCGCATCCTCCTGCAGAGGAGCATCTCCTCGGCCCACTGCAGAGGAGCATCTCCTCGGCCCGCTGCAGAGGAGCATCTCCTCGGCCCGCTGCAGAGGAGCATCTCCTCGGCCCGCTGCAGAGGAGCATCTCCGCATCCTCCTGCAGAGGAGCATCTCCGCATCCTCCTGCAGAGGAGTATCTCCTCGGCCCGCTCCAGAGGAGCATCTCCGCATCCTCCTGCAGAGGAGCATCTCCACAGCCCGCTGCAGAGGAGTATCTCCTCAGCCCGCTGCCGCCATGCTTCCCACTGGGGATGGTGTGTTCATGGTGGTGTGCACTGTAATCTGGTGTTCAGTCTTGCCAGAAAGATCAGTTTTGCTCTTATCAGGCCATAGTACCTTCTACCAGTAGACTTCAGAGTCTCTCACAAGCCTTGGCACCCTGCCAACATGGTGTTCTAATGTAATGGGATGTGGATGAAACATTTGCGTCATACATTACTGCATTTCTGTTGGTGTACTATTAAAAAAAATACTTTTCAATAAATCAGCTGAGTTTATTTCTATAAATGTAATAGCAAACATTGTATTAGGACAAACAAAATGCTGATAAGTAGAATTGTGTGTAAATAGCTGAAAGCAGCAGAACTGAACCTTGTTTTCGTCCCATCCAGCCCACGCCAGGCTGATGTTCAGAGAGACTGTGACCATAGAGGACGCCGTCATTGCTGTCTCTGTCATGGAGTGCTCCATGCAGGTAAGGACAACACAAGATGACCCATGTTACACTAATCCCATCTGACCCTTGCTTTGCGTTTGTTCCTTAATATATGGAACTGTTGGTTAAATGGATAAATTGCCATTTCTGCCATAGACCAATTCATCTTGCTCTTTGCCCATGTCTCTGTGTTCCACCCTGACCCTGCAGCAGTCTGTAACTGTAGGGTGCTCTCCTCCTCCACCCTGCAGCAGTCTGTAACTGTAGGGTGCTCTCCTCCTCCACCCTGCAGCAGTCTGTAACTGTAGGGTGCTCTCCTCCTCCACCCTGCAGCAGTCTGTAACTGTAGGTTGCTCTCCTCCTCCATCCTGCAGCAGTCTGTAACTGTAGGGTGCTCTCCTCCTCCACCCTGCAGCAGTCTGTAACTGTAGGGTGCTGTCCTCCTCCACCCTGCAGTAGTCTGTAACTGTAGGGTGCTCTCCTCCACCCTGCAGCAGTCTGTAACTGTAGGGTGCTCTCCTCTCCCACCCTGTAGCAGTCTGTAACTGTAGGGTGCTCTCCTCTCCCACCCTGCAGCAGTCTGTAACTGTAGGGTGCTCTCCTCCTCCACCTTGCAGCAGTCTGTAACTGTAGGGTGCTCTCCTTTCCCACCCTGCAGTAGTCTGTAACTGTAGGGTGCTCTCCTCCTCCACTTTGCAGCAGTCTGTAACTGTAGGGTGCTCTCCTTTCCCACCCTGCAGCAGTCTGTAACTGTAGGTTGCTCTCCTCCTCCACCCTGCAGCAGTCTGTAACTGTAGGGTGCTCTCCTCTCCCACCCTGCAGCAGTCTGTAACTGTAGGGTGCTCTCCTCTCCCACCCTGCAGCAGTCTGTAACTGTAGGGTGCTCTCCTCCTCCACCCTGCAGCAGTCTGTAACTGTAGGGTGCTCTCCTCCTCCACCTTGCAGCAGTCTGTAACTGTAGGGTGCTTTCCTCCTCCACCTTGCAGCAGTCTGTAACTGTAGGGTGCTCTCCTTTCCCACCCTGCAGCAGTCTGTAACTGTAGGTTGCTCTCCTCCTCCACCCTGCAGCAGTCTGTAACTGTAGGGTGCTCTCCTCTCCCACCCTGCAGCAGTCTATAACTGTAGGGTGCTCTCCTCTCCCACCCTGCAGCAGTCTGTAACTGTAGGGTGCTCTCCTCTCCCACCCTGCAGCAGTCTGTAACTGTAGGGTGCTCTCCTCCTCCACCTTGCAGCAGTCTGTAACTGTAGGGTGCTCTCCTTTCCCGCCCTGCAGCAGTCTGTAACTGTAGGGTGCTCTCCTCCTCCACCCTGCAGCAGTCTGTAACTGTAGGGTGCTCTCCTCCTCCACTCTGCAGCAGTCTGTAACTGTAGGGTGTTCTCCTCCTCCACCCTGCAGCAGTCTGTAACTGTAGGGTGCTCTCCTCCTCCACCCTGCAGCAGTCTGTAACTGTAGGGTGCTCTCCTCCTCCACCCTGCAGCAGTCTGTAACTGTAGGGTGCTCTCCTCCTCCACCCTGTAGCAGTCTGTAACTGTAGGGTGCTCTCCTCTCCCACCCTGCAGCAGTCTGTAACTGTAGGGTGCTCTCCTCCTCCACCTTGCAGCAGTCTGTAACTGTAGGGTGCTCTCCTTTCCCACCCTGCAGCAGTCTGTAACTGTAGGGTGCTCTCCTCTCCCACCCTGCAGCAGTCTGTAACTGTAGGGTGCTCTCCTCCTCCACCCTGTAGCAGTCTGTAACTGTAGGGTGCTCTCCTCTCCCACCCTGCAGCAGTCTGTAACTGTAGGGTGCTCTCCTCCTCCACCTTGCAGCAGTCTGTAACTGTAGGGTGCTCTCCTTTCCCACTCTGCAGCAGTCTGTAACTGTAGGGTGCTCTCCTCCTCCACCCTGCAGCAGTCTGTAACTGTAGGGTGCTCTCCTCCTCCACCCTGTAGCAGTCTGTAACTGTAGGGTGCTCTCCTCTCCCACCCTGCAGCAGTCTGTAACTGTAGGGTGCTCTCCTCCTCCACCTTGCAGCAGTCTGTAACTGTAGGGTGCTCTCCTTTCCCACCCTGCAGCAGTCTGTAACTGTAGGGTGCTCTCCTCTCCCACCCTGCAGCAGTCTGTAACTGTAGGGTGCTCTCCTCCTCCACCCTGCAGCAGTCTGTAACTGTAGGGTGCTCTCCTCTCCCACCCTGCAGCAGTCTGTAACTGTAGGGTGCTCTCCTCCTCCACCTTGCAGCAGTCTGTAACTGTAGGGTGCTCTCCTTTCCCACCCTGCAGCAGTCTGTAACTGTAGGGTGCTCTCCTCTCCCACCCTGCAGCAGTCTGTAACTGTAGGGTGCTCTCCTCCTCCACCCTGCAGCAGTCTGTAACTGTAGGGTGCTCTCCTCCTCCACCCTGCAGCAGTCTGTAACTGTAGGGTGCTCTCCTCCTCCACTCTGCAGCAGTCTGTAACTGTAGGGTGCTCTCCTCCTCCACCCTGCAGCAGTCTGTAACTGTAGGGTGCTCTCCTCCTCCACCCTGCAGCAGTCTGTAACTGTAGGGTGCTCTCCTCTTTCAGGGCGGTGCTCTGCTGGGGAATGTAAACGCGTTACTCACCTCGTTCCCCTCCGACCCCGGTCAGCAGTATCAGCTCCAGTGTCAGACCCTGCTGGAGGGGCTGAACCTGCCACTGCTCCTTCAGAAGGACATGGACAGACAGGCCAGGTGAGTCACTACCTCCCACACTGTTAGCATCTGCATGTCTCCATGCACACCAGCATATCACCACCGTCCATACTAACACGCCTGAAAACGCATATCACATGACCATCCAACACATGCTCACTCCGACGCACGGGGTACCCCCCTTACGTTACTTTGGACGGACCGGGGACGGCGTGTCAACATACACTCGTTACATGCATAGTGTCCTTTCAAAATAAACTTCTGTTTTCACAGGAAGTTAGGTTTAAGCAACGCAACCACTTAGGTAGGGTCAGGAAACGGTCGTGGTTGATGTTACTTTCACTGACTAATGACTCACAGGACCGACGATACCGACGAGTCACATGACAAAATAAGTCAACATTGCTTTTAGTTTCACATGGGACACGAACATCGGTCTCCTGGTTGAAATTCTTGTGTTTGTTTGACCCGCCCACCCTCAGCGAACTCTCGCTCTATTAATACTAGTTCACTGCTCCGACCGTCGCATAACGCCGCGGGAGGGATCACACTGGAGTTAGTTGAAAGCCCGGTTCATCACGTACTGTCGCTAAAGGTGCCTTCGTGCATCGGTTTCCGATGTCGAGGGCTTTTGACCAATCGGCAGTTTGTACACTGGTCATGCACGTGCCAGCGTAAACAGGAACCACATTGTCTACTCTGCGTTCGGTTGCTTAGTTGCAAAAAAAAAAAGAAGAACAGCAATGGTGAAAAGCAAGAGCAGATTTCTGAGCTTGGACTGATGACAAGGTGGAGCTGTTACTGACAGCAACACATGAGTATCAGGGAAGACCAATCAGAAAAGGACACGTTGGGACTGATCAAACCAAATCAGGAAGCCAACGTGGACGTCTGCGTCAGTGTTTTCAAACATCTCTGTTACTGCCCGTCCGGAGCTTTCAAACTAAAATGTGATCAGCAGTGTTTTCAAACGTCTCCGTTTTAGGGGTTCTACCACTCCAGAGTAGCGTGGACACTACGCACAAACGAAACAAAAATTCTGCGTTTTAATATGAAAACAAACTAGTGTGGATGCAGCCTCAGGATGTGGCTCATGTTATCTGTTTCTTATTGTCAAGAAATCACAAAGAGGTCAATGAACTTCCTTTGTGACAACTTCCTTAACTAGCACGTGTTGTCCATGTCCATGTGATCCATAGGGTTAGGGTTAGGGTTAGATCCATCCCACCAAACATGTCCTGTATTTGTCTCGTCTCGTGGTTGTATTTTCTCTTCTTATACTACTAATACTTCCACAGCAATCTGGGAATACAGTTTCTTTATGTGCCTGTCTTTAACATCATTTTGTTTAATGTGTTTAAAGTATTGTACATATATCAGGGTTCCTATAGCTTTAACCCTCACACTGAAGGAGTTCATGTGCATTGTCTTTGTTCACTAGGCTGAAGAGCAGAGCCTCAGAGGCCTCCCAGCTCCACCCACCAACTGATCATTACCAGTGTCAACTCAGAGACCCAAACTCCACCAACACAACACACCGCCATGACGTCACCACGGTGGACAGTGGCTTGGACTGGTTCCACTCCATCACTCCATCACTGTCGCCAGATGGTATGGCCTCGTCCATGACTACAGCAGCTCAACATACCCGGAACAGAAAACCAAACCCCAGCTGGTCAGACATGTCTCCAGTAAGCAAACAGTCACACTGTCAAAGTGAGAAGGACCGTCTGAGTAACACTGGCTCCTCATTGAACCGTGGAACTATTCCCTTTGCTTCAGAAGAAGACACCAGAAAAAGCCCAAAGGAGAGATGGAGAGATGAAACCCAGCCAAAGACACTGGGCTGTGTGTTTCAGAAAGTCTCCAAGAATCTGAGAGACAGACGAAGACAGCTGGAGCTGAATCAGCAGCATGGAGAGAGGGTGGTGTCTGCTGATAGTTTAGATACAACCTCATCAGGTGAGAAGCTAGCTCAGGATAACCTGTCCTCTGGCAGAGACAGTAGATGTGGGAAGGAAGACAAGAGGGACCAGACTGGGACTAAGAACACCAGTACTGAGCTAAAGGAACAGATGGACACTGAAGCTGAAACAGGTGAAGAGTTGCATGCAAAGTTGTCAGGTTTTATATTCAAACCAAGGAAGATGAGAGCTTCAGTCCACAACCAGCAGCTCAGCTCAGAGATCCAGACTAGTAGTAACCCCGGCAGCAGAGATCTTCACACCCACACACTTAGACCAGTTAGACCAGTTAGACATGAGGAGTCTGCTGACCCACTTACAGACACAGAGAAGAATAAAAGACAGAACCAGTACCAAAGAAAACAGGTGAGCTGTGACAGTGGGGGGGGACAGAGTGGGTCTGGAGTCAGTATGGATCAGGATGGTTTGGCCCGAGTCGACTCAGCCACCTCCATTATAGATCCAGCACCTTCCAGGTCCACTGTGGCCTCTTCAACGCTGGATAAACTCTCCAGATTCTCATTCACCTGCTCAACTGAACCCACGACCACACCTCAAACCACAGTGGGAAACAGTCCTCCTACTGGAGTGGAAGAAAGAGATAGTGCTTTAAATCCCCCTGAACACAGTCCTTTAGTAAGGAAAATCCAAACTGTACAGGACCCGGAGCTCCCACGAAGACGGGAACACCAACACTGGACAGAGTCACCGACTAAAACCATGTCCAAGAGCAAAGCAAAGCACACAGAGGGGACTTCTGCTGCAGACCAGAGGAACAGTGTAGAGATGGTGAACAATCTGAAGAAGAGGAAGTGTTTTGAGCTGGGCCCTCCACTGAGTAGTGTTGCTGGTTCCAGGGGTCCCTTCTCTCTGTTTGACTCTGTCGCGTTCAGTAATGATGTTCTGGACACTGACTGGGACCAAGAGGTTTCAAAGAAAGCCAAAATGTGAAGTCCTAGGCTGCTGTCACCATGTGTATGTGGACAATGATGCATTCTTGATTTGCTGTGGAGACTTCTTGCCTCCTGTAGTATGAAAGTAAAACTGTGAAATGGTTGGAGAAGTTCAGGTGTTGGTACTCTGCTCCAGCAGCTAGAGCTCCGGCTCATTCAGTAGCTGCACGCTGGCAACATGACAAGCAGCAGAAACCTAACCCTCCTCAAAGTAGTGTACCAACGTCCCCCCAGCTTAAGACAAATGCTGGTAAAGTCTGACCTCATCTCGGTTAGAAACACCACTTTCATTCATCCTCCGCCGGGGAATCATCGGCATGGTTCATGTGTACCAAATAACTACCCAATAACAGGGAAAACAATGAACGTAAGAGGCACTGCCCATGTGGTTTAGCATCTGTAGGAGAAACATAAAGAGCACTAAAGACCAGAGGCTTGTACTACGAAGCGAGTTCAACATACCCAGGGTATCTTCTTGTTATCTGGCTTCACTAACCCTAACAACAGAGATCTCACTAAACGGTTCTACGAAGCTGGTTATCAACTTGGTAAATCAACCCAGGGTTTCTCTGTCTGGTTATGAGCGCGTTCACATGAACTGGGAGGTGTTTGCAGCATCTGACCAATCACAGACATGAACAAGACTACTGACAGCAGACAGGCAGGCAGAGAGAGACATTTTACAAAAGGAAGAAACTATATTAGACAAATACGAAGATGTTAAACACTTAATCCAGACTAAAAGTAACACAGTTGAAGCTGCTAAATGCAGGAAATACAGCTGGTAAAAGAAAAAACTCCTGATGTGTGAATGTGTAAATTAACAGATTTATTAATTTTACGGAACACTCAAAAGTCATATATACTCGTCTAAATATAAATAACTTTTCAGAGTGTAATAGATGAATAGATTACTCATCATTTTACACTGTGAGGATGAAGTTACGTCTATGACTATTTAAACCTCCTTTCACCAGCTTCCCTCCTCTGTGGCGGTGTGAAACAGACTCAAGAGCAAGTAAAAAACAAAAATATATAAAAACATAATTCAAAGAGGTAAACACCCCCAGCATAAAGTCTGCCGTCCTTCCTGTATTTGTCAGTTTAAACTGTGTTGTTTTTAGCCTGAATTATGACTTAAACTTCTTCATATGTGTGTAATATTACCATATAATCACCGCACTGAGCTCTGATTGGTCAGTAGGAGGTGCTTTATAGAGTTGGTCTCTTATCTGGAACATAACCTGCTCCGGAGCAGGTTAGCTGTTCAGCATAAGTTACCATGGTGATCTACCTTGATAAGAAGTGAACCAGCTTCGTAGTACGGAAAACCCTGAGTTAACCCTGAAGTTACCTCGATAACCGCAAATCCTGTTTCGTGGTACAGGCCTCAGGAGCTGCATCTGGACCCAGGATTAGGATCAGGATCGGGATCAGGATCAGGATCAGCATCAGTGTAGCCCGGTGGCACCTGCTGGCGTCTCTCAGATTCATCATTAGATCTCCAAGAAGAGGAGACGATTTAAATCCCCTCTTACTCCAAACAGGAAGCTGCTATATCGTCACACACCTGGAGGTCTGAATCAAGAGGATGACATGTTCTTCTAACTACTCATCTTCCTATCTTCCTGTACATACACTTACATTGATATATTCTGACACATATTTGTAAAAATGAAAATACGTTATACAACAGGTGTCTTTTTTCATACTGTGATCGCATATAGAGAACTTATTTAAATCCAGTTATTGTACATGTATTAGATATAACCTTAATGTCATTTCATATTTTTGAATGTAGGTGATGGATTTTCTGATATATGTGATGATGAATATGACATAATGTTTATAAATGACATGTTTTTTATCCCGCTGGTGTTTTTGATAGACTGATGACGGATATATGAATATGGGTACGTGTGGGTACATGTGGGTGCGGTTTCCACTTTTTCATACACTTTGACCTGATGAAGATCCAGGCAGGATGGAAACATATTGTGGATCTTTGGATTAGTGTCCGGAGGCCTGCACTACGAAGCCAGTTCAACATACTCAGGGTATCTTCTCCTTATCTGGCTTCACTAACCCTAACAACAGAGATCACGCTAAGCGGTCCTACGACGCTGGTTATCAACTCAGTAAATCAACCCAGGGTTTCCCAGTCTGGATATGAGCGCGTTCACATGAACGGGGAGGTGTCTGCAGTTCATGACCAATCACAGACATGGACAAGTCCACAGACTGCAGACAAACAGAGCGGCACATTTTACAAAAGGAAGAGCAAACTATATTAGACAAATACGAAGAAGTTAAACACATAATCAGACTAAAAGTAACACAGCTGAAGCTGCCAGATGCATGTGTGAATGCGTAAATGAACAGACTTATTAATTTAACGGAACACTCAAAAGTCAGATATAGTCTTCTAGATATAAATATCTTAACGACATGTAAAGGATGGATGGGTTACACCTCATTATGTCCATTAATAAATATGAGGTGTGTATGACTATTTCCTCCTTCTTTCAGCTGTGTCCCATCTCCGGCGGTGTGAAACAGACTCAAGACCAAGTAAAAAAATAAATATAAAAATATATTCAAAGCGGTTAACACCCACAGCATAAATCCAGCTGTCCTTCCTGTATTTGTCAGTTTAAACTGTGTTTCAGTCTGATTATGACGGTAACTTCTTCATATTTGTGTAATATTACCATATGATCCCCGCACTGACCTCTGATTGGTCAGTAGGATGTGCTTTTATAGAGTTGATCTCTTATCTGGAACATAACCTGCTCCGGAGCAGGTTAGCTGTTCAGCATCAGTTACCATGGTGATCTACCCCGGTAAGAAGTGATCCACCTTCGTAGGACTGAAAACCCTGAAGGGTTAACCCTGAAGTTACCTCACTAACGCCAAATCCTGCTTCGTAGTACAGACCTCTGGCAAAGTAAGAATTATGGCCAATGAGACGCTGTAGAATGTAAAAAAAAATCTAAATACATGAAAAGAAGTTATTTCCTGCATTTCCTTTGTTTTCCTATTGTACCAAAAACATGCCGAACTGTAACCCAAAAACGGAGGTACACACCGAACCGTGACTTTAGTGTGTACAGTATATATTTGACTGTAGGTACTGGCAGACTAAACACTAAACTCAGTTCCTCAATCTGTGGCATGTCACATGTTCTCATCCTGATGGGTGGATGTGTGAGGAAGTGTGTGGTTGTCTGTTCCACACTAACAGGAAGGGTTGCCTGGACACCGGCTGTTACCATGGAAAGATCATGGAAATAAAAGCCACAATTATTATGTTGTAATAGTTTCTTGAGAAGAAGAAGAAAGGCACTTTATTAATCACCGAGGGGAAATAAAAAATTGTGTTCCCTCTGTTTTATTTTACATATTACACAATACACACAGGCCTGAATACACACATATGCACAAACAGGACCTACATGCATTAATGGAGCGATGTCAGAGCGAGCAGAGCTGACAGTGCCCCGAGCAGTTGGGGGTTTGGTGCCTAGCTCAAGAGGCAATCTCAGTACTTGGTCCATAAGTACTTGAACCAGCGACCCTCCGGTTCCCAAGTCAAGTCCCTATGGACTGAGCTACTGCCAGTAGTGTCCAGTAGGACTACACTGTGAAGAGACTGATATGAGACAGACATACATGAACTGTGACTCTGCATTAACCCATCATCAGGAGCAGCAACCGGGGCTTCTGTAGGAGCCGGGGATCGAACCGCTGACCTTGTGATTAAAGGATGACCCGCTCTCTCCCCAGAGCCACAGAGTTGATAAGCGGTTGATAGTTATTATCTAAATGGCATCTTTGAATACAAATTCTTGAGCAATATTTCTGGAAAATTACGAATAATAAACTGGTTATTCTGTAGATTTTACTTCCTATGAAAATTGGCTTGAGGTAGTGGCAAACAACGTGTGCTTGTGTTAAACTGTAGGTCCTACACTGTGTAGGTCCTACAGTGACCTACACTGTAGGACCTACACTACCAACAGAGCTGACTGCTATTTAAATGTTAACAGGCATTGCCACCATACTTCACATGTGCAGAACGGAGAGAAACAGGCATTACAGTAACAGAATCTGGACTCATATCTGATCAGCGCTGCCTAGTTTGACCGTTTGGTCGGAGATCACGAGTTTGACTAGCAGTGATTGACAGCTGCTGTAGAGACTCCTCTGCTCTGATTGGTTGATTTTGTTGGGGCGCGGTAGAATCTTGTAAATGTCATGAGGAGTACAGGAGGACACAGAGGAACATGATTATTTCACAGATTACCTGTCTCATATACTACCGTCGGGATATAGTGACAGTTTTATACAAATAATAACTAATAATAATAATAATAAATCTGTGTTAATAAAGAGTGAGATGATGTCTTCATGCTGATACACTATTCCCTCATTTATTTCACAGTCCACCTCTTACACTACAGCTGAACATCTGTGATCACAGTCCCTCAGATGAACATCTGTAATCACAGTCCCTCAGATGAACATTTGTGATCTTGATGGTTTGGTTTGTTGAGACGGTGCATCTGTGAGTCTCTCCTCATCTCCTTAATCTTGGAGATCATCAGGTGGAACATCTCTATGATGTTGAGTATCACAGAGAGGACGGCCATCGCCAACATGAAGACGATGAAGATGGTTTTCTCTGTGGGACGACTGATGAAGCAGTCCACCTGTCCAGTACAGGGGAAGTCGCTGAATGAGATCTTACTGGGCATCAGTATGAAGCCGTAGAGGAAGTACTGGCCTACAATGAAGGCCACCTCCAGCAGGACCTTAAACAGTAGCTGCATCATGTAGCTGACCAGCAGGACGCCCTTCAGCTGGACTCTGCCATGTTCATCTGAATACTTTGGAGCTTTCATCATCCAGTTGTTACCGAGTTTCAGCTGCAGGCGTCTCCTCAGCTTGTTTTCTCTGCGAATCACCAGCAGGACGTGTCCCAGATACATGAGTGTTGGAGTGGAGACGCTAAGGATCTGGAGGACCCAGAAGCGTGTGTGAGACATGGGGAAGGACTTGTCATAGCAGGCGTTTTTGCAGCCGGGACTCCTGGTGTTACAGTTCATGTTTCTTTGCTCATCTCCCCAGATGTCGTCTACGCCGGCAGCCAGGATGAAGATCCTGAAGAGGAACAGAACACTCATCCAGACCTTCCCCCCTACAGTGGAGTGGGACTGCACCTTGTCCAACAATTGAGACAGGAAGGACCACTCCCCCATGATGACAACCTACGAGAGACAAGACAAACCAAAGACATGTCCGTCCAGTCAGCGTGAGCCAGCCTTACTGTGAACAACATTGAGACAGGACATGGCAGAACTACAGTCCACATCTACCAACTCTCTCTTCTGTAGAAGAAGCGCTGCGTTTCCATCAGAAAAGATCTTTTCATTTAGGAAAATAAATAAATAAATAATAACCAGAAGAAATTGAAAATGTAAATAAGAAAACATGTACAGATCCTGCCAAGGCTCATGTGGTAGCAACAAGTATCACTGATTGCTAAACGGTGATTTTAAAGGTCCCATATTATAAAAAAGTGAGATTTTCATGTTTTTTTATTATAAAGCAGGCTTAAGTCCTATTAATACTGTGAAAGTATCGAAACGCTCAATCCACAGGGAAATACACACAGCCCGTATTCAGAAACTCTGCATTTGAAACAAGCTGTCAGGATTTCTGTCCATTTGTGATGTCACGAATATACAATATTTAGACCCTTTACACAGATTTAAACATAAACGTTCTAAATGTGTCCCAGTTTATTCCTGGTTGCAGTGTATGTGAATGTCATCAGCTGACAGGAAGTAAACATGGACCCAAGCTGTTGCCTAGCAACGCAATTCTGTTGCAATTCTGTCAAAATGCGCTAAAACGGAGTGTTTCAGACAGAGGGTAAATACAGGCATATTCAGGCCGACAGTATGAGGAAAATAAAGGGTTTTTGAACATTACAGCATGTAAACATGTTCTAGTAGAAACACAAAATACAAGTATGAATCTGAAAATGAGCACAATATGGGACCTTTAAAGAATTTTAGAGTTTTAGAGCCTTTTGGAACATGCATCAGTTATTCAGAATATAAATGAAAGCAGCAGAACCTCTGATTGAAGAGTAACACCTAACCCTAATACACAATGATTGTATACTGTATACAGAGAATACACACTGTAAGACAACACAAGATCTACTTCTAGCGATAGACGGATTACCGTTGTATATGCCATTCATCATGTCTATATGTTTACAAATGTGTTGCCAGAAAATATGTTTTATTCTATAAGGATTTTGATTGGCTGACACCAATGCCGATATAAGCTGAGTGTAGCGTCCAGATATATTAGATGTGAAATCACATGAGGACCATGTCGGACATTTACCTCCAGTTCTAAACATATTTAATAACATTTTATAACAAGGTATTAAAACATTTTCTACCTTACGACTGTTCCTAATCAAACTTCCATTCCTGAAGGCTGAAATAGAATCAAATAAGTAAATTCTCTATCATGGATTTCACATTTTAACTGATTAATAATTGATATTTCATTCGTACAATATTAACTGTGCACCCAGTAATAAGTGTTCCTACCTCAGTGAAGCCGTGTTCAGTCCCTGTACTGTCTCTGGGATCCTCTCACTTCCCTCTTATAAATCAGGCTGACATTGCAAAATCATCCGAATCCTCCCAGACCTCGCTAACCGCCCTCACACCCTAACTGTGTCAGAGTGCTGAGAAAATGACACCCATAACTGTTACCAAATCAGCTGTTCCATGAATTACCCTCCCTCCTCTAAAATGTCAAGTCACCTTGAGCAACGTGTTAAAGTTCATCAATTCATCAGCACAAATCCACCTCATCAACTGGTCTGGGCTGCTTTAGTTGACATTGTCACACTCACTCATCATCACTCATCTTCAACCTCTTATCCGGGGTCGGGTCGCGGGGGCAACAGCTCCAGCAGGGGACCCCAAACTTCCCTTTCCCGGGCCACATTAACCAGCTCTGACTGGGGGATCCCGAGGCGTTCCCAGGCCAGTGTGGAGATATAATCTCTCCACCTAGTCCTGGGTCTTCCCCGTGGCCTCCTCCCAGCTGGTCGTGCCTGGAACACCTCCCTAGGGAGGCGCCCAGGTGGCATCCTAACTAGATGCCCGAACCACCTCAGCTGGCTCCTTTCAACACAAAGGAGCAGCGGCTCTACTCCGAGTCCCTCACGGATGACTGAGCTTCTCACCCTATCTCTAAGGGAGACGCCAGCCACCCTCCTGAGGAATCACATTTCGGCTACTTGTACCCGCGATAGTTGACATTGTGTTTATGAAGATCACTGAAGCACAATGCTGGCTGACATTATACATGACACATACATGACATTATCGGGGCCTTCAGGTGGGTCAGGTGGGATTTATCACCTGATCCTGATCCTGATCCTGATCCTGAGGCACAGTCTTCAAGAGGGTCCTTGTCTCCACGAGAAGTGCAGTATAATTCTAAGACTACATTCATGTTAAAGCAAATAAGCACAAAGTAAACGTGCACGGGCCAGGTAGCGATCCAGCACAGAACACCTGTACCGTGCACAGAGAGATGAGACTGACCTGACAAAGGTGTGGTCACATCACAAACATGCACATTGTTTTATGATAAGAAAACATCAGAGGCTAGTTTTTATCTAGTTACGTCAGTACTTAGTGAAGAGAGCTCAACCAATTATGGATTTATGATTCATAAATGATATCAGATGATACTAGTTAACATAAACAGGTGTCTCTAAATGATCTCAATATACAATATACTGATGCCACTATATGCTGATAGCATCAGCCACATAGACTGTATATACTATTACACCATCTGCACACATACATTTACTTCACTGTGTTTGTTAACTTGAGATTGTCACAGGTTCTGGTTCTGGTTCCACCTTTGGTCCAGTTCAGGAACTAAATGTGGGCTCTTCTCAGGAGCTGATATTAATGTTCGGTATGTTTAGTGACGTCAGGGCCGCTGCTAGCCATTTGTGTGCCCTAGGTGTAATTGCTTTGTGGTGCCCCCCCTCCCAAAAAAAAGAAAAATGAAATAAATAAAAACAACAAATATCTGTTTAAATATTTAAATATTTGTATTTGTAAGAAAAAAGAACTGTTCAGTTAGTCCATCAGACAGTACACATTGCACTATAGAACACACAAAACAACAACACACATACACTGTCCAAGTATTTGAAAGTGAAATCTTATTCAATAAAAGAAACCAAAGAAATATATTTGAATTATCAACGATGCTACTGTTGTTCAAATTAAATAAATATAAATATAAATAAGAAAAACAACTATACAATTAATCACACCAAACAGAAGAAAAGTTACAAAACTTTACAAACACTGTTAAAGACAGTAGACTGTATAGACAGTATAGAGAGTATAGACAGTATAGACTTACTATACTGTCTATACTCTCTATACAGTCTATACAGTATAGACTGTATAGACTGTATACTCTACATACAGTCTAGACAGTATAGACTGTCTAGACTGTCTATACTGTCTAGACTGTCTATACTGTCTATACTCTACATACAGTCTATACAGTATAGACTGTATATACAGCACTAGAGAACAGGCAGTTTCAGGAAGCTCTACAGACGCACACGTCTGCATTTCCTTGTTGCAAAATGGTTAATTAATTCATCATATGACAGCTTCTGAGTGAGTTCTGCATTGATGCTGTCACATTGATGAATGCAGGGATATTTTAATGAAGTTCTGAAAAACTTCGCTGAGCAGAGGAAACTCAGCGTCATCCCGGTGTTTCGCTTCCCTGCTCCCGACTCCTGTTCCCTTTTGAGTTACCGTCAGGCGCAATGGAACCACCCACAGGATGATGGAGGAGGGTGGCACTATAATTCATTTTATTATTTCAAGCAAATATGTATATCTTTGTATTGCCTATAATGTCCTAATGATGCCCCCTCCGGCGTGGTGGGAGCGTCGGCGCTGAGTGACATTGATCGGGATTGGTCAAGAATGTGATGTTAAGGGTCATTGAGGCTTCCTTTACAGGAACTGAACATGATGAAACCTTTTCACCAGACTCATCACTCTGGTCAGCAGCTGGAGGGAGTGAAAGGAGAAGCTGTGAGCAGCAGGCAGTCTGTAGCCTGAGTCAGTCTGACCCAACCCAGCAGCATATAACCCAGTCTCATACTGGTCAGTGTCTCATACACTCTGGCTCCTCTGGGATGGACTCATGGAAAACCAGTTCTGATATCTGAAGCCTGACAGGTGAGTACAACATGTCTTCATTTCCATTTGATTTTGTCTCAGGAGGTATTTCACTTCGCTGCGCATTTCTTTAACACAAATCAGTCACAATTACAAGTTACCGACGAAGCATATTTTAGTTACGTTTTGAGGAAGTTGACTTTATGACGAGCGTGTGTTATGTCTGTAGGTTAAAGACATCGGGGCCCGTATCAAACTGTACCATGGTACAGGGCTGTTTGACTCTGGACAGGTGATGCTGTTAGGTGTGATGAGCCCTGCACGGAGGCCCACATCAATGAGCTTTCACACCAGCCCAAACAAACCGTAGGCTACTAACCGGGCAAACGGACCTGAGTTTCCTTTTAACCAAATCAAATGGTTTAATGTGTGAAAGCAACCATAGCAACCTGTTTCCCTAGCAACGGGAGTGAATGGAGAGAGAAAATAAGCATAACAAACTGTAATCTGCTCACAGGAGCAGTCGATGATGATTATCTCCTTTAGTTGGTCATATATCACGGCTAGGTAGCCATACAACCCAAAGTTCTACCAAAGTTCAGTATCTCTTTAACTGTGATTAGAAGTTACTGGAGACCCAGAGCTGTATCCAGAGATATCTGTCAGTTTTACTGCTGATGAAAAGAGAAATATAAAGCTGGAGATCCTGCTGCTCTAGAGGTGTATAGGTTGTCATTCTATCATGAAGGTAAGGGCTGAAGTTTGAGCCCGAAGTCACCATGCTCCTTTTTAAAGGCACCCTTGAAAAATAAAAAATGGCTGCAACGGCCCTCAGGGGCCAAATTTGCAGTGCTCTGATATCTATCTCTATACCTTTTCATAACATATAAACCTGCCAAATGTGTTGCTTTATTGAAAATGCACAATTGTTATGGTAAACTGCCCCGCTACCATGCTCAGACCTCAGGTACCGTACCTTCTCAGACCTCAGGTACCGTACCTTCTCAGACCTCAGGTACCGTACCTGCTCAGACCTCAGGTACCGTACCTTCTCAGAACTCAGGTACCGCACCTGCTCAGACCTCAGGTACCGTACCTGCTCAGACCTCAGGTACCGTACCTTCTCAGACCTCAGGTACCGTACCTGCTCAGACCTCAGGTACCGTACCTTCTCAGACCTCAGGTACCGTACCTGCTCAGACCTCAGGTACCAGACCTTCTCAGACCTCAGGTACCGTACCTGCTCAGACCTCAGGTACCGTACCTGCTCAGACCTCAGGTACCGTACCTTCTCAGACCTCAGGTACCGCACCTGCTCAGACCTCAGGTACTGCACCTGCTCAGACCTCAGGTAACGCACCTGCTCAGACCTCAGGTACCGCACCTTCTCAGACCTCAGGTACCGTACCTGCTCAGACCTCAGGTACCGCACCTGCTCAGACCTCAGGTACCGTACCTGCTCAGACCTCAGGTACCGCACCTGCTCAGACCTCAGGTACCGCACCTGCTCAGACCTCAGGTACCGTACCTGCTCAGACCACAGGTACTGTACCTGCTCAGACCTCAGGTACCAGGAGCCTGCTTAGCTCCATGTTGCTGATTGGTTTCTTTCTCAGTACACTAGGTCTGAAACCAGCCAACGGACCACAGTCTGTTTAACGAGCCAGCCTCGTTTCTGCACTTTAACAGCTCTTCAGTTTTCCTCTCCTTTCTTTCTATCTTCCTCCTCCATCCTGTCCTTCTGTTTCCACCACTCATCAACGCTGAGCCCACCCAGGAAATCAAAATCAGTTTGTCTTCCGCAGTAAACTCATGTAATGCAGAACAGGAACAATGACTGTACAGTATGTCAGTGGCCATGTTATAATCTGTGTTATAATCTGTAGCAAAATGTCTAATTCATAACATGGTGTTCCAGAGATGTTTCTCCCTCCCTCGTCTACCAGCTGCACATTTCCTCCATGTTTCACTCATTTTCCTTTTTGTGTCTTGTGACTTGAAAAACAAAATGACACAGGCTTTTATAGATGACACCACACTGACAAAAGGTAATGTTATGGCAGATCCTTGTGCCTGATTTGCTATTATATACCGTATCATGTGAGGAGCTCTTAAAGCTTACTGCTGACCTATCAATAAAGGCTGCAGTGGTAGACCCACTGACACCAGTCTCTAAAGAACTGTACCGGTTGAGAAGCTCTTTAGAGAAGTGTTGGTGCTCTCAGATGGATGGATGGCTCCGTACAGGTAGATAAGGACGTTTAAATACAGCTTTATATGACAGGAATTCTAAGCTGTTTTCTGACTTTCCCTTTCACACACACCTAGATTCTGACAGATTATAGTTGTTTTTATTTTCAGTTATGTTTGTTTAATGCAAACACTTCTTATTTCATTATCTCTGTATTTAATAAGGTCTTATCTTTAATAAGGTTTCATCTTTCATAAGGTCTCATCTTTAATAAGGTCTTATCTTTAGTAAGGTCTTATCTTTAATAAGGTCTTATCTTTAGTAAGGTCTTATCTTTAATAAGGTCTTATCTTTAGTAAGGTCTTATCTTTAGTAAGGTCTTATCTTTAATAAGGTTTTATCTTTAGTAAGGTCTTATCTTTAGTAAGGTTTTATCTTTAATAAGGTTTTATCTTTAGTAAGGTCTTATCTTTAATAAGGTTTTATCTTTAGTAAGGTCTTATCTTTAATAAGGTCTCATCTTTAATAAGGTTTCATCTTTAATAAGGTTTTATCTTTTGTAAGGTCTTATCTTTAGTAAGGTCATTTCTTTAGTAAGGTCTTATCTTTAATAAGGTTTCATCTTTAATAAGGTTTTATCTTTAGTAAGGTCTTATCTTTAGTAAGGTCTTATCTTTAGTAAGGTCTTATCTTTAATAAGGTTTCATCTTTAATAAGGTTTTATCTTTAATAAGGTTTCATCTTCAATAAGGTCTTATCTTTAGTAAGGTCATTTCTTTAGTAAGGTCTTATCTTTAATAAGGTTTCATTTTTAATAAGGTTTTGTCTTTAGTAAGCTCTTATCTTTAATAAGGTTTCATCTTTAATAAGGTTTTATCTTTAGTAAGGTCTTATCTTTAGTAAGGTCTTATCTTTAATAAGGTTTCATCTTTAATAAGGTCTTATCTTTAGTAAGGTCTTATCTTTAGTAAGCTCTTATCTTTAGTAAGGTCTTATCTTTAGTAAGCTCTTATCTTGGGAGGAATCGCAGACATCTTGATGAATAAACGATCATCTTTGTACTCGTCTCATTCAACTGTAGGTTTGATGTGTGTGTGTTTCTCCTCTGCTTCAGACATTAGCTTCCAGCCATGGGGGACTGGTCTTACATGTCCTCACTGCTGGACAAGGTCCAGTCTCACTCCACCGTGATAGGGAAGATCTGGATGAGCGTCCTCTTCCTGTTCAGGATCTTTGTCCTGGGTGCTGCTGCGGACAAAGTCTGGGGGGATGAGGTGTCAGAGTTCTACTGTGACAGCCTGGAACCAGGATGTGAACACGCCTGCTACAACTGGATGTTCCCAATGTCCTACATTCATTACTGGGTCCTGCAGATCATCTTTGTGTCAACACCCACCCTAGTCTACCTGGGCCACGCTGTCCACACAATCCACAAGGACAAGAGGAGGACGGAGAAGCTGTGTGACAGCACCAGTGGAACTGTCTTGAAGAAGCCCAAGTATACTGATGACAGAGGGAAGGTGAAGATAACAGGGGTCCTCTTCTGCACTTACATGACCCAGCTGGTCTTCAAGATCCTCCTGGAGGTGGGATTCACTGTGGCTCAGTTTTACATCTTTGGCCCTGTGATCATGGTGGCCCACTTCCACTGTACTATGTCTCCACCTTGTGCCCGTCACAGTGGCGCCTTGTGTTACATTTCTCGTCCCACAGAGAAAACCATTTTTGTCTTCTTCATGCTCGTAGTTTCAGGCGTTTCAGTGCTCCTCAACATCCTGGAGATCATCTACCTGATCTGTAAAAAGAGCAGAGACACCAGGAAACAGCGTCAGGCTCAGCAGTATATGCTCAGCTCACAGCAAGGCCCGTCCCACCCAGGCTGGGGGGGCATGAGCAAGCAGTATGGAGGCGTCCCAATGCTGCCTCTGCCGACGGCGGCTCTGACAGGCCTCCGCAGCGATGACCAACACATGGAGTCTGTCAGTAAAGAGAAGGACACCTGATACATGAATGACACTCTGTACAGGTGATATATACGATCAACAGCTGGTTCTTGATTGAATTATTAAATGTACTGTGCCTCAGGATGATAACGTTTATAATTTACTGTGTTAAAGTCTCAACTGAATGTGTGAATAAAACACTGTGATGGTCACTGTGTCACACATCTACTGTTCCACTGGTCATTCTTCAGCAAAGGTCATAGAGGTCAGTCTGTTATCATGCGTACCAGAGCTGTAATATGTCCTATTTGTATTGACAATATGAGTCCCATTGTGCTGCAATGAATGTCTACATTTTATAATAGCAACTGATCATAAACCATTAGCTTACTTCTGAACTAATCACTTAAATATATGTTTGAATTATTAGTAAATAATTGAGTGTGCCATTAAACTGTTGGAAGTCATTTTTAAAGCAGCTGCTCTGATGTTGTAAATCAGAGGTGCACACACTTTTTCAGCATGCGAGCTACTTATAAAATGACCAAGTCAAAATGATCTACCTACTATAAAAATGCAAAACATATATTTATTTATAAATATATTGAGTATTCTTTAGATGTACAATATATGTTGGTGTACCTTGCATAACTGCATGAACCCATATTGTACAATATAACTGTACATTTTTTGT
Source organism: Sebastes umbrosus (assembly GCF_015220745.1). Classification (NCBI taxonomy): domain Eukaryota; kingdom Metazoa; phylum Chordata; class Actinopteri; order Perciformes; family Sebastidae; genus Sebastes; species Sebastes umbrosus. The sequence continues at coordinate 28,546,732 of NC_051286.1, read as the reverse complement.
CATTACCTTACTCTGATGACTTGCACTGAATGGAATCAGCCAGGGATGCATAGTCCGGACAGTAGCTGCTGATAGCCAGCCTCAAGCACACTTCCAAATGATCATCAGTCAAGGTGGAACGGTATTTGGACTTAATAATCTTCATGTGGGAAAAGGCTGACTCGCATAAATAAGTAGAGCCGAATAATGCAGTCAAGGAGGTAGCACATTTCCTCATGTTGAGGTACTTTTCCTCTGTGAGTAAGTTCCAGAACTGTCCATGAGCTCTGGACTTAAGCTGAATGTCAGCTTGTAGTGTCAAAATCTCATCCTCCACTCCAGATGAATTCAGGTGAAACAGTGTTGTAATTTTTGATGCGAGTGAATCAGCCTCAGCATCTTCCCGAAAAGGGTAGCACATGAATGTAGCGACTGGCTCCAGTAAAACAAAGTCTTGAAAGCGTCTGTCAAACTTTGACAGACAGTTCTCAATCTGCTCTGATAGGCTGACGTCTATTTTTTTTTTTTTTTTTAATGCCATGCGATCTACCCACACTACCTTTGCGATCGACCGGTAGATCGCGATCGATGTATTGGGCACCCCTGTTGTAAATGGTCGTAGCCAAATCCAAGGTCATTGTAGGCCTAAAATAAAGAAATAATAAACAATTCTATACATTACAGAACAGGTCATACACAGGATTTGCACATTGTGCAAATATATATTGTATAATAATTATATAAGTCATGAGTGTAGTACTGAGGTAGAATAGTGACTCCTGGGGATATCTACAGGGGTTATAGTGCACAATCTTGTTTTATTTGACATTATAGTATTGAATTTATTTTTATATTGATATTTTGAATGATGTGGTGATCCTGTGGAGTCTTATTTTAGTAAAAACACACTTGAAATAAATTGGACATTATTCACTAATATCCACCATGGTGGATATTCTCTAGTGACTCACACCTGGTGTCTTGTGTGACCAAGTTTTTAAAAGTTCAATGTATCCGTGTTTTTGCAACGAGTGACTAACAGGGAAGTGCGCAGCAGCCCCTTCTATGTGGCTGTCTGGTTGTACAGCACATTTACTTCACGGTTCCAATGGAGCTAAAAACCCGTTTGACTTCCATCTGAGTGGTGAGACTCTGAGGGGATGCTAATACTGACCTGTGAGTAGGCCGATGGGCATCAACTTTAGAAGGTGATAATATGTCCGGGGGGTCTGTCAGCTTGTTATGGACCTTAAAGTGATCCTGGATCCAGCATTATATGAAATTACATCTGTTGTTATCATGCCCAGCTAAACAGTGTGGTGACCACCATGTGACTGCTCACTGTTGAATTAGTTCCCCTACCGAAATAAATCAATCAATCAATCAAAAGAGTCCCACATGTAGAGTAAGCAGCCATGAGTCAGGCTCTCCTTCTCTTCAGGAGCTCTGAGTTGAAGAGGTTTCTGTGGCTGAATGAGCAGAGTGATGCCACTCAATGAGACTTCTGATGTGCTTGGCTGGCAACACTGGAGCAAACCCATAGATTAGTAGTAGCAGGCCCTATCTTTATACTGAACATGTTCATGAACGCAGACACCAGGGCTAATAGGCCTAGTAGTTATCTGACCGTCTTCTACCCATGGATCATGGATGGATGGCTTCTACCTGAGACAGCAGACAGCAGACAGGCAGGCGGCCTCACGTTGCTCCTGCAGAGGCGCTGTCTGCTGTCTGCTGTCTGTGGCTGCATGTCTGCGGCGGGGTCGTGTCTAGAAGGGAACTCCTAAGCTGCGACTCTTGCGAGTGCTTTTGCATGTTGGGGGTTACCTTCTAGACACCACCGTGCGGCGGCGTGTCAGCCGGAAGCCCGCCCACCATGCAGCCATGGCCGCTGCTGGATGAGAAACAAGTGCGCAGTAACAGCACGGCACGGCACGGCACGGCACGGCACGGCCGAGGGGGCTCTCCACGGGGCTGGACACCGCACAACCTGGACTACCACATATTACTGACCTTCTTTACCAACAAGCATGACGGAGACTAGCATCAACCCGTTCTCCGGGTCGAAGCAGGTAGGAGGCCGGCTGAGGTTCCACCATGCTAACATTAGCTCTGAGGCTACACCATGCTAACATTAGCTCTGAGGTTCAACCATGCTAACATTAGCTCTGAGGCTACACCATGCTAACATTAGCTCTGAGGCTACACCATGCTAACATTAGCTCTGAGGCTACACCATGCTAACATTAGCTCTGAGGTTACACCATGCTAACATTAGCTCTGAGGCTACACCATGCTAACATTAGCTCTGAGGCTACACCATGCTAACATTAGCTCTGGGGCTACACCATGCTAACATTAGCTCTGAGGCTACACCATGCTAACATTAGCTCTGAGGTTACACCATGCTAACATTAGCTCTGAGGTTACACCATGCTAACATTAGCTCTGAGGCTACACCATGCTAACATTAGCTCTGGGGCTACACCATGCTAACATTAGCTCTGAGGTTACACCATGCTAACATTAGCTCTGAGGCTACACCATGCTAACATTAGCTCTGAGGTTACACCATGCTAACATTAGCTCTGAGGTTACACCATGCTAACATTAGCTCTGAGGCTACACCATGCTAACATTAGCTCTGAGGTTACACCATGCTAACATTAGCTCTGAGGTTGCACCATGCTAACATTAGCTCTGGGGCTACACCATGCTAACATTAGCTCTGAGGTTACACCATGCTAACATTAGCTCTGAGGCTACACCATGCTAACATTAGCTCTGAGGTTACACCATGCTAACATTAGCTCTGAGGTTACACCATGCTAACATTAGCTCTGAGGCTACACCATGCTAACATTAGCTCTGAGGCTACACCATGCTAACATTAGCTCTGGGGCTACACCATGCTAACATTAGCTCTGAGGTTACACCATGCTAACATTAGCTTAGTTCCACCATGCTAACATTAGCTTAGCTAAACATGCTAATATTAGCTTAGCTCAACCATGCTAATATGCTAACATTAGCTCTGAGATTCAACCATGCTAACATTAGCTTAACCAGTGTTGTTGCTGCTAGTCTGATGTTCCGTTTGAGGGCAGGAAGTGAACTCAGTGAAGGAATATTGACGAGTTGCACTACTGGTATATCAGACTAGTTAATGTCATTCAGCCTCTGGAAATGAGTTAGCTTAGCATTAAGGGTTAGCTTAGCATTAACGGTATTTAGAAATGCCGGCCAGCTTGTTAATGTTGTCGCAAAGTGACGTTAACGTTAACGTTAGTTAATCAGTGTGATAGTCAGTGACGCACTCAGACAGAGTCACTCTGGTCGGTGTTTAATATTCACTTTAAGTAACTAACGTTACATGTGAAAGCCCCACAACTGTGTGTGTGTGTGTGTGTGTGTGTGTGTGTGTGTGTGTGTGTGTGTAACGTCATTTATGAACTCTGTTCAGGCTAGCGTTGTTTCTATATTTTTTTTATACTTTCCTGTCAGCTTCATTGACTTCATCTTATCTGCCGTCTACGTAACTAACGTTAACTAACGTTAACTAACGTTAGCTATTAGCTAACCTTAACGTCTGAGCCTTTACTGTTCACTTCCACTGTCCACCTGTTCAACCAGTATCTTCGGTTTAAAGCCACATCATGCATTTACTAAACTGCTTCTTTCCTGTTGAGGCCATCATACTATCAGTCATTGCTGCTGTCTGTTGAACTGTTAGTAGCATCACAACAACACAGGGACGCTTAGCTACGGCTCAGTCAGGTATTGAGCTATGAAAGAGCTGTACAGAGTAGTAGTAGTGGTAGTAATAGTAGTTGTAGTAATTGTAGAAGAATGAACCAGTCTGTTTTACTTAATGCAACACATAATGCAGAATGAAATGTGCGTTGTAGTGTTTCTCCTCTGTGGGCTCATGAGGACTGCTCTGTTTTCAGACACACTTGTATGATACATTTTAATATACAAAGTGATCTGCAAGACTGATGTTTACACAATCCACCCGGACCTCCTCCTGTGCTCTCAACTAAATCCATTCACATCGGTGGAACCAGGCGTTGTCATTAAGACTTTATTTCAGATTCTGTTTCTTATAGAATCATGGTTCCAGTGTAAGGAAAGAAATCAGAATGTGTTGAAAGCAGATTTACATACAGCCTTTAACAGTCATTTGTCCCATGACTTGGGCTCAAAGGTGAGCTAAAGAAAGAAATAACATATTCTCTAGCTGATTCTGTAGCAGTAGGACTCAGTGTGGATCTATAAAAACACAGTTTTATTCCATGTTGCAGGAAATGCTCTGTCATGATAGACATGTGAGTAATGTGTAACTGCTGATGTAAATAAACACATTAGCTTTCAGGAAGTAGGATTAAAGATCACGTTTGTTTTTATTAATCTGGAACCAGCTCAAGGTCACAGCTGGTTTTCAGTTTCTGCTTGTGATAACTTGGAGTACTGTCTATTTGCTATGCCCACGAGTCCTTTGGGGTATAAAATGTGCGCATGGCTCAGAAAAGGTTGCTAGATACAGCAACAGCACACATCAGTGGCTCCATGGATGGAACGGTGTGCTTACTGTACTGACTGACCCATGTTTCTCTCTACAGAACAGTAAGATGTTCCACTACAGCAACGACAGCAGCCTTGGTGGACCTCAGCTGACGTCTGTCCCATGCTCCAGTGCCAACCTCTGCTCCTTCACCCCCACTGGGTCCCTGCTGGACAGGAAGGTGGTGGGGGTCCCCTCTGCAGAAGACCTGTTCCGACGCCGTCACTCAGTCAGCCTCCCCGATGCAACGTTCAGCCAGAACCAATTTGTCAACAGCCTTAAGATGGATCCCTCGGTGTTGTTGGGTAGCAGCTGCAGCAACAACAAGGAGAACCATTTCCGAGAGCGCTCCTACTCCGAGCTGGGGGACGGGCTGTGTGTGGGTGGAAGCAGCCAAGTCAACTCGAGTCGCTATAAGACGGAGCTGTGCAGGCCCTTTGAGGAAAACGGCACCTGTAAATACGGCGATAAGTGCCAGTTCGCCCACGGCATGCATGAGCTGCGCAGCCTGAGCCGTCACCCAAAGTACAAGACCGAGCTGTGCCGCACCTTCCACACCATCGGTTTCTGCCCGTATGGCCCTCGATGCCACTTTATCCACAACGCAGAGGAGCGCCGTGGGCCCCCTCCGCTCTCCGCCTTCAACAAGATGGAGCGCCCTCGGCTGCAGCACAGCTTCAGCTTCGCCGGCTTCTCCAGCTCCGATGGCCAGCAGGACAGCCCCACCTCCGTCACACCTCCACCCGTGTTCTCCACCGAAGACTTGACGAAGTGGCAGGCCAGCCCCTTCACTTACTCCAGCCAGGAGCTCGCCAGCCTGTTTGGCCCCAGCTTAGGGCCCCCACCCGTGTCTGAGCCTCAGGGTCCGACCCCACCCTCCCCGACCACTCCCTGCTTTTTCCAGCCTACATCAGAGAGATCCCCCAGCCCCCCAGACTCGCTGTCTGACCAGGAGGGCTACCAGAGCAGCCTGGGCAGTCAGAGCGGCTCTGAGTCCCCCCTCCTGGATGCGTCCCGTCGCCTTCCCATCTTCAGCAGGCTCTCTGTCTCTGATGATTGAGGTGTGAAGAGAGAGAGGGAGATGGAGACCGTTCACTTCCCTAACTCCCTCCTCGTCGTCTGAGCCCTGATTACAGGAGAAGCATTGTTGTAGCCAGCGAGTCCCATCACAAATCCAGATCAAGTATCTTCCAATATTCTGAACAGTTGGTAAACCAGAATCTGATCCACGTACAGGCCCTGCACTTTTGCCATGGTGGGATGAAGGGGAATCCTTGTGTAAAGTAGTTTAATATGTCTTGTTATGGGCAGTAGGAGTAGCTGTGTGTGGTCAGTACAGGGTGTCTCTGTGCCTCAACCTCGACACCTCCTAGAGGCTTGTGTCATCTCTTGTTCAGTAAAGGATCATCAGTAAGAGAAAGTGTAGACAGTAAGATTGTAAAAGTGCCTTGGAGTGTATTCATGTGAAGCCAACAGTAAGCCTAGACCTTCCTTTTCCCTTCTAACCAGGCCCAGCCTCCTGTCCTCTCACCCCTAACCCCAACCCATGGTGAGAGGCTGGATGCCGCTGCTATGTGCCTTGTAATATTCAGCTGGTTGGTCACTTAGCATTGTCGGTTTGCTCACCACAGACTTGTTATTTTAAAACAGCCAACATAAGAGTTTTGAATCCACACGTCTCTGAATGGGATTCAAAATGGGTCATTTCCCCCAGATTAGCAGCAAACCTGTTCTCTCACTTACTCTAGTGGCATTTCAATTTGTCCAGGTTTGGAGACATATCTGTCTCTATCTTAGTACAGTGGAGGTGGGTGAAATCAGCATTAAAGAGTTCCATTTAAATCCATTCAACAGCAGCACTGTGTCACTCTGCATCATCCACACACACTAGTTCTTAAAAGGAGATGACAGCTGTTCACACTGAGGTCGGTGGAGTAACAGCGCAACAGGAACTCTGGATTTAAAATCAGGTTTCTGCCAACTATTTCCCAAGGAAGAAGGAAAGAGAGAAATGCTTTTTAATTTGTTATTGGGTGAACTGACTCTTGTTCCTGCTGTTAATTAATTAATTCATTCATTCATTCATTCATTATTTCGCCTCGTTGATCTTTAGATTTCAAACTGTGCTGCAACGTTTGAGCATCCGATCATTGTCCCCCAGAGATCAGTTCTCTGTCAGCTCACTGAAATCAATGCACTCCTGTTGATTCCACCATGATTATTATTATTATTATTATTATTATTATTATTATTATTATTATTATTGTCTAGTTTATTTCCTAAAGCCTTCTGAGTAAGGGCTTTGGCTGTCACTGCTTATTTATCAAAATGTATTTATTGCTGATCTTAAGCATTTTTATTTCATATTTATCTGGTTAATGAAACAATAGAATATATATTTTCTTTTATGTGAAATTATGATCTTTCGTATTAATTGCCAGATTGTGAAGAGCTGTTTGTTATTTTTTTTCACAGTTAATATATTATACTGCAATGCCACGTGTTGTAACACTTGATTTCTTTTGAAAGTGAATCACAAATGTTCCTCATTAGTATTTATTGTTTGGACTGCAGGTTGAGCCTCTCTGCTGCAGCCTCAGGGTCAAAGTCAGGGTTTCAGTGCATGCTAGAGGAGGGGGGGAGGTGGGGCTGCAGCTGCCATAATCAAGTTCAAATGATGAAAAAAGCTAAATTCAGTTATTGCAAACTAATCAGGTAACTAAGCTAGTAGCATCCAGGTGTTCAGGGTGTGTGCAGGTGGTCTTTATGGAGATGATCCGCTGTGTCTGTCTGCAGCGGCTCACCTCTCCATCTTTCCCCGCTCTATTTTTGCCAGAGCAGCTTGTCACATTCACGGTGAATGTATATGACTGCCCATATTTATTAGCAATTGAAATTACTTTGAAGGCCTTTCAACCATGTTTGGAAATTGCACTAAACTGTTTGGAGAAAATATTTTAGTATTCTTCAGATACAGAAACATTCAGTGGTTTTAGACCTCCATCCTTCAAGTATACCAATGTCACTACAGAGCATCTGCATAAATAATAATGACCGTGACTATTCTATAATATAGATCTAGTGAAGTTCTAACCTGTTTACTCTCCTACCTGCATCTCCAGATGGAAATGCCAAGCACTAACCATAGCTTCCTGTCATCCCTGCTCCAGCTCCTGCTTTCAGTCTCCTCATGTCAGTGTCTTTTACTGGCATTCATTCTCATTTCATCATCAGTCACTGAATCAGTTTAACTGTGTGACTAAAGCATTATTGGGTCTTCTTATGAAAAGCTGGTGGAAGCATGCCTGTTCCTCAGTACCACGCACAGACTTCTAGCACTTTGAGTCATCACAGTGATGTTTGACCACTGTTTTCCATGAAAGTGCCTTTAAATACATTCCAGGTCTCCCACATGTTGTGCCTTCATATTTTTCTATAACGGAGCAGATACAAGCCTGAATGTGTTCCTCTGGGTTATTGACACATGAGAAGCACCTGCTGAATGTATTACTACAGTAATTACTTTGTTCATGGTTTACTTTGTAATTACAGATTGCAGTTAAAACCAATAAAACATGTATTTCTATTGAATGGGTGAGTAACTTTCTATGAATGAATTGGGTGACGCTGCAGTGTTTGCCCTCATCAGAGTCATTAGAGTAAAGAACTTTAGATCCAAAGTTCTGCTGGTTTCATGTTTTGAAATTAAAAGCTAAATAAAGGTGGTGGAGGGAAAGCAGATAGTGTCCTATCATCAGCCCACAGCTTCAGTAGTAGTAGTTAGCCATGTTGAAATACCCCCCCAAGACATGCACGTACCAGCAGGTTTTGTGACATCACAAGTTGGGAGGCCAGTTTTAGTCCGATATGCAACATACACACAGAGCACACTGAGAATGGCCATCTAACCCTAACCGTTGAGCAGATATCAGTGTTCAACTAGTTGTTTGAACTTTTCTGTGGTAAAACCACATCAGACACAACTGATTATTCAAAGCAGTATGTGTCTCAACATGTCGGAGGGGATCTTTAATGAAAGAGAGAAGTAGATGAGTGGAGGCTCAGTGGCTCAGAGAGGTGTCTAATGCTGCTGACTGAGGAGAAAATACACGGCAGGAATATCTGGAACATTGGACATTTATTAGCTGCTGAGTGGGGTACTGTAGACCAAGACAAATCCAACTCTGTTATCCTGTATTTATCAGGGAGCACATGAACATCAGCCTTTGAAAACACTAACCATGAGAAGCCCGGGGCGCTGCATACCTCGTCCCTGCTTGGCTGTAAATAAATATTGGCAAACAATGTGTGGTTTTAAAATGAATGTATAAATGATTCCAGTCAGATGGAATTACAGTCCATAATAGAGCTGTGTAGCATTGTTTCTCCATGACGTCATGCTGAGTGGTGTGGAGAGGAGCAGCAGAATATCACGTCAGTCACAACACATCTGTTTCTCTATTAAGCTCATTGTTGAAGAGTGTTCCCAGGACTACTGTTCTCCCACAGGAAAGGTCACCTCTGCAACTCTTCTAAATATTGGATGAGACAGACGGAGGTTTTGGGGCTAACTTCCTAAACATTGCTAAACATGTAGCCATGATACCGTATCCAGAAGGTTTGTTGGATAGAAACCATGCTTGGACTTCCTCTCACTTTGGGGATCCTAGAACCAGATGTGTAAGTCTGTTTGATTCCATAGTTACATGACTGTGATCAGCACAACATTTTCATCTACAAATTGACTAGCTGTGATGTCACGCACGCACACCGTAGCTCTGAACATGCCTTCCAATACACACCCATTATAAACTCAGAAAAGCCTTAAAACAGCATAAAACTTAAACTGGGATCATTCAAAAACTGTAAAAATTATAAAAAATCGGAATTTAAGTTTAATAGTTGAAATTCTTGTAACCCGTTTAAAGTCTAAATGGTGTCTGTAGCTGAAAGTATGCGGGAGCAGTAGCATTTCAATGTTTAAGAGGATTTGAAGATTTTCTCCATTGAGTTACATTGTAAAAAATAACTGAAAAAAAGCTTAATATTTTAAAAAGTATAAATGGTAGAAAAAATTTGAATGTAAGAACTAATGTCCTTAAAGGGACTATTTGTAACTTTCAGAAATGCTTCTTAACAGCGACACCTGTGGCCGTGAAATCAACGAAAGTCAGCGTCGGGCTCGCGCTTGCTCGCTCTCAATATACCTGAACGAGCATCACTCAAAACAGTGAGGTGACACACGTCAGCTAAAACCACAATATCACTCTATATTTCAGCTGCTTGGCAGTAATGTTAGCTGACCAGACGAAGGTCTCTCCATGAACATGATTTAGATCTGATCCTAGTGTTGGCTTTTCCTGCCTAAGTGCAGGCTGAAGCAGCGGGGCTCTGCAGCGTGTCTCCCTGCTCTCTCCTCCCGCAGCCGGAGAGCAGAGGAGACACCGGCACCCGTCGGTAACGAGAGGGTAACGTTACTAGCTAAGGAGCTCCGTCACTTCACAAGACACGGGAAACCTCTGTTGGTCTGGAGGAGCTGCAGCATTTTTTTTCTGCACAAAAGTCCACTGTGCATTCACTAGATATTCTCATAGCTAAACTAACTCTTCTGCAGTGAGGAGTGAGCGCGCGTTCACGTCTAGAGGTGGAGCGAGCTGAGAACGCGCGCGCTCTCTGAGCGAAGGCAGGCAGGCAGAGTTGGAGAGGCAGCGGCCACACGCGAACGCGCATATGTGACGACCCGCTACATTTATGCGCGTACAAAGTTACAAATAGTCCCTTTAAAGAGCTGTATATTTGAACGAAGAAGAGCGAGAGAGAGAGAGAGAGAGAGAGAAGCTCTGGTTGTAATATGATATCAGCAGTTATTGCTGTTAAAAGTGAGTCATTATTTTATACCACTCATTGGACTTGACCTCGTGACAGCTGCAGATGTGTACACCATGGATGTAGAGAGCACATCCATGGTGTGTGTGCACATCTGGACACAGCAGCCAGCAGTGTACACAGTGTAGTGACGCTGCAGTTTCCCAGCATTCAGTGCGGCATGATGGCGGACGGCAGGGAGAAAGCGCTACAAGACTACAGGAAGAAACTATTGGAACACAAAGAGATAGACGGACGGTTAAAAGAATGTAAGAGACTCTTTAATGGAGACGTCTGTGCTGTAGCAGAAATACATGGAGTTTGTTTGGATTGGATACATAGGAATTGGTAGCCAGCACCAGTTAGCTAGTCAGCTAGCTACTGCTTTGTCACGCAGTTAGCATCTACATAGAAAAACAGTGGAGTAACGCTAGCAGGGATAGCTTAGCTTAGCTTAGCTTAGCGGAGGAGGAGGAGGAGGAGAGAGTTGTAACGTTAGGGCTATGTTAGGTTCTTAACTTGTATAAACCAGTGAGCCTGTGTAGCCGTTACTCTTCTAGACATGTACTATATCTGTTAACCTTCCCGAGAGTTTCCGTGAAGCTCACCTTGTCCAGCTAACGTTATCTTCTATCAGCATGTTCCTTAGACAGTAGCTGGAACAAACGGATTGATCTTTGTCAGTGTTTCTGTGTTTGATAACGAACACTAGAAACCATATTATTCTGATTATTAATAATCCTCCTTCCTGTCTGATCTGCAGTGAGAGAACAGCTGAGAGAACAAACCAAACAGTACGAGAAGTCCGAGAATGACCTGAAGGCTCTGCAGAGTGTTGGCCAGGTAAGAATGGTGTCTGGATCTCATGTAACTGACCTGTGGAGAGGATGCAGCAGCACACTGAAAGTTCCTTTAGTAAATCAACACAATCACAGGCAGTCACCATGAAATGAAGGATTATCTATGGTCACTGTTGTATGAAATAACCCCGGTATCTTTAAAGACATTCAGAGGAAGAAGCGGGGCAGACATTCTTTGGCTTTGTCATAGCAGGTATAGATTTTAAACTGCAAGGCTTTGTTAAAGCTACAATTATTTAATCCCCAACAATGAAGATATGACAATGAAGAGATAATCTGCCAAACATTAGCTCCCATCAGCTGTTGGTCACTATGGTGGGGAGATGTGTGTCCAGCATTACTGACCAAACTACTGTAGATGACAGTGAAATGGTGCTATACTTTCAACATATGCATATAGAAACATGGTAAATTGTTGCTTTTAAGATCCTATTTTTCAACATGTTCATCACACATTTTCTCTGTTATCCAGCCTGGTATAGAGTTGTGGGTCTATGAAATCTACAAGATTTGTGTCCGAGTGTCTGTGGGTGAAAAGAAAGGAGAGGGTTCGGACATGATTAGACAAAGAGGAGGGAGAGGATCAGTGGCTGATTAAATTCTGTCTTTACTAACCACATCTGTACCTCGTTCCCTGCAGATTGTTGGAGAAGTGCTCAAACAGCTGACTGAGGAGAAATGTAAGTTCATTAGCAGATATCTCACATTTACCAGTTGGGGGGGGGGGGGGATTTCATCACCTCCGAGCCTTATGGCTGTACCAGCTACTAACAGGACATACTGTACATACACTAAGTGCCTTTGTTGTCATCAGTAAAAAAAAAAGGATGCAGGACTTGCTCACCAATCCTGGTGACCCAGGCTCATTTTACCATCGCTCCACTTGGTACTATGGTTGGGCCAGCACACGGGCCTCTTCTTGTAGTAACAGCCATACAATGAGCTTATCTAGTTTCATCCATCACGGTCTCGATGAACTATTGCTCTGTGCATTCATCTGCAACACACCACTCATGTTTCCGTATCTTTATTGTGGCATGCCCATATTACACAAGACCCGCCCTCTTGAAGCTCGGCAACCAATGAAAAATGACTGACAACCTGTGACACGTGTCAAACAGTGATTAGCTCAGACATGATGCCAATTAGTTTTTTTGTTTAATTCCAGTCATTGTCAAGGCCACCAACGGGCCCAGATATGTGGTTGGATGCCGCAGACAGGTATGTGCTCAACAAATCGTAATCATATCTATCATCTCTTATTGCTGTCTCGCTAAATGTTATGGGGATTTGATTGGGGCATATTTTGTTCCATCTTCAGGAGACTGATAGACATTTATGTTAAACAAAAAATAATTTATTGCACACTTGCCTGCATATGTTTACGTCGGGGTCCAAAGGTTCTGAAACTGTCATAAGCTGTTCAGAACATTAGGACCACCTGACATAGACAGATAAGGTGAAGGTAATTCATTTGACCTGTTATAAAGGTGAGCTGTATGCACATGAATGGAATACTTCAAAACAATGATTCTAAATGTATTTATCATGAGACATGATGTTCCAAATCTGCCAACACAGTGCAGTGTCACTAATCTTTGATACCCAGTGTTTAGATCGTGAATGCTAATCTCTGATATTTTTCCTCCCAGTTGGACAAGTCCCAGCTGAAGCCAGGCACCAGAGTGGCTTTGGACATGACTACACTCACTATAATGAGGTAGGCTGGAGAGAATCATCACTTAGAAGTGGTTCAACAACATCACAGGCTAATAAGGAGCTAACTGCTACGCCCCTCAGGCTATGAGAAAGATGGGTTTGATAAAGAGTAAATCATGTAGACAGCTGGTGATGGGTGTGAGCTCAGCATGCGTTTCCTGTTGTTTCTAAGGTACCTGCCCAGAGAGGTGGACCCTCTGGTCTACAACATGTCCCATGAGGACCCTGGCAGCGTCTCCTACTCTGAGATCGGAGGCTTGTCTGAGCAGATCCGGGAGCTGAGAGAGGTACAACAAATCAGCAATTAAATCACACAAGACACCTCAGTTTAGGCTTTTTATTTTTAATTGGTGATAAATGTGTTGTAGGCACACAGAGGCTCCCGTATGTGTTTCATCAGATCCCATTCTTATGATTGGGTCTGTATTAGGCGGGAAAGGCATTAAGACCAGATGATGCATTTTGATTTGATTTTCTGTCCGTTGAGTCTCAAACAATTCTGCTTTTTTTTGGTGGCAGGTGATTGAGCTGCCTCTGACCAACCCTGAGCTCTTCCAGAGAGTGGGCATCATCCCCCCTAAAGGCTGCCTGCTCTACGGGCCCCCAGGTCAGTACTTCAGGGTCTATCCATTGTTCCAAAAATACACCCTCTCAGTGTCTTATGCAGAATGATATCATGGGACCTTCCCGTCTCGTTGCCTTGAATGCCTTCGTTGGTTGGGTTGGTTAAGTTTAGGCATCAGGAATGACATTAGTTAGGTTTAGGGTAGCAGAGTAGGGCGGGTCACACCTTCGCCATGGTAGGAAAATAATCAGTCCACTGGGGAGGTCCAATGACATCATTTTACATAATAATTAGCCACGTGCTTCTGTTGGGGATAACCGGCTGTCGGGACATTTTTCAGACTATTGGGGTTTGGGACTAACAATAGCATGGCACAAGTAGTTCAGCGGGAATACACCAGCCTTTATAAGGAGTACAGAACCATATTTGAACCAGTATTTGTTTCTGACACACTAACACACGTTAATCTTGTTTTATTTGTGTAAAGTTCATATTATGTGTTTTAATTTTATGATCCAGATATCATCTTAGAAGTGTTGTGTAGTTGGGTCAGTGGTTCTTGACCTGTATCTGGTTGTGATGAGAGATTCCTTCTGTGACAGGCACTGGGAAGACTCTTCTTGCCAGAGCAGTGGCCAGTCAGCTGGACTGTAACTTCCTCAAGGTGAGTGTCAGCACCGATGAGGACGCACTGTCACCCTGCAGTCAGTCAGTCAGCTGATGTGTCTCTGTGTGTGTGTGTGTGTGTGGACAGGTGGTGTCCAGCTCCATCGTGGACAAGTACATAGGTGAGAGCGCCAGGCTGATCAGAGAGATGTTCAACTATGCCAGAGACCACCAGCCCTGCATCATCTTTATGGATGAGATCGATGCCATCGGTGAGTGATGCTGAGGATTTCTCTCCTGGGGCTTTAGCATGTTCGCTGCGCTTTATTGTTTTTATTCATCTCATTTACTCAGCATGAACTGTTGTAAGGCTTTTATTGTGAAGCAGCTGAAGCTTAAGTGTAGCCTTTGCTACTGCCAATACCTCGTACAAATGGAGCTATTGTATGTAAAGATATGTACACTTTGAATCCCCTCAAAGCCCCAGGATCCACTTAGAACCCATTACTAAAATATACCATAGAATAATATAAATAGAGGGAAATAAAAACTGAATAGATACTGAAAAGGGTATTGTATTAACGCTCTGAATATACACTGTTTTTCATCACGTCGGTACAGGGGTTGAGATTGTCCACTCGTTAGCACTGCCTCCCTCCTCACTCTATGTCCTCTGTCCTCATGTCCTCTGTCCTGTTCTGCTGTTGTCCCCTGCAGGCGGCCGCCGTTTCTCTGAGGGAACTTCTGCTGACAGAGAGATCCAGAGGACTTTGATGGAGGTAACTGAGTCATTTTTCTAATTCTCAGCCAATAGAAGTGTCTACTTGTTTTGCTAAGGGTTTTCCTCACAGCCATGTGACTCATGTACCAGGTGTAATATTTCTAGGCAGTAACATCAGCACAAACTGCTCACCTTTGACACCTTCATCTAGTCCCATTAGCTCTCAGACCCCTGGATGATTAGATAGACTATTACATAGACTATTAGATAGACTAGATGATTAGATAGACTATTACATAGACTAGATGATTAAATGCTGTGTGTGTGTGTGTGTGTGTGTGTGTGTGTGTGTGTGTGTGTGTGTGTGTGTGTGTGTGTGTGTGTGTGTGTGTGTGTGTGTGTGTGTGTGTGTGTGTGTGTGTGTGTGTGTGTGTGTGTGTGTGTGTGTCCCCTACCAGCTGCTGAACCAGATGGACGGCTTTGACACACTGCACAGAGTCAAGATGATCATGGCCACCAACAGACCGGACACTCTGGACCCAGCCCTGCTGCGGCCCGGCAGACTGGACCGAAAGATCCGTAAGATCTCTATTCCTGTCCATCACCTGTGTGTCATGTCCTCTGTGATCACACTCAGAAACACTCATGTCCTCTTCTGTCCGTCACCTGTGTGTCAGCTCTCTGTGATCACACTCAGAGACACTCATGTCCTCTTCTGTCCATCACCTGTGTGTCTTGTCCTCTGTGATCACACTCAGAGACACTCATGTCCTCTTCTGTCTATCATCTGTTTGTCCGCTCTCTGTGATCACACTCGGAAACACTCATGTCCTCTTCTGTCCATCAGACATCGAACTGCCCAATGAACAGGCTCGTCTGGACATCCTCAAAATCCACTCCAGTCCCATCACCAAGCACGGAGAGATAGGTTAGTGAGCCTCCTCTTCACATCACATCGTTCTGATGGGCTCCTGTATGCACAACAAAGACTGCATGTGATTATCATAAAGTGGGCATGTCTGTAAAGGGGAGACTCGTGGGTACCCATAGAACCCATTTACATTCACATATCTGGAGGTCAGAGGTCAAGGGACCCCTTTGGAAATGGCCATGACAGTTTTTCCTCGCTAACATTTAGCGTAACTTGGTAGCTAAGTAATAGATATTATTATTATATTATAATAATAATAGACATTATCAGGACTAACCGTGAGATGGTGAAGGTTAGACATTATTCCTACAGACAGACAGACAGACAGACGGACGCTGCAGCAGTACAGCTCCTGTGATTCTCTTTGGTTCTTTTCAGATTATGAAGCCATTGTGAAGCTGTCAGACGGTTTCAACGGAGCTGATCTGAGAAACGTGTGCACAGAAGCAGGTCGGTTACTTGTCATCATCGGTATCATCATTAGCTTCATGTCCTCGGTTCGTGTTGCTCATGTGTGTGTGTTTGTGTGTGTGTGTGTTTGTTTGCAGGTCTGTTTGCCATCCGTGCCGACCGTGAGTACGTCACTCAGGAAGACTTCATGAAAGCTGTGAGGAAGGTGGCCGATTCAAAGAAGCTGGAGTCCAAGCTGGACTACAAGCCTGTATAAACCCTCTGTGTCATAGTCCTAGTCCTTTTCTCCTATTTTTCATTACATTTTCATGGATTTGCTGTGTTCCATACTTCAAGGTCAACAGTTTGTTTATGTGTGTGGGAAGCGACATTAGAAAAAGTACATGGTCTTCACTTGTTAGTCTGACCTGCCTTTTTTAAACTGTGGATCTAAAAGGCTGATCATTCTGACATCCCACTAAACACTCAATAAAATAACTGTGTACTGAATATATATACCATTACATGGAAACGTCTGCGTCTTTCTTTCCTCTCATGACCTTTAAGACATTCAGCATCTCAGTGACTGCAGGGTGGAAGTTTGCTGCTGACCTTGGAGAGTAGATTTCTTCAGTATGACAGTAATCCAGTGCTAGTGGTCTGTACATCCATGGGTACACTGCAGACAGGAGGGCTGTGCATTGACAACAATCTGGCAATACCATACATATCCCGATACAGGGGTAACCATTCAATATATTGCGCTACTGTAAGCAAGGTGATGTATTGCGATTTTTTTATGAATCTAATTTTAGGAAAACTGGTATATAAACACACCATATGTATAAAATATGAGTAAAAAATATAGTCACTATGTGAAATGTCTCCTATGGGGACTAACATCATCACACATGAATACAGTTGGGCTCATTGGATCCACAAGAGTCTCAGCTTTACCGTGATACCCAATTTATGAAATTCAAGACTGTTTAGGGACCCCAGGATGCAGAAATATTCAGATACACCATTTTAGAATAGGAGACAATAACACATTTATACTGCATGGGATTATCATAAAGTGGGCATGTCTGTAAAGGGGAGACTCGTGGGTACCCATAGAACCCAATTACATTCACATATCTGGAGGTCAAGGGATTAGAGGTGGAATGGTACAGTAAATTCACAGGTCAGTATGTACCTCAGTTTTGGGGTCACAGTTCGGTATGTTTTCGGTACAAGAGGGAAAAAAAACTAGCCAAATTAATATTTTAAAAATGTTGACATTGTAAAGTGGCTCATCGGCTATAATAATAATTCTTACTGTAACAGTTAAGGCACTCAAATAGGCTACTGTACTGACATATTGCCAATAAAAGATAAATAAAAATAGTATCCCAGATGTGTGTAATGTAAATGTAATGCTCGATCATCACCGCCACGGCAAGCGCGTTCAACAAAATCTCAAAGCTTTGCCGTCTCGCATCATCTCGTGGACCAACATCGTCGGTGCTCGGGTCTAATTAAATTCAAATACTACACTAAAATATAGAGTATCTGTAATCCTTCAAACAGCCACCCAGATCACGGAGCCCTGATCTTCTCACTCATAGAAACAGTAACACATAATGTCAAATCAAACAAGTCTTTTAATATACATATTCCTTCCAGTTCATCGTGAAGTCACCTTCATTAACAGAATCCAGTTGATTGTCTGTGGTCAATAAATACTGCTCTGGTCCTGTCAGAGGTCAAACCATAAATACATTCACAGAATGGAATAAACATAACTAATGTGAACACTCTAGTTATCTACATCCTTCTTTTCTTGCTCTGTGATCTCAAACTGATCTGCTGTCAGGTCAACTTTAAATGAGTCTCTGGTCACAACAACGCATTATCTAGCCCATAATATACCATCAATCACTTCTATGAACCATAGCACATTAAATAGTACATGTGTGTCTGAGAGTGTAACCATGGAAGTGTTTAACTGTAACCATAGAAACACAGGTTACAGTATCTGTGGACTGATTCTGGAGGACCGGTTCTATCGTGTGTTTCTCTGCAGTTGGTCCATTATGAGTCAGTGCTGAAGCTCATACAGTATATCATAATAATAATCATCATCATTTTATTTGTAGAGCACTTTTCAAGCCCAAAGCACAAAGTGCTTTCCAAGGAAATTCACATCATAGACAGCAGAATACAATGAAACATAAATAATGAAATAAAAAACAATAGAAACAAGCATATATCATCATGTACACTATCTGCAGTGTACATGAGAGCAGCTACATTCATGCTGAACACTAATGATACATGCTGATAGTACTGTTTAAATTACACTTATAATGAAAGGTCAACAGCAAACTAACACATAAAATAACAGACTGAACATCTGTCATCGCCACGGCAACACCGCTCCTGTATCCCAAATTCCAAATATTTCATATAAAGACATATTTCTCTTTGTGGCCTTATGAAGTCACTGTTTACCTGCTGTTGGACGTCACTTCCTCTTAGTATAAAGTACACAATATATACAGTATAAAGTACACAATGTATACTGTATACAGTATGTACTTTATACTGTATACAGTATGTACTTTATACTGTATACATTGTGTACTTTATACTGTATATATTGTGTACTTTATACTACTTTATAGTACATACTGTATACAGTATAAAGTACACGCTATATACAGTATAAAGTACACACTGTATACAGTATAAAGTACACACTGTATACAGTGTCGACCTTTGATTTCCCTTCATTGTGCTCTGATGATGATAATGGTGGTTGGTTGGTTGGTTGGTTGGTTGGGTGGTTGGGTGGTTGAATGGTTGGGTGGTTGGGTGGTTGGTTGGTTGGTGGGTTGGTTTGTTGGTCGGTGGTTGGGTGATTGGTTGGTTGGGTGGTTGGGTGGGTGGTTAGGTGGTTGGTTGGTTGGGTGGTTGGTTGGTTGGTTGGTTGGTTGGTTGGTTGGTTGGTTGGTTGGGTGGGTGGTTGGTTGGTTGGTTGGTTGGGTGGTTGGGTGGTTGGGTGGTTGGTTGGTTGGCTGGTTGGTTGGTTGGTTGGATGGTTGCTTGCTTGGTTGGTGGTTGGTTGCTTGGTGATATTTCTCTGTTCATTTCATGTCACAGAGTCACAGGACAGGAATGACTGTTACTTCTCTTATGTCTAGGACATTTTGTAGTTGTTTGTAGTTCACTGTTTATTTTCATGTTACATCTCCCAACTTCTATTATATATAAATATATATTATTATATTATATATATATATAATATAAATTATATTATTATTATATACATAAGCATCAAATGACTGGCAGCTACCCTGGAACTTCGTATTTTTATAGGTTGGATGCATTGATTTCTCTCTGACTAATGGTTGATCAGACCCAGGGGCATCATGGACAATGATGCATATTATCTGGTTCAGCATGGAGTCAGTGTTGTGCAGCCGGTCCTGGTCCTGGTCCTGGTCCTGGTCCCTGTGTCAGGGTGAAGGACTCCTGGACGAAGGCCCTGCAGATGGGACAGTGTTGGAAGTGTGACACGCAGCCGTCACACACACAGGCGTGTCTGCAGGGCAACAACACCTGGTTCACTGCTGCGTTCTGACACACCACACAGTCTCTGCCCCCCCCCTCGGACCAGTCCTCCTCCGGCTCCACCGGGCCCGCCTCCTCTTCCTGCTCCTCCTCCTCCTCCTCGGCTCCACCGGGTCGGCTACTCTGCTCGGAGTCAGGAGGCTCAGACGCCCCCCCGCTGTCAGCTGACATGAAGAGAGGCTGCAGGAGACAGGAGACAGGAGACAGGAGACAGGAGACAGGAGACAGGAGACAGGAGACAGGAGACAGGGGACAGGGGACAGGGGGCAGGGGGCGGGAGACGGGAGAAAGGAGGCAGGAGACATGAGGCAGGAGGCAGGAGGCAGGAGGCAGGAGGCAGGAGGCAGGAGGCAGGAGGCAGGAGACAGGGGGCAGAGGGCAGGAGGCAGGAGACAGGAGACAGGAGGCAGGAGGCAGGAGGCAGGGGGCAGGAGGCAGGAGATAGGAGGCAGGAGGCAGGAGAAAGGAGACAGGAGACAGGAGGCAGGAGACATGAGGCAGGAGGCAGGAGACAGGGGGGCAGGAGGCAGGAGGCAGGAGGCAGAAGACAGGAGGCAGGAGACAGGAGACAGGAGACAGGAGGCAGGAGACAGGAGAGAGGAGAGAGGAGACAGGAGAAAGGAGGCGGGAGACATGAGGCAGGAGACAGGAGACAGGAGGCAGGAGACAGGATATAGGGGGCAGGAGGCAGGAGACAGGAGGCAGGAGGCAGGAGGCAGGAGACAGGAGGCAGGAGGCAGGAGATGGGGGCAGGAGGCAGGAGACAGGAGACAGGAGGCAGGAGGCATGAGACAGGAGACAGGAGACAGGAGACAGGACAGGAGAAAGGAGGCAGGAGAAAGGAGGCAGGAGAAAGGAGAAAGGAGAAAGGACATCAAGATCATGTTAACTGTTCACAGGTACTACTACTCTAACAGAACCACACTGACTCATAGTGATGTCTTCAAACTGATCCCAGGGCAGGCTAGGAGACGTGCACAGTTAAAACAAGTTCCCCTGAACAAAGAAACTTAAGGTTACTTAACGTAACCCCGGTTCTTTGATAACAGAGTGAGGTGTTTCACCATAGGAATCGCCTCGGTGTGACAAACTAATGAAGCTCCAATGACACAATGTCTGTCATTGACAGACAGTTTGAACTGTGTTAGGGCTACGCACCCTCATATTAACACAGTCGACCTCCCCTCACAAATCATTCTAGACCGGTTTCTTTCCGTGTCTATGCAAGGAGGGAAGTGATGGTGAAACACCTCACTCTGTTATCAAAGAACCGGGGTTACGTTAAGTAACCTTAAGTTCTTTTTCTAACTTCGTTCGGTGTTTCACTATTGGAGATAAAGACCACTCCCGTATTGCATACGTTTCCCGAAGCCATAAACAATAAGCCAGACAGTGAACATCACACCGACCCTGGTCTGTTTGGCTCTAGCACAGCCTGTGCCAAGGATGGCCCCGAGACATACAGCCTGTAGAACCTTAAAAAGTGTGAGGCGTAGCCCAGCTCGCTGCAGCACAAATGTCCTGCACCGAAACTCCCTTGAACAGGGCCCATGAAGTGGCCATACTCCTTGTGGAATGAGCCTTCAACCCCTGTGGAGGTTGCAGACCTCTACAGCCATAAGCCAGGGATATGGCCTCCACAATCCAGTGGGATAGCCTCTGGCGGGACAATGGCTTGCCCTTGTGGGGAGTGGCCCAGGGCACAAACAGCTGATCCCCTTTCCTGAAACCTGCTGATCTACTCACATAGACATGCAGAGCCCGCACTGGGCATAATGTGTTAAGCCTCTGCTCCTCCACTGAGGAGAATGGAGGTGGGTGAAAAGCCAAAAGCTCCACCGTGGGACATCTGTAGGCTGACTCCACCACCTTAGGCACAAAAGCTGGATTGGGCCGCAGGCAGACAAATCACTCACACGCTTTGCTGTGGTTAAGGCTAAAAGCAACACTGTTTTAAGTGAAATAAACTTCATCCCCACCACCTCTATAGGCTCAAATGGGTGATGAGAGAGGGCGTCCAACACTACCGACAGATCCCACAGAGGAACTAGGGGCCTAGGAACAGGAAGCTTGCGGCGTGCACCTTTCATGAAGCGACAAACTAAAGGATGTTGCCTCACAGGCTTCTCCCCAAAGCCTACATGACAGGCTGAGATGGCTGCTAAGTACACTTTAATGGTAGAAACGGCCTTACCCTTATTTACCAATTCTTGCAGGAAACATAGCAGGTCAACCACCGAACACTGAAAAGGAATGGTGTGCCTCGAGTCGCACCACTCCTCAAAACCCCGCCACTTACCACTGTAAAGAGAGCGAGTGGAGGAGGCCCTTGCACTCTGATTGGTGTCAATGACCTGTGCCGGCAGGCCTGCCGCGTTCAGGTTCCAACTTTCACGGGCCAAGCCCAGAGTGCTATGCGGTCTGGGTGTGGGTGGTAGATCTCCCCGCGCGCCTGGGACAGAAGATCCCTGCGTATGGGGAGAGGCCACGGCTCGCCCACTAGAAGCTGAATTATTTCCGCTACCCAGTGCTTGGACGACCACCGCGGTGCTATCAGGATTAGCGACAAGCCCTGCTCTCTCACCCTGGCTAGAGTGGGGGATATCAGGCTGAGAGGGGGGATTGCATAGAGCAGCACGTTTGGCCATGAGTGGGCCAGAGCATCCCCCCCCAGAGGCGCATTTACATCTGACAGGGAGAAAAACAGTGGACAGTGAGCGTTTTCCTGCGAGGCTGCCCGGCCGTATTTCTGCCAAACCTGTTCCACCACCTGCGGATGGAGAGTCCACCTTCCGTACAGGGGGTTTCCCCGGGACAGAAGATCTGCACCCCTGTTCAAAACGCCCGGCACATGTGTCGCTCGGAGGGACATTAGCCTCGTGCTGCTCCACGATTATCTTCCGAGCTAACCTGTGTAACTGCAGTGAGCGAGTCCCGCCCTGGCGGTTGATGTATGCTACCACCGTGGTGTTGTCTGTTTTCACCAAGACGTGGCGACCTTGGAGAAATTGCAGAAAATGCTTTAGTGCAAGAAACACTGCCCAAAGCTCCAAGAGATTTATGTGGGCCTGAGCCAGTCTCGGGTCCCAGGTGCCATTCACTTCTCTGCCCAACATGGTCGCTCCCCAACCTGACAGGGACGCATCCGTTATCATGGTTACCCTGGATGACACCGCCCCTAGCGGGACACCTGACGCGAGAACCGTCAGGTGTGGGGTAACTCCCAGAGGTGTCTAAGCTGGTGTTATTTTCACTCTGCGGCTGAGGTGACGGCGTGAGCACCCACGACCCAGCGCTGAAAATCCCTCATCCATAGAAGCCCCAAATGTACGACAGAAATCACTGACGCCATGAAGCCGAGTAGGCGCAGGCATAGTCTGAACGTCACGACTTTCCCCACCCGGAAAAGGGAGAGACACTGAGTGAGGGACACTACTCTCCCCTCCGACAGCGTGACGCGATAGGAGAGGGAGTTTATGTTGAGACCCAAGTATTCTGTACATTGTGCGGGTTCTACTCGACTCTTTGCCCAGTTTATATTGAACCCAAGATTCCTGAGATGATTTATCACCGTAGCGGAATCCCTGACTGCCTGCTTCCGTGAGTGGGAATCAGGTAGTCTTCTATGTATGAGAATATTCTGATGCCGCTGTTCCGTAACGGAGACAGAGCTGCCTCCACACACTTGGTGAACACCCTCGGTGCTAATGACAGACCGAACGGGATGGCTTGGTATTTGTCGGCTCAGCCTTGATAAGCAAACCTGAGGAACTTCCTGTGTGCGGGATAAATGGCGATGTGAAAATACGCGTCCGAGAGATCGATTGTTACAAACCAATCCACTGGTGTTTGGTGACACTGTGTTACCTGCCCCCGATTCTCCTCCCCTTGAACATGAGGGGAGAGAAACTGAGAGAGGACCTCTGGAAAACTGGAACACACCAGGGCCTCTGAAGCCTGAGCTTGGGGGCTCTGTTCCACCTCCATTCCCTTTCTTTTCTTTGTGGGAGGGGGAGAGGGAGAAGCAAGGGGTGTTAGGTCGCACGCCTCTTCTTCCCTTCCCCGGAGTGGGATGGGCGGTTTCTTGCTGCAACTGCAGCGAAAGAGTGTTTGCCCCATGGCATAGCTTTTTCTGACCGAGGCTGCTGGCTAGTCTGTTGACCAGCTGCCTGTTCCTGCGGTCTGCAGTCCGGCCCCTGTCTCTCCCTCACTGCTGAGGCTGCAGCAGCAAAGCCAGCCATTGGCCCCTGAAGGGGGCAAGATATGGGTCGCCGGGGTAGGCAGAGGTCAAAGGCTTCACCGTCTTGTTTTCTGAGGGTGCTGGTCTCCCTCATTTTCTCCAGGGCTGGACCGAAAAGACCTTTGGTGGGGTCGTATGCCGCATCCATAACCTCTGCCTTCTGAGCGTCACTCAGGCCTGAGAGATTCAGCCACAGGGCCCTCTCACCTGAGACTGCAAGTCCCATAACATGACCGCAGCCCTGCACTGCGCCACGTGAGGAGCGCAGGATGAGGTCGTTCACCACACAGATCTCATCCCAGAGAGCAGGGTTAGGTGCCCCTGAGTCCAGCTGTCCACCCATCTCCTCTAGGATTTCCGCCTGGTACGTAGATAGCAGTGTCATTGCATTAAGAGAGCACACTGATTGTGCTGCGTACTTATACAGACGTAGGCAAAGTTGTTGGTAACGTTCCGTTAAAGAGAGAAAAACCCACAATGGTCATTGAAATAACTTGAAACTGACAAAAGTAATAATAAATAAAAATTTACTGAAAATGAACTAATGAAAATCAGATATTGTTTTTGAATTGTGGTTCAACAGAATCATTTTAAAAAACAAACTAATGAAACTGACCAGGACAAAAATGATGGTACCCCTAGAAAAGATGTAAAATAATGTGACCATAGGGACATATTAAACTAAGGTGTGTCCTGTAATTAGCATCACAGGTATCTTCAAACTTGTAATCAGTCAGTCTGCCTATTTAAAGGGTGAAAAGTAGTCACTGTGCTGTTTGGCATCATGGTGTGTACCACACTGAACATGGACCACAGAAAGCTAAGGAGAGAGTTGTCTCAGGAGATCAGAAAGAACATTATAGACCTTCATGTTAAAGGTAAAGGCTATAAGACCATCTCCAAGCAGCTTGATGTTCCTGTGACTACAGCTGCACATATTATTCAGAAGTTTAAGGTCCATGGGACTGTAGCCTACCTCCCTGGACGTGGCCGCAAGGGGAAAATTGATGACATATTGAAGAGACGGATAATACGAATGGTAACCAAAGAGCCCAGAACAACTTCCAAAGAGATTAGAGGTGAACTCCAAGGTCAAGGTACATCAGTGTCAGATCGCACCATCCGTCACTGTTTGAGCCAAAGTGGACTTAATGGAAGACGACCCAGGAGGACACCAAATCATAAAAAATTGAGACTGGAATTTTCCAAAATGCATATTGACAAGCCACAAAGCTTCTGGGAGAATGTCCTTTGGACAGATGAGACAAAACTGGAGCTTTTTGGCAAGTCACATCAGCTCTATGTTCACAGACGCAAAAATGAAGCATCCAAAGAAAAGAACACTGTACCTAATGTGAAACATGGAGGAGGCTCGGTTATGTTATGGGGCTGCTTTGTTGCATCTGGCACAGGGTGTCTTGAATCTGTGCAGGGTGCAATAAAATCTCAAGACTATCAAGGCATTCTGGAGCGAAATGTGCTGCCCAGTGTCAGAAAGCTTGGTCTCAGTTGCAGGTCATGGGTCCTCAAACAGGATAATGACCCAAAACACAGCTAAAAACACCCAAGAATGGCTAAGAACAAAACATTGGACTATTCTGAAGTGGCCTTCTATGAGCCCTGATCTAAATCCTATTGAACATCTGTGGAAGGAGCTGAAACATGCATTCGGAGAAGGCACCCTTCAAACCTGAGACAGCTGGAGCAGTTTTCTCACGAGGAGTGGGCCAACATACCTGTCGACAGGTGCGGAAGTCTCATTGAGAGTTACAGAAATCACTTGATTGCAGTGATTGCCTCAAA
The DNA here is from genome assembly GCF_015220745.1 of Sebastes umbrosus. Taxonomy (NCBI): domain Eukaryota; kingdom Metazoa; phylum Chordata; class Actinopteri; order Perciformes; family Sebastidae; genus Sebastes; species Sebastes umbrosus. The sequence goes on along the minus strand of NC_051286.1, from coordinate 28,520,871 downwards.
AGGTTGTGCAACAAAATATTAAGTTAAGAGTACCATCATTTTTGTATAGGCCAGTTTCATTAGTTTGTTTTTTTAAATGATTCTGCTGAACCATAATTCAAAAACAATATCTGATTTTCATTAGTTAATTTTCAGTGAATTTTTATTTATTATTACTTTTGTCAGTTTCAAGTTATTTCAGTGACCATTGTGGGTTTTTCTCTCTTTAACGGAACGTTACCAACAACTTTGCCTACGTCTGTACATCCTCTGGAAAACAGACACCGTGAGGCGCTCCATTTTACTAGGTAAAGAGATGTTGGAGGAAGCTGAGAGAGAGCGACGGTTTGGGTGGAGGTGATAAGCCACTGAAGGCTCCACTGCTGGGGGTTCGGCCAGCCCCAGTTCCCCCATTCTGTGGATCTACAGCTTTGAGTAGCCTTTGGTGGGAAGCTTACTCTTAAATGGGCTGGACCAGTACCTGCTCATTTCTTTCATGCAGGCAGGCACTGCTGGCAGGAGTTGTTTAGATGGTGGTTGGGCTGGTGGGAGCCTCTTACCATCATATAGATCTCTCTCCGCCCCTGTGGCGTCCTGGGCTACAGACCATTGAATCCCCAATTTGGACGCGGCCTGTTTGCATACGTCCACTGTGGGAACAGCATCAGATGTGCTGGGGGGTCTGGACTGTTCAAGAGGAAATGTGGAGTCATCCTCCTCATCCTCCATGTCGAGGAGGTCAGAGTTGGCATCGCCCTCTGCGTCCTCACAGCCCGGCTCCACCTCGAGGAGCTCCTCGAAAAGTGGAGGTATGTCCGAGCAAGCAGCGTCCATTGTGTCCGCCCAGCCGGTTGAGGCTCGCGGCTGATGGGTGCTGGTTGTGGCTTTTGAGATGGCTCCTGACAAGCAAGGGTCCTGACTATTGGCCACTGCCACTCTCAGCCTCCTTTCCAGGATCTTTTTTGGCATTGACGCACAGTGGGAACATGACTGGGGGTCAGCCAGTGATGCTAGAGCGTGTTTAGCGCCCATGCAAGACACTGTGGTACTCATCACAGTACATGGGATGAGGGTCCCTGCCCGAGATGGACGCCCCGCATGACGCGGGGCACAGGCGGGATGCAGCCTCTTTAACCTTCAGTTCCGACCCTTTGGTGGGGGGAGGCGGGTGGAAAAGAAGTGAAAAGTATAAATATTTATCTGTATCAGGCGCGCCCCAACGTGTTAGCCTGTTGGTTAGTAGCGCTAGCAAACGGGGTTTAGCCCAAGCTAACAGCGTACCGTTAAGAGTCTGCTTGCCGTGACACGTTAGCTGAACCCCGGGTACTCGGCTCGGCTAACAAACTAATGCTAACTGAACCTAGTAGGCTCGCTGTAACGCGCTAGCCGTAAGGTATAATGTTACACAGTCACCGGCTACGCCGATAAACAAATACAGGTTAGCCGGAGAAACAGCTCGCCTTAACGCGGACACTGCTGGGTTAATTATCCTATGTAACACCACAAAGTACACTTCCTGCGAAGTACTTACTCAGCAAAACCAAACTAAAGCCGGGAACTGCGTTCGGCGACGTGTTCCTTGACGGGTCGTCTGGGAACTGTTAAACAGAAAACCAAGCTAGCTTAGATGAGCTGAGGGAGCTTATAGTTTCTTCATGGGAAGAAAGCGAGAATGATTTGTGAGGGGCGGTTGACTGTGTTAATATGAGGGGGCATAGCCCTGACACAGTTCAACCTGTCTGTCAATGACAGACGTTGTGTCATTGGAGCTTCCTTAGTTGGTCACGCCGAGACGATTCCTATGGTGAAACACCGAACGCAGTTAGAAAAAGAACTCTTCCTCTGCCTTCTGCTCTGAGTGATGGTTACAAGGAAAAACAGAGTAGAAGAAATAAGTACAGAATTATACACACCAATAACAAATACACTAAGAAACATGGAGCACAATGCTATGTACATGTACATGTGCGTGTGCGTGTGCGTGTGCGTGTGCGTGTGTGTGAAGGTGGGGCTGTGAAAGTTCCCGTCCTGCATCTCACACTTCTGTATCTCCTGCCAGAGTGCATGAGTGGCCCTGCTCGGACCTGGCGTTAACATGTGTCCTGAGTGATCGGATCACAGCTCTAATTATAGTGGAGCGGCTAACATCCACTTTTTCAGTCAAATCGTGCAAATAGTGATACATGCACCAAATTTGGCATGATGATTCCCAAGGGGTCACTTAGCAAATATAAACGATCGGCCACTTGAAAATCCAAGAAGGCTGCCATTTTTCAAGATGGCCACCAAATTGACCTGCCGTTAATGGTTTCTCTCATAGAAATCCATCTACTTGGTCAATTTGAGTGATCTTGGTGTCAAATTATGTGTTTTCTAGCATGCTGGATCTAATTTTGATAGTTTTAATAATTTTGAACTGCAATATGGCGGCCATTTTGAAGATGGCCGTCAAATTTACTCGCGGAGAATGTTTTTCTTAAAGAAATGCATGTACTTGGTCAACTTGAATGATTGTGATGTAGAATTATATGTTTTCTGGCATGCTATTTAATTTTACAGCTTTAACATGTGCCTACTGCAGGTTGAAGGACCTCCTACTCCACTGCCGTCCTGCTGGTATCAGCAGGTGTCTGAGCTCCTCATGTGAACATGTGAGCGCTGGTCTGTCTCGCAGCGAGGACACGGCCTCTTTGCTCTACTGTATCCTGTCTGTACTACTGTATTTTATTAAAATACTCAGTCCGGACAGTTGTGCTACTATAATGCATAAAGTTGGAGACATTTTATTTGTATTTTATTGTTGGTCATTGGTTCTTTTTATAAATATTTACTCATTATCTATAAAGCTATTTGTTCACATACTTGTGTGAATAACAGACCTGTCTATTGTTCTTGTTATCAGAGCTGTTATTTCTATTCTGTGTAAGTACGGTCAGTCAGATTCCTTGTATGTGCAGCACACAGTTGGCCAATAACGCTGATTCTGCTTCTGAATAATTGATATGCCGTTAATAATAACTTTTGGGTTGCCATGTTGTGGAGAGTTCTCCTTGAGCATCACACTTGTTGTTTTAACTTTTGAATTTAGCAGTGAGATTCCTCTGATGGACTGTTTAACCACTTACCTTCTGGAACAGGGCTGTCCTCATTAATAATGTACTAGCGTTTATGAAGAACTAACATTTAGAAAGCTTCCTGAACAGCTCAGTCAACAGATGGATTTAATAGTAGTTTGTTACTGGACTCACACAGCTACCATCATCACATCTCTGTTGTTAGAAGTCATATTGTGGTTACCTTGCTAAATAACTAGCTAGCTAAGCACCAACTTTAGACTAATATGGAGCACCTGAGTGTGTGACCTACCTTTAACTCGTACATGTTCCCCTGTGAGGTGAGGAGGTACTGGAAGAGAAGCCGTGCAGGAAGGTGGTATTTCTCATCAGGAACATGAATCACTGTCACACTGGCCACCTGAAGGAGGAAGGACATCATAAGGACTTTCTCTGTTTCTATTATTCAATCACTTGTCTTGTCTGTCCCTTCTAGGGTCCGGCTAGTTGATGATAGACTGTGACTACACACTAGACAGTGTATGTGATGGGACTAGAAAGAACTCCTGACTGGCTGTGGCCTGCAGCTTCCCTCAGATCTCAGTGTTTGTACTAAGCTGGGCTCAACGTCCTGGAACATCTCTGTACTGATGGAACCAGTCTGCTCATGTTTACACTTCCCAAAATGTCTGAATGTGAGATGGACTCACGATGTCGTACGTGTCTCTGGCTTCTGGCTCTGCCAGCGTCAGCACAGCCACTAGAGGGTAGTGTTCCCTTGGCAATGGCCCAAAATGTGTGATCCCCCGGTCAGCAGGAATCTGTGTGTGGCATTCCACTCTGTCTTCACTGGGAATACTGGGAGGGGGGGGGTCAAAGAGGCTAACATCAGGAGCAGCTGGATGAACGATGTCACCATGACAACAATGATAGCATTGACTGCTTTGATTGATGGCTGTACAGTAGGACTGTGTCAACAACACTAATAACCTTCTAACAGACATTCAGTGAAGACAGAGAGCAGAAACAGATAGCACCAGGAGGAAGTGAGTGACCTTTAAAGGTTGGAGGTTAGGAAAGGTTCTGTTTAGGTATCAGGTTATATGACATTAGGCATCAAGCTCTCTCCTCCTACGTAGCTTTTGTAGCCCCGGGGACAAAAACAAGTTAGTTCCTAATAAAGTCAGGAGAGAACAAAGAAAAAGTAACGTAGAAGAACCGTGACGGAAAAGAGAAGAAAAGACGGAGCGGTAGACATGCTGAGGAACCTGGTGAATGTTAGTAATCTGTAACTGTACACTAGAACACATTTCTTGTTAAATCTCACTTGATTACGGCGAAGGTTTTGTGGGACTGTGTCCGTGCTAACTGCTAAGCTAACATCGGTATGTCGCTAGATCAGAGGACGCCATTGCTGACCAAGAAGGACGCTCTGCTTTTTGGACGAGGACTTCGTGTTCATCGCTCGGACCATGAGCTGCTATATATATATATATATATATATATATATGTATGTATATATATGTATGTATATATATGTATATATATATGTATATATACATACATATATATATAAAAATAATATTATAAGCTGCACCCACATCCGGTAAACCTTTGTGGTAGCTACCTTATGAAACCAATCATTTCAGTCTGAAGTTAGTGACAGCAACTTGGGCATTATATTGAGTGTAGGGGAGCTACACTTTATTAATAATAATAAAATAAATAAATATAAATATCTCTTTATTTATAAATATATATAAATAATAATGAATCACATTTACAAAGTGCTTTTCTCTATACTCAAAGATGCTTTACAAGATAAAAAGAAAACAAGTATAAAAGATAAAAAATAAATCTAAGATTAAATATATTAATAGGCAGAGCAGGGGATTTGAACCTCGTTCCCTCTGAGTCTCTGTTAGGGCTGTAAAGGATACTGGAAGCTTTGGCAGTGGTGGTAGCGGAAGTGTAGGGCCTCCTGGAAACATCGGGGTGTGCTGAGCCTCGGGCCGTGCTGATGGGCCTGCAGCGCTCCCTGCAGGCCACGGACCTCACAGCCCCAGAAACAGCTCAGGACACAGGGCTCCAGACAGCAAGGCCTCACTGACACACCGTCTGTAAGGGAGTGTTCACTAATGTTACCATGGCCTGCACACAGTCTGTAAGGGAGTGTCCACTAATGTTACAAGGCCTGCACACCGTCTGTAAGGGAGTGTTCACTAATGTTACAAGGCCTGCACACCGTCTGTAAGGGAGTGTTCACTAATGTTACAAGGCCTGCACACAGTCTGTAAGGGAGTGTTCACTGATGTTACCATGGCCTGCACACTGTCTGTGAGGGAGTGTTCACTGATGTTACCATGGCCTGCACACCGTCTGTAAGGGAGTGTTCACTGATGTTACCATGGCCTGCACACAGTCTGTAAGGGAGTGTTCACTAATGTTACCATGGCCTGCACACCGTCTGTAAGGGAGTGTTCACTAATGTTACCATGGCCTGCACACCGTCTGTAAGGGAGTGTTCACTAATGTTACTACAGCCTGCGCACCGTCTGTAAGTACCATGGCCTGGGCCACCACATATAGAGGCTGGATTCATAACCCTGAATATTTATAGTTGTACGTGTGGTGAATGCTTCCAACTCCAGAAACAATTTACTACGCAGTACTTACTGTAGCTTTACATGATACAGATTCAGGTAGACACCTCCACACATGGAGCAGTACAGTAAAACCACTGGAACAGGAGGGGTTGTCATTCTCTTCAAACCTTTATTGTATTTGATGGACGGAGGAAGCATTTAACATTCCCAGACACTTTAAATCAAAGTTGGGTTTTCTCCACCCGTCCCAGTTACTGGGTCCGCACCATTACCACACTGGTGCCTGTGGTACACAGAGTAGTCGGAGTCTGCTCACCAGTTAAAATGCGTCTCAGCCGGTGCATACACCGGATGTCTCGCTCAATTCAAACGGCAAAAGCGGCGTGCAGGTCTACCTCGACCACATGGCTGATACAAGCACAACAGGGTATTTGGGTCTTATCCCTAAAAAGCGGAGTATAATACATTCTGCTATCATAGCATACAGCAGAGTAGTCAGCAGGTTTTTCTCTGTGGCATCGTTATCTCGTCAAAGATAAACGACACAATAAACCTTGATCGCTCTGACAGATCCATGCTTGTTTAAGGTGATGTCTCCTCTCCTCCCTCGCCACTCATCATCACTTCTCGCCGGATTGTGTCCCAGCTGTAGGAAAGGGAGCGCACCCACTGTGTTATATACTCACCAGTGACATATGCCGGCCCAGATCTCATCTCCAGGGTGAAAGGGTTGGTCATCTGAACCATGTGCTTCTCAGGGGTTGGTAGGAGAGACTCTGTCTCATCAGAGCTGCGAAGGATCACTGGGACATCGAAGCCAAACCTGCAGGACAGGAGGCAGAGTGAACAAAGAGTACAAGAACACAAAGTAGCCCAATTACGTTCTGCATGGCTCTCTGAACGTTTAACAGAGAAATAAAAAGCTGAGAGGTGTCAGGGTGCTGTTGTTGCCGAGAGTCTCCTGCCTGGAGGTTTCCCCTCTGAATGAGCTCAACATACCGCGACACATGTACCGGTACGAGGCAGCGACAGGCCGACGACCCGCTGGACTGTATGAAGACTGCAGTTGAGAAGCAGCTAGCTAGCATATAGTCCACCTATGCACTCTGACCCCAATGACAGCCCCCTCATTTGCATAATGAGATATAAATACGTAAAGAAATGTATAAAGAAGTAAAGTATAAATATGTTTGAGGAAATAAATAGGGGGGAGATGCATAGGGAAAAGCATGCATATATAAATAAATACAATTTAAAGGTCCCATATTGTAAAAAGTGAGATTTTCAAGTCTTTTATATTATAAAGCAGGTTTAAGTGCTTTATAAATAATGTTCAACTATCAAAACACTCAATATATGGAGAAATACACAATTCAGAAATTGTGTGTTTGAAACAAGCTGTTAGGATTTCTGTTCATTTGTGATGTCACAAATCTACAATATTTAGACCATTTCAAAGTTTTAAATGTAAACATTCTAAATGTGTCCCAGTTTATTTCCTGTTGTAGTGTATGTAAATAACATCAGCTGACAGGAAGTAAACATGGACCCAAAGTGTTGCCTAGCAACGCAATTCCATTGCATTGTTGAAATGCACTAAAACAGAGTGTTTCAGACAGAGGATAAATACAGGTATATTCAGGCAGACAGTACGAGGAAAATAATGTGTTATTTGAACATTACAGCATGTAAACATGTTCTAGTAGAAACACAAAATACAAGTATGAACCTGAAAATGAGCATGATATGGGTCCTTTAATAATGAAAAACAAAAAAAAACAAAGGCAAAAACAAATACATAAATCTAAAAGTTAATAAAAATAAATAAATAAATAAATAAAAAGGGAAACTTAATAGAAAAGAAGATTAATAAAAATATTTTAAAAAGAAGCAAATTAAAAGAGAAATATCAATTTATGTCACATTTTATCAATTACTTAAAGCCTACATTTATTTTTTTATATTATTTTTAGTTAATTTAATGACATTTATTTATTCCTGGAGTTATTTGATATTTATTATTTTGCAGGTTCCGTTGTCCATAGGGAGAGTGGGGTGAGAAGCTGAGCAACCCCTTGTTTCTAGGCAACAATAGACAAAATTGGTCATGTGACCACACATTTTTCTGTGATATAGGGTCCTTTTCATTATGCTAACTTAAGCTTCCTCGTGTCCTATCTTCTCGCTTGACCCATAAATCGTTCCCCCTCCGCCATCGTGGAGGATCAATCCCGTAAATGCACATCGAGGAGACGAGGAGAGAGGAGAGAGAGAGAGGAGAGAGGAGAGAGGAGAGACGAGGCTTTTAGAGGAGCTGAGAGCGAGGCTAACAGGTATGACTGATAGACTAGGCCTACTGTACTGGCTTAATTTAGGCTTAACATATCTATCTATCTATCTATCTATCCATCTATCTATGTATCTATCCATCTATCTATGTATCTATCCATCTATCTATCTATGTATCTATCCATCTATCTATGTATCTATCTATCTATCTATCTATCTATCTATCTATCTATCTATCTATCTATCCATCTATCTATCCATCTACAGACGTAGGCAAAGTTGTTGGTACCCTTCCGTTAAAGAGAGAAAAACCCACAATGGTCACTGAAATAACTTGAAACTGACAAAAGTAATAATAAATACAAATTTACTGAAAATTAACTAATGAAAATCAGACATTGTTTTTGAATTGTGGTTCAACAGAATCATTTAAAAAAACAAACTAATGAAACTGACCTGGACAAAAAATGATGGTACCCCTAGAAAAGATGTAAAATAATGTGACCATAGGGACATGTTAAACTAAGGTGTGTCCTGTAAATAGCATCACAGGTATCTTCAAACTTGTAATCAGTCAGTCTGCCTATTTAAAGGGTGAAAAGTAGTCACTGTGCTGTTTGGTATCATGGTGTGTACCACACTGAACATGGACCACAGAAAGCTAAGGAGAGAGTTGTCTCAGGAGATCAGAAAGAACATTATAGACCTTCATGTTAAAGGTAAAGGCTATAAGACCATCTCCAAGCAGCTTGATGTTCCTGTGACTACAGCTGCACATATTATTCAGAAGTTTAAGGTCCATGGGACTGTAGCCTACCTCCCTGGACGTGGCCGCAAGAGGAAAATTGATGACATATTGAAGAGACGGATAATACGAATGGTAACCAAAGAGCCCAGAACAACTTCCAAAGAGATTAGAGGTGAACTCCAAGGTCAAGGTACATCAGTGTCAGATCGCACCATCCGTCACTGTTTGAGCCAAAGTGGACTTAATGGAAGACGACCCAGGAGGACACCAAATCATAAAAAAGCGAGACTGGAATTTTCCAAAATGCATATTGACAAGCCACAAAGCTTCTGGGAGAATGTCCTTTGGACAGATGAGACAAAACTGGAGCTTTTTGGCAAGTCACATCAGCTCTATGTTCACAGACGCAAAAATGAAGCATCCAAAGAAAAGAACACTGTACCTAATGTGAAACATGGAGGAGGCTCGGTTATGTTATGGGGCTGCTTTGTTGCATCTGGCACAGGGTGTCTTGAATCTGTGCAGGGTGCAATGAAATCTCAAGACTATCAAGGCATTCTGGAGCGAAATGTGCTGCCCAGTGTCAGAAAGCTTGGTCTCAGTTGCAGGTCATGGGTCCTCAAACAGGATAATGACCCAAAACACAGCTAAAAACACCCAAGAATGGCTAAGAACAAAACATTGGACTATTCTGAAGTGGCCTTCTATGAGCCCTGATCTAAATCCTATTGAACATCTGTGGAAGGAGCTGAAACATGCATTCGGAGAAGGCACCCTTCAAACCTGAGACAGCTGGAGCAGTTTTCTCACGAGGAGTGGGCCAACATACCTGTCGACAGGTGCGGAAGTCTCATTGAGAGTTACAGAAATCACTTGATTGCAGTGATTGCCTCAAAAGGTTGTGCAACAAAATATTAAGTTAAGAGTACCATCATTTTTGTATAGGCCAGTTTCATTAGTTTGTTTTTTTAAATGATTCTGCTGAACCATAATTCAAAAACAATATCTGATTTTCATTAGTTAATTTTCAGTGAATTTTTATTTATTATTACTTTTGTCAGTTTCAAGTTATTTCAGTGACCATTGTGGGTTTTTCTTTCTTTAACGGAAGGGTACCAACGATTTTGCCTACGTCTGTATCTATGTATCTATCCATCTATCTATGTATCTATCTATCCATCTATCTATCTATCTATCTATCTATCTATGTATCTATCTATGTATCTATCTATATATCTATATATGTATCTATCTATCCATCTATCTATGTATCTATCTATGTATCTATCTATCTATCTATCTATGTATCTATCTATCCATCTATCTATCTATCTATCTATGTATCTATCTATCTATGTATGTATGTATCTATCTATCTATCTATAAAAGACCACTTTGTTTTGGATGTCATATTTTGAAAACTGTTGATTTGACATCTAAAGTCATTATTCCAGAGGATGCACCACATCCTGAAATCTATGTGCATGTTCATTCCTCCACTTTAAAGACAGCTCCAGTAAAAAGTGGCTCAACTCTTCCCACTCTCCCCTACTCATGGATGTATTAAAGCCCCTACTCCATCAGGTCTCCTCCTTCCGGTCCAGATGACATCCCATAATCTAGCGCCCCCTACAGGGTACCGTCAGGGGGCTTAACGACATTTAGATGCTCACTGTTCTCATGTCATTCACCATCAGTCATTTACTGAATGGTTGAGGTAAAACAAGAAAGAGAAGTTGCCTAAAGTGAACAGATCCGAGGGAGAGTGTGGGGCTAACATGCTAAGCTAACGTTGACTTACCAGCCCAGCACCATGGCGGCGGTAACAAGGAAACACAGAGACACCACGCTGATGTAGAACAGAGGGGAGTACTCATACAGGGTGACCAGGAACACCGCTGCCATGTCAGATCATGGAGAAACAGAGCTACTAGACAATCCTCCGATGGTAAACACTTCCCATGGCGGCCATGACCGGAAGTCCTCTGACACAACTACGGTGGCCTAGAAGGGATATGAAGTATACAACAAAAATCGGATTTATTCTAAATATTTTACATTTTTTAACCGCAAATCAAGTTGAAAGTCACTAATAAAGTATATGTATATTTTTAAATATTTCACTGCTTAAATTCAGATGTAATCTTCGGTGTATTATTTAAACTGGTAATCTGAAGGAGTGATGCCAGAGGAAGCTTGAACTAATCTACCTAACAGGTGAACTGCTCTTCAAAGTAAAAGCGCATCTGCAAAAGTAATGTTTGGAAGTAACACAGTGAAAAATAGTAAAATAAAAAAATGACTTATGTAATTGCACTTGTATACAGTTACATTTTCATATACTCCGCTTAAATGTATTGTATTTTATTATTATAATTTTAAAAGCAGCCTGTGGATATGGTGTTTATTTTGAATGTTTGAACCGGAAGTTTAGTGTGTCGTTATTAACTTGACGTCACCATCCCAGCTGCCGTTCATTGATTATTCCAGCAGTTAACTGGGAGTGGGTACCGTTACCGTTACCGTGCTGTGTACAGCCCCGTACAGCCAGGGAGCCAGTGTGTCCGGTAAACGGTACCGTGCTGTATACAGCTAGGGTAAATCTGTATACATCTAAAGGCTCTCACGGTAAGACATGATGTCGGGATGGGAACACTGGAGCATCCAGATGTTACCATCTGGTCCATCCGCTAGTCTGACGCTAGTCTGACGGGAGGACGTCATTGTGGATGTTGATGACGTTGTTTCCATGTATTGACAGTAATAATCAGTGATGACCATGAACAATATGAAGGATGCAGCGACTATCCGCCAGCAGAGCTCCGACAATAACTCCGTCAGCAGCAGTGAGTGGGACATGGCTAATGATGTTTTTGTGTCCGGATACGACGACACTCCGATGGGAGATGGGGTTGCTGCTGGGGACCTTGTTGGGGACCTTGCTGAGGACCTTGTTGGGGACCATGCTGGGGACCTTGCTGGGGACCTTGTTGGGGACCTTGCTGGGGACCATGCTGGGGACAAGGACCCACAGCAGCCCGGCTTGGACAGACACCTGCCGCTCTTGTCCCCGGATGGCATGATGCTGGGCCTGGCTGGGGACGAATATTCGGGCTCATCGTATCTGGACATTGATCCAAACTACACAGAAAGTGACGGCAACGTCACGACCAAGAAGCGGATCCGGTCCAACAGCTCCCGGCACCGCGGGGAGATCGTCACGGAGCTGGGACCGGAGGAGGTCCGCTGGTTCTACAAAGAGGACAAGAGGACGTGGAAGCCGTTCGTTGGACACGACTCTTTAAAGATCGAGACGGTCTACCGGAGGTTCAGTGAGCAGAACCCGGACAAGGTCAAACGACCCGTGGATCCCTCCGAGGCAGCCCGGTCAGGAGACATGCAGCCGGACAGCGGAGCGGCGGACGGGGGGCAGGAGGAGATCAGGGACCCGGTCCCGGTCCCGGACGTGGAGGCAGTGTGTGTCAGAGGGGGACTCTATGAAGTGGACATCAGGGAGAAGGAATGCTACCCTGTTTACTGGAACCGTGAGCATCCCAATGATTTCATAAGAATAGAATAGAATGGAATGGAACGGTAGCCTACTGCTGCCATTCATTGTTAGGATCTAAAGTTGTCCTGCTAACGGGCTGTCTGTCCCCTAACCTACCACCCTTACACCACCACCACAGTGTTATACTGGACTGGACATCCAGCCAGGCTACTAGCAGCAGCCCAGCCTACTGAAGCTCCACTGGGTCAACCAGCCTCTACTCTCAAGTGATCAAATGAGACAGTTAGTCCTTTTGAAGTGGTAAAAACACCATCTCTGGGCTCCGCTCACTGACTGGTCGATTATTTGTCATTATATGCAGTTGTTGTAGTCAACTAAAATCTATTCTCATTATCGAATAATCTATTTTTTTTAATAAATAGTCATAAAATACCAGAAAAATTTTGAAAAAATATGTATCTAAAGCTCATGTCCAAAGATATTCAGTTTAAAATGATATAAAACAGAGAATCTGCAGCCAGAGAATGTTTTGCATTTTTGCTTAATATATGACTTAAACAATTGATCAATATTTACTCAAAGTGAGTGAACTAAGGTTTCGGTCCTGAACTAAACATACAAGTAGAACTGCTGCTCATGGGCACTTTTATTTATATTTATATATGGAAATATTTTGTTCATGGCGCGCACACACGCACACACGCGCACACACACGCACACACGCACACACACACACACACACACACACACACACACACACACACACACACACACACACACACACACACACACACACACGCACACGCACACACAACCTCCCAATGTTTTACTGTCTTCCTTCCCTTCTCCTTCATTTCCTGTCTTTGATATCATTTTTTCACTGACTTTATGTTGAATGAGTGTGCCACCACTTTCATTCCCTGTATGCTCCCTCTTTGGTTGAAAGTGTTTCCTGGTAGCAGTAAATAAAGCATGCCCTTTAATCTGTGTGCTAAACATGTGCTGTCACTCAGAGCAAGATCGTATTCCTGTGATGAGGGGCCAGTGGTTCGTCGATGGAACGTGGCTTCCCCTGGAGGAGGACGAGAGTGATTTCATCGAGATGGAGCACCTCGCCCGTTTCCGGGGGCAACAGATGAGGGACACCTACGAGATGGAGGTAGTGACCACCACAGTGGACATCAAGGATGGTAAGGAAGAAGTAGAGCTGTGGAGATGAGTGTACAGAGATGAGTGTGTTGAGTGAGAGAGCATAGAGGCTGCTGCAGGTGTTGTGAAAGGACTAACCGTGTGTGTGTGTGTGTATGTGTGTGTGTGTGTGTGTGGTAGAGGTAACTCTGCCATTCAGAACAAGGCCACAAAACCAGTCAGGTGATGTTATTTTAGCTGAGTCCAGCTGAGCCACCAGGAAGCTCACCTGAGAGTGTGATACAGTCTGGATTCAGAGCAGTGGAGTTTCACACACATACACACACATCCTCCACACCCTCACGGGGAACGGTTCATTAATCATGCTGGATGCTGTTAATCACCGTGTGACTGTCTCCCAGCCACCCACAGTCGGAAGCTGAGCAGGAGCCACGTGGACTGGCACAGTGTTGACGAGGTGTACCTGTACAGCGACGCCACCACCTCCAAGATTGCACGCACCGTCACTCAGAGACTGGGCTTCTCTAAAGGTACCTGATGTACACGAGACTAGAGATGTGATGGAATATCTTGTTTAGTCATTCACTTCTACTGTATGAGCAACTCTACCTGGTGAACAGGTTGACATGTCTCATTACTGACATACACATACAGAGGTCAAGGGTCACCAAGGAACTTAACTATAGTGCAGACAAGGAAGTATGGTATCATCAGGAGAATAATCCCAAATAGTTTGATCAATTATCTATCAACCCGTAAAATATTAGAGTTTATCCAATGTGTCACTTTACAGTGGGGGTTCAAGTAGGCCGTTAGGTACGGTACCCCCGTACCGCCGTACCCCCCCATCCGCCCCATCCCCCCCATCCCCTCCGTACCCCCGTACCATCGTACCCCCGTACACCTGTACCCCCAGAGACGGGGCACTGAGAGTCAGTTTCCTGTGTCTGTGTCACGTGGGTTTGGCCACTGCCCCTCCTCCTTAAGCAGAAAAATCATACTCCTCTGTGTCCTCCGGTGTCCTCTGGTGTCCTCCTGTGCTCCTGATGGCATTTCCAAGATTTCACAGACCGGAGGAAAACAACCAATCTGATCTGGAGTCTGTCGTCTCTGAGCAGCTGTCAATCACTCACAAATTCCAAACCAAACGGTTGAACTAGGCAGCGCTGATCAAATATGAATCAATATTCTGTTACGTTAATGTCTATTTCTCTCCTCAGATGTTTTCAGAATCATCTTGTAGTGTACGGTTCAGCTGTAAAATGAGAAAGTTTGTGACCTGGCCGCCATGTTGAGATCAGTTGGGGAAATACCAAGCACCGCCCACCAGCCGGAGCAAACTTTCTCATTTTACAAGTAAATCGTGCACTACAAGATGTTTCTGAGAACATGTGGGGAGAGAAATAGACATTAACGTAACAGAATATTGATTTATATATCATCGCGCTGTCTAGTTTGACCGTTTGGTCAGAGTTCGTGAGTGATTGACAGCTAAAATACAACACATCATCTTTGTAGCGTCCATGTTGTTTCCACATTACGACTTAGAGCTCATGAACAGTGCTGGCGAGCTAGCCAGATGTATGGAGGACTGAGACAGCTAGAAGCTCCGCTTGAAAGTCTATCTGAGGCCGACCCAATGATATCAATTCTGATAGTGGTATTATCACTCTTTTACATCCACTGCTATTGATTTTTGTTATTAGTCTTACTTGTATTAGTTATTACGGTTGCTTCTCTCTCTCTCTCTCTCTCTCTCTCTCTCTCTCTCTCTCTCTCTCTCTCTATCTCTCTAAACCCAACCGGTCTCGGCAGATGGCCTCCCACCCAGAGCCCGGTTCTGCTCCAGGTTTCTACCCGCTAAACGGGGAGTTTTTCCTGGCCACAGCGTGGTGCAATGCTCTTGGTGGATCTTGTTGGGTCTCTAAACTATGGTGTATGGTCTAAGACCTGCTCTCTATATAAAGCGTCTCGAGAGAACTTCTGTTGTGATTTGACGCTCAATAATAATACATTTAATTGAATTGAATTGAACACAGCCAAGTAGGAGGAACAACTTCCCGACCATCCAAGGAGCATGTGAATGCACCATCGTCTGCCCTCTTCTAGTTTTCTTATGAATTGCTTCTAACTGGTTCCGGTGTCAGTGTGTTTGTGCCCAGCACAGACCTGCAGGTTTTAAACCTCCATATCTTTCCAAAACTCATTCTGTCGGCAAATGCCAACTTGTTGTTTCTTGCAAAAATCTTCGAAGTAAAATGATAAAATAAGTGGTGATGTTGTTTTGTTCCAACAACTCGACAGCAGGTCAAACCAGCGATAGGACTTCTGTAACTCTGATGCCATCTTTACTTCCTGAACACACACAGTGCTCGTAAATTTCTCAACTGGTCATGTATTTAGTTCAACAAAACAAATGATTCTGTGGCACTTACACCAATAATTTGCTATACACAATGTGAAGTGTTTCTAATTTATTTCTACACCATACAGATGTTAAATGTGTGTGTTCAGGGATGCATGAAGCTGGGGGGAGGTATGGGGGAATGAAGGTTGGGGTAGCCTCGTATAGTACGTACTTTCCTCTCTACTCTACAGGAATATACCAGAATGTATTTGACATCTCGTAGTCTACTGTGGTCTGTTTTATTTTTACACTCTTAGAAATAAAAGTGCTAACTAAAACATATAGGATTCTTCGTCTTGTCCTAATAGGAGAACTATTTTTTGGTTCCTGGTAGATCATTTTATAAAGGTTCCACCTGGAACCCTTTCAGAGGGAGAACCCTTCTTTGGTGTAGTAATGGTTTCACCCAGAACCTTTCCACCTTCTCAGGGTGCTAACAAGACTGAACAGGCCTTAAAGGGCTGATGTGGTGCAGCACAACCCACAACCATCATGGCTCACAGTCCCAGTCTTTGGAGGGAAGTGGTCTGGGTTGGGTTGTGGATCGTCCCTTTTAACACCCATGCTTTCAACAATCCTTGAAGAACTGTTTCTCCCAAAAGGGGTTCTTTAATGGAACCCTTAGTCTTACAAAGAACCCTTGAAAAGCCTTTTCTTCAAAAAAGGGTTCTTCGGAAGAAAATGGTTCTTGGTAGAACCTCAGCCCTTCAGGAAGAACCCTTTTGGAACCCTTATTTCTCAGAGTAAAGTTTGCCTTGCTGCTGGTGTAGTTGTTGTCAGTAGGCAGTGTCAGATAACGGACTGTTGTTCCCTCTCACGCCCTCAGCCTCCAGCAGCGGGACACGTCTCCATCGAGGATACGTGGAAGAGGCAGCACCCGAGGACACCCCACCTGAAACCACACACATCGTCTTTGTGGTGCACGGCATCGGCCAGAAGATGGACCAGGGCCGCATCATCAGGAACACCAGCATGTGAGACACGGAGGCTTGTTAGTGGGAGCACAGAGACATGAAACAGGAATCAGAATCATTCTTGAAGTAATCGTCTTGTCTTGTCTTGTCTTGTGTAGGATGAGAGACGCTGCCAGGAAGATGGAGGAGAAGCACTTCTCTGATCGCACCACAGAGCATGTAGAGTTCCTTCCTGTGGAGTGGAGGTCCAAGCTGGCTCTGGATGGAGGTATGCTGAGTTTACACTACAGGGAAGCTCTAGTGGCATAATGCTTTAAATGGGTTAGAATACCTGCAGTGTTGGGGAGGAGTGAAAAAGCCTTTGACAGCCTAGACAGAAACATCCTGTGGAAACTGCTCCGACATTACTGAATACCCAAAACAAGCAACCGATGGCAGGAAACACACAAAGAATGGTTACTGCTGATGGCTAGGCATGAACCAGCAATGACAGCTGAGAGGAGACCATTTGACTCAAGTGGAAACAAGGGAATTATTATTATTAAATATTTGATGATGCAATGTTCAATTCAAACGTGATGAAGGGAACGCTCAAGAATTTGACACTTAAGTTATTATTAGTCTTCCCAACAGTGTGGCTAAAAATGTCATTTTGACCTAAGTGCAGGGTTTGAAATTAGCACCCGCCACCCGTCAAATGCGGGTAATTTGTTGGTGAAATCATCAGGACACATGCCGCTTTGGCAGGCAGGGAAAATGCTAGTGATGGGAATAGAGGACCATAGTTTTCAGCTTTCTTGGTATCTCATGTCTCTGTGACTATCGATTCCTCTCATTGATGCTCCAACAGTTACGCTGCACAATGTTTCAGTTTGTTTGGGACCGGAGACACGGCGGAGAGAAAAAAAAGCACTCAAAAACGTGGCGCTACTAAACCTGAGGGGACGCACCCTATTTTTCCCTGATAAAGCGACACTGTGAACAACAAACCTGTGTTTAAATCAGCAGGAGGAGAGGTAGTAACGTTAGCTGTTAGCAGCCGGTGGGCATCACAGTCCTGATTGGATAAATAGCGGAGCTACTAACATTAATGGAGGTGCCATTCAGTTATCATCGTCAGGCGTTCAAAGTCTGCTCAGGAAAAATGACTATTGGGCGAAGGTAAATTACAACATTACCAAGATGTGTTCAAATGTAATCTCGTAAAATTAAGTTTTTGGTGAGAAACTTTTTTTTAATCAAAGCAAATATTTAAATAATCATAATCATTTGGATTGTGTGTTTTTATGCAAATAACCACTATAGATGACAATAACAAAGTACAGTACAGTACTGTGTACACTACCCTCCCTCCACGGTGTAATTCAAAAACTAATTTACCATGTATACAATGTTTTTTTATGTAAAATATATCGAACATTGAATGACATCAGATCTAAAATGTTATTCCTTCATTTAGTGCAGAGATTTCAAAAGTGGCAGATCAAATGTCTGAGTGGCAGACAAAAAAAAAACTTGTCTGCCACTATGACAGGCAGTGAAAAAAGTTCATTTCAGACCCTTCCTAAGTGGTACTGACCCTGGCCCACGGCCCAGGAGGGGGTCCATGCAAAGGTCTATAGCACCTTGTCCATTAGCACTTTTGGCCTCTTTTGGTGGCGCTGAGTCAAACCGTGCCAACATTTACTGATTTTGCTGCATCATAATAAAAGCTTTTAAAATAACAAAATAACGAGGGACTTCTATTGTGAAGAATTTATAGGAAATGAAATGTTTATCTCTGAATTAACGGAGCTTTGTTAACGGCTATAAAACAAGTTTACTGCAGAGAGCAGTGCAAGAGAACAAGCAGCAACAATAATGAAGGACTTTTATTGTGAAGAATCTAGGAAATGAAAGGTGTTAATGGAGATGCAGACCCCTGCTGTGCCGAGCCAATCCGAGTCGAGCCAAGCCAGCATATGTGTATGGAAAAACCCTTCAGTATATGGTAGACCCTTAAAGGGAATGTTTGTAAGATTCAGAAATGTCTTGTTAACAGCGACACCTGTGGCCGTTAAGTCAACTAAAGTCAGCATCCTGTTGCTGGCGCTTGTGCTCGCTCTACATAGACATGAAGGAGCATCGCTCAACACAGTGAGGCGACACACGTCAGCTAAAAGCACAATATCACTCTATATTTCAGCTGCTTGGCAGTAATGTTAGCTGACCAGACGAAGGTCTCTCCATGAATCAATGCTGATCTTAGTGTTGGCTTTTCCTGCCTCAGCTTCCCGACCGCGGCCGGAGGGAACAGGGGAGACGCCGGAGTTTTGGTCGGAGACGATAACGTTTCTCTCTGCGGAGCCCCGTCACTTCACAAGACACGGGAAACCTCTGTTGGTCTGGAGGAGCTGCAGCAGTTATTTCTGCACAAACGTCCACTGAACATTCACTAGATATTCTCAGAGCTAAACTAACTCTTCTGCAGTGTGGAGTGTGCGCGCATGCACGTGAGAGGTGGAGCGAAAGAGTGAGAACAAGTGTGGTGTGTGAGTGAAGGCAGGCAAAGGAGCAGAGTACAGCAGAGACTCCGGCCTTGGAGACCAAAGCTACGGTCTCCCCCGTGTCCTCCGACCGCAGCCAACACTGTTTAACAGACGGGCTTCACTAGATACAACCAAGAGGTTTTGGTGCTTCACAGTAGTTTGTGTTGAAGTCTGAGTCTGAACAGCGTAGCCACACGCGAGCGTGCATGGGACACCGACCAGCAATGATTTATACGTGTAAGAAGTTACAAACAGTCCCTTTTAAATGGGATCAAGTACAACAATCTACTTATTGTTTCACTGACAGTACATGTTTCATTATTTACATGATAAATATATGTATTGTTATCATTAGGACATTCAATTTGGTGTGGTCAACTTGCAGCAGTGGGGTCAGATGTACAGAACACACGTGTCCATAATGTAAAGATGTAAACCAAACTGCAGCTTGAAGAGCTCGTAGCCTCACCAAAAACCAGGGCTGAGAAAAGGAAAGCCAGAAAGAAGAAGAAAATGATGAACAGAGCAGAGAGAAGAGGAAAATGATGAACAGAGCAGAGAGAAGCAGCTGGTGTGATCATGGCAAAGCTGAAGAGTGAGGCAGACTAGCAAAGAAAAGCCAGTGGTACTGGTGTCATATGAAACTAGACCAACTGGAATGGGTGTGGAGGAGGGGACCATCATTCCTAATGGCTGGCGTGCCCTGGGGGCATGAGTTCATCACATGGTTAGATCATAAAATATGTGGGTAACATTTTGACTTGCCAAACTGGAAAGGGTTATAGCATCACCAAAAATACTGATTCATCCTCTGGGGACCATGAATCTGATCTGATTTCACTGAAATCTGGTCAGTAGTTGTTTGTGATACTTGATAAGGTGACTGAATTCTGACTGAACAGAGATGCTTGACGTGAATGCTCAGGGTTGCCAAAATCACAATGACTCATCCTCTGTCACAATGCAGTTATCCAGATATAGAGCAAAGTGTTGGACAGATGTCATTTATTTCTCTCTGTTTTCACTAGAATATGAATGACTGGTGAGCTGGATGAATTTGTGTGTTGTCCCTGCAGACACGGTGGACTCCATCACCCCGGACAAAGTGCGAGGCCTCAGAGACATGCTGAACAGCAGTGCCATGGACATCATGTACTACACCAGCCCTCTGTACAGAGACGAGGTGAGACTGAGACTACACTATGCTACAGCTTTCCAGTTCCCTTTAAGGAACACATCCAGCCTGAAGCTTAGCCTCGTTCTGTCTCCTCACAGCTGTGTTGCTGCACTCTGTCACCCTGCTGGCAACTCGGGAGCATTAGTCCCAATCAACTAAATCCAACATCCCACATGGCTATATAGCACTAAATGATGATCTCCTTCCTAGATGATTAATCAAGAAGCATCAAACATAACCAGATCTGTTTGAATCTTATTGACACGAGAGGCAAATACGTCACAAACGTGTAAATGTGTGTTGTTGTGGTGTGTCTGTGTGTGTGTGTAGATTACCAGGGGTTTGACTCTGGAGCTGAATCGTCTGTACTCACTCTTCTGCTCGCGAAATCCAGACTTTGAGACAAATGGGAAGGTGTCCATAGTATCGCACTCGCTAGGCTGCGTCATCACCTACGACATCATGACAGGCTGGGACCCCGTGCTCTTTCATCATCAAGAAGCGCCGGACCCGGAGGAGACGAAGGTCCGCTGGCCGAGTGATGAGGAGCGCCACCTTCAGGAGCAGCTGAGACTCACACGCCTCAGGTACTGCATGGGTTATTCCTCAGGTACTGCATGGGTTATTACTGATGCTTATTGTTATTGTAATTATTATGTATTATATTATGTATTCCTCCTACTATTAAGGTATTCAGCCTCCCTTCTACTTTGCACCTACATACGTCAGAGTTTCAATACGTATAGTCACCAACACTGCAGTAGTTGGTTGCAGGCAGTAGCACCTCTGACCGAATGGTTAATAATGTAACATTTAATTTGTGAAGTTTGATTTGAGTTTACACTTGTGTGTGGTCTTGCACAAGATTTTAGGGAAAACAGGTCCCTTTTATTGTAAGACTGCCCAACAAGCATGCAACGTGCATTGGAGTCATTTTAATGTCTGTATACTATCATCATCCCAGGTTGAGGGACTTGGAGGATCAGTTCCAGGGTCTGCAGACCTCATCTTGTGCAATGCCAGCCTTGAAATTCAAGGTAAAGTTGACAAGTGTTTGACTATGTATCTGTTATCATCGGCCACTGCCAACATTTGTCCTACATACTGTATGGTTACAACTACAAACCCTCTGATTCAAACTACAAACCTCTGATTCAAACTACAAACCCTCTGATTCAAAATACAAACCCTCTGATTCAAAATACAAACCCTCTGATTCAAAATACAAACCCTCTGATTCAAACTTCAAACCCTCTGATTCAAACAACAAACCCTCTGATTAAAAATACAAACTCTCTGATTCAAACTACAAACCCTCTGATTCAAACTACAAACCCTCTGATTCAAACTAAAAATCCTCTGATTCAAAATACAAACTATCTGATTCAAACTACAAACCCTCTGATTCAAACTACAAACCCTCTGATTCAAAATACAAACTCTCTGATTCAAACTACAAACTCTCTGATTCAAACTACAAACCCTCTGATTCAAACTACAAACCCTCTGATTCAAACTACAAACCTCTAATTCAAACTACAAACTCTCTGATTCAAAATACAAACTCTTTGGTTTAAAATACAAACTCTGATTCAAACTACAAACCCTCTGATTCAAACAACAAACCCTCTGATTCAAACTACAAACCTCTGATTCAAAATGCAAACTCTCTGATTCAAAATACAAACTCTGATTTAAACTACAAACTCTCTGATTCAAAATACAAACTCTCTGATTCAAAATACAAACTCTGATTTAAAATACAAACTCTCTGATTCAAAATACAAACTCTCTGATTCAAAATACAAACTCTCTGATTTAAAATACAAACTCTCTGATTCAAACTACAAACTTCTGATTCAAACTACAAACCCTCTGATTCAAACTGCAAACCTCTGATTCAAACTACAAACCACCTCTGATTCAAACTACAAACTATCTGATTAAAACTACAAACCTCTGATTCAAACTACAAACCCTCTGATTCAAACTACAAACTATCTGATTAAAACTACAAACCTCTGATTCAAACTACAAACTATCTGATTCAAACTACAAACCTCTGATTCAAACTACAAACTCTCTGATTCAAACTACAAACCCTCTGATTCAAACTACAAACCTCTGATTCAAACTACAAACTCTCTGATTCAAACTACAATCCTCTGGTTCAAACTACAAACTCTCTGATTCAAACTACAAACCCTCTGATTCAAACTACAAACCTCTGATTCAAACTACAAACTCTCTGATTCAAACTACAATCCTCTGGTTCAAACTACAAACCCTCTGGTTCAAACTACAAAACATCTGATTCAAACTACAAACCCTCTGATTCAAACTACAAACCTCTGATTCAAACTACAAACTATCTGATTAAAACTACAAACCTCTGATTCAAACTACAAACTATCTGATTCAAACTACAAAACATCTGATTCAAACTACAAACTCTCTGATTCAAACTACAAACCTCTGATTCAAACTACAAACTCTCTGATTCAAACTACAAACCCTCTGATCCAAACTACAAACCTCTGATTCAAACTACAAACTCTCTGATTCAAACTACAATCCTCTGGTTCAAACTACAAACCCTCTGGTTCAAACTACAAAACATCTGATTCAAACTACAAACCCTCTGATTCAAACTACAAACCTCTGATTCAAACTACAAACCACCTCTGATTCAAACTACAAACCCTCTGATTCAAACTACAAACCCTCTGGTTCAAACTACAAACCCGTCAGAATGAGAAAAAGTATTTTAGGGGCCAAATGGCATCACGTGACGGACCCATAAGTTGTAATTCCATCGTTTGGCCACGATGTGAAGCCTGGTGCTCTTCCTGGGGCCCTGATCTTCAGTGGCCCAGTCCAGCCACAGTCCGACGTACTGGATGTACCTCCGTAGGGACTGACAGCCTGAGAGGCTTTCTGGGGTGAATTATATGTTGGATTTAGCCAGTTCTCTGTGTTGCAGGTAGAGAACTTCTTCTGCATGGGCTCTCCTCTGGCTGTTTTCTTAGCGTTGCGAGGGATCCGGCCTGGAAACAGCGTTGTGCAGGACCACATCCTCCCCACATCTATCTGCAAACGCCTCTGCAACATATTCCATCCCACAGACCCCGTGGTGAGCTACAGTACACTATCCCTATCCCACTTTAATGATCGGCCTGTCGCCAGATGTTTAGGATAAGTAATAACAGAAACAGAACCTTTCAATGGTTGCCTTATAGATTTGTGGTGTTACCGTTAGATTGCACAACCAAACAATGAAAACTAGATGACAAACTGGCGTTTACATTCAGATAAAATGTGTAAAATTAACATTTGTGAGAAACCTTAATCTGTGTTTGTTTGTTTCAGGCATACAGACTGGAGCCTCTTATCTTAAAGCACTACAGTAACATCTCACCTGTTCAAATCCACTGGTAAGAGTGGTTGTATATGACAGATAATATATGCTGCTTATTAATGCATTTATCAAAGCAGTGGATGCTGTGATCTAATGAATTGTTTCACATTATCCACAGTTCTTTTGGTTAATAAGTTATTTGTGAAATAAGTTTGTTGCTCTAAACAATTTACAACAAGAGCAATGGTATATACAGACGTGGACAAAATTGTTGGTACCCTTCCGTTAAAGAAAGAAAAACCCACAATGGTCACTGAAATAACTTGAAACTGACAAAAGTAATAATAAATAAAAATTCACTGAAAATGAACTAATGAAAATGAGACATTGTTTTTGAATTGTGGTTCAACAGAATCATTTTAAAAAACAAACTAATGAAACTGGCCTGGACAAAAATTATGGTACCCGTAACTTAATATTTTGTTGCACAACCTTTTGAGGCAATCACTGCAATCAAGCGATTTCTGTAACTCTCAATGAGACTTCTGCACCTGTCGACAGGTATTTTGGCCCACTCCTCGTGAGCAAACTGCTCCAGCTGTCTCAGGTTTGAAGGGTGCCTTCTCCAGACTGCATGTTTCAGCTCCTTCCACAGATGTTCAATAGGATTTAGATCAGGGCTCATAGAGGGCCACTTCAGAACAGTCCAATGTTTAGTTCTTAGCCATTCTTGGGTGTTTTTAGCTGTGTTTTGGGTCATTATCCTGTTGGAGGACCCGTGACCTGCAACTGAGACCAAGCTTTCTGACACTGGGCAGCACATTTCGCTCCAGAATGCCTTGATTGTGTTCAGATTTCATTGTACCCTGCACAGATTCAAGACACCCTGTGCCAGATGCAACAAAGCAGCCCCAGAACATAACCGAGCCTCCTCCATGTTTCACATTAGGTACAGTGTTCTTTTCTTTGTATGCTTCATTTTTGCGTCTGTGAACATAGAGCTGATGTGACTTGCCAAAAAGCTCCAGTTTTGTCTCATCTGTCCAAAGGACATTCTCCCAGAAGCTTTGTGGCTTATCAATATGCATTTTGGCAAATTCCAGTCTCGCTTTTTTATGATTTGGTGTCCTCCTCGGTTGTCTTCCATTAAGTCCACTTTGGCTCAAACAGCGACGGATGGTGCGATCTGACACTGATGTACCTTGACCTTGGAGTTCACCTCTAATCTCTTTGGAAGTTGTTCTGGGCTCTTTGGTTACCATTCGTATTATCCGTCTCTTTGATTTGTCATCAATTTTCCTCTTGCAGCCACGTCCAGGGAGGTTGGCTACAGTCCCGTGGACCTTAAACTTCTGAATAATATGTGCAACTGTAGTCACAGGAACATCAAGCTGCTTGGAGATGGTCTTATAGCCTTTACCTTTAACATGAAGGTCTATAATTTTCTTTCTGATCTCCTGAGACAACTCTCTCCTTAGCTTTCTGTGGTCCATGTTCAGTGTGGTACACACCATGATACTAAACAGCACAGTGACTTCTTTTGACCCTTTAAATAGGCAGACTGACTGATTACAAGTTTGAAGATACCTGTGATGCTATTTACAGGACACACCTTAGTTTAATATGTCCCTATGGTCAAATTATTTTACATCTTTTCTAGGGGTACCATCATTTTTGTCCAGGCCAGTTTCATTAGTTTGTTTTTTAAAATGATTCTGTTGAACCACAATTCAAAAACAATGTCTGATTTTTCATTAGTTAATTTTCAGTAAATTTTTATTTATTATTACTTTTGTCAGTTTCAAGTTATTTCAGTGACCATTGTGGGGTTTTCTTTCTTAGTAGTCTGCCTATTTAAAGGGTGAAAAGTAGTCACTGTGCTGTTTGGTATCATGGTGTGTACCACACTGAACATGGACCACAGAAAGCTAAGGAGAGAGTTGTCTCAGGAGATGAGAAAGAAAATTATTGACAAGCATGTTAAAGGTAAAGGCTATAGGACCATCTCCAAGCAGCTTGATGTTCCTGTGACTACAGTTGCACATATTATTCAGAAGTTTAAGGTCCACGGGACTGTAGCCAACCTCCCTGGACGTGGCCGCAAGAGGAAAATTGATGACAAATTGAAGAGACGGATAATACGAATGGTAACCAAAGAGCCCAGAACAACTTCCAAAGAGATTAGAGGTGAACTCCAAGGTCAAGGTACATCAGTGTTAGATCGCACCATCCGTCGCTGTTTGAGCCAAAGTGGACTTAATGGAAGACGACCGAGGAGGACACCACTGTTGAAAGCAAATCATAAAAAAGCGAGACTGGAATATGCCAAAATGCATATTGACAAGCCACAAAGCTTCTGGGAGAATGTCCTTTGGACAGATGAGACAAAACTGGAGCTTTTTGGCAAGTCAAATCAGCTCTATGTTTACAGACGCAAAAATGAAGCATACAAAGAAAAGAACACTGTACCTACAGTGAAACATGGAGGAGGCTCGGTTATGTTCTGGGGCTGCTTTGCTGCATCTGGCACAGGGTGTCTTGAATCTGTGCCGGGTACAATGAAATCTCAAGACTATCAAGGCATTCTGGAGCGAAATGTGCTGCCCAGTGTCAGAAAGCTTGGTCTCCGTCGCAGGTCATGGGTCCTCCAACAGGATAATGACCCAAAACACATCTAAAAACACCCAAGAATGGCTAAGAACAAAACATTGGACTGTTCTGAAGTGGCCTTCTATGAGCCCTGATCTAAATCCTATTGAACATCTGTGGAAGGAGCTGAAACATGCAATCTGGAGAAGGCACCCTTCAAACCTGAGACAGCTAGAGCAGTTTGCTCAAGAGGAGTGGGCCAACATACCTGTCAACAGGTGCAGAAGTCTCATTGAGAGTTACAGAAATCGCTTGTTTGCAGTGATTGCCTCAAAAGGTTGTGCAACAAAATATTAAGTTAAGAGTACCATCATTTTTGTCCAGGCCAGTTTCATTAGTTTGTTTTTTAAAATGATTCTGTTGAACCAAAATTCAAAAGCAATGTGTCATTTTCATTAGTTAATTTTCAATACATTTTTATTTATTATTACTTTTGTCAGTTTCAAGTTATTTCAGTGACCTTTGTGGGTTTTTCTTTCTTTAATGGAAGAGTACCAACAATTTTGCCTACGTCTGTATATATATATATATATATACAGTCTGTCTGTTATTATATAACCAAACTGTGATTGAAGCTACAGTGTGCCCAGTTCAATGACAGAATGAGGACGATGTGATGTGCAGGTACAACACCACCAGCCCGACACCGTACGATCAGATCCGGCCCACGCTGCTCAACCCAGTGAAGGAGAAGGAGACGGCATCGGTCTCGGACTCAGAGAGCATCCCCAGCCCCTGCACATCCCCCCCCCAGGCCCGACGGCACTATGGAGAGTCCATCACCAGCCTTGGCAAGGCCAGCATCATGGGTGAGCACACAGGGAGGGTTATGGCTGCATGGATGGCAGACGGAGTAGAACATAATAGAAGTAAAGTAATAAAAATACCTGATGATGTGAAACCCAGCTGAAAATCAGCCCTCACATGCGGGCTGTGTACCTGATCTGAGCTGAGCTGAGAGAAACTGCTGATATTGTAGCAAGGCCCGCAGCTGACTAAGCTCGGTCTAAACAGATCAATAGAAGCAATTAGCTCCTGTCTCCTGGACTGACAGCATGATGCTACTTTCCCTTTACAGTGGACGATGGGTTGTGTCTCTGACTGTTTGACATGCTTCGAGGTGTGTTCTGTTTGGCTCTCATCATGTAATCACTCCTATTTGTTATGTCTGTTGTGTCTTGTGAGCCCATGTGGGCTGGCCACCTGTTGGTACACGACACTCTGACTAGGGATGCTCATTTTGAAAAATGTTCTTAACCGATAACCGACCCTCGTTAACCGATTATTAACCGTTAACCGACAAGATTAGTGCCTCGTACCAGCTGCAGGAGCACAACAGATATTGGTTGACGGGAGTCTCCAGTTCACCGTCCGGGAGCGTTAACTTAGCAGCTACGATGCTGCGTGTAGTGTCGCGCACATGCAGCCACTTTCCCAGTAAAAGTCTCCACCGCACATTTAGTTTAGTTTAGCAGGTTGTCAGCTGTGTGTCTGCCCGGCGGAACTTTAGCGAGTGTCCAACAAACAGTGTGTATTTGTGCTACGTTAGCAGCTCTAGCATTGCCGGAGGCTTCGTTCTCGCCGCCGCCACATGTAGGCTGAGTAACTTTAGTGAGTTTCCAACAGACCATGTGTGTGTGTTGGTGGTGAGTGTGAGGTTGTTGGTGGTGTTCTAGTTGTGATCGTAGGTGTAGCAGTGTGTGGACAGTTTATTTGTCGGTGAATAAATGCTATGAAACTACAACTCCTCCGCTCCGCTCAAGAGAGCCAGAGACCAGAGCCAACTTCCTGTATCCTGCAACTCCGGCTCTGCCTCTTAAGGTGGACTGTTAAGGTGGACCAGCTTTTCTCCTTAAAGAGACGAGCCGCTCCTCTGAGACGTTCAGCTTTTGAGTTCATTATTAACAATTCTATTAACCGTTTTAACCGATAGCGTTAATCGGTTAAAATGCTTAATGTCGGTTAACGGTTAAATGGTTAATTATGGACATCCCTAACGCAGACTAAAGGCACACTTCCATTATTAAGTAGATGTGTTTGGAGTTATTCTTATTATCACTACTAAATATGTCCTCTTTATTGAGCTCCTGCTTCACATGCATGTCAAAGGATTTAAATAAGGCACTTCATTCATGAGGACTAGTCTGTGTCATTCATTCTCCAACCCACTTCAAATCCTGTTGAGGGTCACATGTCTGGAGCGAGAAGCAGGGCGACTTCTGGACCGGACGCCAGTCTACTACAATCCTGTAATCCTGAATATTACAGGATTAACACACACGCACACAAACACACACGCACACGCACGCACACACACACACACACACTCTGTTGTAACCATCGTGCTTTTGAGACAAACCTTTTTAGGACATGAACCTGTACTTTTCGGAGCTTTTACTCTGTGTGAACTGAAAGGTCCAGCTTCACTCATCAATATTTATATAACAACATTGTTATTCTTATTCATTTTAATGCTCGTGACCAAGGAAGGCAGCTGAGTATTCTCTTAAAAGGAATAGTGGGACATTTTGGGAAATATGCATATGGACTTCCTTGCTGAGAGTTAGATCTCATGTCTATACGCTGAATATGAAGCTAAGCCTAGCTTAGCATAGGCTGTGGATCCACCTAGCTCTAAAGCTTCCTCATTAACATGTTGTATCTTACTGAAAAGCAGGAAGTGACTGCACCAGGCTCAGAAACCGTCTGGGACATAACACCCTGTCGGGGGGCGCGCAAAATGGCCCTCTGAGTAGTCCTATCTGGATGAGCTGTTTTTTGTTACATATAGTGCGGGCAAAACAACTATTTTAACTTGTATTTCGACTGTAATTCTACCCGACTACTTTTGGTTAACACCATTAAACCAAAATGAAAAGCTGAGAGAAAAGAAAGGTCGATGCTAGGAGGGCGCTAACTTCTGCTAACTCTGCTAGCATATCTGCTACACCAACTGTTGATGGGCAAACTGAAGCTAAGAACACACTCATTGACAACATGCACGACTATCTCGGCTCAGATTCCAACGCTGTGAAGGTAACGATGATGGAAGAAGATTTTCCAGCTCTTCCCATCACACCGTCTCAGTCTCCGACAGTTCAACAGAGGAAAGTTGTAGACACGGAGACGACCATAGTCTCCCAGTTGTCATCTCTCTCTCAACTGATCAACAACAGATCAGACGCCCTGGAAAAGACGGTCAGTGACAACTCCAATGTGATAACAGAAGTGAAAGAAGCAGTCAAGGAAAACGCAAGGCAGATGCCAGACGTTAAAGAGATGTTTGATTCTGTTTGTGCCGAGATAAAAAGCATTAAGGATAGAGTCGACCACGTTGAATCACGGATCCTAAAATACCAGGCAAGCTCCGACGCACATGAGAAACGGATCTCTCACTTGGAAAGCTGCTCGCGCTGCTGGAGTCTAAAACTCTACGGCTTAGATGAGAAAGAAAAGCAGGATGTGTGAAAAGAAGTCATCCGAGTGTGCCAAGCTCTTCTTCCGGAGGACAGAGATAAACTAGCAGACGTCATTGATACGGTGCATCGTCTTGGTCCAAGAAAGCCGAACAACACCCAACCTAGAGGCATCATCCTTCAGTTCACCTCTCGGATCTACCGCAATGCTGTCTGGCGTTCGGCGAAGAACTCGACCTTTCTGAAGAACAAGAACTTGAAGCTTGCAGAGGACTTGTCTGCAGAAGACAGAGACAGGAGGAACAGACTGTGGCCTGCCGTGGAAAAGGCACGGAAAGAAAACAAGCTGGCTTTCTTTGTTGGTGGCCGTGCTTTTGGGAATGGAGCCGAAATATTCCCTACTTAGACACATGGTTAGTGTGCCATATTAACACGAGGTACAATTAGGGTAAAGTTTATAATGTTACCTAATTTTTCTCTCTTCTCTCTCTTCTATTAATGCCGGAGGTCATTATTTTATGTTAGTTTTTTTACAAATACATAACTGCACTAGCAAGTTAATTAATAATTAATTAGGAGCAAGTTGCCCTATGTTAAAAGCTGCTAAACAGTGTTTCATTTATTTTCAAGCAGGTGCATATGCTGTGTAAAAGGAGATGGATGGTACAGTAAGGTTAAAAGCAGCTATTTTTAGTTGTTCATCTATTCTCTTTTTGTTATATAAACAGATGAAGAGAAGAAATAACAATCTTAAAAATGTCCAGAGGATATACAGTATGCCACTTTGAGCACGTTGCACTGTATCCTCATGTTCACATAGTGTTACTTGTTTCCTCACCTTATGTTCACATATTTCTTAAAAAGGTTTGCTGTTCCCTTCCCCTTGTTACTACATTCTTAGGGACTGCAAGTTTCCTATTTTGGTGTATTACCATTTATCTGGTCTAATACTTTATTTAATTTTCTTATTACATTTTATTCATTATGTCTTTGTCTATTATTTCACTAAACGCGAGAGGACTAAGAAATCACGTCAAACGTAAACCTACATTTCTATATTGCAAACAATTTAATACTGACTTTTGCTTTATACTAGAATCTCATTCAACTGAACAAGATGTACGTTTTTGGAGATCACAGTGGGGATGTGATTTATGGCTGTCTCATGGGTCAGAACGTTCAGCTGGTGTTTGTATTCTGAAAAAACACTTTAATGGAAAAGTTTTATTGTCTGACTGTGACAAGGATGGACATTATATATTCCTTGTACTTGAAGTTGCAAACTCTAACTACATCTTAGTTAATGTTTATGGCTAGAACTCACAAACAGAGAATAATGCTTATTTTGACAGATTAGAAAGGCGTTTACTTCACTGGTTATCTAAATTTCCAAATTCTTCTATACTTTTCAGAGGAGATTTTAATACTGTACTGGATAACCATATTGACAGGTGGCCTGCAAGGGCTTCAGATTCTTCCAGTTCTCAACTGAAGATGTTCATACATAGATTTAATTTAACTGATACATGGAGGGATACCCATCTACTAAAGAAATCATATACATGGTGCAACAAGTCACTGTCAAGCCCGTCACGTATTGATTATTGGCTTATCTCCAAAGATTTAAAAAATGTTTTCACAGACATTCTGCCTACCCCATTATCTGATCATAAGACTATTCATATTTGTATTCCTCCATCATCTTTCTCTGTTACTCCTAAATCCTCATACTGGAAACTAAATAGTACTATTCTTAAACATAAGGTTGTAATTGCTGAAGTTGAAAGGATGATTAGGCATTATTGGAACAAGGCTCTAACTGAAAATGTGTATAGTAATAATGTGGAATTGTTAAAGTATGAAATTGCTAAAAACCTTAGGAAATACAGTAGCGATTTAGCGAAAAGAAGAAGAGCAGAGGAAAATGATACAATACTTAAAATTACATCCTTAACCTCCAAGCCAGTAGATGTCCTCACTGAGTCAGAAAAGACTGAGCTTATTGATCAACAGCATAGGTTGGATGAGATCTATAAACGTAAAGCTGAGGGTGCATTAGTTAGATCACATAGAAGATGGCTCGAAGAGGGAGAACAGAACTACTGTTAGTTTCCAGTATGTTAGTACTACATACTTAGTTTCCAGTATGAGAACTCTGCATATTTTTTTAGACTAGAGCGACAACAATCTAAAAACAACTCCATACAAAGATTAAGAATCGATGGGTCCGTCACGGATGATCCAAAGAAAATAGCAAACTATTGTGCTGAGTTTTACAGTAATCTCTACGCCTCCAATTACTGTCATCAATCTGCCTCTCCCTTTTTTGATGCTATTCCTAATATCAATCAGTTGAACGAGGCAGATAGTGACTTTTGTGACAGGCCCATTTTATTGAATGAAATCACTGATGCTATAAACCACTTAAAACTCAATAAATGGCCTGGAACAGATGGCTTTACGGACACATTTTATAAACAATTTTCTGTAAACTTAGCCCCGTTTCTTAAAGAAGTATTTGCTGAAAGTACTGACAGAGGTTCTCTCCCTCCTACACTATGTCAAGGTCTGATCAGCCTGATCCCTAAACCTAAAAAAGATCCCCTATTGTTAGACAATTGGCGCCCAATCTCTTTATTAAATAATGAATACAAAATCTTTGCTCTTGTACCGGCTAATAGATTAAAATCTGTACTAGACACCATCATAGATGAAAGTCAATCTGGTTTTATGCAAAATAGGCATATCTCTAACAATGTAAGATTAATTTTAGATATATTAGATTACTTCGATTTTGTTCAAGACGATAGTTTTATTCTGTTTTAGACTTTTATAAAGCTTTCGATACTTTGGAACATGATTTTATAATGATTGCTGTGAACAAATTTGGGTTTGGTAACTTCTTTTGCAAATCAGTCCAAACATGAAATACTAACAGGAACAGTTCTATTAAATTAAACAGTGGCACTTCACCAACGTTCCCCTTAAAACGCGGGGTCCGGCAAGGATGTCCCTTTTCTGTATACTTGATCCTTTTAGCTGCACAACTTCTCAATCTACAAATTAAAACAGCTCTTTAAAAGGCATTGCAATAGCAATGCCTTTTAAAGAGCTGTTTTAATTTGCCTCCCAACAGGGAGATAATTATTAGTCAGCTGGAGGATGATACCGCCTTGTTTCTTAGGGACACATCCCAAATTTCTGTGTCAGTCAGCATTATCCAGACCTTTTCCAAGGCTTCTGGGCTCTCCCTTAATCTTAATAAATGTGAACTATTACCAGTGAAAGAAAGCACGGTGACCTCAATCTCTAATATTCCTGTGAGAAACACTGTCACATATCTTGGGATCCAAATTACTAAAGATAGGAAATCCAGAGGTGCTTTAAACTTTAACCCAATTATAGAAAAGACCCAAAAGGTTCTGAACCAGTGGTTACAAAGAGACTTGTCTCTGGAGGGCAGAGTTCTGCTCACTAAGGCAGAAGGTATATCTCGTCTAACCTATGCTGCTCAGTCATTATATGCTAATAGTTCAATATGCAAATCTATTGATAGGACACCAAGCAATTTCTTATGGAAAAACAAAACCCACTATATGCGAAAATCTGTGGTTCTGAATACATACAACAATGGTGGGCTACATTTGATAGACTTCAGCTCTCTAAACAACACATTCAAAATAAACTGGATCAAACAATATCTAAAAAATCCTACCTCTATTTGGAACTTCATCTCTCATCACATCCTCTCACATTTAGGTTAACTTAAATTCATTCTGCTTTGTACCTATAATATTCAGAAAATCCCAATTAAGCTTTCCAATTTTCATCAGGTTCTTTTGGCTTGGGCGCTGATTTACAAGCACAATTTCTCTCCGCAGAGATGTTATATTTGGAACAACTGTACTATTTTATATAAGAACATGTCTTTATTTTATGATAAATGGTTTAACAATGGTATTATACTCGTGAGTCAGTTGTTTAATAGAGAAGGACTACTTTATAATTACTCCGAATTTCTCGCCTGGTACAAAATACCAATAACCCCAAAATAATTTTCTATTGTTTTTGATGCCATCCCATCTGGTTTGTACATGTTATTGAAGAATGCTGACCAATCTCTGCCCATGTCAGTGTCGCCTCCTGACCCAATTCAATCTCCGTTAGCTAAAGTCTGTTTTTCTGTTAATAGAGGTATGAACTCCAGGATAAGGGCCTTGTTTCAGGACAGCATGGTTTCTACTCCAGCAGCAACATTTTATTGGAGTAATTTTGTTTGTGATATTGACTGGAAGAAAGTTTGGTCCTTACCGCAAAAGTTCCTTCTAACATATAAGGTAAAAGAGGTGTCATTTAAGTTGATCCACAGATTCTATCCAGTGAAACATTTCTTACTAAAGTTAAAGAGTGACATAGATGTAAACTGTTCCTTCTGCGAATCACATCCTGAAACTTGCTCTCATTTATTCTGGTCCTGTAAATATACATTCGAATTGTGGAAAGATGTCAATAATTTTATACTTGTTAACATTTTCTCAGATTTTGCACTGTACTATAGAAATATTATATTTGGCTGCTATGATTACAGTAACAAAGACAGCAATGCATTTTTTTTATTAATTAAACACAAGTGTAAATTTACCAAAAAAAAGCACAATTACTTTGTATTTATGAAAGAAATGAAATTATATCTGTCAACAATCTCTTCCTCACATGAATGTATGCAATTTCTTTAATGTTTTTAAGTGAAATTATTGTCATACTCTCACGTGGTCTTTTTTATTATCATCTACTTATTTATTTATTTTTATTGTGTTTTTTTTTTTTATTTTATGTTTGTTTTGTTTCATTTCTGTTGTCCTTTTATGTTTGTCACAGCTCTTTGTTTATGTTTTCGCAATGCTTCTTTTGTATATAAATGTTTTTGATGTTTTTCTGCTGTTACTATGTATACTGTCATTTTGAAATAAAAAAAAAAGAACGCTAAAAAAAACAAAACATAACACCCTGTCATTTTATACATTTGTAGGGATTAAACAAACACAATTCACTGTGTTTATTAGTTTCCCCATTTCCAGTCTTTATGCTAAGCTAAGCTAACCGGCTGTTGGCTATAGCTTCATATTCACCGTATTGACATGAAAGTGGTACCTATCTGCAGACCCGGCGGCAGACATTCATCACGTTTTTTTGGTTCATTTGATGGCTTAATAGACATGCTAGTTAGCCCAACATATTGTTAGCATGCTGTTAGCCTAACATTTTGTTAGCATGCTGTTGGTCTAACATAATGTGGTAGATAAGATAGGTACGGTCATGTTGCAGGGAACACTTAAACAGGGACTGGACCCAGATGCAGAGTTGCGGAGGCTGCAGGATCACTGCAGTGATTTATTGTAGATTCAACTTCCAGGTGGCAGCGGTCCAAATAGAAGGTTTAGCAGGCAGGTTGCAGGCAGGTTGCAGGCAAACAGGGGCCTGTTTCACAAAAGCAGAATGAATAAATCCACAATAATATTTTCAATTCAATTCAATTTATTTTTATATAACGTCAAATCATAACAGAAATTCTCTCGAGATGCTTTCTATATAGAGCAGGTCTTAGACCGTACACCATAGTTTAGAGACCCAACAAGATCCACCAAGAGCATTGCAACGCGCTGTGGCCAGGAAAAACTCCCCGTTTAGCGGGTAGAAACCTAGAGCAGAACCGGGCTCTGGGTGGGCGGCCATCTGCCGAGACTGATGTCCTGATATTTGACTCTGCATTGATAACTGAAATGAATGAATTCTATGAAGCATGAATCTTACTGCTCCTCAGGTGCTGCCAGTCTTGGAAAGGGAATCGGAGGAATCCTGTTTTCCCGTTTCTCCCGTTCTAGTGGCCAGGTGGGCGGAGTGGAGGAGGAGCCGTTAGATTCTGAGGGTGAAAATTTGGCATCAGGAGAGGAAGGAGCACCGGCGGCAGAGAGCGAAGAGAAGGACAAAGAAATAGAGGAAGAGAGAACGGAGGTGGAGCCCATCATGTCCCAGTCCATCTCCGCTGTCATGGACAGCACCTCGTGTAAGTACTGTGCTTTTTACCTGCAGCTGGATATCAGAGGGTCAAAATCAATTATACCGACGAATAATGATGAATGATTCTCCAAAGACATGTTCCTTCCAAAGAGAAGGAACAGGACTAGGACAAATAATGTCTTGGGGTGTTGAGCTGCGTTTTAAAGGTGGCAGTGTCCACAGATCTGCAATGGGAGAGAGTTCCACAGTTTAGGAGCTACAGCCTCAAAAGCACAGCCTCCTTTTGTCTTGAGCCTGGAGCGATGAACAACCTACAAAACCAGATTCCTAGTGGTGATAGAGGGCTGCAGGAGGTCTTTAAGGGAGGTAGGTGCTTGACCATGCAAGACTTTAAACGGGATCAAAAGAATCTTGAACTAGATTCTGAATTTGATGGGAAGCCAGTGTAAAGAAATCTAAACTGTTAAGTTACATATGACCTTTTGGAGGACTTGGTAAGAAGCTTGGCAGCAGCACTTTGGACCACTTTTAAGCTGTTCAGGGAAGTCTTGCTAAGGACAGAACCTTAGGGAACACCACAAAACAGAGACTCAGTTGATGAGGCATAAATGAAAGTAAAGAAGATTGAGCCTCTCAACCGAGATGTGGTGGTCCACAGTATCAGAAGTAGCACTGAGATCTAACCGTACAAATACAGAAGGTAGACAGGTAGACAGGTAGGTAGACAGGTAGGCAGACAGGTAGGTAGACAGGTATGTAGGTAGACAGGTAGGTAGACTGGTAGGTAGACAGGTAGGTAGGTAGACAGGTAGGTAGGTAGGTAGACAGGTTGGTAGACAGACAGTTAGGTAGGTAGATAGGTAGGTAGACAGGTAGGTAGGTAGACAGGTAGGTAGGTAGATAGGTAGGTAGACAGGTAGGTAGACAGGTAGGTAGACAGGTAGGTAGGTAGACAGGTAGGTAGTTAGACAGGCAGGCAGGTAGGTAGACAGGCAGGTAGACAGGTAGGTAGGTAGACAGGTAGGTAGGTAGATAGATAGGTAGACAGGTAGGTAGACAGGTAGGTAGACAGGTAGGTAGGTAGACAGGCAGGTAGACAGGTAGGTAGGTAGACAGGCAGGCAGGTAGACAGGTAGGAAGGTAGACAGGTAGACAGGTAGACAGGTAGGCAGGTAGGTAGGTAGACAGGCAGGCAGGTAGACAGGTAGGTAGGTAGACAGGCAGGTAGGTAGACAGGCAGGCAGGTAAGTAGCTTGTCCAACCATTTCATTTGTCCTCTGACAGCCACAGATACCAGATAGTTTTCCTTTTCTTGTCTGTATGAGTAAGTTGAAGAAGATTACCAACCCTAGCTTTACCATGTTCTCCAGACTCTATGACAGGAGTCCACCAGAGTTCAGAGACACTGTGTGCAGCTGAATACTAATCAGTCTTTAACATGTAGACAGTGAGAGCTCCAGACTCTATGACAGGAGTCCACCAGAGGTCAGAGAAAACTGTATACAGCTGGACATTAATCTTTTTTTTTCTCTGTTCTAGTGGAACTGGAGCGACGCATCGACTTTGAGCTGCGGGAGGGCATGGTGGAGAGCCGCTATTGGTCAGCAGTGACCTCACACACGGCCTATTGGTGCTCTTACGACGTGGCTCTGTTCCTCCTCACCTTCATGTACAGACCACAAGAGCCTGTTGAACCTGCAGAAGAAAACCCAGAGACCTCATAACGGGCCAACTGACACACGGAACCATCACGGCGGGGGGGTCACTTCACTTTCTAATCACACCTTTTCACATATAAACTGAGAGCCCAACTTATGGAACACAAAATGAAGAATGAAGTCACTTCATTTTCTAATTTCTTAATTCACATAAAAACAATTCTCTGCTTGACCCAATTTTTGAAATGTGAAATATTAAATATAAATAATATATTATAAAATTATTAGATATAGGTTTGGGAAATTTTGGAAGACTAATTATTATTTAAAATTATGTTTACATTTTGTTTGATCAAACAGTGATTAATGCTTAATTTAATTTAACTTCATTATTTGTTACTATTTGATAGGAAGACGTTCCCTGCTAGCAGCCTAAAGTAAACACCAGAGGGTAGTTTTCATTTTAATGTTGGCTGTAATAAGTTTTCAAACTTAAGAAATTTCTATTTTTCACTTGAATTTGTCATCCATCATACACCCACAATGGCAAAAACAGTTTCAATTTGAATGAAAGATTTCATGTTAAACTTGTCAGTCCTTGACGTGCTGCTAGCAGAGCAAACTGATCCACTGTTAGAACCAAGTGAATTGAAATGAATTGACCCAACACAGACACACAACCTCTTAATTCCTCCCAGTTTACACACTCTGACCTCGATGTGACCTTTGCTCTAGACTGAGCAGACAGACAGTATGCTGTGCCTGTCCTCTGTTTCCTGTTGTGTCCGGCCGTATCGATGACGTCCCACTGAACATTACCTGTCTGATCACAAAGCTCTGCTGGTCCTGACTGTGGATGTGCTGCTGAGACTGTAGCCGTAGAGGAAGCCCCAGTGTCCATGCCTCAGAGGAGTGATCATGGTAGGTCATATTATAGAGAAGGCTATAGGGAATTCTTTTCCAGCACAGTGCACCACTCAGACATTGAATCTTAAAATGTGAATACAACATTTAGTGATTTTGACCACTGGAGGGCAGAAAGACTCCTGTAACAGAGCCTCCGTATACCATCCACTTATCATGTGGCTGTTAGCAGCTAACAGTTACCCAACACTAACAGTGTGTCGACACAACGTTAGCTAACTAACATTAACAGAGCAGCAGCTTCAGTGCTTCCTCTGTGTCTACACAGGATTCATTCAAGCTACAGTATTGAATGCAGGTCACCTGTAGGTCAGAGTCCAACACACAGAAGGAAGACAAATAGGTTTTTTATCATTTCAATGCTGCTCGAAAAAGTTGCTACCTTTAGGGTGTCTGTATTTACATGCACTGAAGTAACCAGGAGCCCTATTTAAACCATCTACAATGCATGGTCTAAAGTGCATGATGCAAGTGCATTTAGGGCGTGTCTAACTCTAATATTGCTAGTTAGGCGGTGCATAACCTGTGTGCAGAGTAAGGCACAAGAGACAAAGAGGTTGTATTTAGTCTCTTAATCAATCTGAGGTGTGTTTTGGGCGTAACAGGAACTAAACTAATCAGAGTGTCCCTTTAAAAGCCAGGTGCTCCTGCACCGGGCGCGTCGCTATTTAAACGGATGATTTGGTAAATTGGAGAAGCGAGCGGTTTTCTGCTGAGGAAACAGAGCTGGTCGTGCACAAAGTGAGAGTGTGTGAGCAGATGTATGTGGTGTTTGGCTGGTGGACCCTCTGCCTCCACCGTCTCCTGATCCTCTGTCCCGTCAACATCTCCATCTGACTGCATACGAGCAAATGACTGATGACCTATTTAATAAATAATGAAAACTGTAATACTTTCTGATGCAACCCATGGGGGGGGGGGGGCTCAGACCAGCTGAGCAGAATCCTCCACAGCTGCTTCACGCATGGACCTGCAGTCCAGCCCAGTCGCACAGCAGTTCGTGAAATAGTCCCGAAAATTAAATGTATTGATTCGTGTACATCGTGATGGTCAGCACGAAATCAGTTCGTATGTAATCCACGTACCAGGAAGCAGGTGAACCAGGAAGTATAAAGAGCGACGAACGCCGCCTCGGGATGAGGTCGGGGTGGAAGAGTGGAATAAACACAGGACTTTGACCAAGAGACCGGTGTTCATGTCCCGTCCTGTGTGAAACCACAAGTCAAAGTGGATTTATTTGCCACGTAACTTACTGTTATTTGAACCCAAACCACCATCTCTTCCTAAACCTAACTAAGTAGTTTTCATTTGACTGAAGACTGGAGCAGAAAGTAACACGTGCGTCAGGTGTTGTTGAAAGTCGGGCTGAGCGTCACGAAAAAAATGTGAAATTGGTGTCTATGTACACAAATCAAATAGATTAAATTTCGTGACTATTTCATGAACTGCTGTGAGACTATGTTGTGCAGCCGGATGCTGCCGGAGAGGCGGTGTGTGATGCGTGGATCCATCAGCCTCAAAACGCCGCCGTTTAAAGGGAGAGGGACGCAAAATTTGAAGTAGCCTCCGTCTACACTCACACACACACAGAGGGATGATGAGAGGAGACGCCATCGTTATCTCTCTGGTCACGAAGAGGAGCACTGACAGAGCACTGCAGGTTGAGCATACAGAATGCCTGAGAGCCTTACTTCATTATATTCTACTATATTCTGAATTGTCACCATCTGCCTGAATTTAGAGCCAGTACATCTGCTACTTACACAACGTGGGCGCTGGGCGTGAAAATGACAACTGTGTCGGTCTGAAACCAGCAATGACAGCTGCGCTGTGTGCCGCTGCGTGCCGCTTTGTGAGACAGGACCCATCATGTGTTAACCAGTTTTGTTTTTGATATTTTTACATTTTGGATTTCTTACATGTCATAAAGCAGAAACCTAGTGTCTGTGATCAGAGAGGGGGATTAGAGAAACCTGATTTCTGCAGCT
Source organism: Sebastes umbrosus (assembly GCF_015220745.1). Taxonomy (NCBI): domain Eukaryota; kingdom Metazoa; phylum Chordata; class Actinopteri; order Perciformes; family Sebastidae; genus Sebastes; species Sebastes umbrosus. The sequence goes on along the minus strand of NC_051286.1, from coordinate 28,480,499 downwards.
GGATTTCTCCTGGAAAACGGCAGTTTGTCTGCCATGTATAGTATTATTTACATTATATATATGGGCATAACCGGGTTTCTAATCAGCTTTTTACATGTACAGTACACGTGCATGGGTAAGACTTCAGACAAGAGAGTGTCAGTGTGACAGCAGAGCAGCTGGATACCCACATACCGTACCCTGGTTTCTTTGAGTAACCCAGTTTCTTGAGTGCATGTAAACATACTGAGTAACACTCCAGGTTGTGGCTGTATGAGCAGAGCAGGACTACATGGAAGAGCAACACACAATTAGCTTCATAAATGACAAAAAGACCATTACTGCATGAGAAGTTGCCTAAAGGGTGACGTCAGTATTTTTATACCTGGACCCTATTTTTTAATGTTTTTATGTCTAAGTGACTGACGGGGACAACAGTTTCTGAAACTGTTGCAGTATTAAGGGAGTACGCTGCAGATGGCAGCCACTAAACAAGCTGTAATGTAATCCTTTGGGGCAACCTGGCACCACCAGTTTACGTCCACTAAAAGTTCTTGTTTTTACCATGACAGGCTCAGATTGTTATTATCAGTGTCTGACAACATTGTGGAAGTCTACAGAGAGCCTACAGAGAAATAAAACCTTTCTCTTGATCCGGTCCGGTTTGTTATTGTGTCGAAATCCTGCTCAAGGAGAAGTCTAGTTGTGTCCGTATACTCTGGCTCAAATAAACACAGACGGCCATCGAATTCAAAGAGCTCATTGTAGAAATCATCTAAACATTCAGCCATGACATTGAAAATCTTTTAGATAACACTAAGCTACGCTTTCTGTACTCCAACACAACAAACACTCACGTTTCCACCATGGATGTATTCCGCTGTTCCACCGCTGTCTTCCAGCAACACGTCACTTCACCAGATTTCCCAACGAGACTTCCCCTTGAGCGGGATTCTTTCCATAGTGTTGTCAGACACTTATAATAACAACCAGAGCCTGTCATGGTAAAAACAAGCACTGTTAGTGGATCTAAATGACGGTGCCAGCTTGCCCCAATAGCACCATATTGCAGCCTGTGAGCAGCTGTCATCTACAGCGCTCTCCCTCAATACTGGACCAGTTTCACAAATGATTGTCCCCGGGAGTCAGTTAAACACAAAAAACATGGGAAAATACCTGAGTAAACCTTTAAGGAAAGGATCACTTCATGGTCAGTATGGAGGAATGACTACAGCTAAAAATCACAACCTATCCTTTAATACTTTATTTATGTACTCTCATATCAACCCATGTGTCATCTCATCATGTTTATATTGTTCCTGTCAGGAATAAAGGACACAATACTTATAACACTTTAACATTTAGGTGATAATAATGGTGGCCAAATATTTGTGAGTTGCCAACAGACTGCTTCTTGTAGCTGTTACAGCTTGTACTCTTTGCCAAATGATGGCGTGATGCTGACTGTAGTCTCAGTCCAATGTACTACTACTACTACACTAAAATATCATACTGCACATGATTTGACATTTTGCTGTACTTTGTACTAAATGATCAACAACTAGTTTCAAAGTATTTTGTGGTATTTGTTAAAGGTCCCATATTATAAAAAAGTGAGATTTTCATGTTTTTTATTATAAAGTCCTATATAAATACTATAAAGTATCGAAATGCTCAATCCACAGGGAAATACACACAGCCTGTATTCAGAAACTCTGCATTTGAAACATGCTGTCAGGATTTCTGTCCATTTGTGATGTCACAAATATACAATATTTAGACCCTTCACACAGATTTAAACGTAAACATTCTAAATGTGTCCCATTTTATTCCTGGTTGCAGTGTATGTGAATTTCATCAGCTGACAGGAAGTACACATGAACCCAAGCTGTTGCCTAGCAACACAATTCTGTTGCAGTTTCGTCGCAATCCGTCGAAATGCGCTTAAACTAGGTGTTTCAGACAGAGGGTAAATACAGGCATATTCAGGCAGATGGTATTAGGAAAATTAAGATTTTTTTGAACATTACAGCATGTAAACATGTTCTAGAAGGAACACAAAATACAAGTATGAACCTGAAAATGAGCACAATATGGGACCTTTAACACTAAGAAGTGTTTATGAATACTGACCCAGGCTGGAGAATATGGTGTTTTTCCACTTGTATTTATTGATCTTTAAGCCTTTTGAACTAAAGTCCCACGTCGGCCCAAACAAAGCATGATATGGATATGTGCCATGTACATGGATTATGGGCATGCAGACCAACATTTAGAAGCTGCTGATTGTTTGAATTAAACGACTTTAATGAAAAGCTGAAAAACACTCCAACCTGCCATGAATGAAGCTCACAATGTTCTATTTCTCTCTTTATGTTCGTTGCTTTGTTGTAATACATGTTTACTGTGCTGTTTTTCTTTTGAATTTTCTCATATTTCATGTATGTACTGTATATGTATTCTGGAAAAAGAGTTTTACATCTATACTGGCATGTGTTGGAGGCGGAGCCTCTGGACGCTCATCACAGAGAGCTTAAACTCAGACAGACTCCCCGTGCAGCTCTGCCTCCAACAACGCTCTGTGATACTTTAACTCAGCTTCTTCCTCTCTGGCCACCAACTGTTGAAAGTTTGTTCTAATGTTGGTCAGCTGTGTGAACAAAAAGTTTGATTGGTTATTTAACTCCAAACCATGTTTCCTCTGAATTATGTTCGTATGCAACAGTTTTACATTATCAGTTGTGTTTTGGGGGGAAACATGCCATAATGTATTTACTATGTAGTTGTTTCTACAATACCTTCATTTAAATGGTTCATTATTTCGTATTGCTATAAAAAGTCATCATTGTTTACTTTATAATAACAATAATTATGTCAAGTCAGAGTAAAATATCAGGGTAGTTAATATTCCCTATTTCAAAAATCGGGGTGGATATATGATTTTTAAAATTATTTTAGTGCTTAATCAGCACCTTTTTTTGCATTTGCTTTCTATGTCTTAAATGTCGCCATTTGCAAGCGTAGCGCCCACCCACCGGTCCCCCCCCAGGTTAACACTGTTAGCTCTGTCAGTACTGTTGCCGTTGTTTTTTTCACCGTTAGCGCCAGCTCAGCTGTCGCCACGTTGAGAACCGTGTGGAAGCAATCCCTCAATCATAAATATGCTCTGAATTCCGTGTAGAGAACCTTTAACCCTCAGAGTTATTTTATCCATCAATAGTCTCTCAGACGGAGATAATACCCGTTTACCATCAACTGCAGTCAACAGTCTTTTTGCAGAAGACATTTTAAAATGCAGGTAAAAAGACGCTTAAACTAATCAGCTCTTCACTTAAAACTCAACACTTTAAAAAACTAAAAAATGACAACAATGAGATTGAATTGAAGTAACAGCACTATGTAAAGGATAGAGGACTATGCTGGATATAGTTAAATAGTAAAATGATCTAAATCAATGATGGCTACTAGTCTACCTACCCCATCTTCTGCTGCACAAAGTCACATTACTTTATAAGATGCCGTTACAAATATAGAAAATAAGTAGCATAAGGATTCTCTCTGAAGCTAAGTGTTGCTGACTGTGAACCAGAAGGACTGAGTTACATCATAGGGTTAATATGTGGAGCAGCACCAGCTGGCAGTCTGCTCCAATGTCATCCGAATGCCAAACACTGAGCAACGAGACTGCTCTTAGATCTGTCCTTGTTTACATGTCTGTCTGCTAAACATCACAGGAGGACACGAATGTCCTTCCTGTGGACATCATTACCTGTGCCATATCTAAGCAACCTGAATAATGAATTCTGCAGAGAGCTCGTTCCCCTTCACTACCTTGTTCATTAAATGACAACTTCCTCTAAATAAATAGAACATGTTTTCATATCCCATTCAGAATGTTTATTCACCCACCTCTTCTTTAGTGACAGTGTACTGTTTACATGTTGAAATGATTACTTAATGAGTTGAATGGAACTATTGATTGCAGCTGATTGGTGAAGTAATCAAGTAATCAAGGAATTATTGGAACATCTTTGGAGGAAGGTCCACTTCTTAACTGAGTGAAAGTAAATGAAGTGGGTCATTCTTCTGTCATGCTCACCCTGTCTACCCTTTCCACCCTTTCTACCCTCGCTGTATGTTGCTTCTCAGATGATATGGTGCTTTACCTGAGATATGACATCTGACTGTATGTCATAGAAGAAGAAGAAAGGCACTTTATTAATCCCAGAGGGGAAATTAAATTTTTTCACTGTTATATTTTATTAGTACACACACATGCACAAACAGGACCTTTATACATGCATTCATGGAGAGATATCAGAGCGAGGGGGCTGCCCATGACAGGCGCTATACATTTGCATAAAGCAGCATATTTGTCCGCTGCCATGTTGATGAGAGTATTAAATACTTGACAAATCTCCCATTGAGATACATTTAGAACAGATAAAAAATGTGTGATTAATTTGCGATTAATCACGATTAACTATGGACAATCGTGATTAATTACGATTAAATATTGTAATCTATTGACAGTCCTAGTTTTGGACTGTTGGACGGTAAAAACAAGACATTTAAAGACGTCACCTTGGACTCTGAAAAACTGTGCTGCACATTTTTCACTGTTTCCTGATGTTTTATAGACTCAATGATTGATTACTTGTAAAATATAATCCATAGATTCATCAACTATTAATATAGTTGCAGCTGTAATTCAGTCTCCTCTCAGTGGCTCTGCTGACGTTAATACTTCTACAGGAAACTGACAGCATTAATCTGATAGGAACATCTCAGTCTGCCCTGGTTGTCATGGTAACAGAAACAACAGTTTTATAATCTGTAATCCGTCAGCAGTTCCTTATCAAAATGAACAGTTTCACAGAGAGAAGTTAAAGGAAACTTTCGCCATCTTTTATGTGGATGTCCAATCAGTGCTGATGGTAAATGTAGTCCACTGAGGAAATAAATTGGTAGTTGAATAGTAGTTGAGAAAGTTAACATTGACCAATGGGACCTGAGGCCTGCACTACGAAGCCAGTTCAACATACCCAGGGTATCTTCTCCTAACCCTAACAATTGAGATCCCGCTAAGAGGTCCTACGACGCTGAACTCAGCAAATCAACCCAGGGTTTCTCAATCTGGATATGAGCGCGTTCACATGAACGAGACGGTGTCTGCAGTTTATGACCAATCACAGACATGGACAAGTCCACAGACTGCAGACAGACAGGCAGAGCGGCACATTCTACTAAGGAAGATTTGATATTTCAGTCTTCTTTCAGCTGCGTCCCGTCTCCGGCGGTGTGAAACAGACTTGAGAGCAAGAAAAAAAAAATATATAAAACTAATCTTAACCCTAACTACAACAAAATTCGAAAGAAAAACACAAAGAGACTAAAAAAAACACAGACTCACACAAAGGCACGTATAACCAAAACAAAGACAATAAAAACCACCACAAAAACAATAGAAACCACCACAAAGGCATGTACAACCACAACAAAGACACGTAAAACCACCAAAAAGACACGTAAATCCACCACAATGGCACGCTAAACTGCCACAAAGGCAATAGAAACCACCACAAAGACGCTAAACACCACCACAAAGAAAGGTAAAACCATTACGAAGACATAAAACCACCACAAACACATGTAAAACCACCACAAACACACGTAAAACTTTTACAAAGACACATAAAATCACCAGTAAGACACTATAAACCATCAAGAAGGCACGTAAAACCACCGGAAAGGCACATAAAACCACCACAAAGACAGTAAAAACTACCACAAAGACACCTAAAACCACCTCAATGGCTCAAAAACCACCACAAAGACACGTAAAACCACCAAAAAGACACGTAAATCCACCACAAACGCATGTAAAACCACCACAAAAACACATAAAACCAGGAAAGACAAGTATAACCATTACAAAGACATGTGAAACCACCACAAAGAGACTAAAAACCACCACAAAGACATGTAAAACCACCAAAAACACACTAAAAACCGCCACAAACAGATTAAAAACCACCACAAAGACACTAGAAACCACCACAAAGGCACGTAAAACAACAACAAAGACAGTCAACACCACCACAAAGACACGTAAAACCACCACAAAGACATGAAAAAAACACCACAAAAACAGGTAAAACCACTACAAAGACACGTAAAACCACAACAAAGACGTAAAACCACCACAAAGACATGTAAAAACACCACAAAGACACACAAAACCACCATAAAGACATGTAAAATCACCACAATGGCACGCTAAACCGCCACAAAGGCAATAGAAACCACCACAAAGACGCTAAACACCACCACAAAGAAACGTAAAAACATTACGAAGACATAAAACCACCACAAACAAATGTAAAACCACCACAAACACACGTGAAACTTTTACAAAGACACATAAAATCACCAGTAAAACACTATAAACCACCAAGAAGGCACGTAAAACCACCGGAAAGGCACATAAAACCACCACAAAGACAGTGAAAACTACCACAAAGACAGTAAAAACCACCACAAAGACACCTAATACCACCACAATGGCACGAAAACCACCACAAAGACACTAGAAACCACCAGAAAGGCTCAAAACATCACCACAAAGGCACATAAAACACCCACAAAGGCACGTATAACCACTAAAAAGAAACTATAAACCACCACAAAGGCACGTAAAACAACAACAAAGATAGTAAAAACCACCACAATGACATGTAAAACCACCACAAAAACAGGTAACACCATTACAAAGAAAAGTAAAACCACCACAAAGACAGTTAAAACCATTACAGAGAAAAGTAAAACCACAACAAAGACGTAAAACCACCACAAAGGCACATAAAACCACCACAAAGGCACGCAAAACCACCACAAAGGCACTAAAAACCACCACAAAGACATGTAAAACCACCACAAAGACAGTTAAAACCACCACAAAGACATGTAAAACCATTACAAATAAATGTAAAAACCACCACAAAGACAAGTAAAACCATTACAAAGACACATAAAACCACCACAAAAGACACGTAAAACCATTACAAAGACACGTATAATCACCACAAAGGCACATAAAACCACCACAAAGACAGAAAAACCTCCACAAAGACACTTAAAACCACCACAAAGACTTGTAAAACCACAACAAAGAAAGGGTAAAACCATTACAAAGACACGTAAAACCACAACAAAGATGTAAAACCACCACAAAGGCACATAAAACCACCATAAAAGGCACGTAAAACCACCACAAAGACAGTTAATACCACCACAAAGACATGTAAAACCACAACAAAGACAGGTAAAACCATTACAAAGACACGTAAAACCACAACAAAGATGTAAAACCACCATAAAGGCACATGAAACCACCACAAAGGCACATAAAACCACCACAAAGACATGTAAAACCACAACAAAGACAGGTAAAACCATTACAAAGACACGTAAAACCACAAAAAATACGTAAAACCACCACAAAGGCACATAAAACCACCACAAAGGCATGTAAAACCACCACAAAGACATGTAAAACCACAAAAAAGACACGTAAAATCACAACAAATACGTAAAACCACCACAAAGGCACATAAAACCACCACAAAGGCACGTAAAACCACCACAAAGGCACATAAAACCACCACAAAGACAGTTAAGACCACCACAAAGACATGTAAAACCACCACAAAGACAGTTAAAACCACCACAAAGACATGTAAAACCACCACAAAGACATGTAAAACCACAACAAACAGGTAAAACCATTACAAAGACACATAAAACCACAACAAAGAGGTAAAACCATTACAAAGACACAGAAATCCTCAACAAAGATGTAAAACCACCACAAAGGCACATAAAACCACCACAAAGGCACATAAAACCACCAAAAAGGAACATAAAACCACAACAAAGGCACGTAAAACCATCACAAAGACAGTTAAAACCACCACAAAGACATGTAAAACCACCATAAAGACATGTAAAACCACCACAAAGACAGTTAAAACCACCACAAAGACATGTAAAACCACAACAAAGACGTAAAACCACCACAAATGCACATAAACCACCACAAAGGCACGTAAAACCACCACAAAGACAGTTAAAACCACCACAAAAACACGTAAAACCACAACAAAGACACGTAAAACCACAACAAAGACGTAAAACCACCACAAAGACAGTTAAAACCACCACAAAGACACGTAAAACCACAACAAAGACGTAAAACCACCACAAAGACGTAAAAACACCACAAAGACACATAAACCACCACAAAGACACGTAAAACCATTACGGAGACATAAAACCACCACAAAGACACATATAACCATTACGGAGACATAAAACCACCACAAACACACGTAAAACCTTTACAAAGACACATAAAATCACCAGAAAGACACTATAAACCACCACGAAAGCACGTAAAACCACCAAAAAGGCACATAAAACCACCACAAAGACACGTAAAACCACCACAAAGACATGAAAAAAACACCACAAAGACAGTTAAAACCACCACAAATACATGAAAAAAACACCACAAAAACAGGTAAAACCACTACAAAGACACATAAAACCACAACAAAGATGTAAAACCACCACAAAGGCGCATAAAACCACCACAATGGCACGTATAACCACTACAAAGAAACTATAAACCACCACAAAAGGCACATAAAACAACAACAAAGACAGTAAAAACCACCACAATGACACGTAAAACCACCACAAAAACAGGTAAAACCATTACAAAGAAAAGTAAAACCACCACAAAGACAGTAAAAACCACCATAAAGACACGTAAAACCACAACAAAGACATAAAAAAACACCACAAAAACAGGTAAAACCATTACAAAGAAAAGTAAAACCACCACAAAGACAGTAAAAACCACCACAAAAGGCACATAAAACCACCACAATGGCACGTATAACCACTACAAAGAAACTATAAACCACCACAAAGACAGTTAAAACCACCACAAAGACATGTAAAACCACAACAAAGACGTAAAACCACCACAAGGGCACATAAACCACCACAAAGGCACGTAAAACCACCACAAAGACACGTAAAACCACCACAAAGACATGTAAAAACACCACAAAGACATGTATAACCATTACGGAGACATAAAACCACCACAAACACATGTAAATCTTTACAAAGACACATAAAATCACCAGAAAGACACTGTAAACCACCACGAAAGCACATAAAACCACCAAAAAGGCACATAAAACCACCACAAAGGCATGTAAAACAACAACAAAGACAGTCAACACCAGCACAAAGACACGTAAAACCACCACAAAGACATGAAAAAACCACCACAAAAACAGGTAAAACCACTACAAAGACACGTAAAACCACAACAAAGACGTTAAACCACCACAAAGGCACATAAAACGAAAGTTACGAATGTAACTACGGTTCTATGAATCCTGGATGACCGCCAGAGGCAGTGCTTCAACACTGAATATCTTCGTCTCGCGCATGCGCAGGTCGAGTATTAATATCAACAAAGTCACGTGTGACCTCGGATGACCCTGGTTAGGTATAAGTTCCGGTGTCATCCACGAGATCAGTTCTACAGAATCTTCTCGCGGGATCACGAGATTCTGAGTGACTAAGAACTCTGGCGGTCATCCAGGATTCATAGAACCGTAGTTACATTCGTAACTTTCGTTCTATTTCATCCTTACTGACCGCCAGAGGCAGTGCTTCAACACTGGATGACTTACAACAACAGAGTCACGAGGAATCCTTGAGTACATACCTCATAAAGATGAAGCAGAGGAACTCGGCTGAAGGACCACGCCCAATGGATGGGGGGTGGCCACATTGACTCTATAATATCTGGAGAATGTGCTCGGTGACGTCCATGAGGCCGCGGCACATATGTCCTCTAAGGGGACCCCTCTCAGGGTTGCCCATGATGTGGAAACACTCCTGGTAGAGTGGCACCTTACTGCGGATGGAGGAGAACGGTCATTCACCCTGTATGCGTGGGCAATCACTTCCACGATCCAGTGGGACAGGCGCTGCTTTGAGAGCGCACAGCCCTTCTTGGGACCGCCGTAACAGATAAAGAGTTGCTCTGACCGCCGTATGCATGCGGTGGCTTCTACATAGGCTCTAAGGGCCTGCACTGGGCATAACAGCCTTGCCCTATCCTCCCCATCTCCTTTTGGGGGTTGAAACTGAGCAAGCCGAATAGGCTGATTGTGATGTGAGCGTGACAGCACCTTAGGAAGGAACGCTGTATTTGGCCACAAAGTGACACCTGAGCCATCTGAGTTCTACCTCAGACCTGAATTGTTTACTGACAAGGCATGTAGCTCGCCTACACGCTTTGCAGAAGTGATGGCAAGGAGAAATTAAGTTTTGGCCGACAGCCACCTCAGCTCTGCCTGTACTAAGGGTTCAAAGGGAGGCAAGCATAGAGCGTCCAACACCAGGGGCAGGTCCCATGCGGGAGCCCTCGGGGTGCTCGGGGGACGCAGCCGCAGAGCCCCTTTTAAGAAGAGAGACACAAGCCTGTTGCTCCCCACAGTGTTATTATCGACCCTATCGTGCTGCGATGAAATAGCAGCCATATACACCCTTAGTGTAGATGGAGACCGGCCACCTTGCAGGAGGGACTGCAGAAACTTAAGAATTGTAGGCACAGAGCAATGTACTGGGTCCTCTTTCTGAACTGTACACCAGTCAGAGAACAACTTCCACCTGTTCTCGTACTGCAGGCGGGTAGATGGTGCTCTGGCATTCAGAATAGTCTTTCTGACGGGCTCTATGCAATCAGTCAGCATTGGGTCGGGCCCTCCAGCGGCCAAACCCACAGCTGAAGGCGGCTGGGGTCGGGATGCCAGATCTGACCCCCCAGCTGAGATAAGAGGTCTGTCCTGCTGGGGAGGCGCCAGGGCGTCCCGCAGCAGAGTCTGTGCATCAGTGAGAACCATATCCTTGCTGGCCAGAAGGGGGCCACCGGGAGAAGTCTGTGGCCCTGCTGAAACACTCTGAGAAGCGTTGGTAGGATCAGAGGGAACGGTGGGAAGGCATAGAGGAGACCCTCTGGCCACGTGTGAGCCAGAGCATCTTGACCTAGAGGGCTGGTCTTCTCCCTCAAGGAAAACCAGAGGGGGCAGTGGGTTGACATCTTTGAGGCAAAGAGATCCACCTCTGCTCTGCCAAAGAGACTCCATATTTTGTGCACCACCTGTGGGTGAAGGCGCCACTCCCCCGGTGGGGGTTTGTGACGGGAGAGGAAATCTGCAACAAGGTTCCGTTCCCCTAGCAAATACATTGCCCGTAGGCTGGTCAGGCGAGAGGCTGCCCATGTCAGGAGAGCCTGGGATGTCTGCAGCAACCTCGCAGATTTGGTGCCCCCTTGGTGGTTTATATAAAAGACGGTCGAGGTGTTGTCCGACCGGACGAGCACATGTTTCCCTCTCAGGTATGGCAGGAAGTGCTTGAGTGCTAGGTGCACTGCGCGTAGCTCCAGCACATTGACATGCTCTGTGCGGTCCTGAGCAGACCACTGTCCCCGAGCAGTCTTGTTCTGCCACACTGCACCCCACCCAGAGAGGCAGGCATCTGTTGTGACGGTCTCTCTGCGGGATGGAACAGAGCCCATGGGCACGCCCCTTTCCAAGTACGCTCTCTCCCTCCATGGGGATAGAGCGAGAAGACACTGTTGAGACACCTTTATCTTCTTGTGCCTGTGCCGCTTGGCGTCCAAGTGGAGGCCGTTCAACCATCTCTGCAGAGGGTGCAGTGACAGCAAGCCCAAGGGAACGACAGCTGAGGCAGCTGCCAGTTTGCCCAGCAGGCGAAGAAACAGAATGTGGGTCAACGACCTGCCCCCTTGGAAGATGTGAAGGTGGTGGAGGGTGTCGTCCACACGCTGGAGTGACGGACAAGCCCTCATAGTGACCGTGTCCAGAGCCATACCAATAAAGGTTATGCTCTGGGAGGGGTTCAGATAGCTCTTCTCCAAGTTCACCCTGAGACCCAGCTGGGCCATGTGAGAGAGAAGGAGGGCTGTGTCCCGGGCCGCCTGAAGCGGGGATGGCGCACAGATCAGCCAATCGTCTAGATACGGCAGGATCTTCATGCCGCGTGACTGCAGGGGCGAGAGGGCTGCCGCAACACACCTGGTGAATACTCGTGGGGACAGGGAGAGTCCAAATGGAAGCACCCTGAACTGAAAATGACGGTTTTGGAAAGCAAAACGAAGAAACCTCCTGTGGTGAGGCACAATGGGAACATGGAAATAAGCATCCTTCAAGTCGACAGATGTGAACCATTCCCACCTGGTGACAGCACGAAGAACGTCCGCTGTGCTCAGCATATGGAATGGCAAGACTTTCAGGAACTTGTTGAGTCCCCTCAAGTCTAGGACTGGGCGAAGTCCACCGCCCTTCTTGACAAGAAAATAAGTTGAATAAAACCCCCGGGTTGTGACAGGGGGTCCACAGGCTCGATTGCCCCCTTGGCCAGAAGTGCGGATAGCTCCTGGTTCAGGGCTAGGACTTTTTTCGGGTCGTTGATGATGGTCATTATGACCCGGCTGGAGGATGGGGGCCGGCGACGGAATTGAAGTTGGTACCCCTGGGTTAGGGTGGACACCACCCAGGGGTCTGAAGTGTGAGCTGCCCAGCGGTTGAGCTGCTGCTGGGAGAAATAACCGACAGCCGGCCCCGGGGGCTCAGTAGCGGGCCCCCCGGCCTCTGAAGGCTCTGGGGGGTCGGTGGTTAGGGTCCACGGCCCGGGGTTGCCTGGAGGGCAAGTGGGCGGGGTTGCTATGGTAGCGGACCTGCCTCTCGGTGGAGCGCTGAGGTCCATGGTGGCCACTAGGCTGAGCCGGTGGCCGGGAGCGGCCTCGGGGGGCAGACATGGAGCCCCTAGGCCTGGCGGGGGGGGGCATGTCCCTACGAAGACCAGAGAACTGCTGCCTGGTCTGGTCAGCTTGGACAGTCCGCTCAAGTACCTGTAGGGCAGCTGTCCCGAACAGCACTGTGTTCCACTGGGACAGTACGGAGGGTCCTCCGACATGTCTCAGACAAGGGCGACTGCGCCAGCCAAACCTGGCGACGAGTCTGAACCAGCGTGGACATCAGACATCCAAGTTCCCTTGACATCAGGGTGTCACTGAGGCTGGTGGAGGAAACGTCGGGAGCAGCCTCCTGCAGAGAGGCTGAGAGGGCAAGCATGAGGTGAGAGAGGGAGTTGCCGATGCGGCCCATTCGAGCCGCTGTATCATAGGCTTTAGAGAGGAGGTCATCTGTGACCCGACATTGGGGTCGAGGGCACCTGGCCTCTGGTCTCAGAGCCTCGTCAGGGGAGACTATGAGGGAAGTAATGGCAGGCTCAATAGCTGGCATGTGGTCAAGGCCAAATTTCGCCGCATCCTGCATGGTTGCAAGGGTTCCTGTAACTCCCTAAGATATTCTTCGGAGGGAGGGACAGTAAAGGTGGTGGAGGCCGGCGCGCGCCTAAAGAAAGCGCAAGCAGGCGCCGATTCTGGCTGCCGTATATCCAGCTGCAAGCGAGACAAGGCCATGCGAATGATGGCTCCCATGGAACTGTCTCCCATCCCATTCGAAGAGCTATGGGCCGAGGAACGGGAGCCGCGCCCAGAGGAATGGGAGGGCTCCTCCACGTTGTATTCGTTAAAGAGGGTGGCTGAAGCCGCCATCGAGACAGCATCTTCCTCCGAATATGACTCAGCCGTGGGCGGAGTTGGTGTACCTGCGTCCTTTGTACCCGCACTAGAATGAAGGGCGAGGAGGAGCGACTTCATCTGGGCCAGCTCAGCCGTAAGCAGATCCACCTTAGAAGACAGCTTGACAGACTTAGCCTGCTTCTTGGATGGCGCACCCGCAGCCTCTGTGGCCCGCCGCTTGGAACGGGTAGTTTGGGCTGGGGCCAGCTGCCCTGAGGGGAGGCCAGCGTAACCCATCAGGAGTTCTACCTCAGCCAGCCTAGCAGCCCTCACCGCACGAGGCATGATGCTGCAGTTCATGCACAGGTCCTCCGAGAGGCCCTCCCTCAGATGTTCAAGGCCAAGACAAGAGGGGCAAAGGTCATGGCCATCCTCAGGTTGAAGAGGAGCCATACAGGTGTTGCAGCCTGGAGAGTTGAGCATAGTGACAACAACGGAGAAACTCTGCCCTGTCAGTTGCTGCTGAAGTCAGCTAGAGCACTCTGCTGACTGAAGAGAACGTGCAGGAAACAGTCTGTGTAGTGAGAGGAGAGCGAGCACACTGTCTTCACTAGCACAGTAACTGTCAATGTCTGAGTCTACCCGATTAGCCTGAGCGAGAGCACTCTGCTAATGCGAGGACAGTAACGTTATGGTAAGCAATGCCAAGGTTAGCCTGAGCGAGAGCACTCTGCTAACTGTGAAGGTAGTAACGTTATGGTAATCAATGCCAAAGTTAGCCTGAGCGAGAGCACTCCGCTAACTGTGAAGGCGGTAACGTTGTGAAAACAATGCCGAAATTAGCCTGAGCGAGAGCACTCTGCTAATTAAGAAGGCAGTAAAGTTTATAGTAAACAATGCATACAGTAATGTTACCAATATACTTAGCTGTTGCTGGTGTCGCGCCGAGTTAGCCTGAGCGAGGACGCGCTGCTAACCGTAAACACAGAAGCTTTAGTAAGCAATGTTCGTTATAGTGCTACACAGAGCAGAGAGGAGAGCTGGACGCTTCCTCACTGACAGCACGTTGACAAACGGTAAACACTGAGCGGACACACTCTTGTTAGTACCTCACTAGTTTAGCATGAGCTAAACGCTCTGCTAACTGTGCACAGTAACATTATCGTTATAGAAAACAATGTAAATCGATCTCACCGGGTGATGTACACATGGGAAGATGTCCTTATCATGCTGGTGATGACCACAAACCACCACAAAGGCACATAAAACCACCATAAGGGCACGCAAAACCACCAAAAAGGCACATAAAACTACCACAAAGGCACTACAAACCACCACAAAGACACGTAAAGCCATTACAAAGACACGTAAAACCACCACAAAGACACGTAAAACCATTACAAAGACACATAAAACCACCACAAAGACACGTAAAACCATTACAAAGACATAAAACCGCCACAAAGACACGTAAAACCATTACAAAGACATTTAAAACCACCACAAAGACATGTAAAACCATTACAAAGATAGTTAAAACCACCACAAAGACACGTATAACCACTACAAAGCCCACTCTTGATCCAGAGGTCCTAGCCAACTATAGACCTATATCTAACCTTCCCTTTACCTCCAAAATACTCGAGAAAGCAGTCGCCAGTCAGCTGTGTGACTTTCTACAGAACAATAATTTATTCAAGGATTGTCAGTCAGGATTTAGAGTGCACCATAGCACAGACAGCACTAGTGAAAATTACAAATGACCTTCTTATGGCATCGGACAAAGGACTTGTCTCTGTACTTGTCTTGTTAGATTTTAGTGCTGCTTTCGACACCATTGACCATCACATCCTATTACAGAGACTGGAACATTTAATTGGCATTAAAGGAACTGCACTAAGTTGATTTAAGTCCTATTTATCAGATCGATCTCAGTTTGTACATGTTAACGATGAGTCCTCCATGAACACCAAAGTTAGTCACGGAGTTCCACAGGTTTCTGTACTTGGACCAATTCTATTCACCTTATATATGCTTCCCTTAGGCAATGTTATTAGAAAACACTCCATAAACTTTCATTGTTATGCAGATGATACCCAATTATATCTATCGATCAAGCCAGACGAAACAAACCAGTTAACTAAACTTCAAGCATGCCTTAAGGACATAAAACCCTGGATGACCTGCAATTTCCTGATGTTAAACTCAGACAAAATTGAAGTTATTGTACTTGGCCCTGAACGCCTCCAAAACAAATTATCTAATGATAAGTTACTCTAGATGGCATTGCCCTGGCCTCCAGCACCACCGTAAGGAATCTGGGAGTTAGCTTCGATCAGGATATGTCCTTTAACTCCCACATAAAACAAACCTCAAGGACTGCCTTCTTTCGTCTACGTAACATTGCGAAGATCAGACACATCCTGTGTCAAAATGATGCAGAAAATTGAGTCCATGCATTTGTTACCTCTAGACTACATTACTGCAACTCCTTATTATCAGGCAGCTCCAATAAGTCTCTTAAGACTCTCCAGTTGATCCAGAATGCTGCAGCACGTGTACTGACAAAAACTAGAAAAAGAGATCATATTACTCCTGTATTAGCTTCTCTACACTGGCTGCCTGTAAAATCCAGAATAGAATTTAAAATCGTCCTCCTCACCTACAAAACGCTGAACGGTAAGGCCCCATCATATCTTAAAGAGCTCATAGTACCCTACTACCCCATTAGAGCACTGCACTCCCAGAATGCAGGGTTACTTGAGGTTCCTAGAGTCTCCAAAAGTAGAATGGGAGCCAGAGCCTACAGCTATCAAGTTCCTCTTCTCTGGAACCAGCTCCCAGTTTCAGTCCAGGAGGCAGACACCGTCTCTACTTTTAAGAGTAGGCTAAAGACTTTCCTCTTCGATAACGCTTATACCTAAGCTGCTAAAGGCCTAGACTGCCGGGGGACTTCCAATGACACACTGAGCTCCTCTCTCCTTCTGGATATACTCATGTCCCATTCATTGTTACTAACTTCATTCCTTCCCGGGAGTCCTTGTGCCTCCTTGTCTCGCAGGTAACCGTGGAGCGGGGTCACACCTGGAGCGAGGTCATACCTGGAGCAGGGGTACACTTGGAGCGGGGTTTCACCTGGATCTGGATGTCACCTGGATTGTGGCTGCATCTGCTACTGCGTCCGGTGCCTGCTTGACACCAACTGCCACCATCATTAATTAACTACGTCTGTACGAGGGACTACCAAGGCTAATGAGGGACTACCAAGGCTTAGTGACAAAGTGGCAACCTGGTGAATGAGACTTCTCGGTCACTGCCAAAGATATCAAGAACTCCCAGCAAGCATGCTGGTGCTGTGGGAACCAACGCACGGGCATCGATCACAGGGACGTCCCACACCAACATACATGGACGTACTGAGAAGAGATGCTGGACAGTGCTGGCGAGCTAGCCAGATGTATGGTGGACTGAGACAGCTGGAAGCTCCGCTTGAAAGCCCGTCTGAGGACCAATGACATCAATTCTGATAATTGTATTATCATTCTTTTACATCCACTACTATTGGTTTTGTGTTATCAGTCCTACTTGTATTAGTTATTACAGCTGTTCTGCTATTATTGTGGTTGCCTCTCTCTCTCTCTCTCTCTCTCTCTCTTTCTCTCTCTCTCAATTCAATTCAATTCAATTTGCTTTATTGGCATGACTGTCAGGTGAATAATATTGCCAAAGCGTCAATTCAATAATAATAATAATAAAAAATAACAAATAAAAACAAAAACATATATATACACATATATACAATTCATTAAGCAAATTACAATATATAGATATTTAAAAAGAACATGGAAATGGTAGAAAACAATACAGAAATAATTCAAGTTTGTTGTGTCAGTAAAACAAACAGATAAAAACAATTAATAACAATATATTGCAATATCAAATGTATATATAAAAAAACCCCAAATAAAAACAAACAAATCATGAAGTAGAGGAGTAAATAAAAGGCAGAGTGTGAGTTCCATCTATTATGTGTTGTTGTGGTTGTCTCTCAAGCTGTGACATGCACTGACGTATCCTGCAGCTTCTATGCTGATGACACTATTTTCTCCAAGTAGATGTTGTATTTTATTTTGGTCAGAGAGGGAATCGAAATCTTGGCGTTTACATTTAATTTTAGTAAAGAATTTTTCCCTAATTTCATCGTATGTGCTACATTGTAGCAGTAAATGTTGCTCTGTCTCCACCTGTCTCTGTGGACAGAGCTGACACAACCTATCTTCTTTAGGCAGCCAGGTCTGCCTGTGCCGGCCAGTCTCTATGGCCAGGCTGTGATCACTGAGTCTGTACATAGTCAATGTCTTTCTCTGTTTCTGGTCAGTCACGGTGGTCAGATAGTCTGCCACTGTGTACTGTCTGTTTAGAGCCAAATAGCATTGAAGTTTGTGTTGACTTTTTGTGGTGGATGTCCAATAGATGATGTAATTTTCTTTTTCTTTAGCTCTAATTTGGTTGGTCACAATAGTGTGAGGGCTGTCCTCAGGCCTGGTGCTGTTAGAGGAGGTGAGCCTCAGGACCAGCTGTCTGAGGGGACTCCTCTCTATGTTCTCCTCTTGGCAATGGAGAGCTTTGTAATGGTAGGAGTTGGGGTCACTTGTTTTTAGGTGGTTGTAGAATTTGATGGCTCTTTTTTGTATCCTAATTAAAAGGGGAAATTGGCCTAATTCAGCTCGGCATCCATTCTTGGGGGTGTTCCTGTGGACTCTGAGAATGCTCTTGCATATCTCAGCGTGTAGGGTTTCCATTGGGTGTTTGTCCCATTTATCAAAGTCTTGATTTGCAAGAGGACCCCACACTTCACTACCATACAGTAGAATTGGTTCAATTATAGAGTTGAATATTTTGAGCCAGATTCTTACAGGTATATCTATGTTTGAAGACTTTTTAATTGCATAGAAGGCCCTTCTTCCCTTGTCTCTGAGATCATCAATGGCCAGTTTGAAATTCCCTGTTGATGTTATGTTTAGTCCCAGATATGTGTAGCTGTGTGTCTGTTCTATATCAGTGGAGCCCAGTAAGAACCTGTTTGGGTTTCCCTGACACCTGGGTCGTTTCTGGAAGACCATAACTCTAGTCTTTTCCAGGTTAACTGTCAGGGCCCAGGTCTGACAGAAGGTCTGCAGATGATCCAGTTGCTGCTGTAATGTCTCCCTAGATGGAGCTAGCGATATGAGGTCATCTGCAAAAAGTAGGCATTTCATTTCTGTGTCAGAGAGGGTGAGACTAGGGATATGGGATTGTTCTAGTGATTTTGCCAATTCATCAATATAAATGTTGAACAGGGTGGGGCTGAGATTGCAGCCCTGCTTCACCCCTCTACTTTGGGGGAAGAAATCTGTTTCCATATTGTCAATTTTCACAGCACATTTATTATTTGTATACATTGTTTTAATGATATCATAGGTTTTCCCTCCTACACCTTTTTCAATTAATTTCAGGAACAGACCATTATGCCAAATTGAATCGAATGCTTTTTTGAAATCTACAAAACAAGAGAAAATGTTGTTCTTGTTTTGATGGACATATTTGTTAATGAGGGTGTGGAGGGTGTAGATATGGTCTGTAGTTCTTGTTTTGATGGACATGTTTGTTAATGAGGGTGTGGAGGGTGTAGATATGGTCTGTAGTTCTTGTTTTGATGGACATGTTTGTTAATGAGGGTGTGGAGGGTATAGATATGGTCTGTAGTACTTGTTGTAATGGACATGTTTATTAATGAGGGTGTGGAGGGTGTATATATGGTCTGTAGTTGGATGTTGTGGTGTAAATCCAATCTGACTCTTGCTCAGGACATTATGTTCACTGAGGAAGTCTTGCAGTCGGCTGTTCAGGATGCTGCAGAATAACTTCCCCAGGTTGCTGCTGACACATATGCCTCTGTAATTGTTTGGGTCAAATTTATTTCCATTTTTAAAGATCGGTGTGATGATTCCTTTGCTCCAGATGTCAGGGAAATGTCCAATGCTCAGAACGAGGTTGAATACTTTTAATATGGCTGTGTTGAACTTATGGTTGCTAATTTTCAGCATTTCATTTCAAATAGCATCAGGACCACTGGGCTTCATTGTTTGCAGGGCCTGGATCTTAGCCAGTAGCTCCTCTTCAGTAATGTGATAGTCTAAAGGGTTCTGATTGTCTTTAACGACTGATTCTAAGGTTTGGAGTTTGTTGAGGAGATCATTTTGGGCCAAATTCAGTGTGATTGTGCTGTACAGGTTTTCAAAGTGTTTTTTCCATATTTCACCATTTTGAATAGCCAATTCTTCTTTGTGTGGTTTGCTGAAAGAGTGCCATTTTTTCCAGAAAGTATTTGAGTCAATGGACTCTTCCATTATATCCAATTGGTGCTGTGCATGTTGTTCCCTTTTAGTTCTGAGTGTTCTTCTGTATAATTTCAGTGTTTCCCAATATTGGAGGCGGAGCTCAGGATCATCAGGTTGTCGGTGTTTTTGATTAGATAAACTTCTGAGTGTTTTTTCTCAGATGTTTGCACTCTGTGTCAAACCACTTTTCATTGGCTGGCTGTTTTGATCTGTGATGATGAGACTGTTTCAGATTGGATAAATTTGCCACATTGTCAAATATGTTATTAATATCCTGTACAGCCTGATTCAGGCTGCAATTACTCTGGTGGTATGAGGTGGAAAGAAAATGGTCTAAATGAGATTGAATTGTTTGATGTCTGATTGCTTTCTGGTAGTCGTCGTTGCTTTTGTTTGTCCATCTATAAGGTTGTTTTGTATAGTTCAGTTTACTGGGTTTTGCTGCATGAGGGTCTGTTTCTGTCTTTCTAATGTAGAGTGTAGTTTGACTATGATCAGATAAGGGTGTTAGGGGACTCTCTCTCTATCTCTCTCCCCCCCAGCCGGTCTCGGCAGATGGCCTCCCACCCAGAGCCCGGTTCTGCTCCAGGTTTCTTCCCACTAAACGGGGAGTTTTTCCTGGCCACAGCGCGCTCGGTGGATCTTGTTGGGTCTCTAAACTATGGTGTACGGTCTAAGACCTGCTCTATAGATAAAGCGTCTTGAGATAACTTCTGTTGTGATTTGACGCTATACAAAAATAAATTGAATTGAATTGAATTTTGTACTTAAGGAATATACTTAAGTTTGTGATCAAGAAATTTGTTTTATTTCATAAGAATTTTGCTTAATTCTTTACTTAAGGAATATACTTCATTTTGGGATGAAGAATTTTGCTTTTCAATGAGAATTTTGCTTAATTTTGTACTTTATGTTACGATCCTGTTGGTTTTGGTTTTGTTGTTGTGTTGTTGGCGTTTGTTTTCCCTTTCCTGTCTCTCTCTTTTTCTCCTGGCAGGGCATATGAGTGGCATGGGGCGTGGCTGGCTCCTGTTTTCCTGGTTGGAAAATAAACTCTGTTTAATTTTTTACTTACCTGAGTCCGTCTCTGCTTCTGGGGTCCAAAACAAAACTTAAACCTAACACTTTAAGGAATATACTTCAATTTGTGATCAAGAGTTTTGCTTATTCCATTAATTATTTTTCTTAATTTTGTATATTAAGAATATACTTTAATTTGTGATGAAGGATTTTGCTTTTTTCATGAGAATTTTGCTTAATTTTGTTCTTTGTTCTGTTACAAAATATCCTCATTACTAATCCAATAATCTGAATTCAAATATGCAGCCTTCAGAGATGATATAGATTTAAAAAACTGAATCAAAATGTGGTTTATTGTACGTGGAGAGGACGTTACTTTAGGACGTCTGCTCAAAACCATTTAAAGACAATATGAGAACATTTTTATGATAGAATAAAAAACAAAACACACATACATGTATTGCACAGAAACATTTAGTCCTAGTACTACTTTATCGTAGTACTTTTTGAAGTCGGGTCCAGGTGGATCCTCATTGGACGACACCATGTGGCCCGTCTGCTCACAACCATTTAACAACCAAAACCAAAGCAGAGGGTCATCAGAAGGAGAACTTTACACTCAGCTGTGCAGATCTGTGCTCAGATATGCTCCAAATATTCAGTTCTCATGTCACCATTGATGCTGTTGGATCAGGACTCATGTTTGCTGGGAGAGATGAAATGATTAAGATCACTGTAATAAATGTATCACCATCATCTGCTATGTTCAAAGAAATAAAAACGCTTTCAGAAACTCTGTGAATGAGGTGGTTGTACTTTGTATGTGAGCGCTCTGCATTCACCAGAGAAGAAGACGTCAAGGCTTTGGTTATGACTTATTATCTCATTATTACCAGAATAGATCTGATTATTATATACATATATACTCAGCACACTTTCATTATCTTGGGAGGACTTTCTACAGGACTGTTTTCATGTCCTCCAACTCAGCAACATCCTTTTCTGCGTTGCTCAGTCTCGACGCTTTCTTTATTCTGAGACTGGAACGCTTCCTTCATCTGATTCAGTTGATAGTCAAGGTCCGTTCTGATCAATTTGATGTCAGAAGAGAACTGTAATGCATATTTAGGAGGAAATGCTTCACGAGTATCCCTGTAATCCAAATCAGCCTGTACTCGATTTCGCTGATGTTTTGTTTTTGTGTGTGCGATTTGACCTGGTTGGTGCGGCATCAGTCATTCTCTGTATCCAAAAAGGTCAGTGTACCACAGTTGAGCAAATTAAACTTTAAGCAATGTTTGAACCAGGCTTTCTGGAGCTGGCTTTCTGGAGCTAGCGTTCAGCGTAACATCCCACTCGCTACGATCATATGACGTGTCTCGATTCCACAGAGCAACTACATGACCAGCCTGAGAGGCAGAAAGATGTGGGGTAGGCAGGGGGACAGTACTGGATGAGCATCTCTGACAACCAGGGAGAACACGGCAATTTCCCTGCTTGCGAGACACGTCGGCCACCGGCTGACCAAAAACGGCAGCAGATTGATGCGACTCTGTCCAGGAGAGTCCATGAATCCAGGAAGAGCACAAGACGGAATCCACTGGCTTGGCTGGAAAGCACTCTGTGATAATGGCAATGAAACCCAGACATGTGACAGTGTATCACCAGAGACGTGTGGGATTCAGCTTTATGAAATGATGGGGTGAGAATCAGCCATGTAGATGTCTAAGATAAGATAAGATAAGATAAGATATAACTTTATCAGTCCCGAAGGACAATTCTTGTGCCAGAGATTGCTCAAAAATACAACAAAATTACAACAAGTTCAAGTGTATAAAATACAAGTGTATAAAATAAAAAGTACTATTTCTAGCACCAGTGCCTAAAAGAATAACAATTAAGTAAGATACATTTAGTAAAATGAGTAATGAGATAAGTAAAAATAAAAAAGGTAAAGTAAGCTAAAAAACTGAAAAAAAGTAATATTGCATGTAATGAGAAAAGAAGTAATATTGCACATGTTGGACATTAATATTGCACACAATGAACAGTGATATCGCACATGAGAATGGAAAAAGTGGTATTGCACATGATATTGATATTATATTTGTTCTCAGTGTTCGCTTTTTTCAGCTGTCCTTCCTGCAGAAGGGGGAGGAGTTATATAGTCTGATGGCCACTGGTAGGAAAGACCTCCTGTGGCGTTCTGTGGTGCACCTCGGTAGTCTCAGTCTACGGCTGAAGGTGCTCTGGTTTGACTCCAGTGTGGTGTGCAGAGAATGAGAGGCGTTGTCCCTAATGCTAAGTAGTTTCCTCAGCATCCTCCTCTCTCACACCTCCACCAAAGACTTCAGTTTAACTCCCAGGACAGAATCTGCTTTCCTGATGAGCTTGTTGAGTCTGTTAGCGTCGGCTGCCTTCACCCTGCTGCCCCGGCACACTACGGCGAAGAAGATGACGCTGGCCACCACCGAGTCATAAAACATCCGCAGCGTGGTTCTGCAGACGTTGAAGGATCTGAGTCTCCTGAGAAAAAACAGGCGGCTCTGACCCATCTTGTACAGAGTCTCTGTGTTCTTAGACCAGTCCATTTTATTGTCTAAGTAGACGCCCAGGTACTTGCAGTCCTCAACAATGTCCACTTCTGTCCCCCAGATGCAGACTGCAGTCTATAGATTAGAACTCCCGCCTCTGTCTCTGAGCGGGTTTGGCACAGTTTCAACACATTTGGAAAAAGTGGGGGTGCAAACAGAGAGGAAGCCGCCTCCAGGTCAACACTTTCAGGAAGGAACGGGAGATTGGTATAGCTCACTTCCGGTAAACGGCAGTATTTTCCCCCATGAAAAATAAAAACACTCTTCACCCTACTCCCAGTATCAGTGTTGTAAATCGCCATCCTAGGTGGGAAAAACAGTGAAACAGGTAGCAGACAAACCCCCAACATTCTCATTTTCAAAGTCACCACAACAACCAAAGTGTGGGTGTTAACCGTCAGCTGATGGCAGAGGCGGGAAATAGAAGGAGAAAAAAAACGACTGGCCTTTACTCTGCTTCTTCCAAGTACAGGAGAAAAGTAACTGGAGAATTACGCCACCCTTCTGTAAGGAACTGATCGGTCACCGTTGTGCTATTTCACTGTGACTAGTACATCAGTCACCGTCAAACATTCAGTCTCGTTTTTTAAACAAAATGCCCTTTTTCCCAAGTGAGTATTTATTTCACAACACCATTTTTACCGATTTAGTTTTTGATTGTAAATGAAGACACAAAGAGTAGAGTCACTGATGTGATTAGAGAGAGTAGAGAGAGTAGAGAGATAGTGATTTCGGATTGAGAGGACGCTGGCGTGTATGTCGCCGCTTCACAGTCCCGAAGCAAAACTTTGCTTTTGTGTAAATCTGTGCCTATATTCACTGCATGTAGGAAGAAGTTATCATTATAAGTTGTCTCTACACTTCACTGTCTGGTGTTGCTAACTGTTTGAAGATTGTGCACATTTGGCTCTGTGTGCTCACCTTCTCCAGTGATCAGCTGTTAGCTGTTAGCCGCCGGTCGGCTGTTAGCTCCGCCGACCAAGCGATCCATCGGAGCTATCAACATACTGTGGATTATCCAACGTCACTCCGCTGCTCACGTTTGGACATCTCCATGCCACGACTCCAGGACTATCCACATTGTGTTCTGGCTACACTGTTTGCTGCTGCTGTTCTGGCTACATTCCCTGCTGCTGCTGCGGTCCGAGGCCGGGAGCCACCTCCATGGATTGCGGCTCCAGGAATTAGCCGGCGCTCCACTGTTGCAGACATGGTGTTCTTCAAATACTCAACAATGCAACTCCTGGACCTCTTTTGTCACTTCACTCCAAACTGCATCGCTGACATTAAATCCCTCGGACTCCTACGTCGCCCCCGTTATGTTCATAGAGCCTCCCGGTGCAAGTTTGTTTACTCGGATCATGGTATTATGCTGCAGAATGCTCGCTCACTTAACAATAAAGCACTACTCATCCATGATATCATCACTGACAGGAAAATCGACTTTCTCTGCCTAACTGAGACTTGGCAAAATCAGCAGGATTTCATGGCACTTAATGAAGCCACTCCCCCTGGCTATGTCTACATACAGAAGCCTCGCTCCATGGGTCGTGGCGGCGGGCTGGCTGTTATACATAGAGCTGACATCCTGGTTAAAGAACTCCCACTACCCAATGTCACCTCGTTTGAGTGTGTCACTTTATCTCTGGTTGGGTCTACACAGCTCCAGGTTATCCTCATCTACCGCCCCCCTAAAGCCTCTACCACCTTCATGTCTGAGCTGTCTGAGTTTCTCACCTCTGTCTGCTCCATTTCTCCATCTACACTCCTGCTCGGTGACTTCAATATTCATGTGTACTCCACCAGCTGCTTGTTTGCCACTGAATTCTTGTCACTGTTGGACTGTTTCAACATCACACAGCATGCTAAAGGTCCCACCCACACTAAAGGCCACACGCTGGATCTGGTGTGCTCCACTGGCACAACTCCCTCCCATCTGCAGTGCCTGGACCTCGCCGTTTCAGACCACTTCACTGTTCTTTGCACTGTTCCTGTCACCCTGCCCAGGCAGCGCACAAAACGTACCATCTCATACAGGAACATCAAGATAGTGAGTACACCAGCTCTGAACGACCTGATAGAGACCCATCTGGCCTCAGATCCCCACGACCAGCTGATGGGCTGGTTGCCCACTACAACGCCACTTTATCCGGCAGCCTTGACTCCCTTGCCCCCCTCAAAACCCGGACTGTCTCCTACACCCGTCCCGCCCCCTGGTTCACCACTGAACTCCACACCCAAAAGACCACCGGCCGTCAACTGGAGAGGCTCTACAAAAGATCTGGCCTCACTGTCCACCTTGAGGCCTATAAAGAGCATGTGAGGGCCTACAAAGCAGCTCTCTCCCAGGCCAAAACACAGTTCTACTCCACCCTCATTGCCATCCAACAAAACCACCCCAGAATGCTGTTCACCACCAACAACCGGCTACTTCGCCCCCCTCGATCCCCCCCTCCCCTCAGGTGCCCCCGACCTCTGCACTAAGTTCCTGGACTTTTTCCAGGACAAAGTTGAGTCCATCCATCAGCAGCACTTGGCGCCTGCCCCCCTCCGACACACACCTCAGCCACTGAGCGTGGCTCCCTTGGATGTTCGCCTGCCTCAGTGCTCCCTCTCCTCCTTCTCCCGTGTATGTGCTCCTCAGGTCGCAAAGTTGGTCACTAAGGCCAAAGCCTCCACCTGTTCTCTGGAGCCCATGCCCACAGCCTTGGTCAAAGCTTGCTTACCTGCCCTGTGCCCCATTATGGTGAACATCATCAACTCCTCCTTGCATCTGGTTTGGTACCTGACAGCCTCAAGATGGCCTCAGTCACTCTCATCCTCAAAAAGCCAGGTCTGGACCGGGATGACTTCAACAACTACCGACCGATCTCCAACCTTCCTTTCCTGAGCAAAATTCTGGAAAGAGCAGTGGCCACCCAACTCCATCAACATATGCCAACCATGAGCTCTATGAAATCTTTCAATCTGGCTTCAGACCACACCACAGCACAGAGACCACCCTCATCAAAATCACGAATGACCTCCTCATCGCTGCAGATTCTGGTCACATCAGCATCCTCATCCTCCTAGACCTCTCAGCCGACTCGACACAGTCTCTCACACCATCCTCCTCACCCGCTTATCTGACTACCTTGGCCTCATCGGTTCAGCTCTCTCCTGGTTTCAGTCCTACCTCACAAACAGAAAACAGTTTGTCACCATCAGAGACTCCAGTTCCACCCCGGCCCCAGTCACCATGGTGTACCTCAAGGCTCTGTGCTGGGACCCCTCCTCTTCACCATCTACATGCTCCCCCTTGGTCAGATCATCCGCCACCACAGTCTCAACTTTCACTCATATGCTGATGACACACAACTATATCTTAGCACCAAACCATCAACCCAGCTCCCCCCACAGTCACTTGTAAACTGCCTGCATGCAATACAAATCTGGATGTCATCTAACTTCCTAAAACTCAACAGCAACAAAACCGAGCTCATGGTTGTGGCTCCCAAGGCCCTGCTCCGGAAGGTTGGAGATCTACATCTGGATGTTGACGGCTGTTCTTTCTCCCCATCCTCGGAAGTCTGCAACCTGGGTATCATCCTGGACCCAACACTCTCATTCCAGTCTCACATCAGGTTCATCACCAAATCCGCTTTCTTCCACATAAAAAACATCTCCTGTCTCCGGCAATCACTCTCTGACTCCATGGCAGAAACCCTCATCCATGCTTTCATCACCTCCCGTTTGGACTACTGCAATGGAGTTCTGTCTGGGGTTCCCAGCAAAGCCCTGGACAGGCTCCAGTATGTGCAAAACTCAGCTGCCAGGGTCCTCACCCGCACCAAGCCCTGGCAGCACATCACCCCCACCCTCATCCACCTCCACTGGCTCCCGGTCAAGACCTGCATCACCTACAAAATCCTACTCCCCACCTACAAACCCCTCAACGCCCTGGCTCCTCAGTACTTATCTGACCTCCTCCACCCTTACACACAGCCCCGGAACCTGAAATCCTCAGGCACGGGTCAGCTCTCCATCCCTCACACAAAAATGCGAACTTTTGGGGACAAAGCTTTCAGTGTGACAGCCCCCACCCTCTGGAACTCTCTCCCCATAGAGCTCCGCAATGCACAATCTCTGGACAGCTTCAAAAGACTTCTCAAAACCCACCTCTTCACCAAGGCCTATGGCCTCTAGCTACTGTTATGTTCCATTGTTGTGTTTATTTATGTCTATGTTAAGCGTCCTTGGGTTTCTTGAAAGGCGCTATATAAATCCAAGTTATTATTATTACTATTATTGACTGTCCACTCATTCAGACCAAAGCAACAGCCAATGAAAATGTCTTGATTGAGGACAAAGTATTATATATTATATAATTTAATGCTTTTTGAGTTACTATTTTAATTTCACAGTTCATAGTTATTTTTTTTTTATTCATTCATATGCCTTCATAAAGCCTTTAACAATGGACACTTTGGACCTCCATAGAAGAGCAGCCCCCCCCCCGCACCCAGCCCTGTCTATGAGACCGCCGCTGACTGTTCTCTGACTTCCAGCCCTTAACCACGTGGTGGATGTCAACCTCTTGAAATGGGATTGACTGTGGTTTACTGTGGTCTTCACAGCATCGCACGCCGGTTGGTGTGTGCGGTAGCTGCATTCATGACCGGATCCTGGTGGGAAATACTGAATGAATTTAACTAAGAAGATAGTCAGGCTGTAATCTCCTACAGGCCACTACAAGAGTCAGAAGACACGGACAAGAACAGGTAGGCTCACCTGTCGCGCACATCTTTAGAGTCATGGATTATAAATGTACATCATGATCTACTTTAGCCTCTCAGTACTGAAACACATGTTTATGTAGGCACATCACTATTATCTTATCCTATAGAAATCTTATATATAACAGCAGCAGCTGAAACACTGTAAGTCTTCATGGATTTTATTAGTGCTGAACTAACGATTATTTTTGATTAATCCAATGATTATTTTTCCAATTAATCAATTAAATTTTAAGTCTTTGAAATAACAGAAAGTAAAATGACCCTCAGAGAAGGGGACTCCTTCAGACATTCAGTTTACTGGGATGTAGAACAGAGAAAACTGCAGCCAGTTGAGAATTTACTTAAACAATAAATTATCAAAGTTGTTGATTCATTTCTGTGAGTTGTCAAATCAGATGATGGACACACCATTTCATCACTAGACTTAATGCTTTCCTAAACGTCTTTTTATTTATCTCATATTTCTCATGTATGTAACTGCTGATGTTTTTTAAACATGTAAATACTGACGGCAAAATAGAGAGTCAAACTAAATAAAGTCACTATAGCAAATGTAAAAAAAACAAGCAGCCTCTGATATCAGTGTGTGAATGTGTTTGTGTGAATGTATGTGTGAATGGGTGAATGCTGACATGCAGTGTAAAGCGCTTTGAGTGGTCAGAAGTCTAGAAAGGAGCTATATATTTACCGTTTACCTATAGTCAGCACCATTCTGTATGTATACTGTAACCCTTAGAGGATTATTCAATGACTGTTTCTATATGCTGTGGGCTGGGATCATGAGGGCAGCTCTTTTGGTTTCTTATTTAGTCTTTTTGCCCATCTACACAGTCTGGACTGTGACCTAACATCCATCCATCACCTGTGCAGGTCTCAGGACTATGAACATTCAGTCTGCCATCAACAGAGAGGTCTTCATCCCTCGTGATGAGCGAATGTTGGTGGTAGTGGAGGTGCGGAGAAGGAAAAGAAAGAGAATGTCCTTCCTGCCGACTGGAGCCAAAGGAGACTACACCACATTCATCTGTGTTTCAGGTAAAAGACTTCCCTTCATTCAGTGAAAATGAGCTAAGCATTCATAGTCTGTAAATGACCATGTAGCACTACGATGAAAGGGGGTCCTCGGATCAGTAACAGAAGCTCTAATTGGCCAGTTAATCACGTAAGAAGTCTCTGTTGGAGGTTCTATGGCTGCCCGATTCAGGCTGCACGTTATTCATCAGAGAGTTTAAAGTGTGGACACAATAGAAACGGTAAAAAGTAGAATGAATGAAATTACAGTCCTTCATTTACATGTTAAAGAGAGAATAGTGAAATAAAATTATTCATTTTCACTAATACTGATCATTTTAGAACTTTTCTTAACAATACTTTTTTAAAAGCATCAAATGTACAAAAATGAATTATAATGAATAACAATGGAAGTCTAAGTAGTTCCATCAACATTGAGCTAAAATAGACTTTCATCAGTTGTTGCTCCCTAAATATGTTTATGTGTAACTGTCGAGGACCTCTGGCGGCGTGATGCTGTTACACTATGGAAACAGACAGATACTCATATGGGTTATTTCTTTTAAACATTAAAAGATTACATTTTTGGCATTTTTCTTATTACTTTTTGATAGTGATAGTAGTGATACAGACGAGGAACGAGGGAACAACAAGAAGAGGTATGATATGCCACAAAGGGCCTCCACTGTTGGCCTCTGAGCATCACTCTCATGGGTAGTTTGTAGATGAGAGAGAACGGCTGATTCACCTTCCTCGTTTCACATGCACATTAAGCAGCCAGTCATGCAGTCACATTCACACTCTAGACATTTTTTTCATCATTACTTTTTTCAAACTAAGCCTGTTTTTGTGCTGGTTAAACGAGGTTGTTGTGGCTCAGAACAGATGCATTGTTGAGCGTTGGTGCATCACTGCAGCCATTGTTTAGGAGAATACAGGGTTGGCAGAGATGCAGGAGTGGAGCTGTCAGTGGGCATGGAAGATAATCACATTAATCCCAGTGACAACCTTCTGATCCATCAAAAGTTATAACGCCTACCATATAGAATAAAATACAGAGTTAGTAAGATGTAAAAACTTGTTAGGATGTAAGCTTCATCTGTGTAAAGCAGAATTACAGAATCCTTCCCTCTTATTAGTAATGTGTCCAGTCATTTCTTTAGTTCACTTAAAGGGACTGTTTGTAAGATTCAGAAATGTCTTGTTAACAGCTTCACCTGTGGCCGTTAAATCAACGAAAGTCAGCGTTGAGCTAGGCTTGTGCTCGCTCTACATAGACATGAACGAACATCGCTCAACACAGTGAGGCGACACACGTCAGCTAAAAGCAAAGCAAAGTAATGTTAGCTGACCAGACGAAGGTCTCTCCATGAATCAATGCTGATCTTAGTGTTGGCTTTTCCTGCCTCAGCCTCCTGACCGCGGCCGGAGGGAACGGGGGAGACGCCGGAGTTTTGGTCTGTACAAACGTCCACTGTACATTCACTAGATATTCTCAGAGCTAAACTAACTCTTCTGCAGTGTGGAGTGAGCGCGCATGCACGTGAGAGTGGAGCGAAAGCGCAAGAACGAGCGCGGTGTGTGAGTGAAGGCAAGCAGGCAGAGGAGCAGAGTACAGCAGAGACTCTGGCCCTGGAGACCAAAGCTACGGTCTCCCCCCGCGTCCTCCGACCGCGGCCAACACTGTTTAACAGACGGGCTTCACTAGATACAACCAGGAGGTTTTGGTGCTTCACTGTAGTTTGTGTTGGAGTCTTGTCTGAACAGCGTAGACACACGCGAGCGCGCATGGAACACCGACCCGGATTGATTTATACGTGTAAAAAGTTACAAACAGTCCCTTTAAACAGAATAAGACCAAAACATTAAAATAAAATAATTAAAACCCTTTGAAAGCCATTTTTTTCAATAGTGCCCTAATGTTGGAGTCATGGTTGGTTCATGTCTTGTATCTTTTACAGACAGTAAAGTATTAGTTATTTTTCTTGAAAAGGGTATGTACAGTTGTGAACATAGGACAAGTGGATTTTTTAATTCCAACTGATATTGAGATATGCACAAATTTAAACATGCATCATTTTGTTTTCTATTTTCATATCGAATGGGAAGCTTTCTGTTCACATGTTCACAGATATTGATTGAACTTTCTTATACCATGGGAATAACATATTGTTTCCCTTTAACCTTGCTTACCAACAACAATATTGTGTTTGTGTAGAAAAGGAAGAATCAAAGAGTTTTTTCAGGATTACAGGTTTATTTCTAGGATAATGTTGTAGATGACTGGATGAAGAATCAAACATGTTAAACTTAACTAGTCACCTATCATCTCTTGCCTAAAGCTGGCGGCCACACTCTAGTAAGCCTTTTCACCAATGCTCTAGGGATGGAGAGATCCAGTAATCACATCATATAATCAATTCCAGATTGAGTTATCACACAGGGAACCACCTGAGAACACCGTCTTGGCTGGAGCCCATGGAAAATGTCTGCATGCATGCTAGTGGTGTGACTCTAGGGATGGCAATCAGTCGGTCAGTTAGTCTACCACTCTGGTCCAGACTGAAATATCTGAGCAACTACTGGATGGATTGACATGCAATTGTGTACATATATGCATGGTCCCCAGAGGACCACCAGCAGCTTCCCTAGGTCTCAGTGCTCAGTATATCAATTCTATTAAGAATTTTACATTCCACTACAAATGTGCTTAACAAGAAAATAACAACAATTCACAATGGCAAAAGGTCATTACAACTGCAAGTGGCAGTTCGCGGGTTCAACTTTTTATTCGCTCAACAGAGGGAAGCAGCTGAATGGCCAAAATCAAAGCCGTGAGCAGCAGTGATCGGGTTTTGGGCTTCACAAAGCAGAGCCAAGTCATTTCATCTGGTTTAATTCTGTATAAAGAAGGAGTGAGACCAATCACCCCCTTGTTTCATCCTTACAATGTATGCAGCCTTTCTGTAAGTGTACACTCAAAGTCCTGACAGTCATATTTCTTGGCATTTTGGGGACGCTTCAACAGGTTCATTAAAAATATCCATCAAGTTTGGTGATGCTGGGACGAACTCATTGATTTATGGTCAAATTTGCGTCAGGCCCATGCACATATTTGTAACTGGTGGCGTCCCCTATAGAGTCATTTCTAAATAGTTTTACACACGTGATTCAAAATTGTTATAAAACGTATCCTTTGAGGTTTGTATTGATTGGACAAACAATTTCTGGTGTTACGTGCCCTTTTAAAGTTCATTGATTAATATCTTCAAAACGCAATGGGATATCAACAAGCTTTTGATAACTTTTGATAGTCTTTGTCTAATAATGTATTATAATCCATGATGTTTGGTAACAATCGGACGCACGCTTTAGGAGATGTCAAAATGTGTTTTTCAAAAAAACACAAAGAAAATCTGTCCAGATTTCTGTGTGGCATTTCCAGTATCTTCTGGGCCGCTATTATGTAAACTGGTTGTACCATTTTAAACTACTGTATTATTGAAGGCTTTCAGTAGGGATATCATATTTTGTGTATGATTTGTTAATCTAGTGACCAACACAAGGCCACATCAGCTCCTCATTACAAAGGTGAAGCGGTTTGGAGGCTCCTCTTCCTTTACCAGAAGGTCCAGTGGACGGTGGAGCAGCTCCGACAGGTCAACGGCATCAACCCCCAACAAGGTCGGGCAGCATTCTGACATTCTGCTCGTACCATTAGTGGTCAATCTCTAATAATAAGTTAGACTGTATATATACTGTATGTTGAATTGTTTGCCGTCTTTGTTGTCCTGCCCGTATCCTGCCCTTCCAGGATAGCCCAGAGTTTGACCTGGTGTTTGACAACGCTGTGGACCAGTGGGTGGCCAGCTCATCAGCGGAGAAGTGTATCTTTGTGCAGATCCTGTACCATGCCTGCCAGACCTACTGGGGGGGGAAAGCAGGGAGTCTAGGCAAGGTGTCCCGCCAGAGGAGAGTGAGTCAGTGCGCTCAGGTCGGAGCTGGTCCCAGTGACTCCTCACCAGGTTCTGCATCCAGAACCCTGCAGGCCCGACGGAAGAGCTACAGTCCTCCCCAGACAGACAGAGTTCATCAACTGCCAATCCAAACTCACAGGAGGTAGTGTCACATGATTACTGAGGTTTATGACACATATATGTAAATAAGCCCAGTTTGTAATGTGTTCTTTCAGACGCCTGCACCATTGAATCTGGTCATCTACCGCTGCAAAGCCTTCATGAATCGCATGAAGAATGTAATGGTTGCACACCAAAGATCACCTGCTCGAGGTAAGGCAGTGATTAAATGCTGCTTAAATCATGCATTTACTGATCATATAGGTTTATTCATTATGGCCTGTACTACTTTACCTCTGACAACAGTCGTATAATGTCTGGATATGCTCTGCAGGAGCTTTGTCAAGTCTGAGAAAATAACCCCGATGATGTCATAGTGATGTCATCTTGGAGACTTTCTATCAGAAAGCCAGTGTGATACACTGGAGGTGTGGAGATTGAAATATGTGGATATGCAACAGGCAGGGAGAGATTAATGACATGATGCTGTCGGTTTTGGAGCTTGTCCCATACTAGGGACTAAAAGTCCTCGACTCTGACCATTCTGTCCCCAGTTTGAATGTGACACTAAATTGCTTGAGTAATGAAGTTTAAGAGTTTGGGTAGCACAATAGCTCTTTGCCAGAATGTATCCTCTTAACTATTTATTAGTTGTGTACTGTAAAGGATAAAATATTGCAGGTCTGCACATTTCAACTCACATCACATCATGTTAGATTAGTAGCTGGAGGAAACCCAAACTCTTAGAGTAATTAAATCCATGACCCTTTTTATTCATTCAGTTCACTTGTCTTTAAAGCAATTAGCATAGCATTAGCGCTGCACCTATTAACAGCCTGTCTAGTGCCAGCATCAGACTACACTATATTCTTACCTTTGGTCAGATTGAGTCGTTGGACTCCGACCAATCACAGCTCAATGGGCCTCATTCACCAATTGCCGTTAAGAAGAAATTCCTTCTTAAAACCCACGTACGCAGTTTTCACAAAGATTCTGACATTCACCAACGTTTTCTTATTTGGGATTTGTTCTTAGGTAAGAACAGAATCGACACACACTCAACAGCACTCAACTTTTAATGTTTTTAATATTTATTTTCTCTATTTTACAAAGCATTATGGTCTTTTAAAATAAATAAACACTTAACTAAGACTTCAATTCATATCAATTGAGAACCATGCCATCCAATAGTGGTTGGTCATGCTAGTTATAGGAGCAAAGGCCTGTTTCTGCATCCTAGGCTCACATAGAGGCGTATTTACTACTGCTGTAAAATGTCGCAGATCGTGCCCTGAGGAGGGAATGCATCTTCCAGGACCATGTAGATCTATTTGCAGAGAGTGACGAGGACATTTGGGATGCTTTAGGCTTCCAGGAGCTGTCCTCAAGGAGCTTTGCAACAGTTTGGAGCCAGCACTGCGGAGCCATAACCAGGCGGTCTAACACTGTACCACCACATGCAGGTACTCTCTACCTTGTGCTTTTTAGCCATTGGGACATTTCAGAGGGAGCTGAGACAGGGTGGACATATCACAGGTGGACATATCACAGGCATCCCGTGAGTCCCGTGGATGGAATAAATTAAACTGGCCACACAGTACATACAATTCCCATATACAGCAGCAGATCATAAATCTTCATCTGATCTGTGACTCCCAGAACCACCTTCTGAATGTGGTCTCCCACTTCCCAGGAGGTGCACCACGACTCAGTGGCATAAATATCGGGTGTGGCGCACCGAGGCCCAGAAGCTGACAGGAGCCCAAAAATCACCTTCCTACACAATGCACTTCTGTTACGTCATGTAGACAAACCACGTAGTCGACCTAGCAGATGTGAAATCCAGATCAGACTGGAGACGGAACCACTTCCCTTCCACATGTTTAATATTGTGATATTTTCTGGAAATGACATCCAATATAGCCACCAGCAGGAGGAAACCTTCAGCTCTCTGGTGATCTCCCTCCAGCCTGCTGACACCTTATTTAGCTTGTTGTAGTGAAATGAGGAGGTATCATATAGATAATCAGGCGCTCCTGGTCCATTGAGGAGATTTCAAGGCGAGCGACAGGAATAAATAGAAACAGCTGGGCGTCTGACAAAAGTTCAGCTCTAAACGGCGTGACACATCACGCTGCGTTGCTCAGGGCCGGGACGTTCCCATAAAATAAGACATGGTTCTTAAGCAGTGTTGTTAATGGATGAGTACTGGTTTATCTTTGTTATTATGGAGTGGGGTCAGAGATTTAAATCTATAGACCTGTTATTGTTACGTCTAATCTGTGTCTGTGAGAACATCTGGCCGCTCAGTCCAGGGCACGCTGTTAAATGTGGTGCTCGGCTGCTGTCCGGGGTGCTGGTCTAACACTGGTTTGCTGTATGGGAGTTGCAGTACAACTGTACGCATAAGACATGAGTGATCTGTGAGCCATTACTCAGCCTGTGTAGACAGCTGTATTGATTGAAATAGAAACGATCTGTTCCATCAGATGCATGTTGAGGTGGGGAGAGCAACATTCTTTCAGGATGCTCAGCATCGCTAGCTACACTCCTAACAACATCGAGAGATGATATCAGTTAAATCCATTAAAAATCTCTACAGAGAATATGCTCATTGGAGTCAAGGGTCAAACATTACCAACACTTTTCTTCACTAAGCAGGTTTGGCCTCTGCTTCTGCAGGTCATATCATCCTGGGCTCGTGTCTCTCTGGATCCTTTTCCCTTCTGTCTTTTGTCTATTGTCCCCACTGTGCTGCAGCAGAAAGACCTCTCTGTAATGTGGCCGTCAGATGAGAGGACACTTTGTTTATTTCGGGGTGGTTGACACAATAGTCGGTCTTTAGAAAGACTGGGCTTTGAGACTGACAGGGAGCACGGTGCACCATTGAACCCGCTGACAGGGGCAGTGTAATGGGTGGGAGACGTGCCCGGCTGCAGAGAGGCACCAAGTTACAGTTCAAAAGCACCTCATGTTTAACCTCAGTCGACCTGTGACATGTTGTGCTAGTGATAATGACAGTAGTGTTGTTATGTTATGTTTTATTTTTTTATATTTTCTGGGTCTCTTGCTTGTATATGACAAAATGGCTCAATAGCGTCCCCTACAAAATTGCTAAAATTGAGCCCCTCATTGTGGTTTCACCTACATGTATGAAGTTTGGTGGGCATATTTATCATGTCCAGATGAACAGAACAGCCTCTTTGAGGTATATCTTAAACCCAACAGGAAGTCAGCCATTTTAATTGAATGTGCAATTTTTGCCATTTCCAAGCATTGTACTTTAACAAACTCCTCCTAGAGATTTAACCCGATAGACTTCAAATATAGTCAGTACAGTCTGAAGACCTTTGCGATATAAATTTATTACAAGATTAAGCTTTCATGAAATGATGTTGCCGTGGCGTGGTGGAGAATTTACATGATTCGCCTTTAAACAACAAGCTGTTGTAACTCGAACTGTAACTGAAACTTGGTCTAATCTGCCCCAAACATGACCTACTTCATAGCGGTCCAGGCCTGAGGACGTCTACATGACAATATTGACTCAGAGTCATAGCGCCACCTACTGGCAACAGGAAGTCAGTGTTATGATTTACATGAAATTAACATTGTATAGTCTACATTTAGTTGCACATTCTTTAGCACCACATAGTGGATACAGGAAGTGATGCGAATTTCGCAATACGTCATTTCCTGTGCCACTCAATCCACGCAGGAAAATAACGTCTAACTTGTGCGTGCAGTTTCCGATGGTCTCGGAAATGTACATTTCCTTGAACTTGTGTCTTGCCAGCACCCCCGACGTAGGCAAAGGAGTGATGGCCCCGATCATCGCTGCTTGCAGCTTTAATTATTACTATTGTCGTCTTATGCCGTAGCTCAAATTGACGTGAGCTGGAATTAGCTAGAAACATGAAACTTGGCCCAATAACTGGAAAAAAATGTGCGAATGCTTCCCAAGAAGTATTACCTAGTCCTATTGACTTGAAATGTGGCACATGTCCAGCTCAATGTGCTCTACATAAAAGCCTGTTAGACCGTAGAAGTCTGCTGTGATGGGTTCTTTGCTAATTTGCATAATGTGAAAAAACACTAATATGAATAGAAGTGTGTGATCGGTCTCACTCCTTTAACAGGATTAAACCAGCTGACCTGACATTGCTCAGCTTTGTGTAACCTGAAACCAGTTTAATGCTGCTGGCTGCTTTCATTTTGGAAGGTGAGCTGCTTCCTTCTGATTACAGAGAAAGGTATTGAACCCTGAATTGCCGCTTGGGGCTGAAATTTAGTTTTTAATTGTGTGATTTCCTTTTTAGACACATTTAATGAGCATAGTGAGAAGGAACTTGATATCCAAGAACTTCATCGACATTGACTGCTTCTGTAATTGTTGTGCATGTGATAATAAACTATTTGAAAATGGGAACTTTTTCCATGCTAATTGCAGCATAGATTAGCACGACAAATGTTTTGAAAAACATTTATGTCTGATTTGGTACGGGAACATGGTATCATTGGTATTCCTGCAGGATTTCTGGGCTTTCCTAGCCACATGGCTCTAAACAGTCATCAGTCATCAGTCTCAGTTGTTGAGTATATTGCAAATGGAAAAACACCTTTGGAATATATTTGAATCTGCACCAGCAATTTTGCATGTTGTAAGCTGAAGTGAAACTTAAGGTGATTGACATTTACCAGCTGTGATACCCTGAGATCATCCAAGGTGATTGTCAGTAACTGTCAGACTGTATGCGCACAGATCAACCAGGCCGGTCTGTGATGGTTCACACTCAGAGATTCTCTCCTCAGTCTCTCTGTTCATCCATCCGTCAACACTTTGGCCTCTACTTGTTGGGATATTGTTCTCTGGACCAGATTGCCATGAGATTTAGTGTGCATATCCCATATGACTTGAGTGATGCTGAATGTTAATGTGGTGTAATGTGTGTTTCATTTGGTAATAGGAGGAACATTTATATATGGGGAAGACTTTGTTCTATACAGTATTTTATAGTTTTTCTTACATGCAATACTCTGCCTTCTCGCTAAATTTCTCTTTACATACTTTTTCTTTCTTTTGTTTATGAACAGGTCAGCCAGGCCAGCGTGTCACAGGGAGCACTATGGGTAATGTAGTCCACAGGATGAATGTTGCTCTTGGGGAGCGTGGAAACAGACTGACTCGTGCTGAGGACAAGACTGTGGAGCTGATGCACAAAACCCAGCAGTTTGCAGACACTGCTCACAAGGTGACATAAACATACAGCTATTTCCAACATTATGTTCCTGCAGTAGAGGAGGCTGCAGTTTCAGGACTACATTTCTAGGACCGCCCAAATAGTTTCTGTCCGCTGCAATGTGATCTCACAGAATTACCCTATGTGAAATGACCACGACTACACAGTGGTGGCAGGTAATGTATTATGTGCCGCCACCATGTAAACAATTTGGTTGACAAAACAAAACTACTTTGATAGGTTTAGACAACAAAACAAGGTTACGATGTTGTAACCCTAGTTCTATAAGCACAAGTGGAGCCTTATACTGGACTTTATACTCACCTCCAATCATATGGACCCACAGTATACTGCATACCTGGCAGCACACATCGCTGTCTGCATCCTAAACCCTCTTCAGCAAGCAGCGTAGGAGTGACAGGGCCTGCTTGTTAGAGGACTCCACCTGTGCTTCTAGAACTACGATTACAATATCTTAACCTTCGTTCTAACTCACACAGGCTCCGCCCTTTACTGGACTCCAGTGGGTGGAGCCAGAGATGTATGCACGACCTGCCGTGACATTAGATTGACCCAGCCACACTGATCCGGACCGGCTAGAGGTTAGTCGCCACAGCACACCTGCTTCTTTATAACCTTGGCCACCACAGTGGAGAAGTAGGGGGCCCCAGCCAATCCAGATAGTACGCAACTGAACTGGGGTAGAGCCATGGCCTAACCCTCCCCACCCACAGCAGAGGAAGCTATGCTCGCCAGCACCTACCCCTTATCCCCCTCCCCACCACAGCAGTGGAGCTATGCTGCAGCACCTCACCCCTTATCCCCCTTCTCCCCCACCACAGCAGTGGAGCTATGCTGCAGCACCTACCCCTTATTCCCCCTCCCCACCACACAGCAGTTGGAAGCTATGCTGCAGCACCTACCCTTATCCCCCCTCCCCACCCACAGCAGTGGATGCTATGCTTGCAGCACCTACCCCCTCATCCCCTCCCCCACCCACAGCAGTGGAGCTATATGCTGCAGCACCTACCCCTTAGTATATATATAATGTGAAATTTGAGACTATTGAATGAAATCCTGAATATATGGAATGAAATGTGAGAATATGGAATGAAGTCCTTAATATATTGAATTAAAACTTCTGAAATATATGCAATGAAATCCTGAATATATTGAATGAAATCCTGAAATATATTGAATGAAATCCTGAATATATTGAATGGAAACTCTGAGAATATGGAATGAAATCTGAAGTCATCACGGCGCTGCTGCTGTCTTGTGTTTTAGGTCATTATCCATACAGGTGTTGGCGCTGCTAGATGTGTGTGTCACTATGAGCGAAATCAGCACGAAATCTAGTATCAGCAAACCTAAATAATGAGGAGATAATGTGAATGTGTGTACCATCGGGCCAAAATAATACTGATAAACATATTCAATCGTGGAAGAGTAATTGCAGAACTGAACTAGTTCACTAAAGTTGGAAAAAATATTGACAGAATTTGTAATTTCCCGGATCAATAACTTCGAAACGAAATGTTGTTACAACACCAACGAGGGCTCTTTTCTAACCGTAGTAAATGTAGGGTAAGGTGTATATATATATAATTATCTATATATCTATATATCTATTTATATATATACTATATATATAGATTTTATAGACATTTTTTTTTTTACATTTTGACTGGCTAATAACACGCAGCCTATTGTGGGTAAACAGGTGGTCAGCACAGTTTATTTATTAAGATTATTTAAACTGAATTAAAATGGTAAAACACTGTGTATTCACTAGTATATAAATTAGTATATAGAGACAATGTCGGCCTCATTGAACAACTGGGTCCTAGACATGCCGTCCTGACACTGGGAGCTTCTGCTATTGCAGGAACATGCTACTCGCCATTTCTACAACATACACCTTTTCTACAAGATAAATCATTTATTATATATTAATTAAAGATTATAAAGTTCAGATTTTTAATATGTATTTGCATTGTTGTTTTCTTGTTGTTGCAACTAACCTATTTGACGTGGTTTATTCCCCATGCAGCTTGGCCTGAAGTATTCAACAGTAGAGTCTGTTGGAGGATCACTGGACCTCTTCAGGATGTTAAAGATGAATCCTGTAAACATGGACACTAACACCGTCTGATGAAGATACATACAACTCTTTATTAAAGTACATAACTGAGTTGCAGCAGAGAGAACTAATTACTGTGTCCTGTCCCACGGTCTGAGGATCATCTGCACTGTGTTCACTTTGAATGTTCAGCCTATTGTCAGATGAATCTCCTTGACTCTATATGACATTTGTTTTTGAAGCCACTGCCACACCTTCCTGTGACAGTCATTGAATTGCTTTTACCCATCATCATTACATTGTTTGAAAAGATGTGTGCCTAAACCTAAGACCCTTGTGGCGACAGGCAGTAATGTTCAGGGTGAACGTAGTTCTATCTGCACATGGTTTTGACTTAATTACACTAAATGTTTGACATTACTCACTAGCTGCCATCATTCTGTGTTCCTAATATGTTTTGCGTTAATATACACACAAAGTATTTGTCATATTGTGTAATATCTATGTTCATGTGGATGGTCCTGAACACTCAAACTGTCTTATATGTTGTCTTCTGGTCCGTTCTTCTGGTCTGTGTCTGTCTGTTGGATTAGTTTGTCTGAGGTCTTGTCTCTGAGAGTTGAGTGAAGGTGGTTCAGGTACGTTGGAGTATATTTGTCATTGAGAGGACTTCTGAGCGATGTGAACTGAAAGTGGTCTGTGTAGAACAGTCGAGTGACAGGAGGTCAACTGTTGACTTTAGTTGAAACTCTTCATGTTTGCATCACTTCTTTCAGTAACTCGGTGTAACAGTGATTAACGGCGGGTGGGAGTCTTTGAGAACTTGGATACATTAATGGAAATAATTCTAACCAAGTTTTCTTTTCTTTTATGTGTGTGTTTTGCTTTTTGCCTACACTTTAATGTGTGTGATGTAGCCTAAATGTCTCTGATTTATGAACCATTAAATAAGCCTGGACCTGTTTGTTGAGCTGTGCTTTGTATTCATTCACCAGATGATACTCAGCTCCACATCAGCTGACACAAACAGTTGAAATGTAACTGAGCACATTTCAAATAGAATAGTTCATGTGAAACTAAACCCTTTCAGACCCATTGTAATGGACATCCTGTACAGTATGTATTGGTCACAGACAATGAAAATACCACTTCTAAAAATGTGACCTTGCTCAGTAAGTATACAGATTTAATTTAAAGTTACTGTGAGTAACTTTTAACTGATCATGAAACAGTCTCAATGATGTGTGTGACCTAAGTATTACCTGTGTATATGATATATATACTGTATATATATATATCATCTGTGCTTTATATATATATATATATTATATATAATAAGACAGAAGTAATGAGACCATCACAGAGAAAATTGTCTATTTCTATATAGTTATTCTTAATGCTCGTCATCGGTGACACCAGGTCTGATTACGGGATCATGCAGGTTCACCAGCTCCTTCAGCTCCTTCAGCTCCTTCAGCTCCTTAAGCTCCTTCAGCTCCTCAGCTCCTTCAGCTCCTTCAGCTCAGACCCCAGCGGGGCCTCCGCAGCGACAGCTGCACCGCCGACGGTAAGATCCGGCTTCCCACCTTCGACCTGCAGTCGGAGCTGCGGGAGGTGGAGAGCTCTGTGCCCGGCAGCAGCAGCTCCTCCTCCGGCCAGGAGCAGAGCTTCACCTCGCTGGGAGCCAACACCGACACCCACGATGCC
The DNA here is from genome assembly GCF_015220745.1 of Sebastes umbrosus. Taxonomy (NCBI): domain Eukaryota; kingdom Metazoa; phylum Chordata; class Actinopteri; order Perciformes; family Sebastidae; genus Sebastes; species Sebastes umbrosus. The sequence continues at coordinate 28,437,932 of NC_051286.1, read as the reverse complement.
GGGTCTCTGCTGCCCTGTCCTGACAGCTCACACACACACCATCATCTCCTCATCCTCTCTTCCCCCTCAACTACCCTAATCATTGGACATTCCATAACCGGGACATCTGACTGATGCAAGAAATATCAGAGAGAAATGAATGATGAGATGATTATGTATTGTATTGATGTATTAGATTAGACAGCCAGACACAACGGAGGACAAAGTACAGACAGCAACATATTAATTTCTGTTTACAGATTACACTAACAATGTGGTTACTATCTGAATAATGAGATTATTATTATTATTATAACCAGTAATGTTCAGGAACTCCTGTTCAGGATCAAACTAAGGAGAGCTTTTCTATTAGAAGTTCATAATGATCAGAAGTAGTCTGAGCACTATCCCTGCTCAATCCCCATATCAATCCCCATATCAATACCCATATCAATCCCCATATCAATCCCCATATCTCTGTGGTGTCATAGCAGGGAGCCAATACACTTACAGCAGCATGTTCAGCCTTTGTTCCTCCCAGTGTTAACACAAAACAGGCAGCTATAGAGTTAAAAAGCTGCCTTAACTTTACACTAAATACTTTATGATCAGCACAAGTGAGAAAAAGTAGGGAGATTTAATGTGTAATAAACCCCATTTAATCACAAAGCCAAATTATCATCATCATCATCATCATCATCATCATTACACATCAACAACACACACAAAAAACTCCCTTTCTCCCTCTGAGACACTCTGAACTATCAGGACTCCCCACAACATGAGAATTGGTGCCACCTGGTGGTGAAATTGCAAAAGCACAGACATGTAACAGAGTGCAGAGGTCCTGGAATACTTTCACAAAAGAAAAAATAACCAACCATGAAATATAAAAACTGGCGTTAGGGTGGCACTAAAGAAAAGCCTTGGTGACCTTGTACAGTATATGCTCACTATATTTTAGATGATGAGGTGTCGTCTCATGGACAGAACAAAGCTTTTTGACATTGTGTCACTTTAATTATGCCTGACAAATACATTTGGGAACATATTGCAGGTGATACAAAATAATAATACTAATAATAGTATTTATTACAGTAAATGGATCCCCTCAAACTCATGTATGGCTTCGGAAGTAGGACTGCTGCCTGTACAGCTCCTCAGGGCAGAACGACAGAAGCTCCATGAGGTTTCAGACTGTGTGTGTTCACAGAGCGGCCTCAGAGCGCTCCACGCTCATCGAGGCTGTAAGAAGAGGGCCTGTGTGTGTTCACAGAGCGGCCTCAGAGCGCTCCACGCTCATCGAGGCTGTAAGAAGAGGCCTGTGTGTGTTCACAGAGCGGCCTCAGAGCGCTCCACGCTCATCGAGGCTGTAAGAAGAGGCCTGTGTGTGTTCACAGAGCGGCCTCAGAGCGCTCCCACGCTCATCGAGGGCTGTAAAAAGAGGCCTGTGTGTGTTCACAGAGCGGCCTCAGAGCGCTCCACGCTCATCGAGGCTGTAAGAAGAGGCCTGTGTGTGTTCACAGAGCGGCCTCAGAGCGCTCCACGCTCATCGAGGCTGTAAGAAGAGACCTGTGTGTGTTCACAGAGCGGCCTCAGAGCGCTCCACGCTCATCGAGGCTGTAAGAAGAGACCTGTGTGTGTTCACAGAGCGGCCTCAGAGCGCTCCACGCTCATCGAGGCTGTAAGAAGAGGCCTGTGTGTGTTCACAGAGCGGCAATCAGAGCGCTCCACGCTTCATCGAGGCTGTAAAAGAGGCCTGTGTGTGTTCACTTCTGGTGCCTCAAGTGAAGGACCTTTGTCATACAGGTGCCGTACTGTAGAAACTCATTGTTAATCCACTGGGATAATGTCGATGCTTTCCTACGTTTAAGAACAAGCAGTTTTTTAAGGGCTTGTGAAGTTTTTAAGGCGTGCAAGCAATTTTGCAACATCACAGCTAGTTCAGCATCACAACACACACAAACTCCAGGTCACCTCAGAACCAGATTCAGCTTTATTGGCCAAGTATACACACAAGGAACGAGCCTTATATGACACATTTAAATGTATTACTTGTAGCTCTGTCCGTAGGGACTTGGCTTGGGAACTGGAGGGTAGCCGGTTCAAATCCAGACCATGTACGGAGTGTGGAGAGGTGCCAGTTCACCTCCTGGGCACTGCCGAGGTGCCCTAGAGCAAGGCACCGAACCCCTAACTTCTCAGGGTGCTGCCCCATCATTCTGACATCTCTCCACATTGATGTATGTATGGTATGTGTACTTATTAAGATGCAGGAAGTGACAGTTCAGTGTGTAGTAAATGTAAAGATCAATGTGTATTCTGTGTTTCTCCAAACTGACATATTGATCCTATTAGCTACCTGTGGATGATGCTTTGAGAAAATAAAGTCCTGATGCAGAGATGTGGCAAGATATGTCACCACATACAAGACAGGTTTTCATGGAACTGTTTTTAGAAATCAACCGGGGAAGAAAAGGAAATACCCTTTTTCTATATAGTGTTTATGTTAGTGGATTAAATCAATGAGATGGGATTTTTTACGTACCACATCATTATTAGGGCCCTAGCACGGACAACGTCAGGCCAGCGGAGGCCCTATTGAAACTGTAGTGTTTCTTATTATTATTCATAAAATGAATCGCCTTTTTGAGGGCCTTAGCATGCTCAAAAAGTTGCTAAACTTGGCACACTTATCAGATGTGGTGAAATTTTGCTATTTTAAGGGTCTCGGCCTCGGGCGTTGCAAATCGACTCGCTAGCGTCCCCTAGAAAGTTGGAAAAAATTGAGCCCCTTGCTCCGGTTTTACCTACATGTATGAAATTGGCAGACAGATGTAACATGTGGAGACGCACAAAAAAGCCTCTTGGAGGTATGCCCAAAACTCAACAGGAAGTCAGCCATTTTCAGCGTTATAGGCCGTGTACTTTAACAAACTCCTCCTACAGATTTAATCAGATTGACTTGAAATTTGGTCAGGACCATCTTAACACCTTCAGGATAAAAAAGTTATTCAAATGATGAGTTTTTCACTGAATGACCTGACCATGGCGTGGCGGCCATTTGAGCCATTCGCCATAAAACAGGAAGCTGTTGTAACTGCTCCAAATTTCTCAGCCATGATGGTGGTCCAGGCCTGAGGTCATTTCATGCCAATATAGACTTATAGCCTGCCCCAAGACATTAGCCACGCCCCCTTTCATAACTCATGAACATATTGTCATAGACTCTCGTGGCAGGCGTCATTGCGCTCATCAGAGTTTACGGTTTCATCATGCCCGGCCGCCGTCAGTCGGTGTCCCGCCAGTACCCCCGACGCACGGGAAGGTGCGAGGGCCCGTTCATCACTGCTCACAGCTTTAATTGTATGTCACCATTGCATCATCATTACAGTGTGCAGTTCCCACTCAAAAAACACAATGTATTTGTGTTGGTGTATTTAAATACAGAAACATTCTACAAAATGATGAGGAAAGCGTCCTGATGCAGCAGCAATAGGCTCCTTTCTTCTGCTTCTTTTCGGACACATTGAAAGTGATATTTTTGTTTACAGTGGAGAAAGAAAAAGATCCGTCCACACTCCCTCTGCAAACTGCCCGTGGGACATGACAAGCTCTGGACCCATCACTGGCTGCGGCTCCATCCCTGTGGAATGATGCAAATGATGTACAAATTCCTTCATCCCTCATCACGCGCGTGCAGATAATCGGTGTAACACACAGGGACGGGCACGTCTTGGCGCTTAGCTGAGGGGCTGAGCTGCCTGATTGAATCATTCAGGAGTGGTCTGTATCAGACTGCTGTCAGGCGCTCAGCGCTCTCCTCTGGTCAGGGCCTCCGTTTCACATTCAGAAGCAGCACTCACCTCCGTGTGTGATGATGGGAGAACATTATTCCCATTTGTCACAGGATGAACGAGTCAGTTTGATTTAGATCCTACACGTGTCAATGTCTGGCACTGCAGAGACTGTGCATTTCATATTTCTGTAGCTAGACGACTCTCAAAAATATCCTTTTAATATTTCCATAATCTGCACTACTGACTTTATATCTCATATGTAATCCCAATCATAGCCCATCAATGTATCAGTGGAAGTCAATACTGACTTAAATGTCTCATCGCATCGTTATATTAATCTTGTAAGAACTTGTCATACTAGTTTGGTTTAGCCTGTATATACAGTTTATAACCCCCGCAATGGTCCATGGTCCTCTAACATTATAAGTGAGGTATGGTAGTAAAGAAAAGCACAGTCACTGCTGCTGGGCCACCACCAACATTAAACCCCCTGAGGTCTCAGACCGCACCTCCACATCCACCAGACCAGTCAACATAATAATAATAATCACACTATACACACACAATATGATCAAAACTCAGCCAAACTTATGTTGTACTGTTTTCTAATTAAAAGATGTTGTTTTACTCAAATTTTGAATTGAATTTGACTGTTTTCTTGTGCGATACGTTCTGGGTAGGTCATCGTCTCTTGTATCCAGCACGCTTCAGTCCCCCACTTCAAACAGCGTCCATCAGATCCTGGCCTTCACTCGATTCCGTCATCATAAACTGTACACAAACCACAGAAGTGGTTTGTTACTAAAGGAACCTTCACCCGCTTTGTCGTTGGCCAGCTGCAATCATCACCGAGAGTGGAGCGCACCCTTTCACATGGCTCTGATTAATGTTAGGATTCAATAACAAATAAGACTTGTATATGACTTAATAATGTAAATTCCTTTCTCAATTCAATATTTTTTTTTTATATAGCGTCAAATCACAACAGAAGTTATCTCGAGACACTTTATATATAGAGCAGGTCTTAGACCATACTCTATAATTTAGAGACCCAACACGAGATCCACCAAGAACATTGCAACGCGCTGTGGCCAGGAAAAACTTCCCGTTTAGCGGGTTAGAAACCTGGAGCAGAACCCAGCTCTGGGTGGGCGGCCATCTGCCTCGACCGGTTGGGTTGAGAGAGAGAGAGAATAATAGCGCAGCAGCTGTAATAACTAATACAAGTAGGACAAATAACAAAAGTCAATAGCAGTGGATGTAAAAGAATGATAATACAACTATCTGAATTGATATCATTGGGTCGTCCTCAGATGGGCTTTCCAGCGGAGCTTCCAGCTGTCTCAGTCCACCATATATCTGGCTAGCTCGCCAGCACTGTCCAGCATCTCTTCTCAGTACGTCCATGTATGTTGGTGTGGGACGTCCCTGTGATCGATGCCCGTGCGTTGGTTCCCGCAGCATCAGCATGCTTGCTGGGAGTTCTTGATGTCTTTGGCAGTGACCGAGAAGTCTCATTCTCCAGGCTGCCACTTTGTCACTAAGCCTTGGTAGTCCCTCGTTAGCATCGGTAGTCCCTCGTTAGCCTTGGTAGTCCCTCGTACAGACGGAATTAATTAATGATGGTAGCAGTTGGTGTCAAGCAGGCAGCGGACGCGGTAGCAGATGCAACCACAATCCAGGTGTAACCCTGCTCCAGGTAGACAGGAAGTCCCCCGGCAGTCTAGGCCTATAGCAGTTTAACTAGGGGCTGGTCAAAGACAGCCCTAACTATAAGCATTATCAAAGAGGAAACTCTTTAGCCTACTCTTAAATGTGGAGAAGGTGTCTGCCTCCCGGACTGAAACTGTGAGCTGGTTCCACAGAAGAGTAGCTTGATAGCTTAATAACTCTCCTCTTATAGTGCTGTGTGCGGAGGTGTACCGTCCACCAAAGTTCAACAAGGATTTTATACAGCACTTTGCAGACTTTGTAGCTGGGATTCTGTTAAATCATGATGGCCAGACCTCTGGTCAAAGACTTTCTAAATCTTATTGACTCTTTTAATCTGACTCAGTCGGTGACTGGTCCGACACATGAGAAGGGTCACACACTGGACCTGGTGCTGTCCTATGGTATACTGTAGTGTAGCTCTCACTGTAATCTGTGATACGGGTATATCAGATAATCTTCGTCCCGTGTTCTACTGTTTTTAACTGGTGTTCCTGCATGCAGCCGGCGTACCATCACATCTCTAACCATGTAACAGTTTTCTACTGTTTTTAAAGACTCTCTGATTTATACCCTGGACGACTGTTGTGACCTCAGTGTTGAGGAGCTTGTCACACTTTTTAACTCCACGTGCACTAATATCTATGACTCCCTTGCTCTACATAGGACGCAACGTCCTAAACCACGTTCAGAACCATGGCTGAATGGATAAGGAAGGACAAGCTCCAGGTCTCCTTAGGGATCTCAAGGGAGTGCTTATCATAAATACCAGAGAGCTGCTAAAACCCAGTATATATATCAACCCTGGTCACCAGTAATAGCCACAGGCCTCAGGTTCTCTTTACTGTTTTAAACTCTCTCATAAATCCCTCTGATACAGACCATATTGTACCAACGCCTGCACTCTGTGAAAACTTCCTAACATGTTTTATTTATTGATAAGATTACTGCTCTGAGGTCTTCACCCTCTTCCTCAGCCACAGACCCTTCTGTTTCTCCTCTGTGTCTGGCGGCCTTTCATCATTCTCCTCATTAGCAGAGGTAGTGCGTCATCTGCAGCCTACAAATGGCCCCCTCTTCCCCTAAAAGAAGTTTTTAACACTGATGGGTCATGTATTCTTACATTGATGAACACCTCCCTGTTATCAGCGTGTGTTCCAGCTGCTTCTAAACATGCTGTTGTGCAGCCTCTTATCAAAAACTAAAGTCTGGACCCGTCTGCTCTCTCAAACTTCAGACCTACTTCAAAGTTACCTTTTCTGTCTAAAGCTCTGGAGAAAGTAGTTTTTATTCAGTTGCAAACATTTTTAGATAACCATGACATTTATTAGAAGCTTCAGTCTGGCTTTAAACCTCGCCATACTGTATCACTGAAACAGCTCTTTTAAGAGATGTCCTTCTTTTAACTGTTGACTCAGGGAACTCTGTTATTCTAATGCTTTTAGACCTGACCGATGCCTTTGACACGGTGGATCCTTTTATCACGCCTAGAACATTGTGTGGGCATTAAACTGCACAGACAACAGCAGTGGATATTACTGCATTTTTGTATCTGTACAGAGCGCATTATCTGAGCATATCATAACGTATTGTGAATTGTATCATATTCAACATAACTGCCAATATTTTATGATTCAAACTTTTTCATTATTTATTTGATTATACCTGTAACTTGAGCACAGCATACATATGTCTCAATTTATGTCCAGTGCCAATGTTCAGTGGCAGTAGAGGAAGTAGTGTGTCCTTTATGTAGGAAGGTTAAACACCAAGGTCGGTAGAGTCCTGCACAGGACTTAAAACGAAACCAGACCCGAGGGTTATATACTGTATTTATTCTTCTTCAAAGACAAAGTTCTACGCTTGCTTTGTACAGGCTGTGTAACAAATATATGTCCAGCTGACCTGGACAACAGTCCAAACTGTTAGAATCCACAACAGAACTTTGTCATATTTTTCGGTTTTGCCTAATTCTAATGCATTAGTGTAACTGTGTCCCACAAGGCTGGATACCAAGTTTGGTGTTGATACAGTTGAAATCCATAACCATAATGTAGCCATGTGCAGATATTATAGAGATAAATTCATCATTGAACACATTATTGTGTTCAACATCACAATTATTTTCTTGTGATATAAGAAAAGAAAAGGTTCAAAATGTCCTTATAGTATTATATAAAATTCATGTGATACTGTAGATATTGATGACATTAATAATGGGACTTCGTCTTTCCATTGGAGTTGTCATCCATTTAATTAATATCAACATAATGATTCTCCTTCTTTCAGGGCAGGAATAGAGACACACAGTGATGAACCTTTGTTGGGTTTCACATATGTGTCCAGGCAGCATTTATCACCAGAGGGCAGTAGTACGTCACTGAGTGCTGCCTGAACTGAATCCATCCACAATTAATCACACACTAAGATATGCCATCAATTAGAGTGGTGGAGAAAAATAGCAACGGTCTCATTACTTTACAAACCTTTAATAAATCTCAATAGCAACATTTGGAGAATTTATTGCCGTGTTAAAGAGATTTCCAACATTAACTAAAATCATCTGTGAGTGGATTTCTACCAGCAAACACCAACAAAACTTGACTCGTCTGTAAGTTGGGGACTCTTCCTGTGCCCAGACACTGGCTCCACCCTATCAACTCACTCTTGTCCTTCCAATTAATTCTTACCCATGACCAGTCTCATCTCCTCCGACATGGCAGGACAGGGCCAGTCGTGATGGATGTGACATTAACGGGAAATGAAGCCGGGGAGATGCGACGCCCCAGTCCAATAGTGGCATTTGTCACTGCCCTGGTCATGCAGATTGGGTCAGCCTTGCCCACTGACTAAGATTAATGATGACGGTGGCCCTGTCTTTGTCTCCCTGTGTGTCTTCCCTGAGCACAGCACAGTCTCCAAACATGACCCGTCTCACATTAACCCCACACAGATCGGAGACACAACATGCACCCTGACATAACAATACTGGCTCCCTTCACGTGACTGTTTTCATATTAACTGTGGGTGATTGGTGAAGGGGAGATGTTAGTTTTTATGAATTCATTGAGAAATATCTGATTTCAATCAGGCAATTATGGCTGAATCAATTCTTAGAAAGAAAACACTCAGTCTCCACTCAAAGCTTGATTAAAGGTGTTTTATGAAGCAGCTGGTGGGTGTTTGGACTGCTGTACAGTATACTGGGAGGACCACATTCTAAGAAATGGAATAACCTTAAGCACCATGCACCGCTGCACAGAAAATGTCTTTTCCCTGACAGATGAGGTAGCCGGGGCAGGCTCAGATGGATGGGGGATTGGGCCGGTTGTATAAGACTTCAGGGATGCAGCACATTCCCCTGGTCATCCATCATTTGCTGACACATCCACTTATATCTGCACCACACATACATACAGATGTGATCCTCTGTTTCACCAGCAATCTGGCAATTCCTACACAACACACATCCTGGCCTGGCCTGGTCTGGTCCTGCATCTGTCTGTATTGTGTGTGTGTATGAATTTAGCATTGCATTCATTTTTACGATTTATAGAAACAGTTTGACTGGTACATTGGTGTTCTTCATAGTTGCTTTTTATATAAATTCATATACTTATCTATTTTTTCACCTACCTCTATGTACTTTATAGTTAAAGGTGCTCAATCTATTGCCTCCACACGGCTGAGCCGGCAGCTTGCAGCTAACAGTGATAACCTGGGGGGGAACCGGAGGGTGGGTGTTTTTTTTTTTCTGTGGACAGAATTCATTCATGTGTTAACACAAGGCGTTTATTCTGAAATATTTGCACTACAGTGTTGACAAACATGCAGTGAATTGCAGGGCTCCATGAATGAATAAAGTACGGGGTTTTAATTGTGGATAATTATTATTATTTACAAATGACAATACGTTTCTTAACCTTTTTCTGTCTAAAATAAATTTTAATTACATTTATAATGAAATGAAATGGCCATTATGAAAAGCAAACTCTATGTAGAAAGGAAGGGCTGACAGCTGCAGCAGAAACGCTGCCGGTGTGGACGACCCACGCGTGGGATACGCAGCAGTTCAGCGAGGCAGCCGTCACCCACTGCTCATGCGGGCAGTCTGGTCCAAGTGCAACTGCACCGTTGGCAAAGGCCCTTTGGGATAATTCCTAGAGAAGCTAAGGTCTTTTTTTCCGCCATCTTTCATGGGATAATACCTGATGTACTGTCCATGTTCGACCAAATGAGGCTTCTGTGGAATTTAAAAATCCGGCAACATCCTCCTCAACTGTATCTAGCATCTTTTGAAGTTCCTGTATTTGAACGTCTTGGGAATGTAATTAATACACAATAGATGGAAAATAAATAATCAGATAGATTCATAAAAGAACTGTGAGGCTCCCACATCAAAATGTCAGGTTGCTAATAACATTCAGTGAGATTGTAAAGTTACATGTCATGTTCATCTAAATTGTGTTAAGGGAACAAAATTAAGGCTTATTAATTTTCCTGCAAAATGTCAGACAGAAATATTATGCTATTCATACTACCAAATTATAATTAAACAAAACATTTTGTGATATTCAGTTATAGATCAGTTATGAATACTTATGGACTCTGAGTAGAAGCAAAAAACTGTATAGTGAGTATGACTTTAATGAATGGATACAATTATCTGAACGGCACATAACGGCACGAGTATTTTGTTATATAATCTTATCAATCATCTGCATAGAAACACATACAGGGAATTCATTTCATCACTACATTTGTCCTAAACTGGGACCTCTGATTCAATATCATCCATATTTTACCAAATACTTATTTTTCTTTGCAATACAAGTGATACTTTATTTAACATATTATTTCTCTGAAAGTGTGACACGTGTGCCAGGTACATATGACCCCATGCATGCACGCACGCACGCACGCACACACACACACACACACACACACACAAACACACACACACACACACACACACACGCACACACACACACACACACACACACACACGAAGGAAAGCTTGTCCTCTTCTCAGTAAAACATTTAACAACAAACTGCTTCATTAAAAGTCCTTTAAAGAAGAAGAGGACTCTGCTGTGGATGTGTGGAGCAGCACATCTCTTCCTGCTATATCCAACCTGTTCCTAACCCATGGGCCAACTCCATCAGGGTATGAGGGGAAGAGTTAAAAGAGGAGTGTCGGGTGGGGGGTTCTTAGTATTCTTAACCCCTTTGTGGTAGGTGGATCGATCTGTTGCTCATCAATCAACAATCCCCCATGCAGATATTTTGGCACTGCCATGTGCACTGCAGGGCCCAGGAGGAGGGGGGATGACACCGTCTCCAGCGGAGTTTGGGCCAAGGTAAACAGTGATGTCTGCCGCGAGGGCCCAGGGGAACAGGCCTAATGTGGCTGAGGTGGTGGAGCAGAGAGCTCCCTCTTCGTCCCCAGAGGATATGAATGTTGATTAAACATGTGCTCAACCTTGGATATTGAATAATTGGACATGGAGCAAATGTCAAGCGTTTGTTCATTTCAGCGTTATGTGGGGGTTTATAGTGTGTGATCAGTGGAGGGAGCCGGGGGGAGAGCTGATGAGGCATGACTGGGAAGTTGAGGGTTTGGGGATCCTGACAAACACCTTAGGTCCTGTCCTTGGTCATTAAGCATACATTTAGCCCGCTTCTATCAGACTCGGGTGCAGTTCAACCCCTGGTGTGGTTCGTTTGGGCAGCTGTGAACACATTAATCGTACTCTCTCTCGGTACGACAACGGTTGCGAGAGGTGGTCTCAGATCAGTTCCAAGCGCACCAAAGCGCAGGCTGTCTGTGTGGGCATTAGTTCAGATGGACACAGGTAAACGACAGGTTAACGTGAGTGGGATTGGACTGACCTGGACCTTTGCAAAAGTCAGATGTTTGCTTGATATCTGGGCTGAAGAGAACATACAGAATACGCTAAATAAAGTCCACAAGAATAGTGACGTTTCTAAAGTCATTCAAGATAAACTGAAGGAGAAGGGAATAGTGTGCACTGTAGATCAACACCGAGTCAAAGTGAAAAAAACTTCGACAGCAATATATTAAAGTCTGAAAAGACACAAGTGAAAGAAATTTGGATGCAATTAAGATACTTGGGATGCACCCTGTGTCTGCTATAACCCCGGTGAGCTCTGAGAGGAGCCACAGGCTCACCTGTGCTGTTTAGCAGCAACTAGGCACAGGTGAGCTCAATCTGCACACTGTTAGTGCTCTTATAACTAGGAGCGGAGGAGGAAGAACATCACTCTGTCTGTCTGCTGTGCTACCAGCCAGACCTGTTCCCCTGTCTTCATCAAGTACACTGTCTACACTGAGTTATTCTTTAATGCCATGTGTTCCGTTGTTCACCTTATAACTAATTATTTTTCATTTTATTTGATTTGATGATTAAGATGATTGAGTAGATGCAACATGTTGTCGGGACCCAGCATCTGGCTGGTTTCAAGTGACCTCATGACCTCAGTAACCTGATCCTTGACCACAGGACTCATCTCAGCTCTCATTGGCTACAGTAACATTTCACCCAGAGGTGTGAAATTCACACAGAACAAAACCAGAGGAATGTCCTTTGTTCCTCCTCTTTCGACTCTTTGCTCTTCACCTCCTGACACAAGCTGACCAGCTCTGGAGGTGACCCACAGCTCTTTCTTCTCATCTGCTCATCTCTCCTGACGTGTGAGAGGTGAGCTGCTGCGCTCTCTCTGCTCTTCATCTCCTCAACCCAGGCTGACCTGGTTGAGGTGAACGGCTCTCAAGTCCAGAACTTGCAATGGTCTGTTAGGAAACAGACATAGCCACAAGGAACCAAATGGCAGACGACGCGAGTGCTCTGCCCTTTTCACCAGCTAACTTCAAGCTATCAAGCTACTGGAGAGTTAGCACCAAGCTAACAGCAAAGACGACCTCTTTGACTTGGAACCACAACTTCAACACATGGAATCACAAACCCTTTTCTTCCATGGATTGGTAACGTACTGGGCCTTAGCATTAGCAATCGCACACGGCTGAGCAAGACTGTCCAACTTTGATTTCTAGAAAGTACTTGTATTGATTTGGTTTAATGTTATTCATTGAGTTTGACTGTGGTGATTTATCTGTATTTGATTTTTGGGTAACTGGCTTCGCCACATCTGATGTGTTTAGTTTATGCTTCACATAGACAAGGTCTTGCATGCAACTAACCATCTTTTCTAACCCACTGCATATCTAACACACATAAAGATCACATACAGAAACTGTGAATTAGTTAAACATAAACATACAGCTTCAGATAATCTTAACCCCACATCACCCCCCTCTCTGTCCTTCTTCTCAGAAGAACAAAGAGGTCATATGGTGACATGCTGATGGTCATCTTTGATTCAGTCATCTTTGTAGTTTTACAGTGCCCGCCATTTTGTTTGTAGGCCATACAGACATTTTGAGACAAGAACCCATCTTGTCCCCCCCCCCCCCCCCCCCACCCCCCCCTCTCTCTCTTTCTCACACACACACACACACACACACACACGCACACTGTGTTTGGTTTGTTTAGTTTAGTTATTTAGTTAGATTAATATTGTGTTTTAAACCGTTATTATCTTGTAAATAAATGATTGTGGAATATACATGCTGGTCTCTTTAATGTTGCACAAGAGTGAATAATGCCAACCTCTGCTATGTCAAGAACTCCGATATCCTTCAACCTTTACTATCTATTTTGGTTATAGTTATTAATTTAATTATTAATCAACGTTCCAAATTGATAGTTTAGCATATATAATGAGACTATATTAACGTTTTGGTCATTGGTCCCTGATTCCAGGGTGGTGCCCTGTTTATTATTGATGTTTATTGATAATCTTTATTAATATTAATAATTCTATTATTATTTATTAATTAATTTGCTAATAACCAAAACCTACCAAAGTAGAACCCCTACAATGTTTACCATTGGCAGAGCATTTTGGCAAATTTTTCTTGGGTGCTACCCACATAATCAGCTGTGCTGCTCATCCCACAAATCCATGATCCTTACAAGTTGGACATCATTGTGAAGGTAAATAAACAGGCTTTCCAACCATGTAAAATACAATGCCAATTAACATTGTAACAACAGAGAAATAATCCACCAAACACAAGTTTCCGAACTTTTTTTCCCAGTTTATACATATGTCGCGAAAGTTTATCAGCGTTGAGATTCTCCCGCTGTCATCACTGACGTTGTTGCTGCCGTATTCATTCCTAGATGGAGTGTTAATGGAGCAGCTACAATGTTAGCATAGCCTGGCACTGATCCATCTGAACTCCATTCAGAAAACAAGCATTTTAAAAGTTGTTTGCTTGTTGTGTTGCAGACAGACTTGACAAAGCATGAATTCGGTCTTTTTACAAATCGACATCATAACGTCGTTATTCCGGCATCATTTTGATCCGTTTATTGCAATTAAATCACAGCACAGTCTGTTTATTTTGGGTTCACACGCAGTAGCGACGTGTGGCTTGCTAGATAGTCAGTTCAATGGCACTGTATGTGAACTTAGACAAGAGGGCGGTTGGTTTTCTGACATATCTGGGACTTTCACAACATGTACAAAGCAGCAACACTGGTTCCATGGCTGGTGGAGGAAATGGAGGAAAGCGAGGCAAAAATTTGCTTGGCGCTTGGTGTGAATGCACGGTAACACAATACGAAGCACAACATAACGTAACTTAAACGATCATAAACAATAGCACATGCACAACAACAGCACTATGTAATGATACATTGAACCGCTGACACGCTCCCCAGAAAACCTAAACACAGAACTGTTCTCTGCCTTTTCAATTTGAAAGAGCAACGGCCAATGAGGAAACTCCAACAGTCGGCCGACCAATCCTGTAACTTCATCACTCAGTCAGTCAGTGACAGACTTTTGCATTTGTAGGGCTGGCCCTCTGCGGTTCAGCCAAAAAAGCTTTGGAAACAAGTAAGTTGGACCTTGTGTTGAGAGCTTTTTGTCAAACAAAAATCTGCATGTTCATTGAAAACATTTCCGTATGCTGACTTTAACATGCACAGTACAGCCTCCCAGATGTGCAAGCATGGATGTAGACTCCACTATTTCTATATGTTTGATAATGAAGCATCATGTCAAACGACAGCTTTGTACTTTTTGGTAGGCATTAGTTAGGTTTATTCAGGTTTACAGTATTGCTTTGAGGCTTAACATGTCTAGAACCTATCACTGTGCTAAACTTGAGAATAATATTGATCCTCTAATCTAAATCTGGGTAATATTCCGGTCAGACACTTGATTTAAAATGATGTTAAAAGCTATATGTAACCTCAACACCTAGATATTATTTACAAAGAACCTGCAGCATCACTCATGACATACACTAGTGGGCATTATTTGAGATGAGAAGGGAAAAGCTTTTGCTCCACTACTTCCACTTCCAGAACTGCATGCACCTCACATTTCCATTGTCTGTATTGTCTCTGTGCTGTGTGTTCTAAATTGTGAAAACCTGGGCTTGCTTTATTTCTCGCAGTCCAATCTAATGAGCATCATCTCTGTCTAGGGATGCTGGCTGAGGCTCTCAAAGTCTCCTTTTGTGTAGCTGGACAGGTGTCTAACTGGATGATGAATGACCCTGTTCTCCCCACATAATTGGCTCCTTGCTGTTTGGCCTTAGACTGGCTGCATGGTCTGCTGGGCAGGCCACCTCCATCTGTCAATCACCAACCTGCTGCTGCCGGGCTGGACCTCTGATACAGCTATGCTAATGCACAGTCCTCACGCCCCATTGGCTGAAACAACGCTGGTCCAAGCTAATCCATTAAAACTGTGACAGTAATAATCTCCCCCCGAACACAGGGTTCCCAGTGTGCTAAACGTTATTTGACCGTTCCTGTCACGTTGGCGCTGCCAGGCACACCGGCGAGGTGATGGATGAGCCTGGCCCCGGCCCACTCATTCATCACCTGCTGACTTGTGTTTGTGTGCTCTATCAATAATGAATGATTTCTTTGATTTGTGATTAGTTTCATTTAAGACTTGTCCTCCCACGTTCATATTCCTGTTTGAACTGGTGAACTCATTTGTGGGTGAAAGCCGTTTCTTTCCTTATTCATACAAAGATAAGACTGTTTTTGATAGGAGTAGAGTTTTATGTGATGCTAAATGGACTTGCATTTATATATCTCCTTTCTAGTCTTCTGACCACTCAAAGCTCTTTACACTACATGTCAGCATTCACACATTCACACACACATTCACACACACATATTCACACACTGATGGCAGAGGCTGCCATGCAAGGAGCCAACCTGCCCATCAGGATTTAATCTAAATACTCATTCACACACCGATGGCTCAGCCTTCAGGAGACATTTGAGGTTAAGCGTCTTGCCCAAGGAAACTTCGACATCTGGACCGGAGGAGCCGGGGATCGAACCACCGACCTTACGATTGGTGGACGACCCGCTCTTCCTCTGAGCCCACAGCCACCGTTAATAATGCCAAGTGGACTGGCATGCCAAGTGGGACTGGCGTATGTGTTTCTGTGTGGAGTGATGGCGCTGGCTCGTCTGTGATGATGTAATTAGTATCAAATGGTCTCACCTGACAAGACCAAATACACAGTTTGAGCACTCTGGAGCACCCCCCTTTAACTCCAGCAGTTTATTTTGCTTTCTCTTTCAGCAGCTGTGGACGGACGGATCACGCTGTTCCCTTCATAGATTCACAATATATATATTCATTGGTCTTTTCATCACGGAGTGTTCGACACTGTGCCTAAACAAGCCTTCCATTTCTGTCCCCATCAGCCTGTGACTGACCTGAGAGCCTGACTGTTTGTGACAGATACAGCCAAACACAGCAGTCTGCTAATCAAAGGTCGTATGGACGTTCTGAGAGTTTAACCTGACCTTTAATTTCTCATTAGTTTATGCTGACATACAATATCTTATTTGTCAACGCTTAGTCAAGGCACAGCATTCCACATGTGGGAGTAAGTCAGTAACATAGATTCAGTTCAAGCTACAGTATGTTATGATGTTATGTATATTCTTTAAATCAACCTTAGTCACGGGATGCAAAATGTCCAGAATCAGAATCACTTCAGTTAAAATGTTAGAGACAGATAAATACAATAATTATATTCACTTAAGCTTCAGTAGGCAACAATTTTTTGGCATCATTGGGTAAAAATCTCAAAATAACCTTTCAGCATAGTGTAATTCAAGTGTTCTGAGAGAAAAACTAGACTTCTGCTCCTCCCTCATGGCTCTGTTTTCAGGCTTTAGAACATCTAGCCTGTGACGGGAGACTTTGACCAATCACAGGTCATTTCAGAGATCTCTTTGGACATCCGTAACAAAGTCTCTTGTTACGATGAACACTGGCTGAGAGTGCTGAGCGAGTTTGGACTTCAACGCCCCTATAGGCCCAAGAAATCCGCGGCCACACCTGGATTAACATCTGTGAAGAAACACCGAAAGCGGTGTGACAGGACGCGGAAGCGGGGCAAGGCGGAGGAGTCCATGCTAGCTAACCGCCTAATACACAAGCCGGCAGTGCCTACACTCATGCTGACAAATGTTCGCTCCCTCTGACAACAACAATGACTACAATCAGACTGTGGAGAGCTTCCCAAAGCAGCGTGAGGGACTGCTGTGTCTCAGTTTTCACAGAGATTTGGCTAAAAGAGAACACTCACGGACGCTGCGATTCAGCTGGAGGGGCTAACGCTAACACAGAGCGGACAGAGTAGCTCGCTACCCCAGCAAGCTAAGAGGAGGCGGCCTAGACATGTACATTAACAAATCGTGGTGCCAGGTGCCGTGGTGGTCTCCACTCACTGCTCACACACGTAGAGCTAATGACTGTAAAATGACGACCATTCTACATGCCGCGGGAGCTGACGGCAGTCATTATAATGGCTCTCTATGTACCACCGAGCGCCAACGAGAAGGAGGCTAGACAGAGCTCTACAACAACATCAGCGAGCAGCAGATGGATCATCCGATGCCTTCTTTACAACAGCTGGAGATTTTCAACAGCAAGTCTCAAATCTGCTTTGCCCAAATTCTAGCAGCATGTGAATATTGCAAACTATGGGAAAGAACACTCTAGACCCTCGTATAGAGCAGCCCCCCTCCGGCATATTGGCAAATCTGACCACCTGGCTGTTACGCTCACACCAGCATACAGACCAAGGGTGAAACAGGACAAGCCAGTGGTCAGAGAAGTCAGAACGTGGCACCAGGAAACTACTTCAGCACTGCAAGACTGTTTTGTAACCACACAGTGGGACATTTTCAGAGAGGCGCAACATATGACAGCGTTACCGACCTACAGGAATATACAGAGTCCATCATTGGCTACATTAATAAATGTATGGATGATGTGACAGTGATCAAAACCATCAAGAGGCATGCCAACCAGAAACCGTGGCTAAATGGGGAAGTCTGTTCACTGTTGAGAGCCCGTAATGCTGCATTTAAATCTGGTCTGCCACTATCTATCCTACTGGTCAGTCACTATCCTACTGGCAGTCACTATCCTACTGGTCAGTCACTATCCTACTGGTCAGCCACATCCTACTGGTCTGCCACTATCTCATATTGGTCAGTCACTATCCTACTGGTCTGCCACTATCATACTGGTCAGCCACTATCGTACTGGTCTGCCACTATCATACTGGTCAGCCACTATCCTACTGGTCAGCCACTAATCCTACTGGTCTGCCACTATCATACTGGTCAGCCACTATCCCTACTGGTCTGCAACTATCATACTGGTCAGCCACTATCTACTGGTCAGCCACTATCTACCTACTGGTCAGTCACTATCCTACTGGCAGTCACTATCCTTCTGGTCTGCCACTATCATACTGGTCAGCCACCTACTATCCTACTGGTCTGCCACTATCATACCTGGTCAGCCACTATCCCTACTGGTCTGCCACTATCAATCTGGTCAGCCACTATCTATCCTACTGGTCTGCCACTATCTATCCTACTGGTCTGCCACTATCATACTGGTCAGCCCACTATCCTACTGGTCTGTCACTATCATACTGGTCAGCCACTATCCTACTGGTCTGCCAACTATCATACTGGTCAGCCACTATCATACTGGTCAGCCACTATCATACTGGTCAGCCACTATCTATCCTACTGGTCAGTCACTATCCTAATGGTCAGTCACTATCCTACTGGTCTGCCACTATCATACTGGTCAGCCACTATCCTACTGGTCTGACACTATCATACTGGTCAGCCACTATCTATCCTACTGGTCTGCAACTAGCTATCCTACTGGTCTGCCACTGTCATACTGGTTAGCCACTAATCCTACTGGTCTGCCACTATCATACTGGTCTGCCACCTATCTACCCTACTGGTCTGCCACTATTCCATCCTACTGGTCTGCCTTATGGCTCTGGCATCATGCAGAAACACTCACAGGCACCTTTTTCCTGGCCGGATAGCTGACTGGAGGTGTTTGTTGTGAACAGAGGATGCAGGGTACCACACAGTGATGGAGGAGGTGAGGACACTCTCTCAATGTGGCTCTGCAGGACTTGCGGGCGGTGGTGGGATGTTAATCTTACAGAGATGTCGAGGAAGAACATCCTCTGGTGAGCTGCTTGATGACATGAGATGAGTGTGGTAACTTAACAGACTCCACCACCTCTACAGCTGTGTTGATGATGAGTAGGGAGGATGTGAAGGTGTGTTTTACAGAAGTTTTGAATTGATTTGTGCAATTCACATTTTGATCTAGGTTTTATTTGTATGTGCTACTGTAAAGGCAAACTGGTTCCATTGTTAATAAAAATCACACTTTGTATAGTGTTATGAATGGCTTTAGTAAGGATAATGATCATCTACTAATGCTTCATAGATATCAATTTATGAACCATTATTAAGGACAACTTGTGCAGGTTATCCTCAAGCATGACACTCGGCTTAGTTTTAATTAGAGGAGCAGGGTAACTATAGTAACTGCTGCCATTATCTTCTATCCCTCCCTTTATTTCTCTGACTTTAGCTTTTTTTCTCCATAACTCCCGACATGTTATTGTTGTTCTGTCTGTATGCAAAATCTGCTGATGCCTTTTTCAAGCCTCCTCAATAAAAGTCAAATATAATAAAGGCCTCTGAATGGAACTTAACAGTCCTTTTTTGCCCCCTGTACCCTGGCGGTGAAGTCCATCAGATAAGGAGGAGGGAAGGAGGGTGGGGTTGGTGGGTGGGGGCAGCAGGGTCAGGGCAGAGATGTGCTAACTATAGTGTGAAGGACTGTCACAAAAGCGGGACAACTGTGGGCAACCAAAAATGTCAGGTGAAGAACCTGGGACGACAGTGTCACTTTTGATTCAAGAGCAGAGGCCAGTTCTGCAAGTTCAGTGTCCAGCGTGCCTGTCCGAAATCCTCCTCTGTCTTCTCCCTAATCTGAAGGAAAACACTTCTATCCAGAGCCAGATGGACAGAGCTGCAGGGGAAGAAGGGCCCGGCTGACAGAAATACCCATTTCTTTGTGAAACTAAGGGAGTGGGACACTAGATGGGTTTTCCATCCACTGGATTTATGCACATTTTCAATTTGCACATAAAAATGCAGAAAATTTGAAAATAATCTCTTCATTTTGCAATGAAGTTATGCTTGGCTGAGCTGGAAACATTGGTGTATTGATAAAAGCAATAGAAATAGAAACTAGCGAGTAAATCATGACTGACATGAAGCATGTGACTTAAACGTCCACTGAATCGTCCACCCCCGTGAGAAAACAGCAGCAGACACAACTGAACACAGGTGAGGTGAACACAGTTTTGTTATGGTGAAACTTGGCCTGTATTCTAATTAGGACTGATAATGATAATGAGGATATGGAATGTATTTATGTGCGAGAGCTGTCACTGTCACTTTTTATTAAAGATAATTATTAATATCAATAAAAATAATATGAATACATTATTAATATATATCTTAATCATAACAGGGCACAGAATTATATTATTACATAAGCTCAAAACGGCATTAAAAAGACTGTTTTAGGTATGCCAGGATGCAGAAATCTTTCAAACACCATTTTAGAATAGGAGAAAAAACACATTTAAAGTGCATGTGATTATCATAAAGTGGGCATGTCTGTAAAGGGGAGACTCGTGAGTACCCAGAGAACCCATTTACATATCTGGAGGTCAGAGGTCAAGGGACCCTTTTGATAATGGCCATGCCAAGTTTTTCCCGCCAAAATAACTTGGAAAGCGTTATTAGTCTCCTCCTCTGACAAGCTAACATGACATGGTTGGTACATAGTTTCATATCTGTTACCTTCACTAGAGCTCTACAAGTGAGCTGCTACAGCTTCTGAATGACAGTAAAGTCAGTCAGGATTACTGCTATCAGGTTCACAACATTACCATTCCAATTAGAATCTGGACAAATGTATCTGATAATGTCATTGCACCGATGGCTTTATATAGAAGTGAGATCTGGGGCCCACTCAGTAGATTAGAGCATGATTCATGGGGACAAACCCAATAGAATCTGTGGAGAACGTTCAAAGGAACACACCAATTATGCCCTGCCGAGCAGAACTGGGACGTTTCACATCGCTATTAAAATACAAAACGGGCCAGTAACATTTGGACACATCTAAATTCAAGTCCAAAAGACACACTCCCATTCAAAGCACTAAAAACCCTAAGAGCTGTCCCCCTGAAAACAGTCCCAAAGCTACCCAGCTCCCATCAGCACTGATTTAAAACAACATGAATCAGTCCAAAGATCTACATTTAGAACACCGGAGAAATGAAACACGAACCCAAGTAGACTAAATAGTTATCTGACTCTAAACAGAGAATATGAAGGGCTGAGTATCTGCTCTCTGTTGGAGATAGGAAGCGGAGACTGATTCCTGACTAAATACAAGCTCAGTGTCATCAATAGCTGTAGAAACAGGGAAGACACAGACTGGCTGGCTGCCCACAGAGGAGGTACACACAGAGGTCCTCCTCCAATGTGAGAAGTCTCTTTACTAACAGATTATAGCAAAGAAAATACAGACTTCCAAATGTAAACCCCAGAGAGAAGCTGTCAGGAGGTGACGGGACAGCAGCTCATCTGGCAGCGAAGGGTACATGGAAGGAGCCAACCTGCCATCAGGATCTAAATACTCATTCACACACTGATGGCTCAGCCCTCAGGAGCTATTTGGGGTTCAGTATCTTCCCAAGGACACTTTGACATGTGGACCGGAGGAGCCGGGGATCGAACCACCGGCTTTCCGATTGGTGGGTGACCCGTTCTACCTCTCAGCCACAGCTACTCCAAAATATGTATCTGCCTGCGACAGCCTCAAAATGAATGATCTGCATATTATTTGTACTTGTATTATATTGTATAGCAATCAAAGAATGAATTGCATCTGTATAATATACGACCTCCATATGACATCTGTATATTCAATATGTAATATGTGTAATATTCTGCAAACAGCTGCGGCTCAGACGTTTCTTAGAGCGGGTCATCCAAGATACTGAAACCCAAACTGCTCCTAAAGGCTGATCCATCGGTGTCTGAATGAGTGTTTAGATCAGATCCTGATGGGCAGGTTGGCTCCTTGCATGGCAGCCTCTGATGTCAGTGTATGTATGTGTGTGTGAATGTGTGAATGCTGAATGCTTTGAGTGATCAGAAGACAATAAAGGATGTACTATATATAAATAAAGTCCATTTTACTATTCAGATTGCTTTCAGAAACAACCTGTTTTTTTTTCATGTCATTAAAGGGACTGTTTGTAAGATTCAGAATTGTCTTGTAACAGCGACACCTGTGGCTGTTAAGTCAACGAAAGTCAGTGTCGGGCTCGCGCTTTGTGCTCTGCTCTACATAAACATGAACGAACATCGCTCAAAACAGTGAGGAGACATGTCAGCTAAAAGCACGATATCACTCTATATTTCAGCTGCTTGGCAGTAATGTTAGCTGACCAGACGAAGGTCTCTCCATGAATCAATGCTGATCTCTTAGTGTTGGCTTTTCCTGCCTCAGCTTCCCGACCGCTGGCCGGAAGGGAACAGTGGAGACATCGGAGTTTTGGTCAGACACGATAACGTTTCTCTCTGCGGAGCCCCGTCACTTCACAAGACACGGGAAACCTCTGTTGGTCTGGAGGAGCTGCAGCAGTTATTTCTGTACAAATGTCCACTGTACATTCACTAGATATTCTCAGAGCTAAACTAAACTCTTCTGCAGTGTGGAGTGTGCGCACATGAACGTGAGGTGGAGCGAGCTGAGTGAAGGCAGGCAGAGGAGCAGGAGTACAGCAGAGGACTACGGTCCTGGAGACCAAAGCTACGGTCTCCCATGCGTCCTCCGACCGCGGCAACACTGTTTAACAGACGGGCTTCACTAGATACACCAAGAGTTTTGTGCTTCCGTGTAGTTTGTGTTGGAGTCTGAGTCTGAACAGCGTAGCCACGCGTGCTCAACATACACCGACCCGGGTGATTTATATGTGTAAGAAGTTACAAACTGAAGCTGAACTGGAAAGCGAAAATTTGAAAAAAAAAATATTGAGAGATGCACAGCAACAACAATAATAATACAACAGCTATAGGCTAATAATAACCGTAGTGGTGGATATAAGGGAATGATTGTTCAGTGTCACCTGGATGCCACACAGCTTTTTCATATTTAATTTATTCAGTTGTTCTTTTGTAGTTTCTAAATTCAAGCCTTCTCTCCAAGGAGTGAAATGGGGCTGGGGCTATTGTTTGGCTTAAAAATGTCAAATTTAAATATATTGAGTGTTTATGGAATCGGCCATTTTCATGAAGAACATGGAAGACATGCAGAGTGTCTACAGCCTGGTAATACATTACCATGACACAGTTTAGAAGAGAGAAAAGTGGAGCTTATGATCAAACGCTTACTGCTTCAAATGTGACCGACTGTACCTATAGCATATAATATAATATACAATATATATATATAAATATATATATATAAATATATATATATATATATATATATATATATATATATATACTGTACCTGTAGGTTGTGTGCACAATGATTTCCTGTGCAATGAGGATTATTAGTGACATTTTAGGTGTGCTCACTTTCAGTTTAACCGCCAATTGTTATGACTGACAGAAATGGACACATCTATCTCCTTTAAACTCAGCCAAGCAACCTATTTCACATGATAATAATAAACTACTGCAAGAAACAACCATCATAGCAAAATGTTAACTTAACATCATTAGTTAGGTAATTAATGTCATCTGAAGAAAAAACCCCAGATATCATTTATTTCAGGAAAGTTACAGTTAATTAGCTTATTGTGTTAAAATGAAAATAGACAGAGCAGGTGAGGAAATGTGAGGACTGTCTCCTTCACCATGACTGACAGAGTGATCAAATGATCAATGATATGACAATGAACAACGGTCATGTGTGACTGTGTGGCCCTGAAGAGTTTATATGATATAATTTATAGTGACTGTTTTCTTAATTATATGAACGTTTTTCATTTCCTATGGTTGCCTCTATACAATATCATATTTTTTTTGGAGTTTATAGTGACCTTTTTGTAGTTAGTTTAACAATAATCCTGTAATAACACAATGTATAAATGTCATAAGAAGTCAAATGTATCTGAATGATTGTACTTGTTTTGATATTTATGATATTCCTGCTATGGTATAATAATGTCTAATAACTCCAGGCCGTGCTGCTGTTGTTAGGAGGGATTGTGGGTAAAAAGCAGAGTTTGTGCATCATGTTATATTCCTGCTATGGTATAATAGTCTGCTGTTGTTAGGAGGGATTGTGGGGTAAAAGCAGAGTTTGTGCATCATGTTCTGCAGCTTTCTGCAGGAGCTCTGACCATATTTCAAACGGAGAGGCGCGTGGTTTCCGGCAGCCTCACAACGCATTTTATCTTCAGTCTGCAGTCGGCAGGCTGAATGAATCAGGCCTGTTAGACCGGGATGCCTCTTTATATGTGCTACTATTTACCTCTCTGTTGCTGAGAAGAAGATGAAGAAGATGAAGAAGAAGATGAGGAAGATGAAGAAGATGAAGGTAATTTACAGAAGAAATGTCCGTTAGTCGCGTTAACGGATCCCGTTCAGAGGAAGCTGCAGCAGCCGACTGTTTTCTGCAATCTAATAATGAACTGAAACATATCACAGGATGTGCACAGTGAATACACGCAGCGAGCAGAATATAAAGCAGCAGTGACATCCAATACAATAATAATACATTATAATAATAATGATAATAACATAATAATAATAATACAATAATACAATAACCCTGCAACCAAAAATAAAAGGTGATTCAGGAGTTCCGTTTGCCTGTTTGTATTCGATTGCATTAGACTATCTGTTTGTATTTCTTCAGGCAATATATAGGATTATTTATTTTATTTTATATTATTATTCCTTTTTATATTTTACCGTCGAAACAGCTGAAGTGGAACAGGATCTGAAACGGAGCCGAGAGAGGGCCGGTACACACCGAGGCCTCAGCTCCGTCTAACCTGGCCTTAAACATCACCACAGAACATTCTATTCTATTCTATTATTCTATTATTCTATTCTTTTCTATTCTATTCTATTCTTCTATTCTATTATTCTATTGTTCTATTCTATTATTCTATTCTATTCTATTCTATTCTATTAGATGCTTTTAGCAATTAGTCGATTTAAGGCAGCAGGTAAGTTTGTTCAGTGTTAATATTGAAAAGGTGAATAAGGCCGACAGGACGGTGGGACAAGACGGTGGGATAATAATATTAATATTATTATTATTATTATTAATAATAATAATAATAATAATAATAATAATAATAATAATAAATAATTTTCTAAATGATTATCAGAATCATATTTCTAATAATCATTTAGACAGTGTATAAAGTGAAATCATCCGGATTGGACCGTATGAAGCAGGAGATAATTTCGGTGGATTATTGTGTAAGGAAATGAATATTTATTAATAATCATATTTATTCATTGAGGCCTCTCCAGCTTCCCTCGTTCCAGGCTGACAGTGATAGATGTCCGGGCTCCGGGCCTCCGGGCTCCGGGCCTCCGGGCTGCGGGACTCCGGGCTCCGGGGCTGCGGGCCTCCGGGCTGCGGGGCTCCGGGCTCCGGGGCTGCGGGCTCCGGGGTCTTTTTATTTATTCTTCTAGTTTCTGGATTTATTTCTTTTCTCCTGCAGATGTAGAAAAAAAACTGGAATATATATATATATATATAATATATATACATATATATATATATATATATATGTATATATATATATATATATATATATATATATATACATATATATTATATACTGTATATATATTAAAACAATGTGTCTCATGTTTCATGTCCGTAGAGCTCCGTGTGTCTCTGTCCCTGTCTCCAGGCCGGGCCAGGCCAGGCCGGGCCGGACCAGGCCATCCATCACTGCTGTCACCATCAATCGAATAACGCGAGACAACTGCAATCCCGTCTCATATCGAACCGGAGCGGCTACGTGAGCTGCTCCACCAACTCCTTCCTCCACCGCCCACACTGACCTTTCTCTGGGGTGGACCGGAAATCTTCTGCTCTTCACATTAAAACACCGCTCAACCCTTCTATTCGGTGCTCTTCCTCCAGTAACTCTTTATATTTCAAAAATGGAACTGAAACGCCATCAAGTCATGTTCCCTATTTATAATACCACAGGTAGCCTGTAGAGTCATGTTCCCTATTTATAATACCACAGGTAGTCTGTAGAGTCATGTTCCGTATTTATAATACCACAGGTAGCCTATAGAGTCATGTTCCCTATTTATAATACCACAGGTAGCCTATAGAGTCATGTTCCCTATTTATAATACCACAGGTAGCCTATAGAGTCATGTTCCCTATTTATAATAAACTCAGGTAGCCTATTAAAGTCATGTTCCCCTATTTATAATACCAAGGTAGCCTATAGAGTCATGTTCCCTATTTATAATAAGACAGGTAGCTATAGAGTCATGTTCCCCTATTTATAATAAGACAGGTAGGAGTAAAACAGGAGAGAGAGGTGCAGTGCATGAGAAACACAAACAAGCATTCAGATGATTTGATTTTAATTTAAAAATATTGGTTGAAGTTGAGATGAAGAAAACATGTGAGTGGTAAAAAGCTCCCTCTAACGTCTAGTGATCACAGGCGAAGACATGGATAGAACAGCTAAATAATCTATACAGCACAACAATTACAACTCTCATCATTTCTCTTAAAACATATTCACAGTGTTTTTACTTTTGTCCTGTAAAGGATGTGTGTGTTTGTGTGTGTGTGTGTGTGTGTTTCCTTTATACCAATATGATTCGGAGGGGATGGCCAGGGGTTATTTCAGGTTTGGGGTTTGGGGGGGAGGAGGGGTAAAGCTTTACTTGAAAAATAAGAAAAGAGAAAAAGAGTCTTCCCCGTGTATAAAAATAAATAAATAATTTAAAAGAAAGGGGCCGAGGTGTCCGACTGCTTTTCTTCACTAGGAAGTCTCTGTTCACTTAACAGTCACAGTTTGTCAGCGGCCTCTGGAGCAGAGCTTCGGCGTTTCCATGGTGATGATCCTTTTACGCGTGCACCGTGCGGGCTCGGGCTATAGGTGAGGTGGGAGTGGTCGAGTGGGTGTCCGGTCAGGTGGGTTCGATGTGGCGGCTGCAGAGGCAGCTCCGGTACTGAGCTCCACGGCCAGATGAAGAAGATCCCTGAGCCAACCACGGAGGCCTGGACACACAGAGGACAGAGGGACACACACAGGACAGAGGGTTAGGTAGGACTTGACTGGCCAACACTAAGCACCGCACCGCACCGCACTGCACTGCACCGCACTACACCACAACACAACACAACACATTACACCGCACCACAGCACAGGACAGAGGGCGAGGTAGGACTTAACTGGCCAACACACCGCACCGCACTGCACTACAACAATCACACTGCACGCAATACCACCACAATACACCGCACTACACCATAACATACCGCACCGCACTAAACCACAACACACTGCACCGCACTACACCACAATACACCGCACTACACCACACCACACCACAACACACCGCACTACACCACAACACACTGCACCGCACTACACCACAATACACCGCACTACACCACAACACACCACACCGCACTACACCACAACAAACCACACTACACCACAACAAACCACACTACACCACAACACACCACACTACACCACAACACAACACACCGCACTACACCACAACAAACCACACTACACCACAACGCACCGCACTACACCACAACACACCGCACTACACCACAACAAACCACACTACACCACAACACACCACACTAACACCACAACAAACCCACACTACACCACAAACACACCGCACTACACCACAACAAACCACACTACACCACAACACACCGCACTACACCACAACAAACCACACTACACCACAACACACCGCACTGCACTGCACCACAACACACCGCACTACACCACAACACAACACACCGCACTACACCACAACAAACCACACTACACCACAACACACCACACTACACCACAACACAACAAACCACACTACACCACAACGCACCGCACTGCACCACAACACACCGCACTACACCACAACACACCACACTACACCACAACACACCACACTATACCACAACACAACACACCGCACTACACCACAACAAACCACACTACACCACAACGCACCGCACTGCACCACAAACACACCGCACTACACCACAACAAACCACACTACACCACAACAAACCACACTACACCACAACACACCGCACTACACCACGACACACCGTACTACACCACAACACACCGCACTACACCACAACACACACCGCACTACACCACAACACACCGCACTACACCACAACACAACCGCACTACACCACAACACACCGTACACACCACAACACACCGCACCGCACTACACCACAACACACGCACTACACCACAACACAACACACCACACTGCACCTTTTCCCTCACAATCCTAAAACTCTACTCCTTTTTTACATATAGAAATGATTATTGATTGATTGACTATTATTATTATTATTATTATTATTATTCTTATTATTATATCTTCCGTAATGTTGCATTGTAAATGAACCTCTTCCAGATATTCTCTCCCCAGACATGTGAACGTGAGCTGTGCAGTATATAGAGCAGCATATGGTGGAGTCAGCTGTATTGTGCAGCAGAGAGAGTCAAACAGTGCAGATCCAGTCATGTATTGGATAATGGGTTAAATGTTATGGCTCGGGCTTTATCGTGCATGGAAAACGCTCATATTACTCCAAAACCACGGCTCTCCTCCTTCCTGCGGTCTGAGGAGATTTACTGCCGCAGTCAGCAGATGATCTCGCTGCAGATCAAATTAGGGGAAGCAAAAACATCCGGCTCTACTGAGCTATTACTGTAACTAGTCAATGATCATTCAATGAGAAATAATGACATTAAATACTCTTCAAAAAATACTGTATATAGGCAGCATTTCTTCAGGTTGAGAGCATGATGTTTCTATGCAGATGTAT
Organism: Sebastes umbrosus; assembly: GCF_015220745.1. Taxonomy (NCBI): domain Eukaryota; kingdom Metazoa; phylum Chordata; class Actinopteri; order Perciformes; family Sebastidae; genus Sebastes; species Sebastes umbrosus. The sequence continues at coordinate 28,408,827 of NC_051286.1, read as the reverse complement.
TATTTTATTTATGTTTCAGATGAAGCATCACAATCTGCTCTTTGAACTTCATTAGCAAAGCCGGGGGACTTATCAGACAGGGAGGAGGGGGGGGGCTGTGTTGAGGAAAAAAATGAAGCAAATGCAGCTCCTATTTACATATAAAGAGCTCTATTAATCAAGGTAAGTGTCATTACAGCGTGGCTCATTGAGCAGTGGAGAGTGGGTGTTAAATAAAATTCTCTGTGCTCGGGTGCCTCCGGCCGGCGATACATCTTGATTTGAGAACTGTCAGTGGGAGGGGGGGGGGGGGGTACCCCGGTTCTTAATCAGATAGCCAGAAGAGATGGAGGGAGAGGAGGATAGAGCGATGGAGAGGAAAAGAGAAGAGATGGAGGGAGAGGTAGATAGAGCGATGGAGAGGAAAAGAGGAAGAGATGGAGGGAGAGGAGGAACTAGAGCGATGGAGAGGAGAAGAGAAGAGATGGAGGGAGAGGAGGACTAGAGCGATGGAGAGGAAAGAGAAGAGATGGAGGGAGAGGAGGACTAGAGCGATGGAGAGGAAAAGAGAAGAGATGGAGGGAGAGGAGGATAGAGCGATGGAGAGGAGAAGAGAAGAGATGGAGGGAGAGGAGGATAGAGCGAAGGAGAGGAAAAGAGAGAGATGGCGGGAGAGGAGGACTAGAGCGATGGAGAGGAGAGAGAAGAGATGGAGGGAGAGGAGGACTAGAGCGATAGAGAGGAAAAGAGAAGAGATGGAGGGAGAGGAAGATAGAGCGATGGAGAGGAGAAGAGGAAGTGGTGAGGAGACAGAGGATGGAGATGAATGTGTTTTCCCACTCTGTTTTTTTTAAATTATTTTTTGTATCCACAGTCACAGACAGACTATATACTCTATATACTCTATATACTCTATATACTATAATACTCCATAGAGCAGGTAGCAGAATCTCTACTAGATTCCAAACAGCTAAAAACCATCACAGTTTAGGACTTCATTCTGGGGGGGGAGGGGAATAATGAATCTATTGAAACTAGGGATGCACCGATACCGATACCAGTATCCGGTATCGGGTCTGATACTGTGCTCATGTACTCGTACTTGCAAAACGGCTCCGATACAACGGCACCGATACCACTTTACAGCAGCATGACGTTAACATCTCGTCACCATCTTTCAGGTCCTATCGCACGCACTCACGCTCCACCTCCCCGACGTTGTGGGCGAGACGGGCCGGTTGTGCGCCCGACCCCACTGGGCCGGGATCCCACCTCAGCCGGCACATGCCGGCCCTCACCTTCATTGCGCCACGGGGTTTTGCTTGCACCCTCTGACACACGCGCGCGTTAGACTCATTGGTCCGTGTTTCAAGACGGGTCGGGTGGGTTGCCGACATCGCTACAGACCCCTGGTGCCTTTTACGTGGGCCGCGCCCTTCGCTGGCGGCACGACGCAGTGGGGACTGGTGTTACACATGAAGACAGACAAAGACTGGACTACTTACTTCACCCTGTTTTTCCAGGCTTGCCTCAGTGGAGCGGATTTACATGTAGTGCCACTGCCCGTCCATGCCCATGTTCATACCCATGCCCCCCATCGGCCCTGAATGAGGAGTAAAAACAAGATGACAGTCCACTCAGAACATGGTAGAACTCTGTGGTTTCACAGAGACCATTATGATTTATTATGAACTGGCTTCAGCTTTGATGCTAACACAACAGATAAAAGTGCCGTTATCACAATTTCAATGTGGTAGAAACACATTTTCATCTTGTTCTTCTTTAGATATCATGTGAACACGTAAACTGCTTGCGTTGCGCCATCAAAAGTGAACATCACACAATACGAATCTGATTCAGATTCTGGATCAGATCCCTGTCATCTGAGTCACAAACCACATATCCCACCCTACTTCACACTGTCCTTTGAATGGGGCTGTGAGCTCAGCGTACAACTGGTATTCTTTTAAAAGTCCCATACCATGCTCATTTTCAGGTTCAAACTTGTATTTTGTATTTCTAATAGAACATGTTTACATGCTCTAATGTTCAAAAAACTCATTATTTTCCTCATACTGTCTGCCTGAATATACCTGTATTTATCCTCTGTCTGAAACGCTCTGTTTTAGTGCATTTCAATGGAATCGCGTTGCTAGGCAACAGCTTGGGTCCATGTTTACTTCCTGTCAGCTGATGTTATTTACATACACTGCAACAGGAAATAAACTGGGACATATTTAGAATGTTTACGTTTAAAACTGTAATGGTCTAAATATTGTATATTTGTGACTTCACAAATGGACAGAAATCCTGACGGCTTGTTTCAAATGCCCAATTTCTGAATACGGGCTGTGTGTATTTCTCCGTATATTGAGCTCTTTGATAGTTTAACAGTATTTATATAGCACTTTAGCCTGCTTTATAATATAAAAGACATGAAAATCTCACTTTTTATAATATGGGACCTTTAACAAAATCATGTAATTTATTTTACAAAAACAAAATATTTTCTTGTGTATTATAAATGTTCACAGAGTACTGAAAGATAAAATTGAGATGTTTAAATTACTAGGTTATGATTTTTTTGTGTGTGTGTTCATGACAAACTGGAACTTTATACTATATACAGCAGACAGATAGTAAGTTGTATGCTGATTTATGTAAAAGCAGAAAAATAATTTTAGCCTCATATAACATGCCATATTATCTCAGCATATTATCATATTGAAAAGGTTAACGTTTCCATGATGTCATGGCGTCTTTAGAGGTCATTCTGAGTTCACTATGAGTGAAAATAAACAGCTTCATCACATTTGTTTTCATTTGAATTCAAATCAGTTTGTCTTTAGGGACCCAGGCGCCGTGTTTCTGTCTCTTCTTTGACCCTTGGTAAACAGGAGAGGTTAAAGACTATTGGGCCAAAACACATCAGCCAAAGTAGACGTTCCCCTCATAGTGATCTCACCGACATGCTCCTGACAACAGAGGAATGCTAACTGTACAGAACATGGTTAGTCTACAACCGTCAGCACGGATTATTAGTGTGAACTTGGCCTGTCAGGCTATATGGATAACCTCTCGTGGCTACATGGATAACCTCTCGTGGCTACATGGATAAGCTCTCGTGGCTACATGGATAACCTTTCGTGGCTACTTTATAATATTAGTTTCTTCTCTTTTGGATTTTGGCTGTTTTTATTGGGCTACAGTCTAATATTACTCTGGTAATTTGTCGGTGTTCACTTAAGATGAGCTCAGCTGATGAGGTTATTTTTACCTCCAAAGAAATCTTGTGAACATTGTGCTCCTACAGAACCAACCCTCCTCTCGGACGTTGATATCGGACAATTCTGCAAAACTCCAGAATAACTTCCAATGACAATGTTTTTTTGTTTTTTTTATATCCAAGACCAACTCACTTAGTTCTCACAACTAAAGTATGGTTTAAAAATAAAAATGCTGTGGTTGGACATGTTACACCCCCATCCGCCAACCCCACCTCGACACCTTTGACATTCCTCCTCATTACATAAAGGACACACTATTCCTGCATTGGCATCAAACAATGCCACTGTGTAATCGTCATCATCATCATCGTCATCATCATCATCATCGTCTTTGATTTCAAAAGCTCTTCTGATCAACATGTGAAGCGACCAATCACAGACTGTTGCCTGTAGGCGATGCTATACAGTGTTTACTGTATGTACACACTTGAGCTGACCACAAGCACTGAATGATTCTAGAGATTCTGCCCTTGATGGTTTGATACATGTGTGGGAGATTGCTTACCTCCAGGTCGGAGACCCATATGCTGCTGCCCATCAAGAACAAAGCTTGCCATTGGCTGGCCATCTGGACTGTAAGCTGTACCCTGACTCACTGTGAGAAGAGAGGAGAAGCTATAATCACTCTGCTGCAAACCCAGACATGCTGCACACAAAGCCACCTTTTCATTTTGACCTCCTTCATGCAATTCCTACTCCAGAAGCCTTACATTAGGACTGACTCCTCTAATACATGATGTCATACTGTCTTTAACTCCTGTCGTCCACTCTGTAGATTTAACTCTGAATTGAATGAAGTTCTATCACTAAAACAGTACAGTTTGCATTTAGTTTCATTCTGATCCGTCTATAGAATGAAGGAAGTATTTCATCCATTGAACACTCGGATGAACTGCAGCTTTTACCTGCTCTGTGGACTGGTCGATCATAGGTTGGACTATTCTCCTCCTTGCATTGATAAACCTGGAAAAAAAGATGAACAGATGAAAGTACATATCGAGTGGAGATAAAGCATTCATGAAAAAAACAAAAAAACTGATTATAAAAGCTTTCACATCCAAAACCAATCATCTTGGAACACATACAGTTTATGTTATCAACCTTTCTCAGTGAATGGCTCAAATGTCATCCTGAGACCTAAGACTGGAACTTTGGTGACACGAGCAATTACATTCACTAAAGGAGGCCAACAAGCTAGTAAGTTCACTTGAGTTTAGAATAGTTAGTACAAGGATGTTTAAAGTCTTAAATTGATTAGTGCCCATAAATTGAATAGAATCAACTAGATCATCTAATAAAGTCAGTAAAAACAGAGATTCTAATTCTTCTGAAAATGACGAGAAAAGACGTTCACATCAGATTTGTCTTACTTTTCAGATTAGTGTCTTTGTTCTGTCCTTTACTGGTCTACTAGGATGCCCCATAACATCATCGAAGCTATCCAGCATTATTGAGCAGCTGAAACCCTGCTGTGTGTCTCCAAGGATCTGACTATATAATCTAGTTTATCCTATTGACAAATGTGGGGGCGTTAGAGGAAGTCCTAATGCAAAAGTATGTATTGATTTGGGTTTTAGTCCTGTAGCCGTAGGCTGTGATGAGGCTAACTGCTTTGTCAATGTTATGCCATTGAGACATCTCTGCCGACAGCCTTGATATACTGTGTTGGATTAGAGCCTTGACTACAGCCCGTGGTCCTCTTTACTCGTTGGCATTAGAGGTGGGCGGCTGTGGCTGAGACCTGATACATCTAGAAAGCTAACTCTTTTGATGGATTTTAGAATGAGGAGGTGCCAGTAAAATTATGCCATGCAGAACTATGTCTGAAACTAAGTCCACAATGTGTGATTATGTGATAGGACCTGTCTCTACGCCAGCTCACCACCCTCGGAACATGTATTCATGTCAAGATGAGGCTGTGAGGAAGAGGTGGGATACCTCCTCTTTAACCCCTCAAACCCTCAGTTTTATTCAGAGTCCGTTCTCTGTCCATCATGTAGTCACCCACATGTCTTAGCCAGGCAAGGCGAGGCGAGGCAGCTTTTATTTGTATAGCACATTCAGCAACAGGGCAATTCAAAGTGCTTCACACAAAACATTCAAGAACATTGCGGACAAAGTGCAAAGAACACTTAAGACATAATAAAACATAAAACGTTAAAGATTAGAAAATAAAAACAAGCTAAAAATAAAAGCTGCAAGCAGCGATGAATGGGCCCTCGAATCTTCCCGCACGTCGGGGGTACTGGCAGGACACCGACTGATGCGGCGAGGACAGTGAAACCGTAACTCTGCTGAGCGCAATGACGCCCTCCCACAAAACTCTACGACAAACAGTTCAGAGTTATGAAAGGGGGCGTGGCTACCGACTTGGGGCGGGGGCTATGACTCTATATTGACATGAAAATGACCTCAGCCTGGACCACCATCATGGCTGAGATATTTGGAGCAGATTTGACAAAGTATGCTTGAAGTTACAACAACTTCCTGTTCATGGTGAATCACTCCAAATGGCCGCCAAGCACGGCAACGCCGTTCAATGAAAACTCACAGTCTTCACAATAATGCATCATCAAGGTCTTAAAGCTTTTTTTGACCACATTTGAGGTGGATCTGATCAACCTGCTAGGAGGAGTACATTAAAATGTCATTTTCCTGTTGCCAGTAGGGTGGCGCTATGAGTGTGACTCAATATGGACATGTAAATGTCCTCAGGACTGGACCCTTATCATGCATGAGAAATTCTGGGGCAGATCGGACTATGTACAGTGGAGTTACAACAACTTCCTGTTTCATGGCGATATGACCTAAAATCGACTAAAGTCGATCCTGATTTAAATCTGTAGGAGGAGTTTGCTAAAAATGGGCAAAAATTGCACATTAAATTCAAAATGGCTGACTTCCTGTTGAGGTTTGGGCATACCTCAAGAGGCTTTTTTGTGCGTCTCCTCATGTTACATCCTGTCTGCCAAATTTCATACATGTAGGTGAAACCGTAGCGAGAGCGCTCAATTTTTCCAACTTTCTAGGGGGCGCTAGCAAGCCATTTTGCAACAGCCAAACCCGAGACCCTTAAAATATAAAATGTTCACCGCGTCTGATAAGTGTGGCCAAGTTTTAACAACTTTCTTGAGCATGTTTAAGGTCGTCAAAAAAGCGATTCATTTGGGAGAAAAAGAAAAAGAAGACTTCCTACAGTTTCAACAGGGCCTTCGCTGGCCCGACGTTGTCGGTGCTCGGGCCCTAATAAAAGCTAGAATAGAAGCTAAAATAGAGTATAACAGAGTTAAAGCTCTTATAACATAGAGTAGATGTTATAGTGCAGTAGAAGATCATTATTTGGTTAATAAAAGGCATCAGCAAACAGGAAAGTTTGAAGCTTTGATTTAAAAGAACTCAGATTTGGAGCGGCCCTGCAGGTTTCTGGGAGCTTATTCCAGATATTTGGTGCATAAAAACTGAACGCTGCTTCTGCATGTTTAGTTCTGACTCTGGGGACACTAAGCAGACCTGAATCCAGGGGACACTAAGCAGAACCTGATCCAGATCACCTGAGAGGTCTGGATGGTTCAGAACATAGCAGAAGATCAGGCATGCCATATGTTGTTATTTTCAGGACAGTATAGCTTTAAATGAATTAATGACATGTTGTAGGACAGTTTAATGTAGTACGTGTACTTTGGCACACATTATAGGGACATTGATACTATGTTTAATTGGTACCCTTCCATTAATTACAACGATTCATTCAAATAAATAAAGCATAAACTAGGGAGTGTTTTTGTCAACAGGTCAGTTGAACATTACAAACATGTGATATTTACAGACAGGCACACAATTCACCATAAACCAAGGATACAGTTTCCAACATTGAAAAATTACTGAACATTTACTTGGGTTTGATATGTATAAAACTCAACACAAATAAACTCTAAATAGAGAACTCTTAGGAATTACGGGCCTGTGAAATGAAGGTGTTACCAGAAATTCCAATATGGACTTAATACTGTCCAACAGGTAAACTGTAACGATGGATTGTACTTCAACATCAAACACCTGAAGAAAGATGATCTTAAATTCTGAGGATCACACCTTTGATACAATTTTTTTAAGCAGCTGTTTGGATGTATTTTGATGGCCACCAGAGATACCCTATTATAGAGTATGTGTATGACGTCTGTGTGCTCTGGTGCGACTAAATGATGGACTCTCCGACTCAAGTCAAGGCTGAGGTGACGACAGAATATGTGCCCTAAAGTGTGTCAAGGTCAAATGGATTTATAAAATGCATTTCACAAACCGAAGACACGGATAGTGCGTGCATGTGTGAGTGGATGTGAGAGGACTTACCAGTTGTTCACTTGGAGGATGGTGAGGCCCGTGTCTTGTGCTAGCTGCTTCTTCTGTTCCTCTGAGGGGTATGGGTGCTGTGAGTGACACAAAGAATCAAATAAAAACAATAAATGTAAGGCTTCTGCCAAAACAGCTTGCATTCATCTCGGGGCGTATTGGCCCAATAAGTGCAGGCTCTTGTACTTGGAGGAAAAACTGTGCATGTCTCTCACGTGCACAGTTATTCCTGGAAGTGAGTGCACGGGTCGGCTCTGGAAAAATGGAGGCTGACCGCGGTTTGGCCCCCCGAACACGTTATGCTAAAAGCACGTGCCATTGTGTGACAGTATTTGACATTATTTGACATTGCTTGACAAACGATCGGGGGGGATATAAAGAGGCACAATGGGGGCTTTTTGTTTGGGGCCCCAATAAGGTTAGGCCCCCTGTCACCCCCACACCCCTCCCCGCTGAACTCCAATCTCCCTGTCTCCAGCCTGATGCCCTGCTTCTCTGTGTCTGTGTGTGTGTGTGTGTGTGTGTGTGTGTGTGTGTGTGAGACAGTGGGAGGAGGGCGGCAGATGGTAGACAGAGGTGATCCGTGTACTAAGAGCAGGGTCGCAGGCCAGTCCCCATTCTGCTGCTGTCAGGCCAGCAGCCACCTCCTGTGGTCAGCAGTGAAGGATGAGCTTCAAAACACTTCATCTTTAAACCGCCTTTCAGGCTAAGTGCACGCACACAGACACACACACGCACACACACACGCACGCACGCACGCACGCACGCACGCACGCACGCACGCACGCACGCACGCACGCACGCACGCACGCACACACACACACACACACACACACACACACACACACACACACACACACACACACACTTCCTGGACCTTAGCTTTCACATCCACTGTCTATAATCAACTTTCTTCATATTTTGTTTCACCCTTCCTCCATCTCTCCCGTGAGGTCTAAAAACAGGTTTACCCAACGTTTCTCTTCATTTCTCTGTGATAATACAGCCAGGAAATATGGTTCAGATATTGCCGAAATCTGTAGACTCTGGTTCTGCATCTTTTTCATCACAAGATTGTACGTCACTCACACAGCGAGCTGGAAGGCAGAGAAGACAGCGTCTCTGCCTCTCACCGTGCAGTGATCGGTGGATTCTTAGGAAATCACTGAGGACCTATGGCCTACCCATCAGCTGCTGTTTCCATTCAGTCCACAGCAGAAGCTCGAAGGTGGCAAGGAGGAATGCATTTTGCGATGCTCTCAGCTGTTTATACAAGCAGCTATGAGGATAACGGGAGCTCCAGAGCCTGAAGGCTTTTATTCCTCAGATGAAGGGGAACACCGTGAGTGTTGGGAGATTTAGAAAGGGATTGATAGAAGCACTTTAATGGTCCGGTCTCTTTCTACCAATTTAATAAACAATTTACAAATGTTTGCAATATCACAGTAATGGTGCACTTTGTGGGTAAATGTGACCATCTCAGCCTAAACGCTGCTTCTGTATGTAATATGTAACTTGATTTATCAGTAGTCATGAACTTTGATAAGATTGACTGTCCATTAATAAAGGTTCACTCTGTGTAGAAGTTCTCTCCTCGTGTGACAGTGAGCTGCATGTACAAATACTAGAGATGAAGGTTTTTATCATACTGTTCTGTGCAGATAAGACTTTGTAGTAGTAGTAGTAGTAGTAGTAGTAGTAATGAATGTAGTAGTAGTGGTAGTTGTAGTAGTAGTAGTAGTAGTAATGAATGTAGTAGTAGTAGTAATGAATGTAGTAGTAGTAGTAGTAGTAGTAGTGAATGTAGTAGTAGTAGTAGTAGCAGTAGTAGTAGTAGTAGTAATGAATGTAGTAGTTAGTAGTAGTAGTAGTAGTAATGAATGTAGTAGTAGTAGTAGTAGTAGTGTATAATGTAATGTAGTAGTAGTAGTAGTAGTAGTAGTAGTTGTAGTAGTAATGAATATTGTAGTAGTAGTAGTAGTAGTAGTTGTAGTAGTAATGAATGTAGTAGTAGAAGTAGTAGTAATGAATGTAGTTAGTAGTAGTAGTAGCAGTAGTAGTAGTAGTAGTAATGAATGTTGTAGTAGTAGTAATAGTAGCAGTAGTAGTAGTAGTAGTAATGAATGTAGTAGTAGAAGTAGTAGTAATGAATGTAGGTAGTAGTAGTAGTAGTAGTTGTAGTTGTAATGAATGTAGTAGTAGAAGTAGTAGTAATGAATGTAGTAGTAGTAGTAGTAGTAAGAATGTCCTGTAGTATTTGTATTTCTTTTCCAGAGGATAAAAGTGGAACAGAGAGGATTGTCAGCATCCCTCCAGCAGCCTCCTCCCTCTCTGCCTACCAACGGGTCACATGAAAACATACACATTATCTCAATATTGTAAATATTTGTGTATTTTCTATGTGTCTTATTTTTAGTAAATATTTGGTTTTGGAGCGAAAAAGAACAGTTGTAATGCTTTTTCATTTGCACACATCCCATGAAGCTTGATACAGCTAGTATGATGTCATTATTCAGTCCCATCTGTAGCAACTCAGAACGTAATAACTGTGCATAATGTCATCATTTAAATGTAATAAAAGCTCATAATGTAATAATCAGCACATAATGTCATAAAACGTTGAGCGGCATAATGTGATAACAGTTTTGTTCATAATGTGATAACAATTGTGTTCATACTGTAATAAGTTATTACATTATGTAATAAGTTATTACATTATGAGAAAAAAAGTGGAATAATGTAATAAATCAGTGCACAATGTAATAATTTAAAATACGAGTCCTCTCCTTGTCTTCTTACAGCACAGGAACCTATTACATTTACATGAACCAGTGTCTGTTGGTCAAGAGGACATTTTCACCCATCAGCTTTATACTAATGAAGCCTCTGGATGTGAACTGCCCCGAGTCGAATAGCTGTGGATGTAAGAAACCTGTATGAAATATGTTTAGGTATTGAGGGACAGCGATCCTGAGTACCATGAACAACTGGATCTGAGAGACAGCGTTCTCATGGGGAGATTAAACAATAACCCTCACTACCTTATTTTGAGTCTGAAGTCTGTTTTCATGGTACAATGAACAGCAGTCATAGTCAAACAACGGATGGACAGGAGCTCTGCCGGGGTCAGCATTGCTTTCTTGTTCAGAAATTGTGAAATTCTTTTGATTCAGACTCCTTAGCTGCAAGCACAGTGTCACCACCAACAACATTAAAACCAGGGGACCTTTTTCATTGATCTTTGACCCAAACAGTACGGATTACATGTCCTAAATGGAGGACAGTTTATTATCTGACATTAAGAAGTTCTGCCACTCAGCGTACTCACAGTAGAACTTTGCTTTTATCATTGTGGGAGACCACCAGTGTGGAGTCATCTGCATATAAAAGAGCTCACCATTTTTTACAGTTTTGTAGATTGTTACCTTAAATGGTTTGCTGCTTGGATCAGCTAACTATTATAGTAACTGGAATTATGTGTGGAACATTTATTCCACATGCTGAGAATCAGCAGTATATTAAATTCAGCAACATCTCTGTAAAGGTTCTCATTGGTCCAGGTCACTGGATATCTTGTAGTTTCACATCGAAGAGGCTTCATCAGTATGGAGCTGATAGAGGAAAATGTCTTCTTGACCAAACAGACAAGTCCAGTTGCTTTAAATCAACTCCTCCACTGTGTCATGTGAAACTAGAGAGGGTTACTGTGCTTTAAGAAGTAAGGACAGTACTTTTTTTTTGTTTTTGATTATTACATTATGCACTGAATTTATTACATTATTCAACTTTTTATTATATTGTAATAATGTTCTCATAATGTAATAACTGATTACATTATGAACAAAACTATTATTACGTTATCCGCTCAATGTTTTATTACATTATGAGCTTTTATTACATTTAAGTTACTACATTATGTGCTGATTATTACATTATGAGCTTTTATTACATTTAAATTATTATTATTATTATTATGTTATTATTGCTACCACCATTTGATTTCAGTCCCTCTCTGGTGAAAGTACAGTGACAGACTACCTCAAAAAACGATATTACAAAATTTCATTTTAGACATTTTTTATACATTTATCTGCTACTTTTATTCATATATTTACACTACTTTTGTGAACTAAAGACTTTGGTAAACCGGTTTCAAACACCAAAACGATTGGTCCGCATGAGTAAACGTGTGTCATTACAAGACGTTTGAAGAAATTCAAAATGCGGACTACAACTCTTCAGCTTTAGAGCCAACTTATCTCATTCCACAGCGTTCTAGGACGAATGGGAGGCCTCAGCGTAGAGAGGGCTGATAGTGCTCTGCAAATCCTGGTATGAAACACGTGGGCATCATACAAATGTATTGATAGTGTAAAAGGAACCCAAAGCTAAAAGAAAGCTAATTTCTCCAACTCCAGAACACACTGAATGCTCTCTAAACTCCTGTTTCATGATCATGTTAATCAGCAACAGCAGCCACAGCAGCTGCATGTGGCTCGCCCACTGTGTTTCTGGTCATCCTGTATCCTCCTCGAGGCGTGCACAGATCTCTGATCACTCCTCTGTGTGTTTTCTGGTCATCCTGTATCCTCCTTGAGGCGTGCACCACCCTTCCAGACAACCTCAACAGCTTCTACGCTAGATTTGACAGACTGAATGGAGACACCCCCTCAAAAGCCCCCCATAACCCTGATGAGACTGCATTACAGGTGACACACACACAGGTTCTGAGGGTTCTGAAGCAGGTGAATCCACGCAAGGCAGCTGGACCTGATGGAGTGTCCACCGAGAGTCTTGAGGGCCTGTGCTGAACAGTTGTCAGGGGCGTACACAGACATCTTCAACACCTCTCTCACACAGGAAACAGTCCCTAGGTGTTTCAAGTCATCTGTCATCATACCGGTCCCGAAGAAGCAGATCCACATACAACTGAACGACTTCAGGCCAGTGGCACTCACCTCAGTGGCCATGAAGTGCCTGGAGAAGCTGGCTCTTCAATCAATTAATGTAGTGATTCCTGACTCACTGGACCTCCTACAGTTCGCTTACCGCTCTCAAACAGGTCAGTGGATGAGGCAGTGGCACTGGCACTTCACTCCACACTCCAACACTTGGACAGTAACAGGACATATGCACGCATACTTTTCTTGGATTACAGCTCCGCCTCTAATACGATCCGGCTAATGAAGCTGACTGTGAAGTTAGCTAACCTCGGGTTCCAACAGCCACCTGCAACTGGATTTTGGACTTTCTGATTGACAAGACCACAGGTGGTGAGGATGGGAGATAAGATCTCTGCTGAGCTCACAGTCAGCACGGGACCCCTCAGGGCTGCTGCCTCAGCCCAAAACTGTTTGCACTATACACCCATGACAATGTTTCCACTGAGAAGAACAACATCATTATTAAGTATGCAGATGACACAACCATCCTCGGCCTCATCCAAGGTGGGGACGAGTCTGCATACAGGGAACAGGTCAAAAAAATCATCAGCTATGGATAAGACAACGACCTTGTTCTTAACATAGAAAAAACAAAGAAGTCATCGTGGACTTCAGGAGGAGAGCCCCCCATCTGCAGCCCCTCATCATCCAGGACACAGAAGTGGAGCGGGCTGACAGTTTGAAGTTCCTCAGCCTTCACCTGACTGACAACCTGAGCTGGGCCACAAACACTACTGAAACAGTGAAGACAGCTCAGCGGCGGCTGCACTCCCATTAGGCTGCTGAAGACGGCTGGGACTCAGACGTCAGCCTTCACCCCGGCCTATCTGACTGGTGGAAAGCATCCTCACCAGCGGCATCACGGTGTGGTTTGGGAACGCTTGGCCGAGAGGAATCGCTGCAGTGAGTCATAAAAACTGGAGAAAAAATCATTGGCTCTAACCTCCCCTCCATGGACATGATATACACCCCAGCGCTGCAGGAGGACGGAGGACACCACACAGCGCTGCAGGAGGAGGGCACAGAGACACCACCCAGCGCTGCAGGATGGATGGGCACAGAGCATCCTGAGGACAGGACACCACCCAGCTCAGTCTTTGTTCAGGTGGAGGGATTCAGGACACAACCTGAGGCACCACAGGCCAGAGAGCATCTCCACTCACAGAGCACCTCTGGTTTCACAACAGCTTCTTCCCAGCTACAATAAGACTGGTGGCAAAGGACGTTAAAGAGGGACACAAATACCCCACACCTCACCTCACCTCCATACCATTATTGACACGCAGTACACCTGAACTAAACGGACTGAAATGCTGTGCAATATGCTGCCCTTCCACTGTGGAATTCTCTGAAATATATTAATTATTTAAAAAAATATATTTTTATGAAGCTACAAGTTCTTTTTAATATGGTCATGGAGCATATACTGTATATTTGTATTCTGGGGGTATCATTCCTATGCAGAGGGTAGTTTAGCTTATTTATTGACTACACTGAGGGCATTATATGTTTTTAATAATTTATTTATTTATTGTGTTGAGTTGAATGTGCTACTTATTATGTAATGTAATTACCTCGTGCCCTTTCTACTTTTTCTTTTCTTAAAGCTGACTTGGTGTAAACTGACCAGGATTCCAATGTACTTAGGTTGCAAATGGCCAAATAAAACTCTTGAATCTTCTGGTCATACTGTATCCTCCTGGAGGCGTGCACAGATCTCTGATCACTCATCCTGTATCCTCCTGGAGGCGTGCACAGATCTCTGATCACTCCTCTGTGTGTTTAAATTGCTGCGTCACAGACACACCGGTCCTCATTGCTCTGTGTCCTGCGTTCTGTGTTTTACTGAACATCCCGACATGTAGCTGCTGGTTAAAGGGTTAATACGGAAAATACAGTGCAAACGTTTTGGTCCTCCAAGTCTATCCCAGTTTGACTAAATGATCTATGTTCCCTGTCTGCGATTGTCAGACCTGCAGCCAGAAACCGGAGGAACCTGATCAAACAAAGTAATCCGGTGTTTTCTCTCTCGAGCTGATCTCCAGAAGGTCATTCATGCTTTCATCATTGCGACTAATTCATTAGAATTCATTATGTTCAGGGTTAAAATGATCTCACGCCTTCAGCTAGTATAAAACACAGCTGCTTGGTCATGTCTCTCCTCTTTCAGCCTCTTCTGGTTGGCAGTAGGTTTTAGCGTTGGTTTATAGATCCTGTTCAGAGCACTTCACGGTTGACAAAGTATGCTGCAGTTACAACAACTTCCTGTTTCATGGCGAATCACTCCAAATGGCCGCCATGCCATGGCAACGCCATCTTAAGATCCGGACCAAATTTCAAGTCGATCTTGATTAAATCTGTAGGAGGAGTTCGTTTAAAGTACATGGGCCTATTAAAACGCTAAAAATGGGCGAAAATCGCACATTAAATTCAAAATGGCTGGCTTCCTGTTGAGTTTTGGGCATACCTCTAAGAGGCTTTTTTGTGCATCTCCACATATTACATATGTCTGCCAAATTTCATACATGTAGGTGAAACCAGAGCGCGGGGCTCAATTTTTCCAACTTTCTAGGGGGCGTAGCGAGCCATTTGCAACAGCCAAGCCCAAGACCCTTAAATATCAAATATTTGTGTGCCAAGTTTAGCAACTTTTTGAGCTTGTTAAGGCCTCAAAAAGGCAATTCATTTGGAAGAAAAAGAAAAGGAAACACTAGTTTCAATAGGGCCTCGCTGGCCCGACGTTGTCGGTGCTCAGGCCCTAATAAATAAATAATTCATATTTTTTTATTTCTAGCATGTCTTGTCGGTTTTATCATTAATATTGTTTTCATCTGATATTATTGTTGGATATTTATTCAAGTTTTATTTTTATTTTTTAATTGTCTGATTGACTTGCCTCATTGCAGTCCTGAAATGTTTAAACTCTGGTTCAACCACGTAAAGCACTTTTGTTACTTTGTTTTGAAAATGCTGTAAATAAAAGGTATTATAATTATAAATATTATTTGGAGACAGATGGGATCTAGTTTGTACAGGCACAGCCCCGTTTCCCCAGCAAATCAGCAACATTGAGAAGTCCTTAAATAATTGTAAATTATATTTTTATTTATTTGGAGGGCTCCATCTCTAAGATTTTACTACTAGCAGTTCAAGTTTGCACTGTAACCATCGATGTACACACAACCATCACTTGATTACTTCATACTGATGAGGCGACAT
Source organism: Sebastes umbrosus (assembly GCF_015220745.1). NCBI lineage: Eukaryota > Metazoa > Chordata > Actinopteri > Perciformes > Sebastidae > Sebastes > Sebastes umbrosus. The sequence goes on along the minus strand of NC_051286.1, from coordinate 28,393,049 downwards.
CTGAAATGTGTGTCTTTTAGGGCTGTCAATAGATTCAAATATTTAATCAGGATTAATAGCAAATTAATTACACATTTTTTATCTTCTTCAAAATGTACCTTAAAGGGGAATTTGTCAGGTATTTAATACTCTTATCAACATGGAAGTGGACAAATATGCTGCTTTATGCAAATGTATGTATATATTTATTATTGGAAATATATTGTTTTTCCTCGCCAACAGTTAGAGTAAGTTTGGAGCGTTATTTAACCTCCTTCACAACCAGCTAGTATGACATGGTTGGTACCGATGGATTCATCAGGTTTTATAGTTTAAGAAGATACCCGTATCTTCACTCTAGCTTTTAAACCGAGTCCGCTACAACCTCCGAAATATGAATTGCATTAATGCGTTAAAGAATATTAGTGGTGTTAAAACGACTTTGCCGTATTATTATTATGATTATGATTATGATTATTACCAACTTTGACAGCACTAGTCTTTTGTATATGATGTCTAAACAGATTTATGGATATTTGTCTGGAATGGACATCGCAGATAAAGTTCTGCTGATTCCAGTAGAATATATCTGATTCGGAAAAGAAGGGGTAAGACTTCTTCTTGGGTACTAAACCCGCTGTAGGGTCAAACCGCTGGAACAAATACCTTTGAGGAGCAAGGAGTAGATTTTGTTTTTTGACAAAGATTATGGGTACATTTTTACATACGGTGTTGTAGATGCATGAACGTTACATAATTAAATCTTCTATTTCAACTGAAAGAACAAATTCAGCTGACTTGACATGATACTTGTGACCTTCAGTGGATTCCTGCTTCCCGAAGTCTTTGGCATCAGTCCTTGGATGTGGATTAAATGCAGGGTTGCATGGAAACCAACAGTTACGACCAGGCTAATGGGCTGATAATGAATAATATAATGAATCCAAACCTTTCACAGCTGCTTGCTCTATAGCTACCTCAGAAGGAGATCTTTTAAGGGTTTTCAGAATGGACAACAAAAGCAGGAGGCTACGGCTAGTGGTGGACAGAAACACCCCCCCAACGGCCTTCCACCCGCGGGCCTCACACCGCAACGTCTGACAAAACATAATCCCGCTCCTTTTCACACCCTTCAACCGCTGATGAATGCTTGATCGCTTGGGTGTTGCAATAGGCCTTTCAGAGGCCAAAGTCCCCTTGCACACTTTTCATAGACACATCCTGCCATGGCAAACACTTGTGCTTAACAAATTAGGCCTGAAAAGGGAATGGGGAACAGAGAGGGGATAATTCAATTATCCTCCTTTTTCATCTGGAAAATCTAAAGGTAGGCTTGGAAATGAAGGGATTACTCTAAGTACAGAGTCTGTATGGGCCTTTTACCAAACTAAACAACTGAGGTGTTATAACACATCTAAGAGCGGGAGAGGTAGAACAACTGATGAGGCAGCAGCGGTGGTATCTTTTGGACCTCGGATAAAAGGTAAAGCTCTCCTCTTGGGGACTTGCTCACCCCCTCTTACGGAGCGCCTAAACAGTGATGCTGCTTCTGATGTCGAGTTCTGTGCAAAACCGTGGACTAGTATTTCAAAAAGGACCTTTAGATGCAAGTTTGTCTTTGCTTTGTTCTCTTATGATGGAACAAAGATGAACTTAGTTTCAAGATGGAAATCTAGCCTGGGCTCCTTTCTGGCTGTTGGCTGTTGGAGAGGCTGGGCCGAGACAATATTCACTCCCCGCATTAAGTTAAATCAACGTAGGGCTGCTGTTACAAGAGAAGAAGAAAAGCCACAGCTAAATCCCCTTACCGTGAGGTGCTGGAAGAGCCACGCTCTCATTATATTTGTGGCTACTTTGGGGGAAGATGCCTCGTTTCTTCTGCCTCTTCTTGTCCTGGTCATCCTCGTCTCCCGTGCCCGGCGATGCCAAGCTGTTATCGAGGGGTCTCCTGCGATCAGAGACAAGAGGAGTTACGTTACGAGAAAGCTTTAATTTGGTCCCGTCGCCTTCACCCTCCTCCGCCAAAATGTGCTGCAAAAAGGGCAGACAGAGGAAAACTGCATTCCTCAGTTCAAGATTCTTCCTCTCACCTCCGCTTGACTCCCCAGCGCTGGATAATGAAGAGGAGTTTGTAGTGTGGGAGCTCAATAAAACCAAGAGCTATTAATTCAATCTGAGCACACGTTTGACGTGAGGTAATGACTGCAGGAGTTGTGTGCCTGACATCAAATAATGAATGTTCCAAACTGCAGTCAGATTCAGTGCTACTGATATTTACACCCCCTCCCACACACACACACACACACACACCAACCACCCCGACTGATTGATGTCAGTGTGGGATTTCATGCCGGGCTATGGATCCTGCCATTAGCAGCATCCCTGTTTGATTCCAACAGGAAGCTGGCTGGACGGAGGCAGGAGGCTTCCTTTAAACTGAGATTTCCGCCTCTCCTAGCTAACTCACTGCATCTTGTAACACAAGGGGCACTCCGCTCCTCTCTCCCTCTCTGTCATTAATTGTGCATCAGCCGAGATGATTTACTTTTAACAGTGGTGGTTATTTTTCTTGCCCTCGAGGCAGAGAAGCCTTGAAAGCTTGCCTGGAGGGCATGTGAATAATGCATCTGAGAGACTCCTCCCCCGAGGCGGGGACAGGAACCCTACTTTTCTTAAGATTTGCCCTAGCATGTCTTTTTGTCTTTAGAGATGCATCAATCAAACACGCCTATATGAGCCATATTCATGCATAAATATTTCAGCTAATGAATATTGACATTAAAAAGGATGTGTTCTAGGGTCGTAGGCTCTGGGGTTGTGGGAGTTTTGACGGATGGTGTCCAGCTCTGAGTCACAAGCCCCCTTTCACACAGCCGGTTCAAGGCGGGACGGTTGTGCCGTTATTCTGACTCACTCGTTCTGTATGAAAGGTACGGAGGCAGAACGGGCAGAAGAGTTGTTCCACTTCTGAGTCGGCAGCAGAGGTAGTCACAGCGCCGAGCCAACGTCTATGTTTAAGGGACAGCCGGCAAAGCGAGACACACACACTAGACCCGACGCTGTTGTGTTTAAACGGTACGACTCTTTTGCTCCCGTGATGCCGGCGTGCCTATCTAAAATCACACAACGGGGCGGCGTTACATTGTTAGGTTCAGTGTGAAAAAGGTAGAGCGGGTCATCCACCAACGGAAGGTCGGCAGTTTCGATCCCCGACTCCTCCGGTCACATGTCCAAGTGTCCTAGAGCAAGATACTGAACTCCAAACTGCTCCTGAAGGCTGAACCATTGGTGTGTGAATGAGTATCTAGATCAGATCCTGATGGGCACCTTGCATGGCAGCCTCTGATATCAGTGTATGAGTGTGTGTGTGTGTGTGTGTGTGTGTGTGTGTGAATGTGTGTGTGAATGGTGAATGCTGACAGGAGCTACATAATTGCAAGTCCATTTACCATTCAACTCCCATCAAGAGATCCTTTAAGGTGAACACCGTGTCGAGCTGACTGAATGAAGAAAAAGCAGTCTGGCAGTTCAGTCTGATTATCAGCCGACTAGCAAAAATAACATCAACAATTTAAGAGAAAATTGATGAGCAAATTATTTTTCAAGACCAACTTGATATAACTGATGAGACTGGTCCATCTCTATCTATTAAATCAAAAAGGCTAGTCCATTCAATATATATTTACATCAATCAAAGAGCGGCCTCAATTATATCTGAGTGGTACTGTAGTAGCCTATATTTCATCTTCAGATCATAAAGCTACAGCACATATGTTGTAACAACAAGCATCATACAAAGTTAGAGAAAGAAAGAAGAAAGAAAGAAAGAAAGAAAGAAAGAAAGAAAAGAGGAAAACAGGACTCGCTCTGCCTAATTATATCTGAGGAAGGCACGGAGTTCTCCCCTCCACCCCCCACCCTGGTTCCACCTCCTCTCCTCTCCTCTCCTCTCCTCTCCTCATCCCTCTTTCTTCTGCTCCAGAGAGGGTGAAGCCGCAGGGCAGATCCTCCGCTACACTAATCGCTACTGACTGTTCCCCGGCAACTCGGCTCATCTAACCAGTGTGTGACGGCGCAGTCTCAAAGTCATACACCCGTGCAAGTCTCCCATGCCCCCTTTCACCCCTGCCCCCTCTTCTCTCTCTACCCACCGCCCCCCCCTCCACCCTGCCTGCCAGTGTCTTCACGTCGTGGTGAGGGGGGGTAGATGGAGGGGTGGGCATTACCGCGGGGATGGCTTGAGTATTGCCCCGGGGCTAAGAAGAAAACACAGACACAAAAACAGCACCTTAAGATATGAAGAGTCCTCATCTCATCTCTCCCCCCCGCTGCTCTGCTCAGCCTGGGTTCTTATACACTTCTACCCCTGCAACACATCCTCAACGCTTCCTATAATTTGTTTTACTAATGCTATTTTTTAGGATTTTTCCTACAAATGGCCGGCAACGACACGCATGCGTCAATTTCCGCTCTAGTCTTTTAAAAAAAAAAAACTTAGGTTTAGGAAAAGATCGCGGTTGGCTTAAAATAAAACTAGAAGTGAATTTACTGAAGTACGGAAGTTATGTGAAAATAAATCACCCTTGACTTCTGGTTTCACACGGGACATGAGCAGCGGTCTGCTGGTGAAAGACTGGTGTTTTTTGATCCACCCATCTACTCTCTTCATACTTCCTGGTTTACGATTACGTGGATTACATACAAATTGATTACGTGGGATACATACAGATAACACTGCACTACTTGTCGTAGGAATACAGTAGCTACAAACCGTGCATGAGAACAACTAAGTAATTGCTTTTTTTTCCTTTATGCTTCTTGCTGCATTCAAAACATTGAGCAGCCGTTGAGATGCTGTGAACACTGCATCTTACTATATCACTATATTACTCTTACTATACTCATACTCTGCAACATGTGCCTGAGTTTGACGATGACAGCTTTTATATTGTGCAGAAGTTAGTAGTATAACATTGTGCCAAATACTTGACCAAATACTAGTCAATAGTGAAGACAATGGAGTAAAAGCGCTGCTGGGTCTCTGTAGTAATCACATACTGGTGCTCTTTGGATCCTTCAGGTGTATTGGGCTCATTCAGTCTTGTGAAGGGCTCAATGCATGAGTGGAATATGATCTCAAAAAAGTACAAAATGCAAGTCTCCCTCAAAAATAATCCGAGGCACACTGTAGTGTTTGAACAACATTAAAATGCCTTTATTTTACATGGCAATAATTGTTTAAAATGACCTATGTTGGTCGCAACGCATTGGTCATTTGAAATGATCATTGACCTTTCAGTCTCCTCCATTACTCTATTATTTTATATTTATTTATTCAGTTACTTATTTAAATACTTATTGATGTATTTATTTGTTTCATTCTAATTCTCAACTTTCCCAATACTGTAACTCTATTAATGTACGTGTACTGCATGCGTGTGCATGTGCTGATTACTGTGGGTTGAATAGTCTTGACATTTGAAAGATTATTTTATTTTATTTGCTTTTATTTTCTCTCTCATCTCCTCCTCCAGTCTCTGCATGCTCTCTGTAGCTCTGGGGCTGTTAACGCTGGCCGAGGTAGTCGCTAGATGACGTGTCCACAAGACAAAGTGCAGAGCGGCTAGCAGAACTGATTGCAGCTCTCCCAGCTGCATCAGTGATGCAAAGCCAGTGCAGCCAGTCTAATGAGCTCAGCGGGGCCTGATCCATCATCAGTGACACCTCGGGGCTCCTCCCCTTATTAGACATGATACACAGCTCTAAATGGAGTAGTCTGGAAGATTTCTAAGAGGAATCCTCCGTGTGAGAGGCAGAGCTGTTGATGGGAGATGCAACTCTTTAAAGCTGTTTAAAGCCAAGCAGTTTGCATGCTGGCACTAAACAGCAGTTTGACCTGCTATACCTCTGAGCCACAGCATGCCCAGCGTATGTGAATGGTTATGTGATATGCGTTTTCAGGCATGGTAGTATGGACAGAGATTAACTCTGAAACGGCCCTAAAACGTTTGTCTGGACGGAGATGTTTTTTGTTTTAAAACGAAAACGTATTAGTGTGGATGTAGTCTCACTCCACTCCACCGTAAAATATGCAGATTGTGCAAAGAACTGGCAACCATTTGTTGTGAAGTGAATGCAATGTAATGGAGGACGGAGAGTGAGACATCTAGTGGCTGCATGAATCAATGTTATCAATTGCACCTTTAAAAAAAATCTCACTTAAACCTGCAGTAGTCAGTATATTTTTTGCATCATTGGGCAAAAATCGCATAATAACCTTTCATCATATTGTAATTCAAGTGTTCTGAGAGAAAACTAGACTTCTAGTCCTCCTCATGGCTCTGTATTCAGGCTTTAGAACATCTAGCCTGTGACGGCAGACTTTGACCAATCACAGGTCATTTCAGAGAGAGAGCGTTCCTATTGGCTGTGCTCCGGTCATGTGACCGGCAGTTGGCGTTCCTTCAAGCCATCTCAACCTGATCTCAACATGGCGGCAGCGTCACAAACTTTCTCATTTTACAGCTAAACCGTGCACTACAAGATGATTCTGAGAACATGTGAGGAGAGAAATAGACATTAACGTAACAGAATATTGATTCATATTTGATCAGTGCTGCCTAGTTTGACCGTTTGGTCGGAGTTCGCGAGTGATTGACAGCTGGCTCTCATAGACGGCAGCTGGACAGCAGACCTCAGATCAGCTCTAACTGCTTGTTTTCCTCCGGTCTGTGAAATCTTGCAGATGCCATTAGGAGCACTAGAGGACATCGAAGGACACCGGAGAGGACACCGGAGGACACAGATGCACATGATTATTTTCAGGTTACCTGTTTCATGTACTACTGTCACGATATAGTGACCGTTTTATAAAAATAACTTCTTTAATCATATTTGCTCCGATCTCGCCTACTGCTGCTTTAAATCTGAAGGTGAGCAGGATTGTGTTAGTGATGCTCACAGTACTGAAACAATACAATTCAACGGCAACATGTCTTTCCAGAAAAGGTGTCGCTTAAGGGCTTGTTATTGCACTCTGATACTGTAGTTTGAACTGTGGACAAATCTCCCAATGGTCAGTGTAAAACTGAATGTACCCTGAATTGCTTTGTACAATCCTTCGTCATCATCTCAATTCATTTGGAAATGTGGAGGACACATTACAGTACCAGCATGGCATGAAACAGCACACATCCTATCACTTGTTTGACATATTTGTTATAGCAGACCCACAAATGGTTACCCACTGAGAAACAGATACAGACACAATATCAAGATTGTGTTCCCCATGCTGTACATGACCACAAGCAACTATTGGTCATACAAACCAGGAGCCAATCCTGAAAAAGGAGCCTCTCCCGAGGCATTGGCTGGACCAGCATGATGTGTGAAGACTGAAGCAAGAACTGTGCAGTGGCCCTAACTGTGGATCATTCACAGAACAGGCTGGTAACAGTTCACTGGGACTATTTCTTTGGTAGAAAGTATATATGAAATTACATTCAGCTCCATCACACCGGGGGTGGAAGCAGATCAAAACCTAATACTATCTGCATGCAGAGATGCCTCTAGACATGAGGAGATCTAGATTTTGTAATCCAAGTGAACTGGCCCTTTAAGAGTAAAATATGCACAATTATCAGTACATACAATACAAAATGTGCTCATTTGTTTTCAAGTAAATAATGACTTATTTTCTGTGATAGCAGAGACAACAAGGCACACTTTCCTTTCCCTCTACATCCAGCATTTATCTCTTTCTCTTCCCTCCCTTTTGAAACATTTCTGACATCCACACCATGACAGATGCTGAAGGGACATTAGCCCGCAGCCTCAGTGAAGCTGTGATGTCATCGGTATGTCAGCACCTCCACCTCCCCACATTCCTGAGTCCCGACTGCAGGCTCTGGATGTGACAGAAAGATGCAACACATCCTGTTCCTCAACACGAGTGTGCAGGATATTTCTGAGTCACTCCCACTGCCTTTTGTTTTATCTGGGTCTTTGTGATGGACATTTCAAGCCTCCCCCTTCCAAACATTCCTTGGAGAGCTCAGCCCCTTTTTGCTGTGGTCAACAGCAGTCACCCTGGGGGTTGAGCTATCAAAGAGAGCCCTCTCTGCATATCACACAGCTTACAAGGCAACAACCAAAACCTGGGAGCTTCCAAAGGAGGAGGAAGCCATGATCCAAACCAGCAGCCACACACTGCATGGATCATGTACCTGTGGTAAGCCAGGGCTGGAAGCCACATCGCACCACTCTAGTGTTCCCAAATGACAGTGGATTTTAAAAGCTTTCCTCAAACTATACAAGCATTACTAATGACATCCCACCACAGCAGGGCCGGAGTGGGACTCATTTCCAGGCTCAGATCAGCGTATGATATCACTGTGTAAGACTATGGCCTTAGTTCAATGTTGAAAAAGCAGGCCTATCACCAGGCAGGGCATCGATCACCGGATTACATTCAATACCAACTTTTCTATAATGATTTCTATCTCCACATGGGGAATCTGGTGGTTAAGGTTGGTAAAGATTGTGTTTATGGTTCAAATTAATCTGCAGGTCTGTGATGGGACACACCATCTGGTTTTCCTTCCACCCACCTTTACTGTTCACTTTGTGGGTACACCCTCTCTCTCTCAGAACCCAACCGGTCGAGGCAGATGGCCGCACACCCAGAGCCGGGTTCTGCCCAAAGTTTCTCCTCGCTAAAGGGAAGTTTTTCATTGCCATTGTCACATAACAATTCATGCTCATGAGGGATCTATTGTTGGGTCTCTAGATTAAAGATTACGGTCTAGACCTGCTCTATATGAAAAGCATCTCAGGATAACTTCTGTTATGATTTGACGCTATATATCAAAATAAATTGAATTGAATTGAATATGTTATTCCCAGGGGAAATGTCATTGCTGACTTGAAGCATGAGATGGAAAATATTTGTGTGTTATTAAAATGTTAAGTCAATTAAACCTAACAACATGTGGGACACAGGATGTAAACCTGGTCTCCAATGTCAAAGTCTTGAGCTTCATCCACCTCCCCATGGCTTCTGTGCAGTAGAAGGATGTCATTTCCAGTGAGCATAATCCAAGGAGCAATAATGTTTCCTCCACAATGTTTTAGCAAGGCAAATGAGAGTATAATGGTCTGTTGTGACAGACAGGGATGAATTTTGTTGTAGTGTATTTACTCCCTGCTCAATTTGATACGTTCTTAAGTTGAACTGTGCTAATGTTAAAAATATCAACAGTGAAGATGGAGGAAACTTTAAGGATTGGCAGGTGATACTTGGGCAAAGGTCAGTGCATGTGTTCAACACTGACTGCTGGAATGAGAAGGGACACAAACCATCAATCATCAATCCTTTCATTAATCTATAAGCACTAACATAGTTCTATAGAATAGTTGCATATGAACTTAATCTTAAGAAAAATAGAGATTTTAAAATGAAATGAACAAAAGATGATGGCTTTTCCTGCATCCACGCTCCATCACTGCCACCTCCACTAGGTGAGTATTCCTGATATAAACATGTGATGACACCTTTATTACAACTCTACGGAGGCCATCTACCTGCTCCAAATGAGATTAACATGATATACCTCTAACTGTCTTTTCTATACTTTCAGGTTGTGTGTGTTTGGCATGTGAATGGACTGGAAACAAGGCAGAGAGGCCCGGGGAGAAGCAGCAGGTAGCATGCAGCACATCCTGCAGCAGCAACCGCAGCTCTGATCATTCTGCCTTCTTCTTTCCTTTGTTCCTCATACATAAAGTACTCTGTCCTTACATCCCTTCAGGGGGCATTCTGCACTCCCATCCCCTCTGTATTCTCTCTCAGGTCAAAAGGGCATGGACCTTGGGTTTTCCCCCACTGTTGTTTTAAAAAAGCCTAAAGGAAAGAGGCTATTCACACTGGCCTTTCTCAGCTCGTTCAACATATGACGTCTGGATACCCAATAGTCAAATTAAGATTTACCAAAACCAACATGTCACACTCTCTGTGTCTTATCTGAAGTTGAGAAGTTAATATCATTTTCAGGAGTCTTGATCTGCTCCTGATTGTCTCTTAATCCACTGAGTTTCTCTTGTCTTGCAAAGCATCCTCCTATTGTTCTCTGCAATGCTCTGCTCCTTGATGCCTGATGGGCAGAGGGTGGAAAGTTGCTTTAAAGTCTATTCTATTTTTACTGCGCCCAAAGGGGAGAAAAACAAAAACAAGCCATAAAACCCTTATAGCCTCCAATTAGCACATCAGAAATCACATTAAGTGCAGGAACACCAGGGTGACACCAGAAGGACAAGGGCTGGACGGCATCAATAAGAAGAGTTAACTGTCCTCATCAGTGCTAACTGACCTGTAACTGACTGTAATTACATGGCAAAGCCAACATGAATGACTTACTTCTTTCTTGAAGTCAAAGACTAAATCATTCACATCTATGTACATTGTGTACATAGATGTGGAAAAAATATATATATATATATATACATATATATATATTTTTTTTTTTTCTTTCTGTCAACAAATCCCATGTTGTGAGTTTGTCTGTGTTGTTTTACAAGATGAGATCGTGGTGGGGAAGTAACAAAGCTCTACTGGATCTAAATAGTTGGAATCACCCAGTTCAGTACCCACCATGTACATGTTTCTCTACATAGAACATCCCAGAGGACAGGAGCTCACTGTCCTCAATGCTAGCGACAGTGCATCTCTCAATACTTTGAGCCTGTCTTACCGTGTCTGTAGCACTCATACTGAAGATATACTGGAACTCTACGTATGAAATTGCTCACAAATATATAGTTTCATTTTTTAGCAAACGTTACTCCAGATGACCTGTTTTTATCAACGCAATCAAGATGAAGTGATGAGATGAAGTAAGTGCTGCTGCCTCAAAGAGAGGTCACAGGAAAGTCAAAGCTTTGATATGAAAGAGGACGCAGGAGGCCTGTAGGGGCTCTTACCGAGTTCACTGGTGTTGTCGCCACTCTGAGAGACGTGTCCCCCGCTGGACGGACCCGGGGTGCCACAGAGGGTGTAGAGTGGGCGTCATCCATGTCCTCTCCAGGATGCTGGTTCTGAGAGGTCAGGGAGAGGTCCACACACCAGGGGACAGGAGATAAGGAAACAGAGGAGAAGAAGGGAGGAAAGGGGAAAAAATAGATGAGGAAGGTCCAGTAGGTCCAGTATGAGGTCCATTATGCAGTTTCCCAAAGACACAAAGACAGCTGTGTGGCATGATTAGCATAGTAAGGCAGGAGAACTATACCATTCTGTCCAAGAGGGAGCTTTAAATGTAGTTGCAGAAAGAGTTTAGAGGACAGTTTAGTAGCCCTGCAGCATGTGGATCCTCCTGTGTCCTGGCTGTTTGTGACCTGCGTTGGGAGAAACCCCGCATTTATGGGGCCGCTCGGCCGGGCCACTCAGACGGCCGTAAGCCCAAACCAAACAGCAGATCTCCCTCTGCAGCCTCTCTGCGTCAGCTGTTTGCCGGATGGTGATCAGATGAAGAGCTCAGCAGATGACAACAAGAAGTGTGGGGACAATGGCGCAGTGTGAACGAGCCCTCTCAATGATGGCCCTTCTTTTCTTATCCAGCCACCCAATAATTACAGCTCCTAAGTACACACAGCTACTCAAAGAGGCGCCATGTGTTTCCACGTTTATCATCACACCATCTGTTAAAACCTAATTAACAGGACTGGAGGGTAGAGTGTACGTAGATTCATACACAGACGAACATTCACACTGTCTGTTTACCTGCAGGAGCTCTTACGTTAGGGTGAAGGCTGTCACGTTAAATGGTGTGTGTGTTGCGTGTGTGTGTGTGCCTGTGTGTGTGTGTGTGTGTGTGTGTGTGTGTGTGTGTGTACTTATAAATACTTACTTTTACCTACTTACTTTTTATACTTCTATTTTGATTTAATGTATGGCATTTAACCAGAGGATCTGTTCCAGAGCAACCAAAGCAGTCCAGATTAAAGGAATATTCACTGCTTGCGCAGGCATGCTACTCGTCCCTGTGAGTTCTGTTTATGTGGAAGTGTTTTAAAACTAAAACTTCATTACATTTATTTGTCATGTACAGTACATACACAAAATGTAACCTCTGCATTTAACCCATCATAATCATTTAGGAGCAGTGGGCTGCTGTGAGAGCAGCCCGGGGAGCAACTTGGGGTTTGGTGTATCGCTCAAGGACACTTGGGCACGCAGACGGCAGGAGCCGGGGACCGAATCACCAACCTTGTTGTTAAAGGACAACCCGCTCTACCACTGAGCTGCTGCCGCCCCTTTAAATAGCATATGATTGGAAAAGTGAGACTTGGATTATACTGCACGAGTTGTGTGAGGGTTTTGGATGTTTTAAAACAGTCAGGTTTTCGACCTCACCATAGCACTGAGACTGCTCTTGTTAAGGTCTTCAATGACATCCAATTGAACACAGACAGTGGTAGAATTTCAGTTTTAGTTTTACTGGATCTCAGTGCTGCATTCGACATTGTTGACCATAATATATTACTAGACCGACTGGAAAACCTGGTGGGTATTTCTGGCATAGCACTCAGCTGTTTTGAATCCTACCTAAAAGACAGGGACTTCTTTGTGTCTATAGGTAATTGCAAATCTGAGCTGAACACGCAGAGTTCCCCAAGGCTCCATCTTGGTGCCTCTTTTGTTTAACATCTACATGCTCCCACTGGGTCAGATTTTTGGTAACAACAAAATAAATTACCATAACTATGCAGACGACACACAAATTTACATAACTCTATCACCAGGAGACTACAGTCCAATACAAGCACTGAGTGAGTGCATTGAACAAGTCATTAATTTTATGTGCCAGAATTTTCTTCAGCTGAACAAAGACAAAACTGAAGTCATAGTTTTTGGAGCCAAAGAGGAAAGATTAAAGGTAAGTGCTCACCTACAATCTGTAATGTTAAAAAGCTCGGACCAAGCCAGAAACCTTGGTGTAGTCATGGACTCTGACCTGAGCTTTAACAGCCATATTAAGACAATTACAAAGACAGCCTTCTATCACCTGAAGAATATAGCAAGAATTAGAGGACTGATGTCTCAGCAGGATTTGGAAAAACTAGTCCATGCATTTATCTTCAGCCGACTTGACTACTGTAACGGCGTCTTTACTGGTCTTCCTAAAAAATGGATCAGACAGCTGCAGCTGATTCAGAACGCTGCTGCTAAAGTCCTCACTAAGAACAAGAAAGTGGATCATATCAGTCCAGTTCTGAGGTCTCTACACTGGCTCCCTGTCTCTCAGAGTCCTCACTAAGACCAAGAAAGTGGATCATATCAGTCCAGTTCTGAGGTCTCTACACTGGCTGCCTGTCTCTCAGAGAATTGATTTCAAAATACTCCGGCTGGTTTACAAAGCACTAAATGGTTTAGGGCCAAAATACATTTCTGATCTTCTGCTATGTTCTGAACCATCCAGACCTCTCAGGTCATCTGGATCAGGTCTGCTTAGTGTCCCCAGTGTCAGGACTAAACATGCAGAAGCAGCGTTCAGTTTTTATGCACCAAATATTTGGAACAAGCTCCCAGAAACCTGCAGGACCGCTCCAACTCTGAGTTCTTTTAAATCAAAGCTTAAAACTTCCCTGTTTGCTGCTGCCTTTTATTAAACCAGATAATGATCTGATACTGCACTAGAGCTTTTACTCTTTTGTGTTATATTTTATTTTAGCTTCTATCCTAGCTTTTATTTTTAGCTTGTTTTTATTTTCTAATCTTTAATGTTTTTATGTTTTTATAACTGTTTTAATTATGTCTTAGTATTAGTATTAGTTCCGGTTTCACTGTGCCTTGCCGCGTCAGTCGGTGTCCTGCCAGTACCCCCGACGTGCGGGAAGATTCGAGGGCCCATTCATCGCTGCTTGCAGCTTTTATTTTTAGCTTGTTTTTATTTTTCTAATCTTTAACGTTTTTATGTTTTTATTATGTCTTAATGTTCTTTTGCACTTTGTCGCAATGTTCTTGAATGTTTATGTAAAGCACTTTGAATTGCCCTGTTGCTGAAATGTGCTATACAAATAAAGCTGCCTTGCCTTGCCTTAAAACGGGGCTCCCGTTTACTTCAATTCATCAAGACTTTTCTCTGTTTTTGGATTTTCCGTTCACCGTGTAGGCCTGAGAGAATTCAAGGTAACACGGGGTGAGTTACTGATACTCAGAGGACCATTTTGGGGGTGAAGTATTCCTTTAAGGAGGATTTAGGACAACTGACTGTGGATAAACAGGTTTTGTAACGTTTCAGGTACATATTGGTCTAACTGCAACCCTGACACATACAGTACGTCTTTAAATTAGATACAGGCATGATAACTTTATGGTTAAGGAGATCTGTCTATGTGTTCAAAGCGCTGACCATGTACAGTAACCTCCTAATCTCTCTCCCATACATTCTCAACCTTCTACTCTACAATGAAGGCATAAAATGCTAGTTTGAGTATCGTCTGACGCCGACAGTGAAGGTTTCATGATGACTTTACCAAACCAGTGTAAAGGGATGTCAACACAGTGTTGTTGAAATGTACTGTATGTCACACAATGGTCTAAATGCTAATTCAGATGCTTTTTCATCTCTCAGAATAAAAGAGTGATGAAAACTGTTTTTGTGTGTGTGTATGTGTGTGATAGAGAAATGGTCGAAACGTATTTACCAAATATCAGAAGACAGGAAAAAACTAATTGATCTCAAATTGTATATTGTACTTTTTTTAAATGATGCTAATAGAGAATAAATATGTTCACTGAGCAGTTTCATTTGATTCTGGAATTTTCTAGAAGAAAACGACACTCTCAATAAAATTATTGAAAAAAATTGTTTAAAATTAGAACTTGATGAAATGAAATTGTACTGCCAGATTCCTGCTCTCTTTGAGAAAATGAAATGTCAGACAAAATGTTTCAATGGGATTTTTTACAGCGAACAAAAGGTCATCAATCAGGAGCTTCAGACCAGAGCGTCAGTATGAGCCGTCACAGTGGAAGGGTCAGGGTTAGAAACAGAAGCAGCTCAAACCAGAGCTGTAAAGTCACATGCACTGCTTTTAGCCCATGTGAATGATAAAGTAATTGTGGTTCACTCAGTGGTTAACACGTTACACAGCTGTGCATGTCTTTGTACCAGAGCACATCCATTATGCAGGAGAGTGCCCCGTCACATCAGCCGGTGGCCTCACACACAAACACACACACCAGATCTGTGCTGCTGCAGACAGAAGGAAGACCATGTATGTTCATGAAGTCACTGAACTCTATACTGATATTTGTCACGGAAGCTGCCGATAATATTTTGTGCCGGTATTCATATTTTAAAATATTAAAGGTAAAAATGAAACTAAAACAGCTTTTCAGTCAGGGTTTCTCAGCCTTTTTCGGCCTGCGAGTTGCCATGCAACATTTGTATATAGACTGGAGGGAGCCTTCAAATTAATTATACAGAAATCAGGATTTCTTTTCAACTTAGCATTTATATCAAAAATATATTTATACATTTTTGGAATTTTCCATGACCCCATCTGCATCGACAACAAGCTCCTAAATGTTGAGAAGTTACCTGTAGGTCAACCATGGGACACCACTGAAACACCTGAATGAATTACAGACTGTAAAACTACAGTCTACAGTCCATCATTTCCAACTGCTATCTGACATGACAAACCACCAGTAAAGAGTCAATCTATGTGGCATTAAACCCATACCGTCCAACACTGCTGCTGATGCACTGCCACTAGGAATCACTTCAATATCTGCATGTGCTTCTCTGTAAATGAACACAGCTCTAATAACCCGAATAATAACCCTAATAACCCTATTAATAATACTGGCTGAGAGGGACTGAAGGCCAACACTAGAGATCAGCATCACGTCTGACTACTTTCTTGTATAAATCAATAGATAAGTAAAGTTACAGACGTAATTACATTAAAACAACAAATGTCAACTGTCCATATCTTCTCAGAAACAGAGCAGATAGAAGTGTTCGGCTGAGCATCCCACCGCCATCCAACAGCCTGATTCATCAGATGATCTGAATCAGTTAACAGACTGTCCTCATTCACACCAGCCAATAAAGACAACACGTTTAAAATGAAGCAAAGTCTTCTTGCAACCCAATCAAATGTTCAATATGTTCATACATTTTGAGAAATTCCACCTAAAAGGGATTTTTCTCGTTTTTAGAGGCCTGTAGAGGTAAAACACTCCAGTATATTATTTTAAAATGAAAAGATTAGAGAGAAAAAATTAGTCTTATTTTGTGTAGCAAAACACGTTATTTTCCTGTTGGATGGGCCCTAAACTCCAACCAGTGGTCTCCAACATACAGCAGCTTTAGACTCACTATTCGCTAATCGGAGTTCAGGATGAGCAGGCCTCAGAGGCTCACTCCTGTAAAAGCTCTCTGTGAATGGAAAGCAGGCAGGTGGACTCACATGGTCTGCCAGGTTGGTCGAGGATCCGGTGATGTCGTCGAAGTCCGACTTGCAGACGTCTCGGTCCTCTATGACCAGGTCGATCGGCATCTTGCCTTTTAGGCAGCTGATGTACCGGTGGCAGAAGTTATCACACAGCTCATGGACCTGAAACATCCAGTCTGTCATTTAGATTCTATAGGCTGAGCACCAGAACAATAATAATAATAATAATAATAATAATAATAATAATAATAATAATAATAATAATAACAATAATAATAATAATAAACCTACCTTCTCTAATTCCAGGAGATGAAATCGTAGGACTTGAATCGCTTGAATCATCTAAAAAAAGAAACATACATCATGTGATTGTAGAGACGCCCAGGCTGTCCTAATAATAATATAATATATGATATGATATAATATAATATAATATAATATAATATAATATAAGTAATATTAATGACTGTGTGCATTTAGTAATTACAAACATCATACAAATATTCTTCTTCTTTTATTATCAAACAGACAGGTTGCATTAAGGAGGTCGCCCGGGCGGCCAGTACACAGCTGAGAATGAAATGAGAAAGAAAGAAAGAAAGAAAGAAAGAAAGAAGAGGAAGCGCTCACCAGGTTGTCCAGCTCCGGGTTGGAAGAGAATAAAGGTTTCTCTGCGCGGATCTGAAGAGGGAAAGAAATAAAAAGAGATGTAATGTCTGTTGGTGTTTTCAAACGGATTTAGTTGTTTTAAATTTAGAATGAAGTTTTCTAAAAATGTCAAATGTAAAACGTGTCCGTCCCGTCCTGTACAGGCGGGTCTCTACCTGTTTGGCGAACACGGCGATGTCTTCATTGAAGGAGTCCGAGGAGCACACGTCCCCTCCTGCCACCCCGGGCTCTCTGGGCGTGCACGTCGCCAGCTCGCACTTCTCGAACACCAGAGCCAACAGTGGGAATAAAGGGTGTCTGCAACCCAGAGGAACACAGAGTGTTAGGCCTGCTACTGGACACCAGAGAACACCTAAAACACCTTCACACCGCGAGCTGAACTAAAGAACACCACAGATTCATTTAGTCCTCCTCAATTCAACGGATCATTCTATATCACTATATTATAAACACCATTTCATCTGTTCCCGAAGCAAACAACCTTCCACAGATGGGAATCAGTTCTCCATACGGAGGATTTAGACTCGTTTCAAGCAGCAAAAAAAAAATAAAAGATACAATTTTTTAATTAAATTAAATTAAATTAAATTAAAATTAGAACTGCATCTGCAAAATTACTGTAATTACTTCATATCATGGACAGTTTAGCCTATTAGATCTAATATTTAATATGTGTGTATATATATACATATATATATACGTATATATATATGTATATATATACATTTTGAACGGAATTTCTGGCTTTTTGTTCAACAACTTAAATGAAATGAGTTTTAGTGTGTATTCGTATTTAGGCCCCTAATTGTTTCTATCGCCTCATAACAATCTACACATAATATTATTAATAACAACAAAATAATATTATTATTGTTATTGTTATTATTATTATAATTATTATAATGAGTGGTAGTAGTCGTTGTTGTGGTAGGCTATAATCTTATTATGAATATGAATATTGTTATTATTCTAGGCCTCTCCATACCCGTAGATCTGGTCCTTGTCTCTCTTGAGCGCGTCGTTGACGGTGCTGCCCATGCTGCTGGGCATGAGGCTGTGCGGCGCGTGGGCTCCATAGTGCTGCGTGGGGTGCGGGTGCGTGTGCGGGGGCCCATGGTTCAGGTGGTGGACCTGGGCCAGGGGCCGAGGGCCGTGCGGGTCTCCGTACATGGAGGTGGGGACTCCGACTCCGTCCATCGCGCCTCCGTAGTGAGCCAGCTCCTCGTACTGGGTGAGAGTTGGACATGTTAATGAGAGGACAGTGTGCTGTCCTGCAAACACTGGGCCGTTTACACAGCAGTTCATAAAACACTTGATCAATTAGCTTGTTTTGCGTATAAATTCATATCACTCAACCATATTTATGCATGTATATAATAATATTAATAACTCAGTGCAAACCAAGTTAATAATCCAAATTCAGGAATAATCTGTCAGAGATTTACCCTTTGCGCCATCTCCGTGCGCTGCAGACTAAAGGAAAGTGTGCTGTTGATGAGGAGTTAAATCCAAGAGGGAATTACAGTCCTGTCCTGTCCTGTCCTGTCCTGTGGCATGAAGCAGATCAATAATCATGGAAAGTGATCAGAAACAGCATCTGTCCTCACGTTACCACGAGTGCCAAAAGGCGCACCGGCAACCGGGAGGATTAGTGCTAATCTGTCAACTGGGAGTGCGTGATGTTAGGTCCGAGCATCAGTTGTCCTTTCACAGGAATGCGCTGACGGTCCGCGGCTCAGTCTCAGTCTCAGTCCTCTGCACTCAGTGTGTCCTCATGTCCGTGTCTCTGCGCGACGCGCTCACTGTCCGCAGCTCCGCGAGGGAGGGAGCCGTTTATAGGAGCGCGCGCTGATCTCCAGGACAGGAGGAACGTGGAGGAGCAGGGTGCGCGCGACCAGCGACGCGCGACCAGCGACCAGCAACCAACAAGTTACCTTGCTTTAAAACCTTGCCTTCCGCTCATTATTTTCAAAATAAAACTAACATATACCTTATACAGTATATATATATATATATTATTGTAAATCAATGAACAACACAAAACAATGACAGATATTGTCCAGAAACCCTCACAGGTACTGCATTTAGCATAAAACAATATGCTCAGATAATAACATGGCAAACTGCAGCCCAACAGGCAACAACAGCTGTCAGTGTGTCAGTGTGCTGACTTGACTATGACTTGCCCCAAACTGCATGTGATTATCATAAAGTGGGCATGTCTGTAAAGGGGAGACTCGTGGGTACTCATAGAACCTATTTACATTTACACATCTGGAGGTCAGAGGTCAAGGGACCCCTTTGAAAATGCTCATGACAGTTTTTCCTCACCAAAATTTGCGTAATTTCGTAGTGTTATTTAGCGACAAGCTAGCATGACATGGTTGGTACAGATGGAGTCATTAGGTTTTGTAGTTTACTATGATACCAGGATTTTCACTCTAGCAAATTTGCGTTAAGACGTTATTATTGTCAAGTTTGACAGCCCTAATATATATATACTGTATACAGTATATGTTTGTGTGTGTGTGTGAATGTGTGAATGTGTATGTGTATGTGTGTGTTTGTGTGTGTGTGTGTGTGTGTGTGTGTGTGTATGTGTGTGTGTGTGTGTGTGTGTGTGTGTGTGTGTGTGTGTGTTTGTGCGTGTGTGTGCGTGTGTGTGTTTGTGTGTGTGTGTGTGTGTGTGTGTGTGTGTGTGTGTGTGTGAATGTGTGCAGAAAAAAACTTTAGTTAATTTTTACAGTGCATTTGAAAGAGGGCATATTCTCATACAACCTTTGTTTGATATCTTATGAAAAGGTATTTCTCGTTTTTTTGTGCATTTTCCAGCAACACGTGACGCAAGTATCGCTACGAACGGTGCATGAGAACAGCCTGAAGAGGGACACTGTCTATATGAATATGAAATATAAAGTAACTACATTAAGTTCATGTGATATCATGCAGTATGCTCTTATCCAACATAATGCCAGATGAGTAACCATAGGGGTTAAGAGTCAGTGGACGTTATGATGGACATCCTGCTGACTGTTACAAGGATCAACCAGGAACCTCCAGTTGCAGCGTGGGCGTCCTCACCATCACACCCTGACCCTGTCACATGTGTTTAGAAGTTTGGAATTTACAATATATGGAACTTGTGTTTTTTGGTTTGTCCTTCAGCCGCTGCTCAGGAGAGAGAGACAACTGCATATTTTCACATCTCAGCTGTTTATTTTGACCAAACCACAGTTGGTGATTGTTGGAACAGTGGAATAACTAACCAAGATGGTTTTGGTGAGTTCTATTTTGTTTCTGTCGAGTTTCAATGGAGTGTGTTTTATGATGAGTTAAAGGGACTGTTTGTAACTTCTTACACGTATAAATCATTGTGGGTCGGTGTCTCATGCGCGCTCGCGTGTGGCTACGCTGTTCAGACTCAGACTCCAACACAAACTACAGTGAAGCACCAAAACCTCTTGGTTGTATCTAGTGAAGCCCGTCTGTTAAACAGTGTTGGCCGCGGTCGGAGGACGCGGTGGAGACCGTAGCTTTGGTCTCCAGGACCGTAGTCTCTGCTGTACTCTGGTCCTCTGTCTGCCTTCACTCACACACTGCGCTCCACTCTCACGTGTATGCGCGCACACTCCACCCTGTAGAAGAGTTAGTTTAGCTCTGGGAATATCTAGTGAATGTACAGTGGACGTTTGTGCAGAAATAACTGCTGCAGCTCCTCCAGACCAACAGAGGTTTCCCGTGTCTTGTGAAGTGACGGGGCTCCGCAGAGAGAAACGTTATCGTCTCCGACCAAAACTCCGGTGTCTCCCCTGTTCCCTCCGGCCACGGTCGGGAGGCTGAGGCAGGAAAAGCCAACACTAGGATCAGCATTGATTCATGGAGAGACCTTCGTCTGGTCAGCTAACATTACTGCCAAGCAGCTGAAATATAGAGTGATATTGTGCTTTTAGCTGACGTGTGTCGCCTCACTGTTTTGAGCGATGCTCGTTCATGTCTATGTAGAGCGAGCACAAGCGCCAGCAACAGGACGCTGACTTTATTTGACTTAATGGCTACAGGTGAAGCTGTTAACAAGACATTTCTGATTCTTAAAAACCGTCCCTTTAAGAAGGCAATGAAGCTAGTTTGGTGAAAGACAGAAACTTGAATTCAGAAGGTGTACGGTTATATTTTTCTGTTTAATAAGGAGAATAATGATATTTCATTGACAGGAAGGGATTTCAAGCAATAACGCTTCTGGTCCGCTTCTAGGCCCGTGAGACGTATCTGAGACGTGAGCGTGCACGGACCCGGTGGAGACAGCTGTATAGATTAAAATGAGAGCAAATCAAGATGCGAGTGAAAAACGCGTCTGTAACGCTTGTGATCTCGACGGCGGGTTAGACAGATGTCTTCTGTATTCATTAAATCAATCACAGCAGTGGTTGTTGCAGACACACCTGCTGGAGAGACACACTTATCCAAGTTATTATTACTACAGTGGCAGTTAGGGGCATCTCCATTCAGAAGCCACGCTTGTTCAGAGCGCTCTGTTTGCTTGGACCCCGGAAGAGATGCATGCAGCGTTCTCGAGAACCACTTATCGTTGGTTGACTCCAGGGAAGTGAAGAAGAGTTGGGTTGGTAAGTGTTAGTATATCAGTGTGTATAGTGTTAGTGTTAGTAAAGGCCCGCTGAGGACGACACTCTGGACTCAGTCTGCAGAGCCCTGAACCCCCCCCCCAACCACCTGCTACTCAGGGTGCTTGTTTATTCAAAGTTATTAACATATGGAACATGTCACACCAAATCACACCAACTTTGACAATACGCATCCTTCAATTCCCAGAAATACACCCACCAAACGGGAAGTAGATCAGATGGACAGTTCTTGAGAGATGTGAAGGACAGACAGACAGACAGACAGACAGACAGACAGACAGACAGACAGACAGACGGACGGACAGACGGCCGGACGGACAGACAGACACACATACAGACGGACGGACGGATAGACAAACGGACAGACGGACAGACAGACACACATAGAGAAGGACAGAGAGACATACAGACAGACATACGGACGGACAGACAGACAGACAGACGGACGGACGGACGGACAGACAGACAGATATACAGACAGACATACAGACAGACATACAGAGAGACAGACGGACGGACAGACAGACAGACAGACAGACGGACGGATATACAGACAGACAGACAGACAGACAGACAGACAGACAGACAGACAGACAGACGGACGGACATAGAGAGAGACAGATGGACGGACAGACGGACGGACGGACAGACAGACAGACAGACAGACAGACATACGGACGGACGGACGGACGGACGGACGGACGGACGGACAGACAGACAGACATACGGACGGACGGACGGACGGACGGACGGGCGGACAGACAGACAGACAGACAGACGGACGGATATACAGACAGACACACAGAAAGACAGACATACAGACAGACAGACAGACAGACACAGACGGACAGACATAGAGAGAGACAGACAGAGATTCCTTGCTGTATAGTTAGATCAGTAGTGGTGGTGATGGTTGTGGTGATGGCTATAGTAAGGCTGATCTCATACACATTCGTAGCTATACCATGAAAAGTAATGCACTGTAATTCATACAGTATATATCCCATAAAATCAATTTGTATGTAATCCAGGTAACTGCGTAGGGAGGAGGTCGGGGTGGATGGGTGGGTCTAAAAACGCCAGACTTTCACCAGGACACTGGCGTTCGTGTCCCCTGTGAAGCCAGAAGTCAACGTAGATTTATTTGTTACATAACTTCCGTACTTTAGTTACGTCACTTCTGGTGTTGCGTAACTTAATACGACCTTTCCTAAACTTAACTAAGTCGTTTTCTTGCCTAAACCCAACGAAGAAGGACGTTTATTTTGAAAATACTGGAGCTGAAATTGATGCTGGACATTCGTCGGAAAACTTTTTGTAAATATCATAGGAGATATGTTGTTGTAGTATATACATTATAATAGCATATAATAGTGTATATATTACACTCTGTTTCAGTGTAAAACTTCTAGCAATAGAAAATGTGGATGCCTCACTTTTTATAGCCTAAACTCTCTAATAAATGCTGAATAGAGGTCATACTTGATACACAGGTGCTCACTAATCTTGCCCTCTGCTCATCCAAAAAGTTACAAATAGCGCTGACAATTATAAAACATTTTGGTTTATTAAAGTTATAATATGCAACAATTTTCTAAAAAACAATGTGTAGACTGATGAATAAAAAACAAAAATAATCCTTGTCAATCATCACTATGCCCCCCCACTAGCAGTGTGTGCTGGTGTCTGTCTCTACAGCCCTCTGCCTGGATTCTCTCATCTCTTCTTATTTTACTGTGTTCAGGACTCTTCTTGGTGTCTGTAAACAGCCTTCGGGCCCCATGTGGGTAACCCCCCCAGCCAATAACAGCGTGTAGGGTGTGCAGCCCTTTGAGGTGGTCAAACACCACTTTGTGGCATCAGATAGCGAGGCATAGACATCAGGCTATACATCGATGGGCACAAGTTCTCCTCTACAATTCTCCTTTAGATGCTGTGACGGATGAGAACGGGTTTGGTACATCACTGAGTTCATCTGTTCCTCTGTCTGTCCTCTGCTGTGAGTTCACCTATTCCTCTGTCTGTCCTCTGCTGTGAGTTCACCTGTTCCTCTGTCTGTCCTCTGCTGTGAGTTCACCTGTTCCTCTGTCTGTCCTCTGCTGTGAGTTCACCTGTTCCTCTGTCTCTCCTCTGCTGTGAGTTCCCCTGTTCCTCTGTCTGTCCTCTGCTGTGAGTTCCCCTGTTCCTCTGTCTCTCCTACGCTGTGAGTTCCCCTGTTCCTCTGTCTCTCCTCTGCTTTGAGTTCACCTGTTCCTCTGTCTGTCCTCTGCTGTGAGTTCCCCTGTTCCTCTGTCTCTCCTCTGCTTTGAGTTCCCCTGTTCCTCTGTCTGTCCTCTGCTGTGAGTTCCCCTGTTCCTCTGTCTCTCCTACGCTGTGAGTTCCCCTGTTCCTCTGTCTCTCCTCTGCTTTGAGTTCACCTGTTCCTCTGTCTGTCCTCTGCTGTGAGTTCCCCTGTTCCTCTGTCTCTCCTCTGCTTTGAGTTCCCCTGTTCCTCTGTCTGTCCTCTGCTGTGAGTTCCCCTGTTCCTCTGTCTGTCCTCTGCTGTGAGTTCCCCTGTTCCTCTGTCTCTCCTCTGCTGTGAGTTCCCCTGTTCCTCTGTCTCTCCTACGCTGTGAGTTCCCCTGTTCCTCTGTCTCTCCTCTGCTGTGAGTTCACCTGTTCCTCTGTCTGTCCTCTGCTGTGAGTTCACCTGTTCCTCTGTTTCTCCTCTGCTGTGAGTTCTCCTGTTCCTCTGTCTGCCCTCTGCTGTGAGTTCCCCTGTTCCTGTCTGTCCTCTGCTGTGAGTTCCCCTGTTCCTCTGTCTCTCCTCTGCTGTGAGTTCCCCTGTTCCTCTGTCTGTCCTCTGCTGTGAGTTCCCCTGTTCCTCTGTCTGTCCTCTGCTGTGAGTTCCCCTGTTCCTCTGTCTCTCCTCTGCTGTGAGTTCCCCTGTTCCTCTGTCTCTCCTACGCTGTGAGTTCCCCTGTTCCTCTGTCTCTCCTCTGCTTTGAGTTCACCTGTTCCTCTGTCTGTCCTCTGCTGTGAGTTCCCCTGTTCCTCTGTCTCTCCTCTGCTTTGAGTTCCCCTGTTCCTCTGTCTGTCCTCTGCTGTGAGTTCCCCTGTTCCTCTGTCTGTCCTCTGCTGTGAGTTCCCCTGTTCCTCTGTCTCTCCTCTGCTGTGAGTTCCCCTGTTCCTCTGTCTCTCCTACGCTGTGAGTTCCCCTGTTCCTCTGTCTCTCCTCTGCTGTGAGTTCACCTGTTCCTCTGTCTGTCCTCTGCTGTGAGTTCACCTGTTCCTCTGTTTCTCCTCTGCTGTGAGTTCTCCTGTTCCTCTGTCTGCCCTCTGCTGTGAGTTCCCCTGTTCCTGTCTGTCCTCTGCTGTGAGTTCCCCTGTTCCTCTGTCTCTCCTCTGCTTTGAGTTCCCCTGTTCCTCTGTCTGTCCTCTGCTGTGAGTTCCCCTGTTCCTCTGTCTGTCCTCTGCTGTGAGTTCCCCTGTTCCTCTGTCTCTCCTCTGCTGTGAGTTCCCCTGTTCCTCTGTCTCTCCTACGCTGTGAGTTCCCCTGTTCCTCTGTCTCTCCTCTGCTGTGAGTTCACCTGTTCCTCTGTCTCTCCTCTGCTGTGAGTTCTCCTGTTCCTCTGTCTCTCCTCTGCTGTGTGCTGCTATCGGTGTGTCAGACGAGGCAGAGAGGACAGTCTGCAGCTGAAAGCTGCATTCATTAAAAATCCAGCAATTCTCCACCTTCCCTCAGAGTTGTGTTTTAGAACGTCATGACACAACCAGAAAATATTAATAATAATAATAATTATAATAATATTTCTGATTTGCTGCTTTGCTCCCACTGACAGCGCTCTCTCTCTCGCAATTTCAATTCAATTCAATTCAATATGCTTTGGCATGACTGTAAGGTGAACAATATTGCCAAAGCGCCAATTCAATAATGAGAAAACAAGAAGAACAAAACAAAAACATATATATATACACATATATACAATTCATTAAGCTAATTACAATATATAGATATTTAAAAAGAACATGGAAATGGTGGAAAACAATACAGAAGTAATTAATGTTTGTTGTGTCAATAAAACAAACAAACAAATAAAAAAACAATTAACAACATATTGCAATATCAAATGCCAAAACCCCCCCGCCAAAAAAACAAAGAAACCATGAAGTAGAGGAGTAAATAAAAGGCAGAGTGTGAGTTTTATCTGTTATGTGTTGTTGTGGTTGTCTCTCAGGCTGTGACATGCACTGACATCTCCTGCAGTTTCTATGCTGATGACACTATTTTCTCCAAGTAGATGTTGTATTTTAGCTTGGTCTGAGAGGGAATCAAAATCTTGGAGTTTACATATAATTTTGTAAAGAACTTTTTCCTAATTTCTTCATTCTCTCTCTCTCTCTCTCTCTCCATTCATTCTACAGCTCACTCCACCATCGCTTCTCTCTCTCTCCCTCTCTCTCTCTCTCTCTCCATTCATTCTACAACTCGCTCCACCATCGCTGCTCTCGCTCTCTCTCTCTCTCTCTCTCTCTCTCTCTCTCTCTCTCTCTAGTAGATCTGAGGAGGAGGAGACAACTTTGACAAACACCGACAAACAGTGGTTCCATATTCTACCTTTAACTTGTGAACAACTGTGGCGTTTATTTTTTTCTAATCTTCCCCCAGCTTCCATATAGCTATCCATATGGATATCATATCTGAATGTGCCCAAAACAACTTACCCATTTGATTGTTGGTGTTCCCAACTGTTCTGATATGAGTGTGAACCAAATGATTTCAGGCATGTCCTTACTGATATACGTAAACTGTTATCTTGAACTCATTCAATAGAAACCACACTGACAATCAGATATGGACTCTGAACAACTCTGTAAAGTTTAATCTCATTTCATCTGTGGGTGGTGCTACAGTACAAATATGAACTGAAACTAGGTTTATTCTATGGTCATTACAGCCACTAGAGGTGGAATTCACAAATCACTGTGATTTCAGTGATTTGGTTCAATATGGAGTTAGTTCACTTGGGATTTGTTGACAGCAACAATATAGAAAAACAGCCGACTTTAAACTGGTGATGTAAACCCATCGACCCAAAACAACATGCTTGGGAAATACAGAAATGACATTATAGGATAGATTCATTTTTACACAATCATACACAATATAGGATCATTAAAGCAATACTATAGGAAATGATAGCATTGCCTACTGCATACATCCCATAATGACTCCACTATTTCAGAATCAATATTGAATATTTTAGAATTGTTCCCACACTTCTTGAAAGTAATTAAACAAACATGAATACATAATACAATCAAAATAAAATTTAAATATTCAATCATGTAAATTATGCAGATGTACTTTTCTTTTCTTTTTTCAGTCCAGCTGTATTGTCCTGTGTCTCAATCAGCTGTCTCTGTGTCTTCTTTATTCACACTGATGACACATTTGCTTAAAAAGTAAGTCAAAATATTTCCAACACATTCTTTTTTTCATCAGAAATATCTTACACACTTTCCTTTGATATGCCCTGTCCGTGAATTATTAAAGGCATATATTTGAATTATAAATACACTAACTATAAGGAAACAGGCAAAACATGCACAATGCCCCAGGCTACACCTCTCCTCATCGCATATCATTTCCATGTAGTCTCTCTGTTTCCTCCTCTCTCTGCTTTCTCTTCCTTTGTGTTTATCTCCCCCCCCCCCTCCCCTCCTCCACACACACCCTCCCACCACCCGGCCCAGCCAATGTGATCTGAATGGAGGCTGATTCAGGGTGTCAGGCCCTGTCCTAAATGTAATAAATTACCATCGAGCCAGGGAATAGAGCATCTCTCCCGACACATCACCAGAGAAGGGGCCTGTGCACCACCATCCTTGACCTCCTCTTTTACCCCCACCACTCACACACACACACACACACACACACACACACACACACACACACACATATACACACCCCTTCCCCTCCATCGTCAGCCAGCCCTGGTCTTGGCTGACTCTCTGTCACCCGTCATCCTGTGCCCCAGTGAGAATCATTAGCATTGTCAGAACTGGCTAGGAAACGAGGCCAGCAGAGACCTGGGTGGAGGTGGGCGAGTGTGTGAGTGTGTGTGTGTGTGTGTGTGTGTGTGGAGGGGGTGGGGGGGTTCCCATGTGTGTTAGTGTGAGAGAAAGAGTGTGTGGTAAGTATGCATAGATGTGTATTTGCATGAAGGTGCCCCTCCAAATGTGTGTGTTTTCTTGCCTGGGTTTGTGTGTCAGTGAGGATTGTTTTGTGTGTGTGTGTGTGTGTGTGTGTGTGTGTGTGTGTGTGTGTGTGTTTGAGCTGGTGATGTATACAGGGGGTCTGATCAATACTGTACCAGGTCTGAGTGGAGTTGCTGTGTGAGCTGAGCAGTGGTGATGACCTGGTGCAGTTGTACAGGTGCTGGTGGAGGTTGGAGTCCAGGTTACATTGATATCACTCTGCTGATAAATCAAACTTACTGTGGTCTTTAGAAGGATCATTCTTTTTTACTACAATCTATTTTCTTGTTTGCAGTTTTTGACATCATTTCCATCAGTTATGAAAAATTCTACTCACCATAACACCGTACTAACCCTCAGCCTGCCCCCTGGCCCAGTTTACTGAGGAATCATGACTCATATTGGTGTCAATGTCCACTGGACATCTAGCAAAGTGTAGTGTAGCAAAGCTGAAGATAAAGGTGGGGGTGACAGATGAGCGTGTTAACATCAATTATCTGCTGTTGCTGCAGCTGCTGTTATAATTATTAGAATTATTACATTACATTTTTAGATTATAATTTACAGACCTTAATCCACATTTTTAGAATATAATTTACAATCTTTAATCCACATTTTTAGATTATAATTTACAATCTTTAATCCACATTTTTAGATTATAATTTACAGTCTTTAATGCATATTTTTATAATATATACGTATTGTAATATGTATGCTAATATGTAAGCTAATTTAATATAGCTGTCACTGTAAATATAAATTCTACTCACTGTACATACAGTATACAGACATATTTACATGAACATAATCATCCAGCCCAGGTATGTCCATCCAGTATTTATTTCTTTGTATTGTTTACAACTAGCAGAACACTTGACTTGTATATGGACATTTTATTTGTATTCTTTATTATTGTATTCTTATTTTATTGTTGGTTAATGTTGTTCCTAGCGGTTATTTCTATTCTGTGTAGGTATATTGAGAGAGCTGCATAAAACCGGAGTCAAATTGCATGTATGTATATACTTGGTATATAAACCTGATTCTGATTCTGGTGTAGCACATACAGTACGACTGACTGGAGTTTGTGCTCCATCACAATGCAACAGTTAATGTTCACTTCCTTTAACAGCAATCCTTCCCTAACCTCAACCATACTGTTATCAGTATTATGGAAAGTAATCCTGGGTTTAGCGGTATTGTCAGTATGTCAGGTGTGAGGAGGTTTCCCAGGGGTCTGTTTTGGATCAGGTCCAACTTTTTGGGTTGTAGGTAAAAGTGAAAGTGAGCTTCTAAAGATGTGGCACTGTAGCTTCCATCATGATCCATCAGCACTACATCAGCTCAGTTACTGCAGTCCTCCCTGGTCCCGGTGTGCTGAATCCGGCCCCTCCACGCAATTGAGTTACGTTTTGCTCCCGTTCTAGAACATAAATATGATTATTTTGAATAGAGAAATCATAAGAAAATATAAATAAGAAACGTATATAACAGTGCAAATAATAATGCTGAAAAATAGGACCTATGCAAATAGTATAAATGCATGCATTTATCAAAATTCAAGAATAGTGTAAAATAAGAATATTAGTTTAAATGTTCTGCGTAAATAAACGCAGTGTTAATGCTATGGTAAACCAGATTATTGCACAGTTGAAGATATAATAAATTATAGGTTCATAGCTCCTGATAGGGGTAAAAAATAATATATATATATACTGTATATATATATATACAGTATACAACAATTTACAATCTAATCAACATATCTACCGTTTTCTAGTCTAGATAAGGGTATTGATTTGATCCTAAATATAATCTATTTACTTTATGTAGTTGACATTTGTATGACAATAAAGTAGAATAAATGAAATGCCTATCTCAGTTTGAGCAGTTTACAGTAAATGTTTGTGCTGGTAGTTGCACGGAACTGACATTAGATCGTGTTCCATGACGAACACTAAACGGCGTTGCACGTCGTCAGTGAGGGCGGCTGGTTAGTCGGCATCAATGCAGCTCGCTGCTGGAGGGTTTTATAACCCATTTCCGCTCCCCAGCGATTGGTTTGGAATGGCCCTTAATATGGCGGACCCTCCACGCCAATGTGCAAACGGAGTGGAAGTGGGTAGGGAGAGGGCGTAGGGGGAGGTTTGGAATTGGGCCGATCTGATGATCATCAGTAGTTTAGGATGTGCCTTCACCACAGAGTTTAAGGCAGTACTTGTTGAGCTTTGAAGAAAGGTAGCCGTCATCATTTCTATAAACCATAAATCAAAGCTGACTTATTATAAATCTCTCAACCAATGCAGACACACCATTAATCTCTCTGATAATCAATCCTCTGCATGCTATTAGTCATTAGACTAAATACTCAAAGTAACACGTGTGTATATTCTGTGTCTGTGTCATTTAACAGGGCTTTGATTACAAGTTAGATTTGAATTCAGGTTCCTTCATCATTACAGTGATACACCTGCCATCTCCATTTGTCTTTGCATTTTTGCATTCATTCCTTCAATTGCCACATCATGTTATCTGTAAATGATCTTTTATTTTAACAAAATAATATTGAGGCGAAGTCTGAACTTGTGTTACTCTCAATCCAACTCTCTGGCTTAAAATACATTTCTTGCATCTCTATTAGGTTGAGACTTCAAAACTGTATAGCTTTATGCATGGTATGCAAGTTTACATTTTCTATGTTAAGATTCACACCAGAAAGAGAAGCGGAAAAATAACGTCCTATTTTATACATTATGAGCAACATCTCCATGATAACGTCTGTGAAGGGAGTCAGTGGATGTGCAGAGGTTATTATTTACTGTCAGAGTCAGAGCCTGTGATTGCTTTGTCTTGCACCTCTAGGTCACTGCTCACTGTGTGGAAGCTGACCCACAATGAGCCTGTGTGTGTGTGTTCTCCTCTAATGATTAGCCTGTCATTGTTGAGTGGTGCGCCAAGGTGGCAGACCAGACCAGAGCCCCCTCAAGTCCTCATTCTGTGTGCATCTCTATGTGTGTGTATTCATGCGGGTGTGTGGCTGCATGAGAATGAGATGCCCAGACTCGGGTGCATGTGTGTGTGTGTGTGTGTGTGTGTGTGTGTGTGTGTGTTTGTGTGTGTGTACTCTTGCCCCAGTCTGGGCCACAGTATTAATGAGCCCAGATTTCATTTCCGATGAGCGATTATTTGACTGTTCATTTGGCTAAGATTTATGACGAGGCCCTATATCTGTAGCCTGCAGCACTGCTCTAGTCTTTAATAATGGGAAATGAACACATTAATCACCCTGTAGCAGTCAGCCACAGAAAGCACGGGAGCACCATCCAATCTGCATCACTGAACAAGAGAGAATATCACCTCATATTCATGCAAAAGCCTTATCTAGTACATGGTGCTAGGAAAATTACCTGTCTAATTGAATATGATTTAACATCCTAAAAATTGGAGAGTCACACACACACTGACACACACTGACACACACTGACACACACTTATGCACTCGTGGTCGTCTTGTGATGAAAAACTTGGACAAACCTCAGCCTGTTTGGCCGGTCAGTTTATCAGCTAAGGATGGATGACCACGGTTACCATAACAAACCCACAGGGTTTACCCAGGGTGGAGCAGGGCCGCTGAGTCACTGGGCTACCTATCTCTGACCACACCTGATGCTGGGTCAGAGGTCTGACATTCTGGAGCCACCTGAACAAAAGATCACAGGCAGCGCTGCCTTTTCATAGCTCTCAGCTATCAGGAGCTACACAAACAGGACTGATGAATAATAGTGACTTCACAAGCACACAGATTACATGAAGTGGCAGCATAAAGGCCCGATCTGATTACAAACAAATGTGCAGCTTAGCCTCCCTCTAAAGCATTAATGCAGGACTTCCTCTGATAATTCTCGCTTTCAAAGGTCTTTTAAAGGGACTGTTTGTAACTTCTTCCACGTATGAATCAATCCGGGTCAGTGTCTCATGCGCACTCGCGTGTGGCTACGCTGTTCAGACTCAGACTCCAACACAAACTACACGGAAGCACCAAAACCTCTTGGTTGTATCTAGTGAAGCCCGTCTGTTAAACAGTGTTGGCCGCGGTCGGAGGACGCGAGAGAGGCCGTAGCTTTGGTCTCCAGGACTGGAGTCTCTGCTGTACTCTGCTCCTCTGCCTGCCTTCACTCACACACCACGCTCGTTCTCGCTCCACCTCACGTGCATGCGCGCACACTCCACACTGCAGAACAGTTAGTTTAGCTCTGAGAATATCTAGTGAATGTACAGTGGATGTTTGTGCAGAAATAACTGCTGCAGCTCCTCCAGACCAACAGAGGTTTCCCGTGTCTTGTGAAGTGACGGGGCTCCGCAGAGAGAAACGTTATCGTCTCCGACCAAAACTCCGGTGTCTCCCCTGTTCCCTCCGGCCGCGGTCGGGAGGCTGAGGCAGGAAAAGCCAACACTAGGATCAGCATTGATTCATGGAGAGACCTTCGTCTGGTCAGCTAACATTACTGCCAAGCAGCTGAAATATAGAGTGATATTGTGCTTTTAGCTGACGTGTGTCTCCTCACTGTGTTGAGCGATGCTCCTTCATGTCTATGTAGAGCGAGCACAGGCGCAAGCAACAGGACGCTGACTTTAGTTGACTTAACGGCCACAGGTGTCGCTGTTCACAAGACATTTCTGATTCTTACATAGAGTCCCTTTAAAAGAGGGACCATGATATGTTGTTAAGTTTTATTAAAGCAACAAACTCAGTATCAGTGTTTACTGTTGCTGTGAAAGTTATAAATCTTCAAATTTCCATCCTGGTTGATTTGGCGACACCTGTGGTTACTGATGGTAACAGCAAGCGGCTTTATAACACCGTAGTACCAGAGTTCTGCTGGAGATGCAACCAGATACACATGTTGGTTGGTATTAGATGATGCTGCAAATGGCAGTATGGTTAAGGTGTAGGTAAAGGTTGTGGTTAAGGTGTAGGGAAAGGTTGTGGTTAAAGTGTAGGTAAAGGTTGTAGTTAAGGTGTAGGTAAAGGTTGTGGTTAAAGTGTAGGGAAAGGTTGTGGTTAAAGTGTAGGTAAAGGTTGTAGTTAAAGTGTAGGTAAAGGTTGTGGTTAAAGTGTAGGTAAAGGTTGTGGTTAAGGTGTAGGTAAAGGTTGTAGTTAAGGTGTAGGTAAAGGTTGTGGTTAAAGTGTAGGTAAAGGTTGTGGTTAAAGTGTAGGGAAAGGTTTTAGTTAAGGTGTAGGTAAAGGTTGTGGTTAAAGTGTAGGTAAAGGTTGTAGTTAAGGTGTAGGTAAAGGTTGTGGTTAAAGTGTAGGTAAAGGTTGTGGTTAAAGTGTAGGGAAAGGTTGTAGTTAAGGTGTAGGTAAAGGTTGTGGTTAAAGTGTAGGGAAAGGTTGTAGTTAAGGTGTAGGTAAAGGTTGTGGTTAAAGTGTAGGGAAAGGTTGTAGTTAAGGTGTAGGTAAAGGTTGTGGTTAAAGTGTAGGGAAAGGTTGTGGTTAAAGTGTAGGGAAAGGTTGTGGTTAAAGTGTAGGGAAAGGTTGTAGTTAAGGTGTAGGTAAAGGTTGTGGTTAAAGTGTAGGGAAAGGTTGTAGTTAAGGTGTAGGTAAAGGTTGTGGTTAAAGTGTAGGGAAAGGTTGTAGTTAAGGTGTAGGTAAAGGTTGTGGTTAAAGTGTAGGGAAAGGTTGTAGTTAAAGTGTAGGGAAAGGTTGTGGTTAAGGTGTAGGTAAAGGTTGTGGTTAAAGTGTAGGTAAAGGTTGTGGTTAAGGTGTAGGGAAAGGTTGTGGTTAAGGTGTAGGGAAAGGTTGTGGTTAAAGTGTAGGGAAAGGTTGTGGTTAAGGTGACACTGAATGTTGGCATCAGACATAAATTGTGTGTTGCAGATTTGTCCAAAATGAAGGTAATCCCTCGGACACTGGGGTGTGAAAGTGACACTTGTATTGATACCTGAGCGCAGCAAAACATTGAGTGCCAATTTCTGCTACCCGACCTGTACTCAACAGGCCATTTTATTGCATAAACCTCTGGGCTCGCCTAAGGTTAGGGTTACTTTCAAATGTGATTTTTAATCAATTCCTCTCCTTTCTACAGAGCAGCCAAACAAAGTGAGGAGATTTGTCATGTCACATTGTCTTAATAAAGGTGACAATGTGAGGCATGGTGATACTAAATGTGTGATCAGATGTTATCTTCTGCATCTCATCAAGGACAAGCAATCATTAATATATATATATATATACCTGTGTCTACACTATTTGAGAAACAACACCAGTAACAATGAAAACTGCTGAATAGGGAAAAAATTACAAATTGAATTACTGAAAGACTATTGATGTTTTGATGTCTGATGTTTTGTCAGTTTAATATTCTGCTCTTGTGGAAACATTACTTCATTTGAAATGGATTTCTTACAGTTTTAATGACAAATGAACTTGAAATTTGAGGCCTATTTTTTATATTGGAGCAGTTGACAAATGCGAAGAGCAAATTAATCAGTTATGTGCATGAATATACATGTAATGTAATGTGTATATATATATAAATATATATATATACAGTATAACAACATTAATGCTCTACAGTACAGTATATACACTGTACTGTAGAGCATTAATGTTGGCCCCTGCTCTGTACTGTCACTAAAGATCTGGTTGGTCATTAACCATTCAAAGCACTGGAGTGTGTGTGTGTGTGTGTGTGTGTGTGTGTGTGTATTTACACATATAGCGACACATTTTAAAAATGTGAAATTCTGCAGAAAATGGCTGGAGCAGTTATCATCTGCTCTGGCTCTGAGAAGTGGTTTATTTATTTATTGAAGACTTTATGTATAATTCACATTAATTTGTTCACTGTATGTGTTTGCTTTTCATTCAATGCAAAGCAACTCAATGAAGACAAATAAGTCTTATTGTTGCAAGCCTGTTAGAACTGCAGTCTACATAGAGAATGATTCATCATCATCTCCGTGTCCATATATCATTCCTTTATAATACTCATATTTCGCCTCCAGTTCAGTTCTCATAATATAAATTACAAGTAAATAAAAGACTGAAAATACTAGGACCCTCTTCCTTCATTA
Source organism: Sebastes umbrosus (assembly GCF_015220745.1). Lineage (NCBI taxonomy): Eukaryota > Metazoa > Chordata > Actinopteri > Perciformes > Sebastidae > Sebastes > Sebastes umbrosus. The sequence continues at coordinate 28,357,983 of NC_051286.1, read as the reverse complement.
ATGTTGGGCCCTGCTCTGTACTGTCACTAAAGATCTGGTTGGTCATTAACCATTCAAAGCACTGGAGTGTGTGTGTGTGTGTGTGTGTGTGTGTGTGTGTGTGTGTGTGTGTGTGCGTGCGTGGGTGTGTGTATGTGTTTTTTTCATTCCCTTGGGCGTTGTGGACAGAAGCCAGCTAGCTCATTATGTCTCCTTTGGAGGATTTTAATTGTTTATACAGAACAAAGACTTTGGTTCACTGACCACTTAGACACTTAGATACACCTACGCATTATGGGATATATATATATACTGTAGATTCATTCACTCTGCAGAACACTGTTATCACATGGCTTTTTACGTTATCCTCTTTTATGCTCTTTTATCGTTGGTAGAAACAATATTTGAAGTGTAAGTGTTCCATTATTCACGGGATATATTTAAATGTAAAATCAACTCGGTTAAAAATGGAGCTGTAATTTTTTGTGCAACACAAAATCTCAGCTTGCCCATGTATAACTTTATTAGACACATTTACATCACGTTGTAAAAATGCTCTTTTACAGACACAGCCGTTCACTTTAGACAATGACACCACTATAAACTATAAATACCACAGATAGATGAGTCCTTGGAAGAATAATTGATTTTTGACTAGTCAATCATACTGTTAAAGAAAAGAGCAGTAAATGTCATTGGCTCAAAGAAACATACTTAAAAGCTCATAATCATTTTGCAGCCTCTGGCACAGAGCTGGGCATAAATTTAGTGCTATCACAACCTGACTTCTGCCTTGCATCTTAATGGAACTTAAGCACTGTATGACTGCAGATTCACTCCACCGTAGGCTGGATGTGCTCCCTGCTGGCTGAGCTGGTAACCAACATGTCCTGGATGTACAGCTAAATATCTCCATCTACTGGACGCATGGCAGTACTAATAGTAGTCAGGTATTAAAGTATCCCTTCTTAGTCAAGAGTCAAACTTGCGACCAGCTCCAACTGTAGGAATGGAAGTGTGGGAATGAGAAATGCCTCTACTTAAGAGGGAATTGGACTGACATACAATTTAGATTCATGTGTCTTGGGCTTCCAAGAATCCAAATCACCAATACTTTCATATGGACAAATGTTACAAGACAAGACATAAGATAAGATAAACCTTCATTGATCATCAGTGGAGAAATGTGCTCGTTGCAGCAGCACAAGGACGGACATGGTACAGATTAATAGAGAAATTAAAATAAATAAATAATGAGAGGTGAGACGTCATATGTATCCCACAAAATCAATTTGTATATAATCCACGTAATTGTGAACCAGGAAGTATAAAGAGCAGCAATGGATGGATCGTGTGAAACCAGAAGTCAACGTTGATATATTTGTCACGTGACGTCCGTACTTACATTACGTCATGTCCAAAGTTATTCTAAACCAAATGTTGGCTTTTTTGTCACAAAACGTCCATACTTAAATGATGCCACTTCTGTAGTTATGTTAACCCAAACCACCATCTTTTCCTAAACCTGAGTAGTTTTGTTGCCTGAACCTAACCAAGTATTTCAAGAGTAGTGATTTTAACTAGCGCTGTCAAAGTTAATGCGACAATAACGCATTAATGCAAATTTGTTTTAACGCCACTAATTTCTTTAACGCAATCGATCTTTCGAATATTGTAGCGGGCTCAGTTTTAAAGCTAGATTGATGACTGGTATCATACTGGTATCATACTGGTATCATGAAACTAGAAAACCTAATGAATCCATCGGTACCAACCATGTCATACCAGCTTGTCGCAAAGGAGGTTAAATAACGCTCCAAACCTGTGCTAAATTTTGGCGAGGAAAAACTGGCATGGACATTTTCAAAGGGGTCCCTTGACCTCTGACCTCCAGATCAGTGAATGTAAATGGGGTCTGTGGGTACCCACAAGTCTCCCCTTTACAGACATGCCCACTTTATGATAATCACATGCAGTTTGGGGCAAGTCATAGTCAAGTCAGCACACTGACACACTGACAGCTGTTGTTGCTTGTTGGGCTGCAGTTTGCCATGTTATGATCTGAGCATATTGTTTTATGGTAAATGCAGTACCTGTGAGGGTTTCTGGACAATATCTGTCATTGTTTTGTGTTGTTCATTGATTTCCAATAATAAATATATATACATACATTTGCATGAAGCAGGATATTTGCCCACTCCCATGTTGATAAGAGGATTAAATACTTGACAAATCTCCCTTTAAGGTACATTGTGAACAGATACAAAATGTGATTAATTTGCGATTAATTGCGATTAACTATGGACAACCTGCGACTAACCAAATAGTTTTGTTGCCTAAACCTAACCAAGTTGTTTCCTGTGAAGACGGAAGTTTATTTTGAAAAGACTGTATACATGAAACGAGTGGAAATTGACGTGTTGCCGTACATGCACACAGTGTACAGTGTGCACATTGATGTTCAAATCTGATCAACAAATAACAGGCAAGGGGGAAGGTCATATTTCATCCTCAGACCAAAACAAAACAGGGGCATGTTCAACCTGAAAACGGTGTGCACCATTTTGATGGTTTGGTTGGTGTGGTAGAGGTGTTACCCAATGACGTGTATATAAACCCCACCGTATTAAAAAGGCAGTACGCAGAATGGATCCAACTAAAGGGTATAGGGTATAGAGAGGGTATACAACGCAACATTTCCATTAAAATAAATGCTTTGCTACATTCTGACGCATAGTGAAGATTTAACTCACATGACTTATCAGTTGTTTCCACTGTTGGGGTCTTTTTGGATAAATATTCATATTGTCTTTGTCTCTGGACAGCATGAAACATGGCAAATACTATCTGACATGAAAGAACAAATAAAACTTGCCCAGGGGTCATATGATGCTTTCTACCTGAGCAGACGTCTCTTGCTGGGCTCCTGCTCTGTGAGGCACTAAGTTACAATTTGATGGTTTCATTTTGTGGTTAACTACTCTATTTCTTATGGAAATGGCTGTAATGTCCTCAGGCACTGCAAGATCCTCTCAGTCGGAGTTTTCAGCTGGAACTCGGGCCAAAACTAAGAAGCTACAGTCTAGCCAGCTATACGTGACGCGATGCTCAAAGATGGCGCCTGTCTTGTAGATCTTGCTAATCTTTCTCAGGTTGTAACCAATAAGATTAACATACTGATAGATGGAAAGTTTGGACATCAGACAACTTTGGACAGCGTTTTAGGCCGGATACAGGAACACTCCACTCATATTGTAAAAGCCAAAAATCCTATTTCGGCCTCGGAGGATGACGTAACTTGCCACGGTCTGCGAAGTTAAAGGAAAGACAGGAAAGACAAAATAGGGATGGTTGGACTGGAGGAAGGTGTCGAGGGCAGACAAACGACTCAATTAGTTGAATCCTGCTGCCTTACGGTGCTGGACCTCCGTACCAACAACGGCCTGGGTGAAGATTGACGGAGCCCACTGGACACCCAGCGCACCAATTGAAAGCTGCTCCAAACTGGTGATAACTAAACTTCACAACTTCAGCGACAAGCAGAAGATTCTTTTGGCAGCGAGGGAAAGGGGGCAACTCCGCTGCGTATCGAACAGATTTGATTTGATTTTCCTAGTTTACAATGTTTTTTGGGTGTTTTTGGATCATTCTCTTCTTTCAGGGGGAATGTGTCTTCTCAGTTTCTTGGAGCCGGTATTTGCTTTGCGCCTGGGATGCTGAGAGAGGGGGTGGGCTGAAGATGTTTGCTGTTTTATACACATCTTCCATCCTTTGGGGATGGTCGTGTGTTGTACTAAATGTTTGTTATATTTGTTGTGAATGTCTATGACTTTGATGCCCCACTCTGTTTTTCATTTACACTGCACTTGGACACTTATATTCTGGATCATAGAGCTTGTATCTGGTTCCTGGTTGGTTACTTTTTCTTTCTGTTTATTATGAGAAGCTTAAAAATGGTCAGCCTTAACATTCCAGGTATAAATCATGTGGTTAAAGCTGAAGTAGGCAAGATTGGAGCAAATATGATTAAAAAAAGTTATTTTTATAAAACAGTCGCTATTTCCTGACAGTAGTACATATAACAGGTAACCTGAAAAAAATCATGTGCTTCTGTGTCCTCCAGTGCCCCTAACGGCATCTGCAGGATTTCACTTACCAGAGGAAAACAAGCAGTAAGAGCTGATCTGAGGTCTGCTGTCTAGCTGCCGTCTATGAGAGCCGGCTGTCAATCACTCGTGAACTCCGACCAAATGGTCAAACTAGGCAACGCTGATCAAATATGAATATATAATATGAATATTCGGTTACTTTAATGCCTATTTCTCTCCTCAGATGTTATCAGAATCATCTTGTAGTGCACGGTTTAGCTCTAAAATGAGAAAGTTTGTGACGTTGCCGCTATTGTGAAATCTGGTGAAGGAATGCCAAGTTCTGGTCACATGACCGGAGCACAGCCAATAGGAACACTCTCTCAATGAAATGACCTGTGATTGGTCAAAGTCTCCCGTCACGGGCTAGATGTTCTAAAGCCTGAAAACAGAGCCATGAGGAGGAGCAGAAGTCTAGTTTTCTCTCAGAACACTTGAATTACAATATGCTGAAAGGTTATTATGGAATTTTTGCCCAATGATGCCAAAAATATACTGCCTACTGAAGCTTTAAGTGTCAGAAATCACTTTCCTTCAGGACCTATTATGCTTATTTTCAGGTTCATACTTGTATTTCGGGTTTCTACTAGAACATGTTCACATGGTTTAATGTTCAAAAAACACATTGCTTTTCTCATACCGGCTGTGCTGCATCACCTGTTTTCACCCAAACCACCATCTTTTCCTAAACCTAACCAAACAGTTTTGTTTGACATTTCCAACCAGTCCTCTGAGTTACTGAAACAGAATTTTAACAATCTCCTCGACTCCTTCACAGTCCACGGCAGACGGGTCTTCATCAGCGGACCCATGCCCCCTCATAACCGTGGCGTGGGCCGCTTTAGCCGCACGCTGAGCTTCAACACGTGGCTTAAATTAACCTGTGCAGCACGAAATGTTGTTTTTATTGACAATTTGAATCTCTTCTGGAAACGCCCAGCCGGGATGGTATCCACCCTAATGGCCTTGGATCACCCACTTTGACTGATAATATTTTCTATTCCATCTGGTCCTGTCCATTGCACTGACTATCCCACAGCGCATGCTCTTTCTGGTCAACTCTCGCAAACATCTCCCTCCCCTTCAAACCATGGTAGCTCGGTGGCCTGGTGGGTTTCTCTCCTACTACCATTCCCAAAACCCACCAACATCCCAATACAAATCACTGTCCAGCACACACGTCGTGGTCGGGAACGCCGCGGTACGAGAGTGATCCGTCCACTTGCATGCACCCCGTAACCACCCTGTGCGGATCACCTCAAAGTGGATTCCTCGGCTAAATGTGTTTGATTAATGGACGGCGAATAAGGCTCACATATTAAATTACTTGTTTACAAATGAAAATCTGGACTTCTTCTTCCTGACTGAAACCTGGCAATGGAATATGGAATTTATCCATTTAAATGAACTGTGCCCTGTGGATTGTTCACATATTGGAACTTCGCATCTGTCAGGCCGCGGTGGCGGGCTCGCCGTGGTCTGGAAGAATCAGTTGTCTTGCCAGTTGGTGAGCTCAGAACTTTTTTAATCTTTTGAATTACGATTGACTAAAGTTGGCCGGCTAAAGCCGTTGTAAAATAGGTGTTGGTTTACTGGATACCAGACTTGTGACCTTAGTGATGCTGAATGAATGAACCCTTAGATGATGGTTCTATTAATGTTATTTGCAATCTCCACAGGTTGTCCAGTAAGAAAAGGTAGATGGTGATGGGTCAATTAATCCAGGTCACACACACTCTCATTGAGATGCCACTCATTTATTGTAGATGGTTTTTAAATCCTTATGTGAGGATGTGTGTGTATAGTGGTTACTGAAATACAGAAAATAAATAGAAAACATGTACAGGCATAAGTAATATGTAGTACTAATAAACAAACAGTATGGTATGAAATACACATGCAAGCATACTTCAATGCAAAGCTAATCAGTGTAAACATGAATAAAATAAGGAGAACACAGCCTTCATAACTGTAAGGGAGCGTCAACAAAGAGCAAAGTCAGGCTCTCATTCAGTACAATGGGCATAGTGCACACAGAGGGTGAGCAAAACAATTGTACGACGGTCCCTTAATGGCAGTCGCATATGCGCGTTCATTGCACTGCTCTAACTCAAACGATTGATGACACAGAAATAAACAACTAATTAACATAAACAACATCGTCAGGGATCATATACAGTACAATAACTATCATATGCATAAAACAACGATGTGTAAATTGGGGTGATATGTCCGTCAAACTATTACAGAAACATGAGCGCAATGTAATGCACGAGCATTATACATGAGACTTTGTAATTACTATAGTGATGCAGACACTGAACAATAGGCTACTATAATAAATACTCACATTCTCATGGACGCACAGGACAAAACCATATTAATAAACATAGGGAAATAGAGTCCAGAAAAAACTGCAGTGGTGATGAAGACTTCATTAGTTCGTCATAACCGCCATGGACAACAAACAGACTTGGGTAGCTGCCTTTATAGACCTAGCCAAGGCTTTCGACTCGGTCAACCATAACATCCTCCTGCAAAGACTTACCACCATTGGCTTGTCTAGTAGATGTTGCAACTGGTTTGCTAGCTACCTGGCTGATCGTGTCCAGCAGGTGAAGACCGAAAACATCATGTCTGAACCACTTACCATCTCTAAAGGTGTGCCTCAAGGCTCCATCTTAGGCCCTATTTTGTTCTCCATTTATATTAATGATGTAGCCAAGGCTGCTGGAAATTCCTGGATTCATCTGTATGCTGATGACACCATCATATATTCAGCTGGTCCCTCACTCCACTCTGCTCTGTCCACTCTCTCTTCAACATGGCCTCACCTCCATCCAACAGTATTTCCGCAACCTCCACCAGCTGAAAACTTCCTATGCCCGCTTTGAGCATGTCGTGGAGCCACCAGCACAGGGACAAATTCTCGCTGCGGATACACACACACTCAGTGGGACAACACATCAGGTGACAGAGGCTGATGTGTGCAGAGTTTTTAAATGTGTAAAATCAGGCAAAGCTGCCGGCCCGGATGGCATTACACCTCAGGTCCTCAAGTCCTGTTACGGGCAGGTTTCTTTTGTTTTTACAGACATTTTTAACCTATCACTGTCTCTCTGTGTGGTTACAACATGTTTTAAAAAGTCCATAATTGTGCCTGTGCCCAAGAAATCACCTGCATCTTGTCTGAATGATTTTAGACCTGTAGCCTTAACATCTGTGATAATGAAGTGTTTCGAGCAACCGGTTAAAGCATACATAAATAACAACATATCTGCCAATATTGACCCATTACAGTTTGCATATCGGTCTAACAGAGCTGTGGATGATGCCGTATCGCTGGCTTTATACACTGTGCTAAAACATCTGGAGGGAAAAAACACATACAGTGGAGGAAATAAGTATTTGATCCCTTGCCGATTTTGTAAGTTTGCCCACTGACAAAGAAAAGAACGGTCTATAATTTTAATGGTAGGTTTATTTTAACAGTGAGAGACAGAATATAAAAAAAAAATACAGAATATCACATCATATAAAAATTATAAATTTATTTGCATTTGATTGTGGGAAATAAGTATTTGATCCCCTAGCAACCAGCAAGTATTCTGGCCCCCACAGACCGGTTAGATTAGTCCTCGCTTTATTAGTAGTCGCTTTAAGAAAGTACTCAGAATCTCAACTTGTTACGTGTGTAAAAGACACCTGTCTCAACTCATTACCTGTATAAAAGACAAAGAATCAGAATCAGATTCCAACCTCTCCACCATGGGCAAGACCAAAGAGCTCTCTAAGGACGTCAGGGACAAGATTGTAGACCTGCACAAGGCTGGAATGGGCTACAAGACCATCAGCAAGCAGCTTTGTGAGAAGGAGACAACTGTTGGTGCGATTATTCGGAAATGGAAGGAACACAAAATGACCATCAATCTCCCTCGGTCTGGGGCTCCACGCAAGATCTCGTCTTGTGGGGTTACGATGATCATGAGAAAGGTGAGGGATCAGCCCAGAAATACACGGGAGGAACTTCTTAATGATCTCAAGACAGCTGGGACCACAATCACCAAGAAAACCATTGGTAACACACTACGCCGTAATGGATTAAAATCCTGCAGCGCCCACAAGGTCCCCCTGCTCAAGAAGGAACATGTACAGGCCCGTCTGTTAGCCAATGAACACCTGAATGATTCAGAGAAGGCTCGGGACAAGGTGATGTGGTCAGATGAGACCAAAATCGAGCTCTTTGGCATCAACTCGACTCGCCGTGTTTGGAGGAAGAGAAATGTTGACTATTACCCCAAGAACACCATCCCCACCGTCAAGCATGGAGGTGGAAACATTATGTTTTGGGGGTGTTTCTCTGCTAAGGGGACAGGACGACTTCACCGCATCGAAGAGAGGATGGACGGGGCCATGTACTGGGAAATCTTGGGCGACAACCTCCTTCCCTCAGCCAGGACACTGAAAATGAGCCGTGGATGGGTCTTCCAGCACGACAATGACCCAAAACATACGGCCAAGGAAACAAAGGAGTGGTTCAAGAGGAAGCACATTAAGGTCATAGAGTGGCCTAGCCAGTCTCCGGACCTTAATTCCATAGAAAATCTGTGGAGGGAGCTGAAGCTTCGAGTTGCAAAGCGACAGCCTCGAAACCTTAAGGATTTGGAGATGATCTGCAAAGAGGAGTTGACCAAAATCCCTCCTGAGATGTGCGCAAACCTGGTGACCAACTACAAGAAACGTCTGACCTCTGTGCTTGCCAACAACGTTTCTCCACCAAGTACTGAGTCATCTTTTGCTAGGGGATCAAATACTTATTTCCCGCAATCAAATGCAAATCATTTATAACTTTTATATGATGTGATTTTCTGGATTTTTTTTTTATATTCTGTCTCTCACTGTTAAAATAAACCTACCATTAAAATTATAGACCGTTCTTTTCTTTGTCAGTGGGCAAACTTACAAAATCGGCGAGGGATCAAATACTTATTTCCTCCACTGTATGTCAGAATGCTGTTTGTTGATTACAGCAGTGCTTTTAATACAATCATACCATCTCTTCTAGTATCTAAGCTGACAGACCTCGGCCTCTGTAATTCCATCTGCAGGTGGATACAAGATTTTCTGACAGGCCGACCCCAGACAGTAAGAGTAGGAAACAGATACTCATCTACCACAGTTCTGAATACTGGTGCTCCACAAGGTTGCTGTCTCAGTCCCTTACTGTATAGTCTGTACACATATGACTGTGTGGCTAAACATCATACAAACAGCGTTGTGAAATTTGCTAACCCTAACCCTAACCCACCATTGTGATCTTTATAGATTGGTGGATTGGCCCTCCCTTCACACCAGGCGGCTACAACACTGGCTGCTCTTAGTCTACAAATCAATTCTGGGAATGACCCCTTGCTACCTCTCAAATCTTCTGCACATTTCCGACAGCAATCGCCTTTTAAGATCCAGTGACTTCATTAGGCTCATCATTCCAAAAGTCCGTACTGTCTTTGGTCATAATTCCTTTCTTTTTGCCGCTGCAAATGACTGGAACTCACTACAAAACACGCTCAAACTAACAGCTCACATCTCTCAACATGTTCAAACAAAAGCTGCAACACGTCATAGTTGACTGCTGTACTTGATGACCAGCCCTCACTTCTCTCTCTCTCTTCCATTACAATTTTACAAAGAACATCTAGTAATCCACCTTTTTTGTACATAGTGTTTATTCATTTCTGACCTATTTATTTACCTATGCTGTTTTTTGCCATTTTCTCATGTCTTGTCATGACATGCTGTATGTTTGTCATACTGTACTGTATCTGTGCTGTTTGTGTTGCTTGTGTGGACTGTGTTTTTATACTCTTGCTGCTGCCTCTTGGCCAGGTCATCATTGTAAATGAGAATTGGTTCTCAATTGATTTTACCTGGTTAAATAAAGGTCAAATAAAATATATAAACAAAAGGTTCGGGTCAAAAGTTGTAATACTGATGCCATGTTGAGTTGGAGGACAGATGAGGCTTGTGATTGGTGTAGAAGGTGATTGGAATCATAGCATTCTCTGATCATGTTAAGTCCATGCACCAAGCCACAGACGCTAGGACTGTGCACGTGAACAGTGCATGGGCTAGTGAGGGGATGCTTGTGAGTTAAACTGCTGAAGAATAAGTGACCTTCTGAACAGCCGTCTTAATGTGTTTTTATTTATCGACCTCCCGGTCCAGCAGGACAGTTTTTAGTTCACTGATATTCTGACTTCTATTATCAAGCTGGATGAGGTCTTATTAATTGTTGATTTTAACCTGCACATTGATGATGCCACAAATTGTGTTGCCACAGAATTTCTTGATACAGAATCTCAATCTCGTTCATTTCAAGCAGCATGTTTCTGGCGCCACTCACATTGGTGGTCATACATTAGACATAGTTTTTCTCTGGGTCTAGATGTTGATCACATCCATTGTGAGGACCTACTGATCAGTGATCATAAATGTATATTTTTCGATCTCTCAGCACAAGCTGAGCTTTTGTATCGTAAAAGAACACTTCGGTCCCGTATTATTATTCAGAGTACGGCTGATCCGTTCTCAGCACTCTTGTACTGTGATTTTAACACAAATACTAATGATGTTGAGTTTTTAATGCAGTCTTTCAATGAGATAGCCCTAGTCCTGTTCTTTAATGGTGCCACTTTGTCCAGCAAAGTGGCACCATTAAAGAACAGGACTAGGGCTATCTGCAACACTTCTCCATGGATGACAGAAGCTGTCTGCTGCCTGAGACGCAAGTGTCGCAAGGCAGAGCGACTATGGACAGCCACTGGGCTACAAGTGCATTGCCTTCAATGTAAAGATCTCTTTTAAAGAATAAGTAAAAGAAGCCCGGACTGCTTACTTCACTAACTTAATGTCTTCTTCAAAAAGAAATCCTTGGATGTTATTCAACACAATCAATTACATTGTTTCACCGCCACTTTCTACATTATTATGTTATTTCATAGAAGTTCCTCACCTTCTTTGTTTATAAGGTTACAGTTATTATGGTAAATGGTAAATGGACTTGCATTTATATAGCTCATTTCTAGTCTTCTGACCACTCAAAGCTTTTTACACTACATGTCAGCATTCACACACTGATGGCAGAGGCTGCTAAGGTGCCAACTTTGCCCATCAGGATCTAATCTAAATACTCATTCACACACCGATGGCTATGCCTTCGGGAGCAATTTGGGGTTAAGTGTCTTGCTAAAAGACACATCGACATGTGACCCGGAGCAGCCGGGGATCGAACCACCGACCTTCCGATTGGTGGACAACCTGCTCTACCCTCTGAACCACAGCCGCCCTATTTAGCCCTGTTAGGTCCAGTATTCATCCCGGGACCTGACACTGTAGACCATCATATTCTGATTAAGAGGCTGCGTGATTGGGTTGACATTTCTGGCATAACACTAGACTGGTTTTCATTGTATCTCACTGACAGGAGTTTCACCGTCTGGAGACTCCTCTCCACTGTCTTGTGGTGTCCCGCAGGGCTCGGTACTGGGGCCTCTATTATTCTCTCCATATTTGCTACCCGTGGGACAAATCACAAACAGTTTTAAAATTACATATCATTTATATGCAGATGATATCCAGCTCCACTTCTCTTTCAAACCTAATGAGGTCTTTAGTTTATCTAAGCTTCTAGACTCTCTGAATGATATCAGGGACTGGGCGGCAGAAAACTTTCTACAGCTCAATGCTGATAAGACAGAGGTTCTGGTTGATGCTCCAGAAAAGGTTGCTTCCATGATTATGCAAAGTATCGGGCAAATTTCCTCTGTTGCCAACACCAACCTGCGTAATTTGGGGGTAATATTTGATCATTCCTTGACGTTTGACACCCATGTTAAGCAGTTGACCAGATCTTGTTTTTCCATTTAAACGGACTGTTTGTAAGAATCAGAAATTGCTTGTTAACAGCGACACCTGTGGCCGTTAAGTAGATGAAAGTAAGCGTTCTGTTGCTCGCTTAACATAGCCATGAACGAGCATCACACGACACAAGACACACGTCAGCTAAAAGCACAATATCACTCTATATTTCAGCTGCTTGGCAGTAATGTTAGCCGACCAGACGAAGGTCTCTCCATGAATCAATGCTGATCCTAGTGTTGGCTTTTCCTGCCTCAGCCTCCCGACCGCGGCCGGAGGGAACAGGGGAGACGCCGGAGTTTTGGTCGGAGACGATAACGTTTCTCTCTGCGGAGCCCCGTCACTTCACAAGACACGGGAAACCTCTGTTGGTCTGGAGGAGCTGCAGCAGTTATTTCTGCACAAACGTCCACTGATCCTTCACTAGATATTCTCAGAGCTACGAAGTCTTCTGCAGTGTGTAGTGTGCGCGCATGCACGTGAGAGTGGAGCGAGAGAGCGAGCGAAAACGAGCAGGGTTTGTGAGTGAAGGCAGGCAGAGGAGCAGAGTACAGCAGAGACTCCGGTCCTGGAGACCAAAGCTACGGTCTCCCCCGCATCCTCCGACCGCGGCCAACACTGTTTAACAGACGGGCTTCACTAGATACAACCAAGAGGTTTTGGTGCTTCCGTGTAGTTTGTGTATGAGTCTGAGTCTGAACAGCGTAGCCACACGCGAGCGTGCATGGGACACCGACCCGCAATGATTTCTAAGTGTAAGAAGTTACGCACAGTCCCTTTAAGAAACATTAGTAAACCAAGATCTGTTGTTTCTACGCCTGAACTAGAGATACACACACTTTAATTTCATCCTGCATTGACTACTGTAACGCACTCTTCTCCTCACTCAGTATGTCTGCTCTTGATGGTCTGCAGTCAATTCAGAATGCTGCCGCTTGATGACTCACAAGGTCAAATAAACGGTCTCACGTCACCCCAACACTCAGATCTCTCCATTGACTCCCGGTAGCGTATAGGATCCACTTTAAAGTTCTGACTCACACCTACAGAGTACTGCACAGTCAGACTCCTGCGCATGTGACTGAACTACTTCGCCCTTATTCATCAGCTTGCTCTCTGAGGTCAAACAGCCAGAACCTGTAGTCGATCCCACGTACTCACCTTAAGACTCGTGGCGATCGTGCTTTAGAGGCCGTAGCACCTAAACTCTGGAATGCTCTGCCCACACTTTCACGGTCCGCTGACTCAGTAGATTCTTTTAAAGGTCAGTTAAAGACTCACCTGTTCAGACAGATGTTTCGGTAGCCTGTATATACAGTACCTGGGCTTGCATTTATGTATTCACAGTGTATTTTTTGCTATTCATTGTTTTTGTTTTTTTTATATTAATTATTCTTGTATGTTTTTATAATGATCTTGTAAAGCACTTTGTGATGTTATGTCTGTGAAAAGCACTATATAAATACATTTTACTTACTTATTTACTTACTTACCCGACCCTGAGATCTGCTTCTGCGTTCTTGGTTCCTGTTAGCCTGCGGCTGCCTGGTGTTTCCGTCCGACGACAACGTTGCAGTGTGAGTGTTCCCTTCTACTTACCTGTGGTTCCAGGAGGTCCAGAGACTCTCACCGTGTCACTGTGTTTGGGTCAAGTGAGTACCCACCTGCTGGTTTTTCGGTCCTCTGCTTGGCTTCGGCTTACCTTTGTTATGATCTTGTTCACCAAAAGCGTGGACTCAATTGCAGGCACAAGCACAAGTCTATTGAAGGTGTAACAAATATAATTTATTACAATAATATAAAAGGAACTGTGAACAGGGCTGGAGTTCCTGGAGGTAAGGATCCAGGTCGAGGAGGAGCAGCGTGTAGGAGTGAGCAGGCAGGTTGGTACCAGGAAGCAGCAACAGCTGACAGGTGAACAGACCTGAACAGAGGACAAAACAGGGTGAATCCAAAAATCCAAAACACGAGCATGAGCAAGTCAAAAAGCCAAAATACAAGGGAGCCTGAATACGTCATGTACCACTGTGGGTGACGGAACGATCTGGCGATGACTGGCAGGAAAACCGGGGTAGATATACTGCAGGTGTGTGTGATGATTGGTTTTGTTTTTGTTTGTGCCGGTGGGTGAGCACTGCTGGCGTCTCCTGACTGCCGCTTCTCCCTCTGTCAGCTGTCTTTCCTCTCGTTTTGTTGCTGTTTCTTCACTGTTCTCCTGAGTTTTGTTGTGTTCCGTCTCGTTCCCACTCTTGTTCTCCGTCTTTTTGTTTTTTGTTTTTTGTTTTCCCTTTGCTCCCGTTCGCTGCACTCTCCTCGCCGGTTAGCTGCTAACTCGCTAGCGGAGCTGCCCTGCATGTTTCTCTGTCCCCCTCAACTCCTCTCGGACACTCCACCACTGGAATTACAATAATCATCTGGCTGTTCTCCTCATCATCTGTACCCATCTGTATCGTGAGTAACACAGCCCCCCGCCCCCCGCCCTGTCTAACGCTACCCTGTGCTGCCTCTACCGTCCCTCTCACCACCTGCTAACCGCTAACCCGTCTGCTAAACCATGGAACCATCAACCCTACTCACCCCTCTCCTGTTGCTTCTTACACTACCCCCCCTGTTATTCAAAGGATCCCCCTGGTTCCCACAGTTGTTTTGTCCCCCCATTACCTCCTCCCCTCCCCTCCCCTACTCTCGCTGTCAACTCCTCCGCCTCAGGAAAAACTACCGGCTATCCTCCACTGCTCTCTCCTCTGCTCAATCTGCTGGAATCCTCATCTGTAAACGCTACCTTCACCGTGGCCCCAAACACAACCGTCATCTCCAGTCATCCATTACCCCCACCACCCCGACTTACAACATCCAAACCATTCACCCCCGCCGCCCCCCCTCCACTGGACCCCGCCGCACTGTGAACCTGGCCAACCTCAAACCTCTCCAGCGTGCCCCCATCACACCACCCTCCCACTCATCCAACTTTGCCCTCCTCAACACCCGTTCACTTAACAACAAAGCCCCCATCCTCCATGAACTCATCCTGGACAATTCACTGGACTTCCTCCTGCTCACTGAAACCTGGCAACAACCCAATGACTTCTTCTCCCTCAACCAAGCATCCCCCCCCAACTTCGGCTACCTCTGCAAACCCCGCCCCTCCCGGCGTGGAGGGGGCCTCGCAGTCTTATTCAACAAGAACCTCAGGACCACCGAACTCACTTTCCCTACAGTCACATCATTCGAATCCCTCGCCTTCAAAACCTGCTCCAACACAGTCATTCTCATTTACCGCCCACCTAAACCAAATTCATCCTTCCTCTCCGATCTGTCTGAACTCCTCATCCTAGCATCATCCCTCCCCTTACCCCTACTGCTACTGGGCGACTTCAACATCCACATGGACTCCCCCACCTGTAAACTTGCCTCTGATTTCTCCACTCTACTGGACAACTTCAACCTCACCCAGCACATCACCTTCCCCACACACAATAAAGGCCATATTCTGGATCTCGTCTGCTCTGCCAACGTCCCGGTTCTGAACATCTAACCATCCCCCTTTCCCCTATCTGATCACAAACTCATCCAATTCACAATCCCTTCCCCATCACCCCGTCTGAAACTCCCCAGAGTCATCTCATTCCGCAACATCAAGTCCATTGATCCCCTCCATCTCTCCGACCTGCTATCTGCTGCCCTCCACCTGGACCCACCCCCCACCTCGCCCGATGATCTCACCAACCACCTCAACGCCACCCTGTCTGCCTCCCTCAACTCACTGGCCCCCCTGAGAACCAAAACTGTTTCATTCAACACCTCCTCCCCCTGGTTCACACCCCACCTCAGAAAACTCAAACAGACCGGCTGCCAACTTGAACGCCTCTGGAGAAAATCATCACTCACTGTTCACCTCGAAGCCTACAAATCTCACCTCATCACCTACAAAGACGCCATCACTGCTGCCAAATCTGACTACTTCTCCACCATCATCAATGACCCCACCCGTAACCCCCGAACCCTCTTCTCCACTGTCAACACTCTCCTCAAGCCTCGTGCCAACACCCTCTTTGACCCCTCACCCGATCTATGTAACTCATTCCTTCAGTTCTTCAGCGACAAAATCACCACCATCAACAACTCACTGCTCCCCGTGTCTGACCCAGCAGCAACCACACCGACCCCTTTTCTCTCCATCCCTCTGGACCCCCTGACCCCTCCCCCCCAGCACCGCCTCTCCCGGTTCGACCCTGTTGACTCAGCAACCATTGCCAAACTCATCAGCACATCCAAACCCAAAACCTGCTCCCTGGACCCCCTCTCCACCCCCCTGCTGAAGTCCTGCCTCCCTGTCCTATGCCCCTACCTCACCGACCTCTTCAACTCCTCACTGTCCCATGGAACTGTCCCCTCAGCCTTCAAAACTGCTGCTGTCACCCCCACACTCAAGAAACCTGGTCTGGACCCCTCCTGTCTCAATCACTACCGCCCTATCTCCAACCTCCCCTTCCTCTCCAAAACCCTCGAACGCCTCGTCTCCACCCAGCTCCAATCCCACCTGCATTCCAACAACCTGCTTGAACCCCTCCAATCTGGCTTTCGCCCCCTCCACAGCACAGAAACTGCACTCCTCCAAGTCCTCAATAACCTCCTCACCTCTGCTGACACCGGAGCCCTCAACATCCTCATCCTCCTGGACCTGAGTGCAGCCTTCGATACCGTGAGTCACAACATTCTTCTCACCAGACTCCAAGACATCGGTATCGAAGGTACTGCACTCAGCTGGCTCCAGTCATACCTCACCAACAGATCTCACTTCATCTCCCTTCACAACAACTCCTCTGCCACATCCACAGTCACACAAGGTGTCCCCCAAGGCTCTGTACTCGGTCCACTCCTGTTCATAATCTACTTATTCCCCCTCGGTCAGATCCTACGCCACTTCAACCTGGACTTCCACTGCTATGCTGACGACACTCAGATCTACCTCAGCACCAACACCCCTCACAACCCACCGCTCTCCCACATCAACTCCTGCCTCTCTACAATTAAAGCCTGGATGCAACAGAACTTTCTAAAACTCAACAGCGACAAAACACAACTCCTCCTCATTGGCTCCAAATCCACCCTCACCAAAACCAACAACCTCACACTCAACATCGATGGCACTTCTGTTTCCCCCTCCCCCCAGGCACGTAACCTTGGCGTGATCTTCGACTCCACCCTCTCCTTTGAGCCCCACATCCGCCAACTGGTCAAAATATCCTTCTTCCACCTTCGCAATATCGCAAAAATCCGTCCGTCCCTCACACCCCCTACAGCAGAGAAACTCATCCACACCTTCATCTCCTCCCGCCTTGACTATTGCAACTCACTCCTCTATGGCATCAGCAACACCTCCATAAATAAATTACAACTGGTCCAGAATGCAGCTGCCCGACTCCTCACCCACACCAAATCATGGCATCATATCACCCCAGTCCTGAAAGACCTTCACTGGCTCCCCGTCTCCCACCGGATCTCCTACAAAATCCTGACCCTCACCTACAAAGCCCTCCACCAACTTGCACCCCCCTATCTCTCTGAACTCCTTTCCCCCTACCAACCTCAACGGTCCCTCAGATCCACCTCGGCTGGTTTACTCTCCACCCCCACGTCCAAACTCCGCAGCTTTGGGGACAGAGCATTCTCCAGGGCAGCTCCCAAGCTCTGGAACTCACTCCCCAATCTCATTAGAGACTCCGATTCCCTCACCACATTCCAGTCCCGCCTCAAAACACATCTTTTCTCATCTGCTTACCCGTAGCCCCCTCCTTCCCCCTACCCATCAGTCCATGTGTATGTATATGATTGTGCCTGTGTATGTCGCTTTTTGTCGTTCATCTCCTGTCTGTCTGTCTCACACCGTTTTCCCCCCGACTATGTTAAAGCGTCTTTGAGATTACTATAAAGCGCTATATAAATCTAATATATTATTATTATTATTATTATTAAATTGCTGTCAGCTGCTCCAGCAGTGCCTGCCCAGGAGAAGGAGGAGGAGGAAGAAGGCCACGCCTCCCAACACACTGACAGACTAGACAAAACAGGGAAAAACACACAGGAAACAAAAGGGCAAGGAAACAGAGGAAACACAAGGAAAACTAGGCTGCCAAAGTGATATCATGACAACCTTCTGCCGGTCCCCTACTGGTTCGTCTGCTTGGACTGTTTGCTTACCTGGTTTCGGATCCTCTGCCTCCACGACTACATCTCCTGCCTGCTCCTCTAAGGTACCGTTGCCCTAACCCAGGTATGGGCAAACTACGGCCTAGGGGCTGTATACGGCTTTTTAAATGTTATTTTTTTTTTGGGGGCATTTTTTAAGCATTTTTTTATTGATTGGACAGTGTTGAAAGGGGGAGAGAGAGAATTGACATGCGGAAAGGACCACAGGCCGGATTCGAACCCGGGTCCACCGCTGCAAGGGACAGAGCCTTGGCGATACATGGGCGCTCGCTCTACCGACTGAGCTAACCAGCCGCCCTGTATACGGCTTTTTAATCCAGCCCGTCGAATATTGGTACAAAATTGTCCAAATTATAGTAAAGACCGCATTCATTTTGCCTTTTTCCTGCAATACTCGGTGTTTCAGTTGATCCCACTCCCCAGTATGAACACTCTAATAGTCCTTATTTAAAAAATTAAGTTTTTAAAGTTGTAAAATGAACTAGCAGCTGAATCCAGAGTTATTTTCCTCGGCATAATGAACGCGCATCAGACCCACGAGACTGCGCTGCCCTGCGCGCTCATGTGACATATCGGGTTCTGCCTGCCAGCTTCCTGCTAGCTGTAATAATGGAGATATTGGCAGTAATTCATCACTTTTATCGTCTTATAATACACCCATGGACTGTATGCTGTAAAGCCTGTGCCGTGAATGTATTCATGCATTCCGTTAATGTAACGTACGTTAATTAACATCTCCGTTCCCAAACAACCGGGTAGTAACTACTAGGTAGTAGAGTAGCACAACACAAACGGAATTTAACGTAGCTATGCTATTATTATTATTATTATTATATCTAATGCAGTTAAGCACAAACTGAGTTTCTCATATCCTTTTGCAGCACCGCTGTCTCCTAAACAAACACTAGCTGCTGCGGTTAGCAGGCTAGGCTACTACATTAGTAGTACCAGACTGCTACCAACTAGCTACGAGTGAGTAAGCTCATGAACGCGCAGTAAAGTCGTGTACGCTACGTTCATGCAAGCGAGCCGTGACGCAAGGCCTATGGAAAGAAGGCTTGGTCACGGGTCTTGAGGTCTAATTCACCTTTGCTACTGCATTGAGCCCTTCTGTAACAATGAGTGGACCAAAGAAAAGAAAAGTCGACAGTGAGTGCCGAGTGTTTACTGAGGAGTGGACTGCTAAATATTTTTTCACCAAAGTGCGATCAAAGGCTGTATGACTCATTTGCCAAGAAACCGTTGCGGTTTTCAAAGAATACAATCTCAGCCGCCACTTTTCCGCCAAGCATGCTAACTACGCTAGCCAACAGTCAACGCAAGAACGGCCGGCTGCTGCTCAGAGGTTGGCAGCCAATTTAAAGACTCAGCAAAATATTTTTCTCCGACAAACTGCTATTCAAGAGTCAAGCACCAAGGCAAGTTATTTGCTAGCATTCAAATTAGCAAAGGCCAGCAAGCCTTTCTCCGAAGGGGAGTTTTTGAAAGAATGCATGGTAGAGACAGCAGGTCTCTTGTGTCCAGAGAGCAAAAACAAATTTGAAAAAATTAGTTTATCACGCAGGACAGTGACTCGCCATGTAGAATTAATTGAAGAAGACTTAGCCAGCGAGTTAAACAAAAAAGCTGAGTCATTTAAGTTATATTCGTCAGCACTGGACGAAAGTAACGACGTAAAAGACACCGCTCAGCTCTTGATTTTTATCAGAGGGATTAATGACAATTTTGAGATAACGGAGGAATGTTTAACCATGGAATCTCTAAAGGGGACAACACGAGGAGAGGACCTGTATGACAGGGTGTCTGGTGTCATCGAGAGGCTGGAGCTACCTTGGTGTACACTTGCCAATGTCACCACAGATGGATCGCCAAACTTAACAGGAAAAAACGTCGGGCTGCTGAAAAGAATCCAGGATAAGGGGAAAGAGGAAAACCCTGAGCTGGATGTAATTTTCCTACACTGCATAATCCATCAGGAAGCCCTGTGTAAGTCTGTATTGCAGCTTGATCATGTAGTGAAGCCAGTCGTAAAACTCGTTAACTGTATACGAGCGAGGGGACTTCAGCATCGTCAGTTTATTAAGTTCCTTGAGGAAATTGATGCTGAACACCAGGACTTGCTTTATCACTCTCATGGTTAAGTTTGGGGAAAGTATGTCGACGAGTGTGGGAGCTCAAAGGGGAGATTAGCTCATTTTTGGAGTTAATCAGGAAAGCTGACGATTTTCCCGAGCTGAGCGACGCAGATTGGCTTTGTGATTCTGCTTTTGCTGTGGACATATTGACACACATGAATGAGCAGAACATGAAGCTACAAGGGAAAGATCAATTTGTGCATGACATTTACACAAATGTGAGAGCCTTCAAAGCCAAGTTGACTTTATTCTCAAGACAAATTTCAAACAAATCATTCGTTCATTTCCCCACACTAGCGACACTGAAAGAGGCCCCTCGACATGTGAGGAAATACAGCAAATCGCTGGACGACCTGCATGGAGAATTCTGCCGTCGGTTCTCTGATTTTGTAAAAATTGACAAGTCACTTCAGCTGGTGTCATGTCCCCTGTCACAAGACTATGAAACAGCGCCGCAGGAGTTGCAATTGGAACTGATTGATCTTCAATGTGACGCCGTCTTAAAGGAGAAGTTCAACTCCCTTAAACTGGATGAGTTTTATGCTTCACTAAGCAAAGCCAAGTTTCCAAACATCAGGAGGATGGCACAGAGGATGCTGGTGTTGTTTGGCTCTACCTACATGTGTGAGCAGACATTCAGCGTGATGAACATCAACAAATCATGCCACAGATCCCAGTTAACTGATGAACACCTCAGATCTGTCCTGAGAATTGCCACAACCAAACTGACTCCAAACTTTGATCAAACTGGCAAAAAAGGGTGACCAACAACACTGTTCCCAGTGAAATTAAATGTAAGTTTTCTTTCCTTTTTAGTTAAGGGCTTTTACTTGTAATTTATTATTAGTTCACACAAACACTCTCCATCCATCTGATACTGGCCTGGCCCGTCTGTCAAATTTTAAAACTCATTGTGGCCCCTGAGCCAAAAAGTTTGCCCACCCCTGCCCTAACCTGAACTAAACTGTGTGTGTGTTAGGGCAAACGTCACCACCCACTCACCTGCTTCTCGGTCCAGTTTGGCCTGTCGAACCCACCTGGTAGTCGCCGACTTTGTGGAGATTCATTGCTGGATTGTTGAACTGTTCTGTGCACTGCTTTACCTGCCCAGCTGTGTCACTGCTGAGTTTGGCATTAAAAGTCATTACCAACTGTTCCGGATTTCCTTTGTGCTGCAAATGGGTCCTACTACTATTACTACTACACTACCCTGATTACTTTTTATGATCTAGAGATGTTTTGAATAGAATTAATCAATGCTCAACTGGAACTCAAGTCCTGTCTGATCATTGTCCTATTAGCATTACTATTAGTCCACCATATAATAATCCTTCTTGCAGACATTGGCACTTGAATTCTCATCTAGTGAGTAATCTCCAATTTAAAGAAGTTATTGCCAAAGAACTTGAATTCTTTCTGTTGTTGTGTTACGTGCCGTGTTGTTTTGTGTGTTTCTGGCCACCATTCCCCGCCGTGCTGTTACGGTGAGTAGTTGTACGCGACTGCGCCCAATCACCATCAGGGCCGGGTGATTAAGAAACCAGGAGAGAGGAACAGCCAGTGCCAGTGAGCCTGTACACAACATCACGTGATGTGTGTTTGTGGTTGGTTGACGTTGATGGAAGATGTGTGTGCCGGGGTCGGCAGTATAGCTCCCTCTTAGAGAAAGTGTGTAGAATCTGTAGTCTTTAAGTAGGACTTAATTAGTTGTTTAGTTTTCACAGCACCACTCTCCCTTTGGAGAGTAGCTTTAAGTTGGTCATTGGAACTTTTCATTTATTGATAATAAATTGAGACACTTGTTTGCACTCCTTTGTTGCCCATCTCTCTTTCCCTGAGTTTGTTTTATTGTTACTCCCCCCCCCCCCATCCCCTGGACCCTAAACGGCGGAACATAACAATTGGGGGCTCGTCCGGGATCAAAGAAGTTGATTGGGTAACTGATTTATGGTGTGAGCCAGTGTTTCTTTGTGTTGAGATTGTCTCCGGTGGCGATCGCGGTAAGTGTTGTTGTTTGGATGTCTATGGTATAGTTTTCATTCAGTGTCTGCACAGCTTCCTTGGACTATACAGGTGAGTGTCTAGCTGGACTGTATCAGTCTTTCCTACAGAAGCTCGTTTATTATTTTACCGTTTTTGTTTTCAGAGTAATCCTGTGCGGGGATTTATTTCTCTTTTGGCGGCAGTTGTTTCAGGCCCCCAGCCACTGATGTGTGCCCTCTCAAATCGCTTCAAGCCCGGCACGCTTCAGAAGATAAGTAGCTAAGTTTTTGTCAGGCAGGATCTAAGGAAATTTGTTTTGTGGTGAGACAGAACTTAATGTTTGCATGTGTGTGTGGCATCCGGCATCAAACTTATCTTGTTTGTCACTGGTAGATGAGGATTTTTTGTAACTGGTGAGTTAATTAGGCTGATTGTGGCTAGCCGTAGCGTTAGCCATAGCACTAGCAGAGTCGCTAGGTTTGAGTTAGTCTGCATTCTGGCCTGAGAAAAAGAAACTCAGTTAATTTTGCAGCCACTAGGTGGTGCTGATTCTTTTTACTATAGGCTTTATTGCTTGTCCTTTGAACCCTGTTCCCCATGTAACCTGTCCTGTTGATGGCTTTCCGCTAGCTAAATTGGTAGAAAGATATATCACATAGGCTTTATGAGGTATAATAATAATATCTTACTCATTGTTTCCTTTATTTTCTTTCTTCATTTCAGTTTAACTCCATTTTCATACTGTCAATACTAACAGTGCGCACTAAATCTATCATTCATTGACTACAGTGTGTTGAAGGAGTTATCTGTCTGTCTAGTTAAGGAAGGGGACTCTTTGATGAGGACAGAACAGTCTGACTGTCACTGGTGAGTATGGCAGCCTTTATCTCTGATCCTACTCTGAGTCAGTTTGAGAAATGTAAAAAGAGCAATTTGCGGGAGATTGCAGAGTATTGTTTCTGTGTCAAGTTCCCTTGCTAAAGGGGAATTGAAAGCTGTTCTTTTGAACAGCTTGTGTAATAAAGTTGTTTTCAACTTACCGGCGCATGCGGAGTCTCCTGGTTTGGTGACTGGGGCTATGACAGTGGTATCTCCAGGCGGGGGCCGTTCTGATTGCCCGGTGAGGGAGACGACCGAGCCCTAGCCGGTTAGCTTTACACCTGCTGTACAGAGCGGTGGGGCGGAAGCAAAGCCGCAAACGTTGCCACAGTTTGATCCGTTGTCTGTAGAATCATCTCCCGCTCTAGAATTCATGCTCGGTTGAGAGTGCGTTCAGCTCGTCTACAGCTGGAGAAAGAGGAACGAGGGCAGGAGTGCGAGTTTAAGCTTCGGAGGGAGTTAGAGCTGCGAAAGTTAGAGGTGGAGTCAGAAACAGCTATGAAGATGTGTCAGTTAGAGCTTCAGTCAAATGCTGTTTGTACCTCTGCTATCACATCATTTATCGCCTGGTTCTGCTGCTGAATTCGACATGAGTAAAAGTATTTCTCTTGTACCTGTGTTCCGTGAGTCTGTGGTGGAGTCCTACTTTGGTGCGTTTGAGCGCATTGCTGCTGCTTTACATTGGCCAGAAGATGTGTGGGCTATACTTCTGCAATGTATGTTAGTCGGTAAGGCTCAGGAGGCTTGCTCTTCTCTTCCTGTGGAAGACAGCCTTGTCTGAGAAGGTTAAAGGCACTATTCTGTGAACGGACGAGTTAGTGCCAGAGGCTTACAAACAGCGTTTTAGTAACCTTAAAAGAGCGTACAGACAGACTTATGTGGACTTTGCCAGGGAGAAGACAATCCTTTTTGAACATTGGTGCAAAGCATGTAAGGCTGAAGACCTAGCCTTAGTGTTTGAGCTGGTGATGTTAGAGTAATTTAAAAACGGTGTGCCTGAGTGTACTGTCATTTATTTAAATGAGCATAAAGTAGCCACCCTGCAGCAGGGCAATGAGTTCGCCTTCAAGCATGATTTCCCTAATTGTGACTCTAACCAGAGCTCTGATGACATGCAAGTTATGCATGCCAGTGCATCGTCGGGTTTTAAGGTTGAGAAACTGTGTTTTCACATAGTCGATAACTGCATGTTGTTGAGACGGAAGCAGCAGGGTTCAGCTTCACCACAGTCCAAGGGTGTGCGGTTAATTAAAACTGTGTTCCGTGGTGGCCACAGTCTGATGATTGTTTTAAACCGTTCATCTCTACTGCAGTCAGAGAACCAGCGTCTGGTCATGCTGATGGAATGGATACCTGCTGCCATCAGGTGGCTGTAAAGAGAAACAGTGTAAAGGCATGGGCTTCAGTAGTACTGACTGTCATGACAGACACAGCTTTATTCTATAGTTGAAAATAATGCCATAACTGCTGGTTGAAAAACCATGTTGTAGAATAAAGTTAGTGTTGCTCTTGCAACAATTAACTAAATTACACATGCAAATATTTCGTGTTTGCAAATGAATTTCTGTCCATGCACAGCCATAACAGAATGTGCCATCTCAGGAATCCATTTCATCAAATAGAAATGATGGAGGAAGATTTCAGGGTCTTGCGTGCAAGGGGGGTGCTGCAGTTCCGTGAGTCAAGCGACCCTAAAGTCTCGGGGGCAGGGGTAGAAGTCCAGACCGGCATAAAGTGGAGAGCAGAGGCGGCAGTTGAGCAGGCAGAGTCACGGCTACGCCATGGAGTCCTGGTGGGATCAGTGGCCAGAGGAAGGGCTGGGCTAGGAACCACCACAACTCCCCGTTACAACAAGGCTTGGGGGAAGGAGCGGCAGCAACTGCTCCGGGATGAGGTGAGTGCTGCCGTTGAGGAGGAGAGGTCCAGTAGAGCAGTGGGAATGAGGCAGCAAGGATCCTGGACTAGATGGGAACATGCAGTGGAGAGGAGGGGGGGTCCCAAGGCCAGGGGTAGAGGGCCCATGCAAAGGTCTATGGTTGACCCTTAAATGGGATCAAGAACAACACTTTACTTACTTACCCCCCCCCCCCCCCCCCCTCCGCTGTTATTGTGAAAATGGTTCGGTCGAAACTGGACCCGGAAAGCAGCGAGGGGTGCGCACCACCACCACACAGAGGAAATGCGCCAGGATAGGGTCCGACGGGGATCCTTCCAGACCGGGCGAGCGGTCGTCATTCACCCGCCGAGTTGAATCTTCCGGACAGACTGAGCGGCCGACTGACCGACGCCATCCGTGGAGAAATATAAAACTATTGTCGGTTCATTATGAAACTGTGGCGGGCGTAATTAATGGTAAACACTGGAGCCTGATCCGTGTCCCTCAGCTGATCGATGAGAGATGACGTTACCTCCAGAGGGACGGACTCATACACGGATTCAAATGTCCCATCATGAATATAAATATGATGTAATGGAACTTCCTGCTGTAGGGCCCTATATTATAAAGTACGATGATAGTGAAGATGACAGAAGTTGATTAACTAGATTCACATGTTTCTTTATTTGAGAGTTCTTTTTGCCATAGGTTTATTTTATCAATAGTTTAATTTAAAATCAATACACGGGCTAGATAAGACCTGGGACCATTAAAGTAACCGCGTTTATTTCCATTGAATAAGAGAGCATTTAGACATTAACCATCATTGTGGCATGTCTTGATAAACTACGGTCAAGGTGTCAATAAATAATTAATAAATAAGGTCTATGATTCTAAATTAGAAAAGTTCTGATCAGTCAGGAATAGGCGTGGTTTTAAATATGAATAACTATTACAGACTGGGCTAAAACACACTAGAGGCCTGATTCTCCTTTACAATTATTCACCAGCTACATGTTTACAATCAGACAGGCAAACTCATTAAAATACATCATAATTAAGATCAGTGTATATAATGGAATAGTAGCATTACAATGTACCAGAGGTCACCAAACTTGGGCTTTCATAACAAAAAATTCTCCGGGGGGCATGCCCCCGGACCCCCCTAGCTGGCTACTGTTTCCCCCTGGCTGGCTACTGTTTCCCCCTGGCTGGCTACTGTTTTCTCCCTGGCTGGCTACTGTTTCCCTCTGGCTGGCTACTCCATATCCTTGTGGAAAGCCCTGATTGGGGGCTCAACAAATTAAAAGCCAGGGTACAGAGAGAACAAGAAAATTAAAGGATCAGAGAGGCAATGACCAAATCTTTGAAGAAGCAGCAGGTATGACAGGCGAAGCTGAGCGTATAAAGATGAGGAGCTATAGGCAGACTATCAAATAAAACCCGCTAGCAGGCTCATTTTTAAAGTTGAGGTGAAGATACTGGTATCATATGAAACTGGGCGACCTGGATTCGGTTCGGATGAGGGGCCCAATTTGGAAAATCTGTCCCCTTGCCCATAATTCCTAATGGCTGGTCTGGCTGTAATATACTGCTTCTTCAAATCTGTGTAAGTGTGTGTTAATTACATTGGCATGAGTCTTCTTGATGACATGTTGATAGCACAGTAAAGGCCATAGAGCAGAAGCTGCGGGTGTATTAATTGAACTATTGTTGTTTGTTATTGGATTTTTGGGATAATTTCAATCAGACTGTTCAGGTGTGTTTAGGTTGATTTTTGACATGTTTCTCTGACATTACAGATGCACTAGACTATTTTACCGCTGCTGTACTGATCATAGTAAGTACTTGCCTGTTCATCATATGACACAATTGATCGGTTCATTTTTCAGACCTCTCAAACACTGAAATAGGTAACTGTCAGGGGAACTGGCAAAGGAGCAGTTTTCTTTCTTGCTTTGCAGTCTTACAACTGTAGCTTACTGTTTGATGCAGTGATGTTTTCTTGTCAGATCTGTGGACATCAGTCTAGCACCTCAGTGGCCTATGTGAGACATATGAAAATTCACAGTAACATACCCAATTTAGTAATGCAGTGTTGTATGCCTAATTGCAAAAGGACCTTTTGAAAATGTGTTGGTCTGGAAGCACATATAAAGTATACAGAAATCATAAGGGATGTGTGATTGAGCCCGGAGTAAGTGTGTCAGTGGACCTGACATGCCATGTTGATTTCTGCAGTGCCAAATGTGATTCCTTGACTGAGTTTTATTCTCACCTTAAAGTGAATATCTAAGAAGGACAAGCAGTTGCATGTCCTTTTAAGCAAGGTGAAAAGACATTTACTGTGGTATCTACATTTACTCATCATTTGTCCAGAACACATAAAAAAAATCCAGAGGGGAATTTAATAGAGTCAATCATTGCCCCAGCAGGTGTAAATGGAACTAGTGGCACTCATAATGATAGTGATTTGCTGTGTGACATGCAGCTGACAATACTGAGCATTTGGAGGTTAGCCCTGAAAATATTGATGATGCATTGTTTTTGAGGAATCTCTCTCTCTTTTTATCTTAAACTACAAGCAAAGTCGCTGCTTCCACCCTCCACTATTCAGACAATTATTGAAGATTTGCAGTCAGCACATGACATCAGCCAGTTACAGTTACTTTTTAAACTGAATGAGAAGTTGCGTATGCTTGGGATTCCAGATGATGCCATAAAGACTCTTATTAGTGATCTGAAAGCAGAAGATCTTTTTCGGACTCACAATACCAACACACTGAAAACAGATCAACGTAGAAAGACGGTATTCAAAAACCAATTTAATTATGTTGAACCAGTGCCTATATGTCTGGGACAGAATGAAGCTGGCAAAGAGTGCTTTGCACAATATGTCGCCATAAAAGAAACACTTGAAGCTCTTTTCAAGTGCAAGTCTGTAAGTGAACAATACAATCAAGTACACACCCGTACCCAAAGTAAGGATGTTTTTCAAGATGTGTGGGATGGGGAAAACGTTACTGAGATCTCACTCCAAACAGAGGGGTCTTCTTTAGGCTTGATCCTTTTTCAGGATGCTTTCGAAGTTTCACACCCACATGGTTCAGGCAAAAAGAAACACAAAATACTTGCTGTGTATCTCACGTTGGCAGACCTATTACCTCACCACAGGTCAAGTATTGACCAGATGCAACTAGTTCTTCTCTGCAAAGTACAAGATTTCAAGTATTTTGGTCAGGACTTGGTCATGGGTCGTTTGGTAAAAGATCTGAAAGACCTGGAGAACAATGGTGTAGTGTTACCTGAAGGACATGTCTGTAAAGGAATACTGCATGCTATTGTTGGTGACAGCTTAGGGTCACACAGCATTGGAGGATTTCTTGAGAATTTCAGCTTGAGTGTTAATTTCTGCAGATACTGTGAAATAGACCGAAACACTTTTCAGGTAGATTGTCTCTGCAGGGCCACTACTTGCACAAAACAATCATACAGAGAGCATGTTCAGAGACTGCAAGGGGATTCAGTCCATAGTGGAGGTATCAAATTTGACTCCTTGTTCAATGAGCTGTCCTTCTTTCATGTATGTCAGCATGGATTGCCTCCATGTATTGGCAATGATTTGTTTGAAGGCATTGTAGCCTTTGATCTCGCGTTGTACATCCAGCATCTGGTGAAGGTAGATCAACAGTTTACTTGTCTTGAACTGAACAGAAGAGTTAGCCAGTTTAAATATCTAGGGAATGATGCAAATAATAAACCTTGTGAGGTGACTCCAGGAAGTGATAAGCTGAGTGGGCATGCTGTCCAAAACTGGTGCTTGATGAGGATGCTACCAGTGCTGATTGGAGAGAAAATTGAATCTCCAGGTGAAAATCAAACCTGGCAACTGGTTTTACAATTAAGAGAAATAGTTTCTCTTATTTGTGCACCAGCCATTTCCACTGGCCAAATAGCATATTTGAGACTGCTTATTGATGAATGTATGTCAGAAAGCAAGCTTTCCCCGATAAACAACTAAAGCCAAAGTATCATTATGTCAGCCACTATCGAGAGCTCATAATCCGCTTCGGACCACTTATTTGTTTGTGGACATTACGATTGGAGAGCAAGCACAGTTACTTCAAACAGTGTGCGAGGAAACTGCATAATTCTAAAAACTTGTGCTTAACTCTTGCAGACAGGCATCAGCTCCTCCAGGCATATCTCAATACTGGCGATTTCTTCCCATCAGCTGTTGTAGTGGAAAAGGCGACAGAGTTTTTTACTCTGGACTACAATCATAACATCAAGGAATCGGTATCAAGCTATGATTTTGGCCCTGACAATACTTTGATCTCTCATGAGGCAACTGTGAAAGGCACAAAATACAAAAAAATATAGAAGACAGTTCTGAGGGCCTTGTGATTGGAAAGATCATGGTGATACTTATCCACAATAATTCAGCAGTGTATTTTATCACTGAAAAATATAATGCTCTGCTTCTCCATGATGTAGGTGTTTATGGCTTCACACCAATTCAGGAAAGCTACTGTTGTGTTAAACAGGATGACCTAGTTGATTATTATCCTTTACCAAAGTATGTATTGTGTGAGATGCCAATAATTGTTCCACACCATTCTTTCCTCTCTATAGAGAACAATGACAACCTTGGCAGAGGAGCTGAAGGAGATCATCCCTAGAGCCTTGCCAACTATTTCTGAAGCTGTTCAACAGAGGACATTGTAGACTAACTACCTGTTATTCAACAGCGAAAACTTATAGATGCATTCAAAATAGGTATGTTTGCTTACTGTCACAGCATCACTATTTCATTATACGTTAATAATATTGTATTGCTTTTTTTAAAGCTGTATGTCCTATGTCATATTTGTTTTCATATTTTAGAGACGGAGATAATCACCTTGGACCTCCAAGTCCTGCCGTCGCCTACCACTGCAGTCAGCAACCACTCTACACCATTTTCCAGTCCATCCAGCACATCTTTGCTCTCCTGCTCGGAATCTAGTGGTACTGAAGAGAGCCAGCCATCCTCCCACATCAAATCATGGCCAGAATCGTTTCAGGTACCATGGAACGCCATGCCTGTGGACCTTCGTTCAGACATCTCAGGTGGTAAGAGGCCTTCACCTACCTCACGACGGCAGATGGTGAGAGTGATAGCAGAAGAGATGAGGAAGTATGAGCCAAACCCAACACGCTCGCAGTGCCTCACAGTTTGCCAAAACATTGTTCGTCAGTACCCAAACAGTTTCCCCGATCAACTTCACAGGAAAATGGATGTACATCACTCCTGATCCAAGTAAAAAATCGTATCGAAAACCTGAACCGCACCAGCAGCTTTTGACAGCACCGTTCATCCAGCCATGGAGAAAAGAGATAACCTACTGACATGTATGGCTGTGCCAGATTCCAGCCCAGCCTCCCACCAGACGAGACTGAAAACACAGTAGAGAGCAAACGTCAAAAACTAGAAGGGATCTACAGTCGGGACGGTATAAATGGGGCTGAGAGAGCAGAGGTAAAGTAGCTAATGGAAACAACTTTCTATCTGCAGTGGTGCCACATAAATGCTCTACCAGCACCAACCATTGAGGATTTAAGAACCAAGTGGCCATACCTGTTCACTCAGAAAGGGTCCTATGCTCACTTTGAGCATCTCACTGATATCCCTGTGCTGCGTACACTTCAGCTTTCCCTGGAGAAATTTGGTAGAACCATTGTAGAACTCTTCAAGACCAAACCCACCAATGCAGGAGTCAAGGAAGTTCTCTCTCTGCACTGTAAAATCTAATAAATTGGCTTTACTTAAAAAAAGTATGCAAATTCATTGCCTCAGAAAAACTAAGTTAAGTAAACTTAAGATAGTGAGTAATAAGAACTTGTTTGTTCTGAGTGTGCAATACTTAAATTACATAGTACAACTAACATAAACTTTTTAAGCTTTTGTAACTTAAAAGCAATGCTTTGCGCTTACTTATTTTTTTCATTTTGTGTGCACTGCTTGATACAAATTGAACCCTACTTAAATCAATCACTAGCCACAACTTAACACTTTAAGTTCTACTCACTCATCATTTTCAGGTTCACTTATTTACAGCGGGTAAAATAAGTATTGAACACGTCACCATTTTTCTCAGTTAATATATTTCCAAAGGTGCTATTGACATGAAAGTTTCATCAGATGTTGGTAACAACCCAGGTATCTATACATACAAAGAAACCAAAACAAATAAGTTCAGAAATTAAGTTATGTGTAATAATGTGAAATGACACAGGGAAAAAGTATTGAACACGCTTACTGATATTTATTTAATACTTTGTACAAAAGTCTTTGTTGGTATGGAGAAACTAGTCGTATGCATTGCTCAGGTGTGATTTTGGCCCATTCTTCCACACAAACAGTCTTCAAATCTTGAAGGTTCCGTGGGCCTCTTCTATGAACTCTGATCTTCAGTTCTTTCCATAGATTTTCAATTGGATTCAAGTCAGGTGATTGGCTGGGCCAGACTAGCAGCTTTATTTTCTTTCTCTGAAACCAATTGAGAGTTTCCCTGGCTGTGCATTTGGGATCATTGTCTTGCTGAAATGTCCACCCTCGTTCCATCTTCATCATCCTGGTAGATGGCAGTAGATATTTATCAAGAATGTCTCGGTACATTTTTCCATTCATCCTTCCTTCAATTATGTGAAGTTTTCCAGTACCGTATGCTGAAAAGCAGCCCCACACCATGATGTTCCCACCTCCAAACTTCACTGTTGGTATGGTGTTTTTAGGGTGATGTGCAGTGCCATTTGTCCTCCAAACATGGTGTGTATTATGGCATCCAAAGAGTTCAATTTTGCTCTCATCTGACCAGACTATATTCTCCCAGTATTTCACAGGCTTGTCCAAATGTTGTGCAGCAAACTTTAAACGAGCTTCAACATGCTTTTTATTAAGGAATGGAGTCTTGCGTGGTGAGCGTGCATACAGGCCATGGCGGTTGAGTGCATTACTTATTGATTTCTTTGAAACAATTGTACCTGCTAATTCCAGGTCTTTCTGAAGCTCTCCACAAGTGGTCCTTGGCTCTTGGACAACTCTTCTGATAATTCTTTTCACTCCTGTGTCAGAAATCTTGCGAGGAGCACCTGGTCGTGGCCAGTTTATGGTGAAATGATGTTCTTTCCACATCTGGATTATGGCCCCAACAGTGTTCACTGGAACATTCAGAAGCTTAGCAATGCGTCTGTAACCAATGCTATCAGTATGTTTTGCAACAATAAGGTTGCGAAGGTCTTGAGAGAGCTCTTTGCTTTTACCCATCATGAGATGTTTTGTTGTGTGACACCTTGGTAATGACACACCTTTTTATAGGCCATCAGTTGGGACTGAACCAGCTGATATTAATTTGCACTGACAAGGGGCCGGATTACTTTCTAATTACTGATTGATTTCAGCTGTTGTCTTGGCTTTCTATGCCTTTTTGCACCTCCCTTTCTACATGTGTTCAATACTTTTTCCCTGTGTCATTTCACATTATTACACATAACTTAATTTCTGAACTTATTTGTTTTGGTTTCTTTGTATGTATAGATTACTTGGGTTGTTAACAGCATCTGGTGAAAATTTCATGTCAATAGCACCTTTGGAAATATATTTACTGAGAAAAATGGTGATGTGTTCAATACTTATTTTACCCGTTGTAAATTAAACAAACTAATTTCCTTGAACTGAAAGAATTCTACTATAACAATTACAACACTTAAATCCTTTAGCTATATACACACATTGTGTAAACTATAATAATCCCCTATAAACAATACATTGAGAACACTCATTAGGTTTATTTAGCTGCAATACAACATTTTTTTTCAAATGCCAAAAAATCATTCAACAAACAGTGAATATTGGACAGATCTGGGCTGAACAATAAACAAGTAGATGATATTGCCATTATTTTAGCTGATGAGTCCAATATTATTGTATATATTATCCAACTATTTTCTTATTATCCAATCCAACTGTCCATACTGTGATCTTTGTAAGGTATTTAACACTATTGCAATAGCAATATGAATTTAGTCTATTGTTCAGCCTCAAATAGTCTTCTGTCCCTAAATATCAATCTCTCGCACATGTAAGGGATAATGAACAGCGAGCCGGTCATTGTTGTGAAAGAATCCCCTTTCATGTCTGCGTGCAGCATCGCCCTGAAGGGGATTCTTTCACATCAATGAGCCGCTAGCTGTACTTTATCCCGCTTATTACATGGCTACTTACTGAAGAAATCAATATTATTTGTCACGAAAATGGTCCTCCAGAGTCTGACATCAGAGCTGCGCCCATAGCAACGGTCTGTTATTCAGAAATAACAGACTGCAGAACGCCGTGATTGACCAATCAGAATCGAGTATTCAACACAGCCATGTAATAATCAAGTATAAAATATCAACTCAAACAACAAATTTGTGGTTTGATACTGGACTGCAGAACATGTGGATTGCATATTTGCATCAAATGGACAAGGCAAAATAAAATCTTTATGTAAAATTTGTATGTGTAAATTATTTGCACTTGAAAAGGAAGACATACTAACCATTAAGTGTCTCACAATATTAAACATGTAAGCACCTGTTAACTACAAGACTGAACCTATCCGGTAAAGCAAAACAGACCTGATGCAATTCTGACATAATGAATACATTAAAACCTTTAAAACAATTACAACATTATGTCCCAAACCAAGCATCAGTCCTAGGATAAAATCAACACTACATCAGTCCTTGGTTTTAACTCTTCACAGTCTAACCCAGTAGACTTTTTTTTTTTAGAGTTAGCAGTTTTGGTGGAAGGGTTTTGTTTCCCAGTAAAAGCATCACTGTTTGAGTGATTTTGAGTGTATTTGTCATGCATTTTGAGTAATCCAAATGCAAAGTATATGTAAGTCCAAATAACAGGCATACTGCCTGAGGCAAGTCTTTAAAATAGTCCATGACAATACCGCCCTCAAGTACGATGGCAGTGGAGATAGGCTGGAGGTGCATTGGGTTTGGACCCTGCTGAGGACCATCTTCACTGAGAGCAGTGAGTACACCAACTGTGAGGGATGCTAGGGCTTCATCTCTCTCTGTATCCTGTAAAGAAACACACATGTTCTTTGGAATAGCAAGTTATGTTTGCTACCCATTGGATTTGCTCTTCTTATGAAAACATTCATTTTTGGTGTTAAAGTATTTGCTAGAGAATAGAATACTTCTAACACTGTAGCCAAAGACATGTGGTATCAATAAACTAAAGATATGGAAGTATAATGAGGTCCGTACATTTTTGAACAGTCACACTGACTTTTCACTAGACACTAGACTCCTGCTCCTGAGAATTGAAATGAATGACTATACGGTTAAAGTGGCAACTTTCAATTTTAATTACAGGGTGTTATTTACATACTTATCAGATGAATTGTGGCAGAATTGGAGCAAAAAACTTGTC
This sequence comes from Sebastes umbrosus, assembly GCF_015220745.1. Taxonomy (NCBI): domain Eukaryota; kingdom Metazoa; phylum Chordata; class Actinopteri; order Perciformes; family Sebastidae; genus Sebastes; species Sebastes umbrosus. Next base: position 28,323,381 of record NC_051286.1, on the reverse strand, counting down.
ACTGGACAAAAACTGCCAGGCCTCACTGTATATTGTGAAGACATTGTTACCACTTTGTTCTGAGTCTGTATAAGTACTGGATATGTTTTGTCAAGAAATGCAGACCAATCTGTTTTTTGTGTTGAAGTACTTACAACGCATGTCTTGTAGAAATCACTGGAGTCATTGCCGACTACAATGGAAATGCCTTTGAGGACAACAGAGCGCAGTGCGGTAACGTCTGGTGTCTAATGATACAGAGATAGAATAGATGACTTAACAGACAAATTTATAAGGCACAAGCACAGGACAGACAGGAAGTGGATTAAGTTGGCCTGTATCACCTTGGTGGGGGTTCACACAGACCTTTGAAGTAGCGCCTTGTAGATGATGCTATGGATTACTATAAAGTTGCAAAATGAAATTACTTACCACCCGGTTGAATTGCTGCATTAACTCGGTCAGTTTCTGTCCAGCAGTTCCTTTTTTTGACTTGAAGACTTCAATGAAACGTGGGGTGTGCTGGTCCAGAGACTCAAAAAAGACTCCCTCAAGATTCTTACTGGCAATTCTATTAAACTCAGCAAATACCTGAAAAAGCAGAAAAGGAGGGGGGGGGGGACCAGCATATTAATTAGAAATAGATTGGATTCATAACATTAGAGCTTACAAGATAGAAAGACAAGTTACATTTCTAGCTTATTAAAATATAATACTATTTTCAAGCAAATCAGAATAGTGCATATACGACTTTTTAGCCAACAATACAAGATGATAACTTCTGATAGAATCCGGGTCAAAACCATTATTTAATAGTGGACATAGCATTTCACTTGCCAACACAGTTGACCTGTATTGGCTTTACTGCTATGCTCATTTAAAAAGCTCCATCAGATTTTACAAAATTAACTTCTTAACACATTTCATTACAAGTTGACTCCATATGATAATCTCTTAATGACAATAAAAAATATTATAGGTGATATAATTACTGTCTAATACATGACTCAACTGTCACACATAACCCTATGATATGTACATTTTAAAGTTAAATGAATATATCAATCTGATGCACTTTGAAAGCAAAATTAAGAGGCTAGATCCAACAGTGTGCTCTTGTAAACAACTTCGTGCTCTATTAAACAATTTAATCTTAAACACATTGTTTGTATAGATATGAATGGTGTTGACATGGTGAAATAGTCACCGTAAAGCATGATAAACGAGACGGGTCCGCGTTTCAAGACGGGTCGAGTTGCTGCAGACATGCTGCAGACGCTCCATTAGACAGCCCGGTCCTTCTCCGCCGGGAGAGAGGGCGAAGAGGTCCGGGAGAGCGGTGCTGGAAAGTTCACGACCGGAGCCGCGAGCAATCCTCACCCCGAGCCTCCTTCACACTGGGCCTTACCGAGCCGACGAGCCAGTCGCGGTTGGAGGAAATGCTCCCATTCTCCGTGCCAGCCAGCGCCGGAGGGAGAAGTCCCTCCACACAGAGTCTGCCTGTGGGCAGACCACGCGCACCACACCGGCAGACCGCGCACACCACACCGGCAGACAGCGCGCACCACACTGGCACACAGCGCTCACCACACCCGCAGACAGCGCTCACCACATCGGCAGACAGCGCTCACCACACCGGCAGACAGCGCGCACCACACCCGCTATTTACGGTTCATTGTGAAGTTAGCAGCGGGCCGCCACAGTCTTGTAAAACACTGACATTGATAACGTTAACGTCACTTACGTGAGCGAGTGGATGTTTTGAGAGGGAAAAGTAAAGAGCTAACTTTAAGCTATAATTTACTAAATTATATCCGAACGTCAAGTCATCCAAAAAACACATTATAATGTATTGAGATAAGCCCAGTCAGCCCCTTTGCATATTTTATCTTAATATACGGATGGACGTTACTCCATCAAGTTTATCTGATAAATGCTGTGAAACTAACTTAGTTGTGGATTGAACATTTTTAGCCTCGTGGCCAAGCTGCTAGTGAGGCTAACGTTATCCCTAACTAGCAAGCTAACGCCTGGCACTGAATTACAACAGGACAGCAAAACGTTAATAACAGGTTAATAAAAACTGAGTTAGGTTCACTTATTTCTTTTTATTGAATACAATGTTAGTACTTACAGTGAGGGGGAAGATGTCCAGCTGTCATTTTGTGTCATCCAGCTTCTGATGGCTCAAGGTAAGTTTCCTTTCCTTATTATGTATACAGTATGTATATATATATGTATATATATATATATACATATATATATATATAATGACTCATCTTACCAAGAGTACACTTTGTATTTCACTTTCTTTGTCCCAGGAATCTGCCACAGCAGCTGACATTGAGAGGACAATCTCCATACCTGAAACTCCTCGTCTGATACTGCTTGGTATGTTTACATCATTGGACAGGGAAGAAATAAAATTTTCTATTAAAGGTCCCATATCGTGATCATTTTCAGGTTCATACTTGTATTTTGTGTTTCTAATAGAACTTGTTTACATGCTGTAATGTAAAAAAAATAAAAATGTTCCTCATACTGTCTGCCTGAATATACCTGTGTTTACCCTCTGTCTGTTTCAGTGCATTTCAACGGAATTGCAATGGAATTTTGTTGCTAGGCAACAGTTTGGGTCCATGTATACTTCCTGTCAGCTGATGTAATTCACATCCACTGCAACAGGAAATAAACTGGGACACATTTAGAATGTTTACGTTTAAAACCGTGTAATGATCTATATATTGTGTATTTGTGACATCACAAATGGACAGAAATCCTAACGGCTTGTTTCAAACGCACAATTTCTGAATACAGGCTGTGTGTTTCTCCGTATATTGAGCGTTTTGATAGTTAAACAGTATTTTTATAGCACTTAGACCTGAAAATCTCACTTTTTACAATATGGGACCTTTAAAGCATATGTAATAGTCTTGTAAAGAGATGATGATCTCATTTGATGATCTCTATTTTCAAATGTATCTTATTTCTCTTAGTTGGAGTAATGGTTAATACATAAATCATTTATTTTCTAAAAAACAAAAAATGCCATTTTTGAAAGAAAATAGAAAGTAAACCAAAACCCCCTCTAACTGTATCATAGTGACTTACAGTAGTAGTTTGAGCATCAGCTGTTCTTTCTGCCACTAGCCAAACAGGATACATATTATATCACAATAACTATTCTGTAACGATAAAAACTTCATCTCTCTGCATGTAACTCTGCGGCTATTGTTATTGGGGGCAGTTGAAAAGAGAAGCAGTAACTGTTGATTCAGGGCACTAGAAAAACAGATGGACAGAATATTCACAACGGAAAAAAATAGGGTTTCTCAACTGGTATTACAGATGACAAAATTCTTTTTCACCACTCAACACGTCAACATTGACTAAAACCCCATAAATCTGACAGAGGAAAATTCTTCTAAGTTTCAGGTGAAACGGCAGGAAGCTGTATTCAGCGCTGGATGATCAGCATTGAGGGCCACATTATATGTGAGGGGATCCAGCCCACATTCCTGACGGGGTTTGTGGCATTGTTTTCCACCTTCTATACCTTTAATCTCCAATACCAAGAAGAGGCACATGCACACTGGAATTCATCCAAAAGTTAGATACTTTCAGTAAAAGCTGTTTTTTAAAAAAAATCTTTTTGATGACATTGCACATCCATATATTTGGTGGCTTTTATTGTGTTATTAATCTGAGTGAGTTACACAACTAGATTTTTACACAGTGTCTGAAAAAACACTATCATTTTTCAGGCTCTTCGTTGTAATAAACCCTGAAAGAGGCACCAAGGCTGGACGGGGCAAAGTCATATCAAAGAAAACTGGCAAAGTCGCCAACAAAAACACAACAACCGTCAATCCAAATGTGTCCACCCTGCTGAGGAGACTCATGGACTTCCAGTGGGACTTCATTTAAGATGGTGAGCTTACTTTATCCTATTACTCATATAATATATATTTATCATAACACAGAGCTTGTCTCATTCCTGTAATTCTTTATCCCTCTCAATCTCACCCTCCATTCCTCTCTCTCCTTTACAGAGTAGAAAGTCTGAGAGAACTGGTGTCTTCTAGTAGGCCACAAGTCATTCACTTAGTACCTCGCCATCACCCAATACTTGGATTTCAGCATTTAACCATTAGCCTGGTTGGATCCTGAACATACAGTTCAGTGCATGTCTGGTGGGGTTCATTTTATTTATTTATTTATTTTTTTGACAGAGCCATTATTGACAAAACACGTTTTATTTAATGTTCTTTTTCTTATTTGTATCACTGAAATGCCTTAAGTTTGGGGAATATATACAATTTATTCACGTTATATTATGCACGGCAAGATATGTGAGTGTTTTGTTGTAATAGTTCAACTTTCTGTAACGGCTCCACAAAGCAAGGTTTGCAAGATTGCCAGATGACTGCATTACAACAAATGATGCAGTTTCTTCAAATGAGCTGTTCTGCTCTCACCTGGTTTAGTTTTCTAAACATTCTTTCAAATTTTGCAATATTCATATTGTTATTCAAAAAAGGTTATATAGTTGATCATGTTCAAAGTTCTGAGCCTAAGTGCCTGCACTTGTATTGCACTATCTACAGCAAAAAGCCAAAAGCATTTTGAGAGAGAAGGCTGTCTCGGCTTTTGTTAGCATGCAATTGTTCTGCATGTGCAGTTTATATAAAAATAAAAAGTAATGTGCAATAAGAAGGTGTGGATTTGTTCTCTCTCACATTGTAATTACATTTTTGTACAATCAGTGATTTAACTCTGTTCTTCACTCACAAATATGATTTTGTTATGGTTCGTGTTCTGTGCTTGTAGCCATTCTTTTGGGAAGACTTACAACCAGTAAGGTCTATTATAGCCTTTTTCTGAACAAAAGTGCCTTTAATCGTATGTATAGACTATTCCTGTGTGTATAATCTGTTAAATCAGTATTAATTAAGGAAAAAAAAAATTAAATGGTTTATTAAAACGTATGTAAAAAAAAAAAACTAAATAGTACATTAAAACAAGTCTGTCAACTGTAAGATACTGTAAAAGAAAAAAGATGAAACAGCTATACAATGTATTTTTAAACTAGTCAGTTAACTGTAAAATACTGTGAAAGAAATCAAAAAAACAGTTCATACTGTACTTGTCATTAACAGTACACAACCGTAAATGTCAGTGACAGTAAAACAATGTTAATTTTACAGTAACATAATGGCAACCCTGCTTCCAGCTGTTTGCTGTTTTTTTACAGGACAATTTCTAACAGTGGGGATTAACGAACCTGCGGCGTCTTGTTGTGGGCACAGAGCAGCAACTAACCATCGACTTGTGGAGGTAAACAGATAAACACAAACTGTCTGTGCAGAGAAAGAACTGACAGCTGCAGATTCTGAGGACAGACAGGCTGGACATCTGAAACATGATTCATCAACCCCGCTGTCTCAACAGACCTTTTATTTTACAGGTTTAATAATAGACTAATGACGTTACACCAGAACACAACACAAGAGAACAAGGCAGATAACCAAAGGTTCCCATTCATTTTTATAATGGACATTTGTGTAGTGATATTTTATCAAACCGTCAAAAAAAAAGCCTACAGTCACAAGACCAGTCTCTTGAGACAGCGGGGTCTGTGAGATTGACAAGTCCGGCTGGCTAGCTAGCCATCCCCGCAGGCTTGTGGATGCTTTGTGGAGCTTCTCAACTCTGAAAATGCTGTCCTGAATACCAGTGGTCTAGAAGTGCAACAACAGTCACTGATGTCCGACTTTCCCATTTCCACAGTGTTCAACTGAGTGAGTTTGTTGCCTGACCCTAAATAAACTTCTCCCATGTGCCCAGGCCGGTCACTCTCCTTCCTACAGCTACTTCCTACCTGCTCTGCCCTTTCTGAGTTTGATTAATAAGACTAAGAGCATGACACAACATGCACATTTGCATAATGAAGCAGAAATGCATAAAGAAATGTAAAAACAGATGTATGAATAAATGTATAAAGAAGAGAAGACAATGAAATAAGTTTGGGGAAATAACTAAGGGCTGAAATGCTAAGGGAAAACATGCATAAATAAATAAATGCTTTTACACATACTGTAAATAAACACATAAATATATATAAAATAAATAAAAAGCAAATGCAAAATAAATACAGAAATAAAAATAAATGCACAAATATATAAATATTTTTTTTAAATTAATACAAATAAATACATTAATAAATAAAAGTGGAAATTAAACAACATTAACTAAATAAGGGAATTAATACAAAGGTAAATAAAATAAAAAAAAAAGCTAATTAAAATCAATTTATGTCACATTTTATCAATTAATTAATGACTACATTTATTTTTAATATTATTTGCTACTTTGAATGGCATATTTGTTCATTCATCTAGTCATTTATTTATGCATTCATTTTGGCAGGTTGTGTCCTCCATACCCTAGAAGTTTGTCCCATGGACAAGACTCAAACAGTGTGTCCCTTATTGCAAAGTGCTACCAGATTGTCTTTCTGTTATTCCGTTTCCTCTGCTCTGTCTTGTCCTCCAGGCCAGCTGTTATCTTGTTGTGTACACTGACGTCGTGTCTTATAGTACGCAGCCGCCTGGCACGCCGATGCGCTGCGGCGTGGAGACCCAACCAGAACGCACCAGAAGCAGTTTTGCGTCGTGGAGAGGTGGATCCTGACTATTCGCAGTGCAGAGTCGCTGTTGAGCTGCAGCCCGCCGTCAAGACGTGATAGAAGAAATCAACCACAATGTAAACATCAGCTTCTTCAATGGAGCATCGTCTCCCGCTGCGGGCGCCTGCGGTGTTCACCATGTTCACCACTACACGATGCGGACGCTGATGCGGCGAGCGGGAAGCCTCTGCGCTCTTGAAGACCGCCGAGGGTGAAGAGAGAAGAGCAGCTGCATCCACCAGCACCCACCAGCATCCAGCAGCCTCTCAGCCTCCACAGCAGCAGCAGCAACAGCAGCAGCATCACACTCTGCGGATTGTGTGTTTCCACTCCCTGCCTCTCTCCATCTCTCGGTTCTAGTCGCCGTGATCGACCGAAAGGACCCTGAGATATTAATCTTCTTCATCCAACAGCACCTAGACAACAGGAAAATCAAGATGAAATTTCCAACTGAGAATCCAAGAAAGCCTGGGAGCATGAACCCTCCACCAGGTTAGACTGACAATTCATCTTCGATATTGTTTTCTGCAGTGAGTCCACAGGCAAAACATGTTCTTATCCAATCTGTATTTTCCCATCAGCTGTTGTACTGAGTCTGGTGAAAATGTCTCTTAAGATCATCTCATTACTGCCTGTTGTTAAATAAAATGTCACAGTGTGTGAACCAGTCTGTAGGCTACCTGGTCTGCAGCCACTGGGCTGGTTTCTATGAGGCAGCTAGATATATATATATATATATATATGAGCTATGAAAGATTAATGCTGACCAGAAATTGACTTTACAGAGAAATATGGTAACGTTACAATAGAGGCTGATGCTATGGGAGAATAGGTACTGCAGCTGCGAGCTGCGTCTTCACTGTGGCGTCTATTGACGGGGGGGGGGGGGGGGGCATGTGTTGATACCTGTGCAACCATCCATTGGGAGGCAAGGAGAAATATGTATCTGAGCTAATTATGCCCAGGAAAATGAAAACAGGAGCTTGAGTGTGATGCAGTGGAGACATGTTGAAACATTACCTCATCCACCGCTGGCAAGATACCCCCAAATCCTGCATGTCTGTCATGTCCTCCAGCGTCCGCATCAGCATGCTACCCAGTCCTTACAGGTGATTTAGAAGTTCAGCACATGAGACAGACAGAGAGAGTGATGACAGCCTCCCACACCATTAGTTCTAGAATCTCTAAAGCGTGCTGTTCATCAAAGCACCTGCATGTGAACAGTGCAAAGACCATTCTATATTTTCATATAGATGATGAAATGTGAAAATCCAGTGGTTTTGTTTTGCCTGTCGGTCACGTCGGGAGATCACCACTCCCATGGGAGTGTAACCAGTCAGCAGCCTGTGTTGGTTCCAACGGATAACTGGCAGCAGCAGCAGGTGTGACATTTAGCACTATGTTGCCTTTTCTATATTGAGCACTTTTAATGAGGTACACAAATGGGGTGAAGCCAGGTAAAGCCATTTTCATTATAGTATTTATTAACTCAAGGTCCACTATATATCTTTTTCCAGAGCTTTCAACCACATCTCACAATCCTCTTCAACTGTTTTCACCCCCGCAATGGCAATGACAGCATTTTTATTAAAAACTGAAAACTTCATCGACAAAGTCCACCTGCTGATGAAGATTGTGAGATGCAGTTGAAAGCTCTGGAAAAAGCTTGTAAGTAGACCTTGAGTTAAGAATTTCAGTTTAAATACTATTTACTGTAGCTCAGAGGGTAGAGCAGGTCATCCACCAATCGGAAGGTCGGTGGTTCAATCCCCGGCTGCTCCGGGTCACATGTCGATGTGTCCTTGAGCAAGACACTTAACCCCAAATTGCTCCCGAAGGCAGAGCCATTGGTGTGTGAATGAGTATTTAGACCAGATCCTGATGGGCAAAGTTGGTACCTTAGCAGCCTCTGCCATCAGTGTGTGAATGCATTTTTGCTGCAACCCAATTCTTTTCATTATTGATGAATACATGGAAAAATGCCAACATCTTTCTTTTTGTCTTTAACCATGACAACTCATGTAAAATATGCAGAGTGCTCCATAAATCTATACTACTTACAGGAGTCGTTTGTGAAATAGTTACTGTACAGGGTATTTATGCTTTTTTAGATAGTTCATAGCAGGAGGCTTTCACTATTGTTTGTAAGTCAGGTATTGTCTTCAGGGTTTTCCTCCTGTCGTTCTTGTCATTCATGCTGTTCACCTATTGCATATCAGTGTTTATCAGCAGGAAATATCACCGTATCATGCAGACAATGCATGGTGCTCAAACCTACAAGTTGATGGACAATGTTTCCCTGATGTTGAACTTTTAATGTTAAGATTATCTGCCCAGAGAATTCTTTACATTCCTCCTGATGCTAATTCAAAAAAGACACTACGGTAGTGGACTACAGTTTTGGTTTTCTTTCTTGTGCATTTCGTTGTGCAACCCTTTGTTGTACAATGACAATAAGTGAACCTTGTGATGTTGCAGCACACATCACGCTGCTCAATTGTCCTTTCTTTCAGTGGACGTTCAGACCAACCTGGTCCCCCCCAAGAAGGTGCAGCCAGGTATGCTTCAGTCCAGCCTGGTGCAGGCCAGCTTGGCCACCATGCAAAACCCGATGGGCTGCCCTCTCCCGAGGCTCTCCGTCTCCTCCCGCGCCCCCAGCATGGTGGCCAGCATGGAGGCGGTGGCCGACGGCTCGGCCCCCTTCACGATGATGAAGCTGAAGACGGTGCTGGCAGTGTTTGTGGTGGTAGTGGCCTACCTGGTGGTGGGGGGCTTGGTGTTCCAGGCACTGGAGCAGCCCTTTGAAAACGACCAAAAGATCACCATCACATCAGAGAAGGCAGACTTCCTGAAGAAACACCCGTGTGTGTCCCCAAAAGAGCTGGAGGCTCTCATCAAGGTAAGAGCAGCCGTTGGTCGATACTGCAGCCTTTCCTCAGCTCTAGATGTAGTCCCCAGTGGGGACTCAGGTCTACTGAAATCTGAGCTTCATATCGATCTGACTCCATTCAAGCTCCACACACACACTCCACACTCTGCCAGCCACCCTGGAACTGGATACAAACCACACTGAGCTGTCTAGTACATACACAGGTGTAGAGTCTTAATGGCTCCTTGACATCCTTGAAGCTCCTCGAGGTCATGTGAATCTGACATAATATTCTCCTGAGATGTTTTTATATGAGTAGTCGATTAAGTGAATCGCTTTGGATTTTGGTCTGTTGGTTGGACAAAGCAAAACTATTTGAAGCTGTGATGTCTTTCTGAGATGTTGCTCTTGGAAATTGTGATGGGCGTTTTTGACTAAATGTTTAATTGCTTAATAAAAAAATCATATTAATTAAAAAAATAAGAGATAACGATTGTTAGTTGTTGCCCAAGCTGAGTATCTTTTTTAGTGTGGTTCAAACCACCAGGAGCCAGATGTTCAAACTTAAAGCCTTACAGTGGAGATTTGCACATCACTGAATTAAAACAGATTTCAGAGTTCTTACATAGAGATTAGTTATTGTTCAAATTTTACACCTAGTAACTGTTGTAGCTGACTGAACAACTAAACAACTAATAATAGCTAATAGCTTGCTAGTATATGACTTGTTTAGGGTGAAGATTGTAAGAGGGAATATGTAATATGGTAGTCATATCTGACCTTAAATCTGATTGAAATGCTGTTTAATAATTATGTTATTGATGGGAAGATTTATTAAATAAATAATTAATAAATTAAAAAATATTCTGTCAGTGACATTACACTAAATGGCCAAATGAAGGTTGCAATATTTCACAATATTTTCACTACTCACTCTGTAACACGTCTCCATGTTTGCATATATAACTAAAGCAAAAGCATACCTATAGTTATAAAGTATTATCAAGTAAGTTCAATATATCATTTCTAATACAACATCGCTCTTCAGGAAGTTTTGTAACAGCTTGTGAAGCCACAGTGAATTCCTGTTTACATAGTTGCTTTTGATTGGACAGCGTTACAAATGCTTCCTGGCAACCGATTTACGCATCCCTTCACTAGCGAAGGCAATCCTTGAAGGTCTTATTGATGACATTTTTATGTAGATAAATCATCTTTTGAAAATAATACTTCCACAGAGCTTTTAGAAAGGTGCCGAATAACACTCGCCGAGTTTCATGTTGACAGCTCGCTGATGATTCTCTTTTACAAATCTTACACAGAATCTATTTCATCTTTTTCGTTCATCTGATGGCATGGCGGTCAAAATATTAAATCCAAAAATGCACCGGCAAAAATAGTAAACACGAGCAGTAGAATGACACTTGTCCAGCAGAGATGCCTGACTGTCAGGTGGTGAAGAGGGCAAAATCCATCCGATCTGACCGCACCCACCCTCTTCATCAGGAGCTTATATCCCTACCCTCTTCATCAGGAGTTTATATCCCCACCCTCTTCATCAGGAGTTTATATCCCCACCCTCTTCATCAGCAGTTTATATCCCCACCCTCTTCATCAGGAGTTTATATCCCCACCCTCTTCATCAGCAGTTTATATCCCCACCCTCTTCATCAGGAGTTTATATCCCCACCCTCTTCATCAGGAGTTTATATCCCTACCCTCTTCATCAGGAGCTTATATCCCTACCCTCTTCATCAGGAGTTTATATCCCTACCCTCTTCATCAGGAGTTAATATCCCCACCCTCTTCATCAGGAGTTTATATCCCCACCCTCTGGCACCCTCTTCATTAGGAGTTTATATCCCTACCCTTTTCATCAGGAGTTTTATATCCCTACCCTCTTCATCAGGAGTTTATATCCTTACCCTCTTCATCAGGAGTTAATATCCCGACCATCTTCATCAGGAGTTTATATCCCTACCCTCTTCATCAGGAGTCTATATCCCTACCCTCTGGCACCCTCTTCATCAGGAGTTTATATCCCTACCCTCTTCATCAGGAGTTTATATCCCGAACCTCTGGCACCCTCTTCAGATTCCCGTCAGTCAAGACAAACAGATACAAACACTCATTCAAAGGAAAAGGACGTAGTTTGCTGCTTAAGCTGACTTCTTATGATGATGATGTTGATACCGATTCTCATTTCTTGTTGTATCGTTGTCGCTGGATGATTTTGTTTGCTTGTTGGGTGTCTTGATTAGAATGCTATGCTGGTCATATTTAGCAGCGGGATGACAGGTAGTCTTTATTATATTGTTTGTTCATTGATGCAGTGCTGCTGAGTCTGTACTGCTGAGAGTGTGCTATTTTGACTGTGTGATTTCATGTTGTCTTTATGTTTTATGTCACACCTTGTGCTGCCAAACCAATTGTCCTGCAGGGAAAAATAAAATTGAACTTGATCTTGAACTTGAAGTATGGCTTTTCTAAAAATTTAATTTTATGATTGTGAATAAATCATTTTTTTAAAAATTGATGGGTCTAAAATGAATGTTTTATCTCTCTGGAATTTATGTGACATTTGTCTAACGAGACTTGTGAGCCAATAGTGTAACAACGTTGGTATGTCGTGGTATCTCTTTCATCAGTGATCAAGTTGTCAGTGTGGAAAGCAGTGTGGAAAACGTTTGACAGTAAGCGGCCGGCTTCACTCCGCTACCAATCCCAGTGCTCAGCGATAAAAGGAAGCTGCCTCTGTCATAGCTGGCCGCAATGACACTGGTGTCTCATCGTCCGAACAACAATAACCCATAAAAATTACAATTTGGCATATTTAAACAAAACCAACAACAACTACCAACAGCCAAAGTCCTTACAACCTTAACTAATGTGTTGTCACCGGTTAGATCATCAAAATGAGAAAAATTACAGCTTCAACCCCTGAGGAGATATGTTAGCATCTTAGCATGGCGACCTGTTGCCCAACGTTATAGTTCCCTCAAACAATGTATAACGAAGATGCCCATGAGAGGGGATTCAGGGTGGTCGACCAAACCAGAGTTGGTGATTGTTGGAAAGACATACCAAGACAGTTTTGGTGAGTTATATTTTGTTGCTGCTGGAACAGCTGATCTCCCTGCTGAAACAAGGTTACGATATTGCAACGCTAGTTCTATATGCACACGCAGAGCCCTCTACTGGACTCTATGAGTGGTACTCTCCTCCAATCACACGTATGCATTCGCCCACTGAATTATGCATAATTGTATCGAGCCAATCAAGACACGTCTACGTGCGGCCCCCACAGTATACGGCAGGAGCAACTCCTTGGTAGAGGTCTCCACTTGTGCTGATAGAACTATGGTTACAATATTGTAACCTTCGTTCAAACTCACACAGGCTCTGACCTCTACTGGACTACTGGGGCGATGCACTCACAAAGCAATTCCGCCAGGTGCTTCTCGAAAAGGGCTCCACCGGCCACACCATCATCGAAGCACACAAACAACTGTTCAGTGTGCCTGAAGGGGGGCCGTGCGTTCAACATAACATGCCAACGCACAAATAGGGCATCCTGCCTCCCTGTCTCCCGCACGGGGTGGAGGACAAAAAGCATCTGGTTGTATGACTCTCAACCTGAATGAACTCCTCAACTTCTTGGGAACAAAGGAGGGGTTCGGTCTGAGAGTAGCCCTGCTACGGTCGACACAAAGTCTCAAGCAACTGGGGTGCACCGACAGGGCGGTTAGTTCACATGTTCTCTTAGCTGAAGTCAAAGCCAGTACCAATGCTGTCTTGAATTACAACGCCTTCAAGGAGGAACGCTCTAGAGGCTCAAAGGGGTCCTTCATAAACACTGTAAAGAAGAGTGAATAGACGCGACTGTAGAGGGCAGGGGATCTAGCCTTCTTTCCTCACTCAACGCTGGAACCACAACCACTTTGACATGTAACAGGCAATTGTGGATCCTGCTCTTGCCACCTGGATGGTCTGCACAACCTGTACAGACAGTCCAGGCCTCCTCAGCCTGTCCCTCTCAGGAGCCAAGCCTGGAGAGGATGGCCCATGTGGGCATCGCGCCTATTGCCCCCGCCTCCTGAGACCCCCCACAGAACAGGGGGATGGTCCAGGGCTGGTCCGCTAACAGTCAGTCAGTTCAGCCAGCTGCGTTCCCAGTTGAAATATTTTGTCAACATTTTCCAGCACTTGACTGTCACATAGCATTGCTGTTGGGGCGGCTGTGGCTCAGAGAGTAGAGCAGGACGTCCACCAATAGGAAGGTCGGCGGCTCCTCCGGGCACTAGTCGAAGTGTCCTTGAGCAAGACACTTAACCCTAAATTGCTCCCAAAGGCTGTGCCATCGGTGTGTGAATGAGTATTTAGATTAAATCCTGTGTGAATGGGTGAATGCTGACATGTAGTGTAAAGAGCTTTGAGTGGTCAGCAGACTAGAGAGGGTATATAAATACAAGTCCATTTACCATTTACATAACAGCGTTATGCTTCGGCTTAAAACTCTCTGACCAGCCCGCTGATTGTGGAAGCAGGTAGGCCGCGAGTTCTTCATTGATGGGGGGCATGCCGAAGCAAGACGCCTCTGTGCAACCCTGCACCCTGAGAAAATCAACCATACTTGCCACAGGAGCGCAGAAATTGGACGATAATGCGGAAGTTAAGGCGAGACGAAGGCCGTCTGAGCTGGCCGAGCCAGAGACGGCTTATCAGTCCCAGCGAATCGAAGTCGGCGGTGGGCTTTGGCAAGCTGAGGACCCCCAGGAAATATTGACGCCATCATCTGCAGATGAAGCCGGTGTCTAAGCAGGAGGCAGCAGCGGAGCATTGGTGGCTGGAGTGGGGACTTCGATGGCGTCGAGCTCAGACTCCGGGTCACTATCATCACAGCGGAGCATCACGTTGCATTGTCGGAACTGATCCCACCGCTGCTTGCATTGAATCTTGGGAATTGGCCGGCAGGCCAGGCAGTCTGGAGGTTGCAGAACACTCTCTTCTGCATGGTCCGCCCTGAAGCACTGGAAACAGGCGTCCTTGAAGATCCACTCCAGCAATGAGGCTGGCGCACAACAGACAATGGCTAGATTCTTGAAGCGGCGTCTCCATCCATGGAGATTAACAGTCAGTAGGCAAACTGCTGACCGCTGAAGAAGAAAGGATGACTGACAGGAAGGGGCACTGTATTATATACTGTGGGGTCCACACATATTCAGGTAGGCACGTCCTGATTGGCAGGCTACGTTTATGATAATTTCAGTTGGTGAATGCGTGCGCATGATTGGAGGAGAGTTTAACCCATAGAGTCCAGTAAAGGGCGGAGCCTGTGTGAGTTATAACTACGGCATTGGGGGAGGGAGGGGGGAACACACACGTAATGTAGGCCTATAGCTACATGTTGTAAAATGATTTCATTACTTTACCACAAAAGATTCATCACTTGACATGACTGACTGAGTCTCACTCCAGTCAACCATAAAATATGCAGGTTGTGCAACAAACTGGCAACCACTTGTTTTGAAGTTAATGCCATGGAGCGAGGAAGGAGAATGCAAGATCTAGTGGCTGAATGTTATCAATGTTAAATTGCACCTTTAAGTTTTAATGATAGAACCAGATTGAAGGATAGGTTCACAATTTCTGAAGTTGGTCTTAAAACAATAGTTATATTAGTTCGTCCTGTTCTACTGGCCCTGAAGAGATCTGTTCACATATCAATTTCAGTGCAAGTGATGGTGGAAAACATTCACAGTCCTTATTCTGTGTAAAAATGCAATCTAAAGTTTATCGTAAGCTAATGTGAGACTTCAACAGTCTGTGACCAATAAACTGGATATCTTCCAAAGTTTCAGTCTTTTCAGTACAAAATTCCCTCTTTGTGTTACTATCCCTCTGCGACTCAGACAAAAAAAGACATCTGAGGAAACCAAAAGGGGGATGTTTTTACTAAAAAGACTACATTGACTTACATTCCATAACTGTGGGATATATTGTTGCACATAACGAGGACTCATTTACTGTTTGTACTTATTACTACAAAAAGTAAGCACTATAATTTGCATATAACCCAGGTAATCATGAGCCAGGATGTGCAAGTCTGTCTCTAAGGAAGTCAAGTGACGTAGTTTAGAGAGTGACAAAGTCCAAACAGACCTCACTGTGTTCAGATCTGCATACTATACCATACTCTGGTGA
The DNA here is from genome assembly GCF_015220745.1 of Sebastes umbrosus. Taxonomy (NCBI): domain Eukaryota; kingdom Metazoa; phylum Chordata; class Actinopteri; order Perciformes; family Sebastidae; genus Sebastes; species Sebastes umbrosus. Next base: position 28,307,641 of record NC_051286.1, on the reverse strand, counting down.
GCCTGATTACATTCCAACTGCGATGTGTTCTGCGTGCATTCACACCCTAAAGTCTAAATCTTAGAAGAAAATCAAGAATTCAGGAGGTTTAATAGAATGACATGACTTCTGCCTCAGACACCATGCTGAAACCTTCAATGACAAAGTCTGGGTTAGTTTTACCTAGAGTATACACTGTACACTACACTACACTACACTTTACAATTTGGGGGAAGACATTGAAGATTATTGAAAAGTCCTTGAATAAGGTGTCAGGTGGTGTGTGGGCGCTGCCAATCTGTTTGCCTGTGAGCGTCCGTCAGCGGTGCCCTGTGGGGTGCGTTCCCTCTGACTGGTAATAACCTTGGTGCATGTTATGTTGGCTCTGACATCTTTCAGGCCCTGGCTATTGCAACCAGGTGTTAAATTACAGACATTATCGCTCACTGTCAGTGGAAACGTGTGTCGAATTAAAACCTCACCCGGGGGCCCGTCATCTCAAAATCAATCCAGGATTCTAACTATAGAAAAGGAAAAACAGCATTCAGGAAAGAGCTTTGGTTTTCTATTGGTCTTGCAACAGTAAAACGTGAGCAATGTATGTGTAGCTTCCAGTTGATCTTCCCTCTCTCCTGTCTTCTGTGCCTGAAAAAGCTCAGAGCACTGTGATCCCCCTTTTACATTAAAGGTCACACATTATGCAAAATACAGTTTTTCATGACTTTTCATCATACCCATGTCCCCAGTGTGTCTAGAGACCCCCAAAGAATGAGAAAATACCATCCTCTGTGTTTTTCTCTTGCTCCATCTATCAGAAAACGTGTGTCAAAAGGGCTAGACAGATTAGCCTCCCTGTCCGATGAACACTACCTCGAGCTAGATGACCATGACGGAATACCTAGTGAATCTACCTCGCTGTCCGCCATTGTTATTTCCTCGCTATCGCCGACCTAGTAACACGGTAAGACCAAAGTACGCTACTTGTTCTGTTGGCTGCAGGAACCAACAGAAACATCTTCATGTACTGCCATCATCTGGATATGAAGACCCAGTGGATTACATTTATTTTTGACTGAAATGTCCTCACAACAACTGGACAACTGTTTCTCAGCGAGGGTCGGCACACAGTCGGATTCACTTGAAAACTAAACCTCGAGGACGGATCGATACCAGCCCAACTTCAAAACGGGAAGCTGTAAGTGTTACCACTTTGTTTATTGCTTATTTTGCAGGTTACCTTGTTGAACATAGCATTAGCATGTTGTACGGCTAATGTGGCTAGCTTGGATTGTAGCGGTAGCGTACTCTCTCTTGCGTTGTGTTAATGAGGTACACACACCTTCACTTTTGGCTCCAACTCGCCGTTTATTCTGGTAATACAGAGATGATGTTAGATCTCCCACAGTCAGTCTCACAAAAACAAAGCTTCTCAAAGATGCTAAAACAAAATCAATCAGTTGAAGTTGCTGTTGATTAGCCGGCTACAGCTCAGACTAAGCTAGCAAAGTCACCGACAACGTGGCGTGTTCAACAAAGTGCTCCACACAATCAAAGAGGCAACTAATATCAACATTCAGCATTTTCTCTAGTACTTGGAAGCTGAGCTCAACATACAAAGTACAGAAAACACACTTTTACCATAAAAACAAGACTTATGATCTCTATATTTACGGAGCTAATTGAAAGTCAACCTACCACGGAGACGGCACATGCAGACTGTTGACAAGATGTGGGGCGCACCTGCCAAGTCTGCAGGGGCGCAGTAGAGGGCGCTCATGCTACGTACACACAAAGGTCTCCATGGTAACCTCCACTATAATCAGACAACAGAATAAATAATATATAAAATAAATAATAATAATAAAATAATGAAGTAAATAATAAAGTAAATAACATGATATTGAAACAGATGACAAATACTAAATTAAATTCAGTGTACATACATTTAAAATCATTAAGACAGAGCTAGTAATGGCAAGTGGAATCATTAACTCCGCTACACCCACACACTGGAGCAATGTTGGAGTTTGTGATAATGAGAGAAACTGTGTGAACCTTAAGTCTCATCTGAAGCTAATTAAATAGCAAGCGTAGTAGGTTGGATGTGGAGAACTGTTTTTTATGTTGCTTTCTGTTTTCATAGTACGCCAGCTCAGCCGGCTTTGTTGTTACATCTCCTGCGCCGTGATCCTCACTGGTGTGTGTGTGCGTTGCTTCTGGTGTGTATGTAAATGTACTAAATAGACATGCCCTGAAGATACATGTGAAAAACAAACTGTAGGGAATTTCAGAAACACTGATTCCTTTGCTTGGCAATGTTGTGTAACTTTGATTAACGTTAGCACACAGTTGCTACCTTGCTCAGACGCGGGAGCTGTAGCAGCTCGTTGGGCAGTAGTTATGTGTAAAGTTAGGCTGAGGCCAATATGACTATCATGATCACAGATACACTTAGCGTTACTGCAGCACTAGTATTAGTGACACAATTGCTCCTTGCAGTTTTTAGATTAGATTAGATTAGATTCAACTTTATTGTCATTTCACATAGTAGCCTACAGGTACTGAGACAAAGACATTTGCAGAGTAGTGTTCATTTTGTCAGCCTTTTTTTGTATTTTTTTGTATTTAGTTTAATCTTAGTCCCGTGTCAAACATGCTTGTCAGTTTTTAGCATATTTCATCAACCTCATCCTGTCTTTTAGTCAAGTTTGAATTGACTAAAAGTCTTATCTTTGGCAAAGAAAACCGTAACTATTTGGCATTGTTTCAGTCAGTGAAATGGTTGATATTTTAGGGGTTTTAGTTTATAATTTTTAGATTATATTGAACATTTCAGTGAATCTATTCTAGCCAAAATATCACCTTGTTTCTTTCTCTCAAGCCCTGTTGTTGTCACTGTTAACTTTGAATAAAGAATAAATATAATTCGGAATAAACAGTAAGGTGTATGAATAGACTAGACAAATAGAGTATGAGCAGTATGAGCAGTAGGGTGCTGGGAGGGGGGGGGGTCAACAAGGTGCAGAGTTCAGCAGGGTGACAGCTGAGGGGAAGGAAAGGGGAGGAAACAGCACACAGTCTGGGGTCAGGGGTTCTTGACAATGCTGGGCGCCCTCCACAGACAGCGCTTGAGCTGGAAAGGCTTGATGACAGGAAGGGGAGAACCGTGATGTGTTGGGCAGTTTTCACCACCGTCTGCAGTGCTTTCTGGTCTGAGACAGAGCAGTTGCCACACCATACTGACCTGTTTCCCCGAGGATTTTGTCCAGCAGCGTTGCTGAAGTGAGTTTTATTTTGCGCCGCTTGAAGATATTTAGTTATAAATTTAGATATGTTGGATACAAATGTTTACACTGTTGTTGATGTTGAATTCTTTTTAATAAAATGCTTCAAAACTTACCAAAAATATACACTTTTTGTTGAACATATAATACAATACAAATAACGTCAAATCAAACCACGCCAAATCAAAATGATGCAATAAAGAGGTCAGTGTCGATAAACGAGAAGCCTCAGTGTCATAAATTACATCCTGCATGGGAGCATTTTATCCTCCTGGTGGAGATTATTGAGATTATTGATGTCCCTAATATTAGGTAATTACTGAAGTAGCAAACATTATTAGCTGTTACCACATTACAAACGAGTTCAGTTTAGCTAATCAAATCATAACAGAAAATATAGCCCAGTAAAGACCTTAACCATCTAGGCATATTATTATTATCACATTATTATGATTATTCATCACTAAAAAAATGGTTAAATTTAGCACCAAATCTGTGTAACAAATGGTGTCAACCCCAAAATTGCCGCAACAACTTATGAGACATAATCAAGCATGGAAATGGCCATCATATACCCCATCATATACTTCCATTATAATGTTCTAAGGCCTTATACACTTTCACAAATTGATTTTGATTAATAAATTAATGAATTCATGTTTATTTCTGATTTATGACTAGAGCAATTTGACTAGTGAACACCCAGAAACTTTGGGGCTTGTGACATGCTCAAGCTCCATCCCTTTGGTACTGATGGGAGAGTGTGTGCCACCTTTGGTCTTCCTGAAGTTCACGATGAGCTCCTTGGTCTTCTTGATGTTGAGGTAAAGGCTGCTGTCAGAGCACCATGTTGTCAGGTGCTGAACTTCCTCTCTGTAGGCCTACTCATCGGTGTTGTTGATGAGGTCGACCACTGTTGTGTCGTCTGCCAACTTGATAATGGTGTTGGAACCATGTACAGGCATGAAGTTCCAGTGTAACATATTGGAATGCTGTCAGCAGAACCAGGTGTCTCCTGTTTCGGTCATGTAATCTCGTATTGCATTACAAACAACACTCTCACTTGGAAAATGGCACTTTTGCACCACAAACCTGTACTGAATTTAGAAGCTTTTGGTACATCACAACACAAGTTACACTTGAAGTCAAATGTTCTGTGTAATCTTCATCCATACTTGATAAAACAGATTTATTGTATTGTATATACTGAGTTATTATTTTTTACGCTGTTTGTAGCTGTTGCCATAACTACACATTTAAGATGATGTTTTAGTAAACTATAACTGTTTCCCGCATGCAGGCCAGCAGCACATCACAACAGGTAACTGAAACGAGGGATGTTGCCTGCCAGATGAGCACATGCTTGGTGAGCACATCCCAGACACTTCCCTCCATCACACTGGGCTTCCAGCTCCTTCTAGCGGACCACGTAATGGAGCTATCGGGGGAAAAGATGGGGAGGCAGAATCTGCTTTTACACAAACAAAGGTTGGTGTACAGATGTCACAGTCTTGAAGAAAACATGCAGTCCTCACCTAGCAACTTTCACTATCTTCATAGAACTAAACTACAGAATGTTGTTCACTGCAGGAGCTTTCCTCGTTTATTCTGGCTGGTGTTCACATCTCACCTCAGGCCTGTGTTAGTGAGGCGTTACAACACCTGGCTGATCACATTACCAACATGGAGAAAAGTCATCCAGACTCCCTCTTCATCGTTCTTGGAGACTTGAACAGAGTGAACCTCAGCAAAGAACTCCCTAAATTCCGACAGCATATCAATAATACCAATAACACACTGGACCACTGCTATACAACATTAAAGGACGCCTATCGCTCTGTTCCCTGTGCAGCTTTGGGACTCTCTGGTCACTGTCTGGTTCATCTTCTCCCGACTTAAAGGCTGAAACTTAAATCTACTCAGCCTGTATTAAAGACTGTGAAGAGATGGACCAACGAGGCAGAGCTGGAGTAACAGGCCTGCTTGGACTGCACTGATTGGAGTGTTTTTGAGGCTGCAGCTACAGACCTCGGTGAGCTCACTGACACTGTGACATCTTGCATCAGCTTTTGCAAGGACATTTGGGTGCCAACTAAAACCTTATGCACATACAACAGTAAACCCTGGTTTACTGCAAAACTTAGAACCCAGGCAGCTTTCTCAGGTCAAGGAGGAGGCCTACAGGAGTGGGGACAGACTCCTGTTCAACCAGGTTTCAGTGAACGAGCCTAAAGAAGTGAGGAGGATCCTGCAGGACGTCACCAGTTACAGGAGACCAACCCCCCCCAACCCGTAAGCGTCCAATCAACTGGCCGTTGACCTGAATGTATTTTACTGGAGGTATGACAAGCCCACATTCACACCCTTCACCCGCTCTGACATCAAACAACCCCCTGCACCCCCCTCACCCCTCCCCACTGAACCCCCACCTGCACTCAGGATCTGTGTAGAGGACGTGTGTCAGCTCTTTAACAGACAGAAGATCAGGGAGGCTCCAGGCCCAGATTGCGTGTCTCCCTCCTGTCTGAGAGTCTGTGCTGATCAGCTGGCCCCCCCATCTTCACGCAGATCTTCAACAGATCACTGGAGCCGTGTGAAGCCCCCTCCTGCTTCAAACGCTCCACATCATCCTTGTCCCCAAGAAACCCTCCATCACAGGATTAAATGACTACAGGCCCGTCGCCCTGATGTCGCTGGTCATGAAATCCTTCCAGAGACTGGTGTTGACCCACCTGAAGAACATCACAGCAGGTGAGGCTGGGGAAAATCACATCCAGCACCCGGACCATCAGTACTGGTGCCCCCCAGGGATGTGTGCTCTCCCTACCGCTCTTCTCCCTCTACACTAATGACTACACCTCAGGAGACCCGTCTGTTAAACTCCTGAAATTTACAGACAACACAACGGTCATCAACCTCATCCGGGACGGTGACGAGTCTGCAGACAGAACAACCTGGAGCTGAACGCTCCTGAACTGTGGAGATGACCGTGGACTTCAGGAGGAGCCCTCCTACACTACCCCCATCACCATTCTGAAGAACTGTGGCTACATTCCAAATCACATTGTTACCTCCGCCTACCTCCTTGTTGGTTTGTGGGTTGGTTTGTTTGTCTGTTCGCAGGATTACTCCAAAGGTTCGCGATGGATTTGAATAAAATTGTTTGGAGGGGTGGGGTATGGATCAATGAACAATCCATTAGATTTTGGTGGCGATCCAGATCATGATCCGGATTAAGGAATATTTTTGAAGGAGTCCGATCAGCCTGAGCATTAAGACCACAGGGTATAACACATGCGCAGTGTGACTGATGACACATTGATGACGCGTGACCCCGCCTCCTTCTGACAGCAGAGATACGTGTGTGGATGTGTGGTGAGACTCCAAGGTGCAGGAGCTGCTGTCCGTCCGCGGTGAGAAAGAACAAAGCGGTAGATGACGGGATGAAAGACAACGTAGTGTAACGTTCTACAGACATAACAAGGCTGCTGGATGAGAAAGGCATCCGCCCATACGTTACACGGAAACACACCGTGTATGAATGTAACTGTTTTTAACATTGCTCTATTGTTGTCTGGCCGTTTGCTTCTTGTAATTTGTTAATTTTGTTCTGTGTATTAATTCTATTTGATGTACTCTTGACATCATGGAAAGTGAGGGCATGCCCTCAATGATTCCTAAAGATTTCAATAAAGGTTGAATGAATGAAAAGTTGTTGGCATGTTATCTAGATTATTTTTGATTAACTGAGTAGGTACCGTTGGACTGTTTTGTGTCACCTTAATATCATTTAGTTTTTAAGTATATTTCAACCTCTCTCGTTCAGTGATTCAGCCTCTCTCAGCTTTCGCTCCCTGTTTTTCTGGTTTGGAGCCTCATCCCTTTCACAGCCTGTTCAAGGTGGGAGTGTTCTGCCGTTATTCCGCCTTGCTGTTCTGTATAAAAGATACGGAGGCGGAATGGGGGACAGAGGTAGTCACAGAGCCACGCTGTCTTCTGTGTAATGGTACGTGTCCACAGGGGTGTTTTTTAGGGGCTCTTCCCACCTGATTGGATGAATGCTTTCCCTCCGTGGGCTGTTGCTCACAGCTTTCAAACCGGAAACAACATGGCGGCTCGTTTGGAAACTTTTTTCTCTTATTTCACGTAAATAGTTCACTGAAATGTGTTTCTGAAAACATTCGAGGCGAGAAATAATCCATACATTTATTTTGGATCGACAACATTTTTTTTAAAAGCCTTCACAAGCTCTCAGATCTTCTACTGTTGGGTTTTTAATTACACACAATTATACGCTCAAGAAACTAGGCAGCGCAGCCTTTTTTAACTATGCTCCATAATGATGGAATACCATACAAAACGTTTTAAGAGATGCAGGCTCTTGTCTTCTCTTTGTCATTTGAACTAGTGCTAAATCCTGACTGATAATCCTCAAATAATTATATGAGCTATTAAATCCAGAGGTTCATTAATTATTTAAAATTAAATAATGTATCATTGAGGTGAATAAGTGCCACATTGAATTGTCACCTGCCGCCTGAATTTTGTGTTTTGCTTTACATAAATAAAGACATTTCCACTAGCACCATAGGGGAAAAATTCACCAGAATGCAGGAAATAAAGTGTTTGATGTTGGGGAGGTCCCCCGGACTCCCCCTCCACCCCACGCTTCATGTGTTTCCCCACCAATGTTGACGATGTACAGTTTTAAGATAAAGGTACTTCTTTTCCCGCTGACAGGATGTTAAATGTTCTTTCATTTTGAGCAAACCAACTTGCAGTTAGGGTTAGGGTTAGCTGTTTTGTGTGTTGCATGCACACGCATGTGTGCACAAATGACACAATGCACATTTCACACTACTCAATTGTCAACAGGTGGCAGTACTGCTCCAACACGTTCAGTTTGTTGAGAGAATAGCAGCAAATCCTCTCGTCTGAGAAGCTGGAACCAGTGAGTTCAAAGTGTTTTTGCTGGAACAGTGAACAATAAATTGATTATCAAAATAGTTGCAGATTATTTTACTCTTGGTCGACTCATTGATTCATTGTTGACAATCCAGTTTTCACCACAATATTTTCATATATTCATATTGCACCTTATGATGTTTTTTTTATCATTCAGTATTGAATGAATACCTACTGACTCCATCCTTTTTTTTCTTTATTACATTCTATATTATTATTATAGGGTTTCAGAGTGCCAACATTTTGGTCACACATGCGACCTATAATCTGTCAAGTGTGACTAAACATTTTCATTGGTCCCACCGGTGCAGCTGACATTTAGCCAGTCTGTCTCTGTGTGTATCTTTACTGAAACATCACAACCAGAAAACATACTGATAATTCAAAATGAAGACAACTATTGATTGTTTTTTCATCAAGAAAAAGTGCTGCAATACACTTGTCCCCGGCCCTGAACAGCCCAGCCCCAACATCATCACCACTCCACCACCTGTCTCCCATGTCCCCCTCGCATCATCTGGGGAGGGGGGGGGGGGGGGGGGGCAAAAGTGTGTGTGACACTGTACATTTAATAACACACTTTACTGCTGATTTCTTCTCTGCTTCGAGTGATCACCAAACAGCTGATCTGCTCTGAGCACATCTCTCTCTCTGTCACTCGACCACACACTCGCTACGCACTCATTACATTAAGCAACTCTTAGACCAGGGGTCAGCAACCTGCGGCTCCGGAGCCACATGCAGCTCTTCAGCTCCTCTCCAGTGGCTCCATGTGGATTTATAAAAATGGAAAAGAATAACTGTTTTTTGTTTACATTTTAATTTTTATTTATCATTGTTGTAGGTCTATGGTACGACGGTACGACGGTGTATTAGGGTCACATTGAGGAAAAAAAATAAATTTGAGATTTCGAGAATAAAGTCATAATATTATGAGAACAAAGTCATAATATTGCGACAATAAAGTCATAGGTTTACGAGAAAAGAAAGTCGTAATATTATGAGAATAAAGTCATAATAAAGTATATAAATAAAGTATATAAAATAGTAATTTTACGTGCTATTTTATTTTTTTCCCGTAAAGTTATGACTTTATTCCCGTAATATTCCGACTTTTTTTTCTCATTAAGTTATGACTTTATTCTCGTAATATTAAGACTTTTTTTCTCGTAAAGTTATGACTTTATTCTCGTAATATTACAACTTTTTTTTCTCGTTAAGTTATGACTTTATTGTCGTAATATTACAACTTTGTTTGTCGTTAAGTTATGACTTCATTCTTACAATACTACGACTTTTTTTGTCGTTATGACTTTATTCTCATAATATTACGATTTTTTTTCGTAAAGTTATGACTTTATTCTCGTAATATTACGACTTTTTTTCTCGTAATATTCTGACTTTATTCTGTAAATCTCAGATGTTTTTTCCCTCAATGTAGCCCTAATACTCCGTAGTACATTGTGTCTTTGGCCCTCACTGCATTAGACTTATATACTATATACTTAGACTATAAACTGTGTTACCTTCATCACAATGATCAAATGTTTTGCGGCTCCAGACAGATTTCTTTTTGCCTAAAATGGCTCTTTTGATAGTAAAGGTTGCTGACCCCTGTCTTATACCAACAGAGTATGTATGTATGTGGATTGCACTTAAACCCAGCCATGGCCATTTTCACATGGTAGTACTGCGAGTATCAAAGCTGGCGCATTTTGTGGCATTTTACAAGTTTTCTTCATCTACTCTCGTTTGCATTGCAGACGGGGCATAATGTATGTGTGGGGATAAAGGTGCAGTGACAAATTTTGGTTGCACCTAAATTATGCAGTGGTGCACCTAAATGAAAATGCTAGGCGCACCAGTGCAGCCAATGCAAACAGTCAGACTGGAGCCCTGATATTACATCCATAGTAACTTGCATTGTTGCTTAACATTCAGCAGTGTGTTTATTTGATTTCAGTGCAACACTCAGAAAGTCACAGAATCACAGACAAGAAGTGATTACTTCTAATATACCCTCTTTTATTGTTATTTATCATTTATTGATATGTACTGTGAAAAAGTCCAAACTAGGGCTTGAAGTCTGTGACAGAGTTTGACTCTCTGTGCATGAGGTGGATGAGTTGTGTCCTTGTGTGATTGCCCTTCAGCTGGCCACTAAGGCTCAGCACAGAGTGGGGCTCATTACACTGAGTCGCCATCTGCCAGGACGGACATCTGCAGGGAGGACTGCCACTGATTGTGATGCCTACTCCAGATATCAGCCTCGTGTCTGTGCCCTCTCCCTGCACCTCTCTGTGCAGAGGGCACACACACACACACACACACACACACACGCGCACACCCACACACCCACACACACACACACACACACACACACACACACACAGGTGTTTCAAGGTGTTTCAAGATTCTTTATTTGCCATTTGTCAATTCCAGTAAAGCAGTCATTGGGAAGGAACATCTTTGGTCAACAATGCTCATAAAATATCTATATAAAAGGGGAAAGTAATGCAAGTATAAGTAAAAACAAAATGATAATCTAGGGCAGGGGTCAGCAACCTTTACTATCAAAAGAGCTATTTAGGCAAAAAATTAATAAATAAATCTTGTCTGGAGCCGCAAAACATTTGATCATTGTGATGAAGGTAACACAGTTTATAGTCTAAGTATATAGTATATAAGTCTAATGCAGTGAGGCCCAAAGAGACAATGTACTACAGAGTATTAGGGCTACATTGAGAACAAAGTCAGAATATTACGACTTCTTATAGTCGTAATATTACGAGAATAAAGTCATAACTTCACGAGAAAATAAGGCATAATATTAAGAGAATAAAGTCATAACTTAATGAGAAAAAAGTCGTAATATTACGGGAATAAAGTCAGAACTTTATGAGAAGAAAGTCGTAGTATTGTAAGAATAAAGTCAACTTTACGAAAAAAAAGTCGTAATATTACGAGAATAAAGTCAGAACTATTATTGTGGTTGCTTCTCTCTCTCTCTCTCTCTCTCTCTCTCTCTCTCTCTCTCTCTCTCTTTCTTTCTTTTTCTCTCTCTCTCTCTCTCTCTCTCCCCGCAGCCGGTCTCGGCAGATGGCCTCCCACCCACAGCCCGGTTCTGCTCCAGGTTTCTTCCCAGTAATCGGGGAGTTTTTCCTGGCCACAGCGCGCTTGGTGGATCTTGGTGGATCTTGGTGGATCTTGTTGGGTCTCTAAACTATGGTGTACGGTCTAAGACCTGCTCTATATATAAAGCGTCTTGAGATAACTTCTGTTGTGATTTGACGCTATATAAAAATAAATTGAATTGAAAAAAAATGTAATAACTTAATGAGAAAATAAGGCGTAATATTAAGAGAATAAAATCATAAGTTTACGAGTAAAAAAGTCTTAATATTACGACAATAAAGTCATAACTTTACGAGAAATATCCACAGGGAGCCACTGGAGAGGAGCTGAAGAGACGCATGAGGCTCTGGAGCCGCAGGTTGCTGACCCCTAATGTAGGGCATAAAATAGTGCAGTTAAAATATGGCGGTTAAATATAGACATAAATAAATTTACAATAGTTGTAATTTTGTGGTAGATAGTATTTCAGATGGGAAAACTGAATGTAAACAGGATGTAGTATGTATACTCTATACTATATGATCTCTTCGTCTTAGCCATCTACCTGTCTCTTAGACCCCATCCCAACTTGGCTGCTTAACAAGTATTACCCTTAGTTAGAACCTTAAGAAGTTTTACCCTTAGTTAGAACCTTAAGAAGTTTTACCGTTAGTTAGAACTTTAAGAAGTTTTACCGTTAGTTAGCACCTCTTTACTCTAAACCAGCCGTGCTGTTCACCCGCTGATGAGCAACATGACGGCCCTGTTATTGTCCGAGCCTGTGGAACAACGCTGGACCCATCAACAGACTGAAACGCACCTTAATTGCTCTGAGAAGCAAACTCAAGTAATGCCCAGTTCAGACTACTAGATATCAGCCCGATTATAGCCCGACACGGCCGTCATAGGGGATCGGGAATGATAAATGAGTGTCGTGTGCGAAAATCGATCCTCTTATCTCGTGTAGTGTGTCATATTACACGACAACCGCCGCCACGTCTGGGACGCCCCACGACACCCCGAGGAAAAGTCTAGCCTGTCAGAATGTTTCGTCTCAACACGCCTAGTGTGACATCTCCAAACGACGTGTTCCTTTGCGTTGACCAATCAGGTGCTCTCTAATATTGTAATAGACAAACATGACAAAAAGGAGGAGGGATGCCGAGTTTGCTGCCGTCAGGTGGGACAACCAAACTGACGAAAAATTCATTGAGTTGTGGCGACTGTACCCCTGCCTTTTTATATATTCAAACATTCGTTACCTCAAGTTCTGTTTGAAGTATGGACAGCCCGTACCGTCCTCTCTGTGTCACCTAAGAGCACATCCACAACCCTTTTTTCTTTCTTTTCTTTTTCTTTCTGCAACACCAGACCACCAGCATCACACACAACGCTTCTGTTGCCATGATCGACAGTTGCTTCAACCGCCTCAATAGCAACCACAATAATAGCAGAACAGCTGTAATTTGTAATACAAATAGGACTATTAACAATAATCAATAACAGTGACTATATGATGATATAGTGATAATAGAAATAGCAGTAATAATAGCAGTAATAATAACAGAAATGCTTTGCTCAGCTGATGGCAATTTTCTCTGGGCAATGTGAATCAAATAATGTGATGGGCATTTGCACATGAAATCGATCAGCATGCATGCTACACTTAATTTTATAGCATATGTTATCTCATCCTCAAATATAGCAGCAACAATTAGTGATGTGTCGGTCGCGAACGAGCCGGTCCTTTTTAGTGAACGATGGGAGCCGGCTCCCGTACCAGAGACGTTTTTTTAAATTATTTATTAAATTCAAGGCAGAATGATAGGATGATGTTCTCCGGGCTACCGGCACACAATCCACTGACTGTGACTGAATGTTGTGTTAATGACGTCCATGTGACCAATCAGGTGATGACAGACAAGGATCATACCATCAAGCAGGGAGGGGCGGGGGTACGCGGCGTGCTGACGGTCTACAGGTACAGAGCAGGAGGGAGAGGAGGAGAGAAAGCAGCATGTAAAATGAATGAAATTATAATGTTTAGTATAATTATATTGAATAATTTTAGTGATATATGTGCACACATACTAATCATAGGTCTAAACTGTGCTAAATTTGGCTGAATTATAAAAGGCAGAAGTGGTAAAACGAAGAGCCGTTTGGGAGTCGAAAGAGCCGGCTCTTCTTGGTGAGCTGAGCCAAATGATCACTAGCAACAATGTGGTCAACACCAAAACCACTCCCCACAGACACAGCATTGAAACCGCCAACACAGTTCACTATTTCTGATGGGTGGAGACTGTCAGAATAAGTTGATTCAGCTGGTACATGCACGTATATCAGTGCCTCCTGACAGCTGTCAGAGATCGTTAGTTTAAACTTCAACTTTTTTTCAACTTATCCAACGGTCTGTGGCTTATAACAACCTTTTCTTTCTTTTTGTGTTTTGTGTTTTTCCCAAAAAATTTTATTTATTTTTTTTCAACGTAACAGCCACAGCATAATGCTCGCACTGTTAAAGCCCGGACACACCAGGAACGTCAGGAGTACGTGGCAGCTGCGTTACCTGTGGATTTTTATTTCGCCGTCCGTGTTAACAGGTTAGAGCAGCCACACTGCCCGCGTGTGACGTGCGTGAGACGCGCGTCTCATGCTGCATCTCTTCTAGAGAATAGAGGTCTCACCTATTTTTTGTCTAGCAACAGACAATGAAGGTGATCTATTGACTGTATATTAACATCATATCAGCAACATTACACAGCTTCAATGTCTATCTGTAGAATATGTTACGGACATGAAAAAAAGGTAAAGACTTATTTTTAAATCAACACTTCCTGCTTTCATTCCAAAATAAAAGCCCTCAAGCATTTTTTCTGTGGACAGAATTCCTTCATTGTTAACACAAGGCTTTTATTCTGAAATATGTGCCGGACATGTATTATGTGTTGTAAAACATGCAGTGACTTGGAGAGCTCCATGAATGAATATAGTACAGTTTTACGGGAATTACAGTTTTAATTGTGGATTATTACTATTATTTACAATTACCACACGTTTCTTAACCTTTCTATAAATGACTTCTCTAATGAAATGAAATGGTCATTAAAAGACAAACTCTATGTAGAAAGAAAGGGCTGACAGCAGCAGCTGCAGCAGCAGAAACGCAGCAGACACGCAGCTAGTGTGAGCACCCGACGCGTGAATCACGCAGCCGCCATGCGCTCCTGACGTTCCCTGTGTGTTCCGGGCGTCACTGTACTGCAGTGGGCCAACGGCCTAGTGGAGTGTTACATTCCTCTGCTTGCGCAAGGTTACATATAATAGTAATTAGTTATATATTAATATTACAGTAATCGCTGATAAACTGTAAGTATGTTAGACACACAATGTTTTTAAAAAGGCTTTATACAACACAAAAATCAAATCCACTTTGCATATAGAAACCAATACTATTAGCAGCAAGAAGATACAGGAGGAAGTATTCATATACTGTATGTATGTACAGTTAAATGCTGGCCTTTTATATCCCTATTCTTTTAATCTGCACGCTTTACTTTTTCTACCGGGCGCCTACAGCTCTGCAATGCAACAGACCTATCGGCAATCCTATGCAACAGAACCTTGGTGTGCAACTAGTGTGGACCCTAACCCCACTATTCTCCTGCAGCGGACTCTCAGACAGCAAAATAGTTCTTAAGCTATATGGACCCTAGCCCTGCAACCTATGGAATTAGCATATCAAGCTAATCTTCAAGACCTTAGTGCTATTTATGTTCACCACAGTGGGCTCTCAGCCTGGCACTATCTGCCTGTAACTGAACCCGAGCCTTGTGTTCCTATGTTATCAGTGGTGGACTGCCAGCAAATGCTTATTACTCATCTAGATAAGTTGAACTTACTGAACACCTCTGAAACATATCATCTAATGGTATCGCTACTGCATTGCCCTGGCCTGCAGCATTATCTTTGTTCAGGACATGTCCTTTAACTCCCACATAAAATCAACTTCAAGGACTGCTTTCTTTGTATGCAGAAAATTTGGAAAACATTTGTTCTTCTTACCTTGTAGTTGAGCTCTGGGTGCATCAGTCTGGGGCAGGGTGTGGTCCCTTCCCAAGTCCGGAGGCTCCACAGAAGCCTCCTGGTTGCTCACCAAGAAACCGTGGTGGTATTTCTACTGCTCCATCCAATATCTCAAAATATTAAAGCGGCAACTTATTGAAACTGAAACTACATTATGTTTAAAGTCTGGCTACCTCTGCAGTTTGCCTACCACCCTCATCTGGGAGTGGACGATGCCATCATCTGCTCTGTGGTGCATTTAACACCACCCAGCCACGGCTACTGAGGAAGAAGAGTAGACACGTCCATCATCTCCTGGATTACAGACTACCTAACAGTCAGATCGCAGTTTTATCCAACTGGGCAGTGTTCTGTCTGAAATGGTGGTTAGTAGTAGGGATGAGTTATAATAGTTTATGCGACTATTCGTCCCATCTTAAAAAATATATATTTCCCTTGTAATAACCGTTGCAGGCGCTGCCTGGTAGTAACGTTACTACCGGTAAAACGTGTGTGGCACGTTCAGTTTGGCTCTTTTCTGTTAGCGCAGGGGTGTGTGTGTGTGTGTGTGTGTGTGTGCACTGCTTCTACAAACCCCCGTGCGCCCTCCGTAGGAAAGAGAGTTGGGTACCCGGAGGCGCACGTCAGGTGACCAGGTTGAGGCCACCGGGCCGCATTAGGTTTAAGGTTCCCAATGGCGTGCCAAGCCCGTTGGCACCAGATCACCCAGGCAGACCCCCCGTGAGCACACCCCGACGTCGTGTCTGTGTGCAAGCGGCGCCGCGCTCCTAGTAGTTTCAGCAGGTAGATCAGCTGTTCCAGCAGCGGAGCATCTCGTCATTCAAACCCGACAGAAACAAAATAAAACTCACCTAAACCGTATTGGTTTGTCTTTCCACCGTCCTCTTCCACTGTTCCAACAATATGGTTGAAATAAACTCTCAATCCATGGTGTTACACGTGTATGTGTGTGTGTGTGTGTGTGTGTGCGTGTGTGTGTGTGTGTGTGTGTGTGTGTGTGGGTGGGTGGGGGGTATTATTTGAATAATAATCTAATAATACCCAGTGATTTTCTAATAGTATTTTTGCTTGGAATGTACATTCCTAGTTAGTAGTACTGGAGCTCCACAGGGAACTGTGCTGTCCTCCTTCCTTTTTTACCTTGTGACACCAACAGACTTAATAAACTGATTAAGAAAGCTGGCTCTGTAATTTTTGACATTTTTGAAGTTGTGTTGGAGAAGCAGGACACTGAACAAACTGTTATCCCACATGGATAATCCTGACCAGCCTCTCCACCACCTACTGGACGGGCGGAGCTTCTTCTCTAACAGACTGATTTAACTTCGCTGTCACAAGGACTGATACCCAAAGCAATACCTCTCTACAACACCTCACCTCTGTCTATCAGAGAACTCACAGCTTTATACAGTAGCTTCTGTCACAAGCACACTCCACTCTGTTCTACTCCTGCAATAATCTTGCACATGTTGAATTTGCACATCGGTTAACTACCTCATTAAATCTTTTTTTTAAACAAACATTGCAACTTGCACACTTTGCTAATGTATATAGTATGCTATTTTTATTCTATGTATTTTATATTTTCTAAGTTGTTCCATTAAAACAAAGAACTACAATAACAAATAGTCAGCCAACTAGTAATATATGATACCAAATAAATCACCCTTAGCAAAGCATCCTACAGATGTACATTTTCTCCTACACTACAACAGTAGCAGTGAAAACTGTCTCCTCAGAAGCCAGCAGACACTGAAGAATGGAGAGTTGGTAATTCTAGCATGATGCTAAATCCAAATCACAGTAAGACAGATCCTCAACAACCATAGTGACACCAAGACTTTCTGATGGTCATCCTCCTCTACTTCTCTTCCCAGCACTCTGTGGAGGCTGTGAACGCCGGAGTGAATCCCATCGGTGATACCTCCTATAACTCCAGCCACTGGGATCTGGGCAGTGCCTTCTTCTTCGCCGGGACTGTCATCACAACCATAGGTACTGTGATTATGGCATGACTCAATGGCTCACACTAAACAGGTCAATGGAGTTCTATATAGGCAGGGGTCAGCAACCTGCGGCTCCGGAGCCACATGCAGCTCTTCAGCCCCTCTCCAGTGGCTCCCTGTGGATTTATAAAAATGGAAATGAATAACTGTTCATTGTTTACATTTTCAGTTTTATGTATCGTTGTTGTAGGTCTATGGTACGACGGAGTATTAGGGCCACATTGAGGAAAAAAATAAATCTGAGATTTTGAGAATAAAGTCATAATATTATAAAGTAGTAATTTTACGTGTTATTTATTATAAGTTATGAATTTATTCTTATAATATTATTACTTTTTTCTCGTTAAGTTATGACATGACTTTATTCTCGTAATACTATGACTTTAATCTGTAAATCTCAGATGTTTTTTCCCTCAATGTGGCCCTAATACTCTGTAGTACATTTGCACTTGGGCCCTCACTGCATTAGACTTATATACTATACACTTAGAGTCTAAGTATATAGTCTAAGTCTTAGGCTATAAACTGTGTTACCTTCATCACAATGATCAAATGTTTTGCGGCTCCTGACAGATTTTTTTTTAGCCTAAAATTGCTCTTTTGATAGTAAAGGTTGCTGACCCCTGTAAATAGGAAATGCACTGTATGTTGCATTGTGTGCTGGCTTTACAAAATTGTACAGTTTACCTGTACACTAACCTATGTTTATGAATTTATGCAATAGGATATTTGCTGGCTCTATCCTCAGCTGTACTGTTGATCTGAAAAAAAAAAAAATATATATATATATATATATACAGTATATACGTATTTCCAAATAGTGATTGTTTTTGTCTCTTTTCTCAGATTTAAATGGGTTGTAATCATCAAAAATGGGCAACTTAGTTTGGTTTTATTTGGGAGATTCTAATATTAATCCAAACTAAGCTGCTCATGTTCTGGAGATAATCTCTTGTCAAAGTGAAGTATGGCCCATATTATCGCTGTCATTACTGCCACAGGTGGACAGGTGATGATTCAGTTCCTCGCACTCCTGTCATTAAAGGGACTGTTTGTAATTTCTTACATGTATAAATCATTCCGGGTCGGTGTCCCATGCACGTCCCCATGTGGCTACGCTGTTCAGACTCAGACTTCAACACAAACTACATGGAAGCACCAAAACCTCTTGGTTGTATCTAGTGAAGCCCGTCTGTTAAACAGTGTTGGCCGCGGTCGGAGGACGCGGGGGAGACCGTAGCTTTGGTCTCCAGGACCGGAGTCTCTGCTATACTCTGCTCCTCTGCTCCTCTGCCTGCCTTCACTCACACACCGCGCTCGTTCTCACTCTTGCTTCACTCTCACTTGCACGTTCTCACTCTCCACCCTGCAGGAGAGTTAGTTTAGCTCTGAGAATATCTAGTGAATGTACAGTGGACGTTTGTGTAGAAATAACTGCTGCAGCTCCTCCAGACCAACAGAGGTTTCCCGTGTCTTGTGAAGTGACGGGGCTCCGCAGAGAGAAACGTTATCGTGTCCGACCAAAACTCCGGTGTCTCCCCTGTTCCCTCCGGCCGCGGTCGGTAGGCTGAGGCAGGAAAAGCCAACACTAGGATCAGCATTGATTCATGGAGAGACCTTCGTCTGGTCAGCTAACATTACTGCTAAGCAGCTGAAATATAGAGTGATATTGTGCTTTTAGCTGACGTGTGTCGCCTCACTGTTTTGAGCAATGCTCGTTCATGTCTATGTAGAGCGAGCACAGGTGCGAGCGCGAGCAACAGGACGCTGACTTTCGTTGACTTAACGGCCACAGTTGTTGCTGTTACCAAGACATTTCTGATTCTTACAAACAGTCCCTTTAAAGCTGTCCACTTGTGATTGATCCGATCACTGAGGACGCATGTTAATACCAGGTCTGAACAGGGCCTTCTTCATCACTGCAGCAAGGTGAAAAGTTACAACTGGAGGTCAGCAAAGACAAGATTTTCAGGGGGGGTTAAGTTACTCTTCAACCTTGTTTTCCACTCTTGTTTATAGTGCTAAGCTGGACTTGAAAATCAGAGCCCATGGTTAACATCTCAAGAAAACTCACAGCAAGGCAGCTGAAGAGATCTGATTGGACAACAGACATTTCATTCATTTATCTTGTTCGTATTAGTGAATTAAAATCAATGTCTGATGTGCATGTTGTATATCCGTTAGAATGTGTAACTAAATGTGCCCAGTGCTTTTGTTTGCTTCATGTAGTCCTGTAAAACTCCTTTTTGTCTCCTTTGTGTTCTCCAGGGTATGGTAACATTGCTCCGAGCACTGAGGGCGGGAAAATTTTCTGCATTCTGTATGCAATATTTGGAATCCCACTGTTTGGATTCCTCCTGGCAGGCGTCGGGGACCAGCTTGGTACCATATTTGTCAAAAGCATCGCCAAGGTGGAGAAGATGTTCCGGGTGAGTCGCAACATAAATCTCCTATCGTCCATGAGTCAGCTTTGTGGAGATGATATGGTTATAATATTGACATTTTTAATGTGGTCCCTTGGTTTTAAATAAGGGCAGTAATTGACGAGAGGACAAGACACACAGTAATAAAGTGAGACGCACTAAGCATGACTTGTTCAGATGTCAGATGTCTTTTATACATTTACGGACACTGTTGTTCAAAAGTTTAGAATCTCCTGTTTTATTGATGTGTTTCTTCTTCCCTTAAAAAATGGCTATTTTAACATAAAACAGTATAATTCAGACACCAAATGTATTATTTACATTTAAAATACATTTAGCCCCAAAATAAGAATAATTAAATGATTAAAGGCTGTGAGCTAGAATTCCTATAAATTCTAAAACCTGTACAGTATCAATATATGCATCAGCATTCATCATCTTCTACCAGTTTGGGTACTGTGCTTCAGGATATTTTTGCGCAAGACTGCTTTGCCAAAGATACCTTCAGCAACTTTAGCTACTTAAATATAATTTCAATTTACTCTGCTTTTTTATAGGAGCCTTTCACATGTTAGATCAGACTTAGAAAATGGATCACTGTCGAAGCAAAGTGTCTCAGATCTTGGGCCAAAGTTGTCTGGAAACCTTGATCAACTTTCTACAAAAATCAATGTTCAAGATGTCAAAAAAAGTAAAAACAGGATACTCAAATAACTCTCTGGAGATGGTCCAAGTCTTGGTGCAAAAAGCAGAGTTTTTATTGTGTTCTATTGAGACAGCAACACAACCAAAATCTGAGCCTGGTCCGGAACAGACTGAAAGCAGGGTTTGGAGCACAGTCTTTTATACAACTTTGAGGAGCTTGCTACTCCTTTTTGAGCATAATCCAAAAGTCATGCCGGTTTTATTGGTGCCAGGTGTTATGAGGTCATAGCTCTTAAACTCAAGAGACATTCGGTCACCTAATTTTCCTCCGGTATCTCCGGGGTGTTAAAGTGTCTGTTTTTTTTAAAATAACTGTTACCTGATGTCTGTAATCTGACTAACCGGCACCTGATGTCTGGTACCTGATGTCTGTCACCTGTCTAACCGGCACCTGATGTCTGGTACCTGATGTCTGGTACCTGATGTCTGTCACCTGTCTAACCGGCACCTGATGTCTGGTACCTGATGTCTGGTACCTGATGCCTGTCACCTGTCTAACCGGCACCTGATGTCTGGTACCTGATGTCTGGTACCTGACGTCTGTACATTTGACTATCAGCTAGGTTTAAACAAGGTCTCTATTCATTCCACAGTCTGCTGAGAGAAGCTTGCAGTCTTATCAAGTTATGCTGTAGCTCATTCAAATCACCTTGGGATGGGTAGGATGAGGTCAGGGTTATATGTAGGGACATGGCTGGGGACTGCAATATAACATAAACAGTGATTATATACCTTTATGATCAATATTCTCTATCCTTGGTTAACATATTTCTATAAGTTTACTTATAGAAATATGTTTTACTTCCACACATCCCAAAACAAAATTCTATAAATTTCACGTGAGTCCATGTGTCTTTAGTTTAAAAACCTTGGTTTGCCAGCACAAATGTTAAGAAACTAGAAATATAGTAAACTTCTGCCATGGTACAAATAAAAGGAAACAAATTATAGGGGTGACTTCCCCTTGTGGAACTAATGAACTGCCAGGTCAACTTCACCCTCCTAAACAGAGTATACACTCATCATAATCACTGGTCATGCTGATGCCATAATAAAGCCACTGTGACTGATTCATCAAAATCCTTTCTCAGACTCTGCGCAGTGCCAGCAAGGAGTCCAAACGAAACCAGAAAACTGCTGAAAAAGAGACAAGTATGGTTCACACTGTGCTTATACTTTGTGTGTGTGTGTGTGTGTGTGTGTGTGTATGTGACTTTCTCTCACAGAATAAACACAACCAGATCAGTCAGACTAAAATCCGTGTGGCCTCCACCCTCCTCTTCATCCTGGTTGGCTGCATCTTATTCGTCACCATCCCAGCTGTGATCTTCAAACACATCGAGGGCTGGACGGCTCTGGAGTCGACATATTTCGTTGTCATCACTCTGACAACAGTTGGAATAGGTGACTATGTTGCAGGTGAGAGCTCATCATTCATAGTCAGAAAGTTGTATCAGACTAGGATGATATTTAGGTCATTTAGAGTTGCAGCTTTTTAAAATTATATATTATTTATTTATTTATTTATTTTCCTTTATTTAACCAGGTTAATCCCACTGAGATCAAAGATCTCTTTTACGAGGGAGACCTGGCCAAGATAGCAGCAAGACAAGTAATAGTAAAATTAACAGACAACACATAAATTAACAATATTAAAACTTGCTCATACAAAACACACAGACAACCTCGACTGCAGCGATTTCACAAGAGCCTTAAACTCATTCAAGGTAACTAAGTTTTGACGTTGAAGATCAGATTGTAAATTATTCCAAGCAGCAGGTGCCGAAAACCTAAAAGCTTTTTTTCCTAGTTCAGTTCGTACTTTGGGAACAACAAATTACAAAAAGTCCATAGAATGCAGATTATGACTTACAGTTTTCCTTTTCAAAAGTGAAGACAAGTAAGAAGGAACTAAACCCAGAATGCTTTGTAGATAAACATACCAATGACTGAAGTGACGAGCACATAAGGATTACCAATTCACTTTAGGATAGAGTGCACAATAGTGAGTAAAATAAGGACAGATTATAATGAATCTCAGTGACATGCTATCCAGCATGCAAAGACAATGAGCAGAAGCATTCATATACAACACATCTCCATAGTCAATAAGAGGCAAAAAGGTTAATTCCACCAGTTTCTGTTTCACACGAAAAGAAAAGCATGATTTGTTTCTGTAGTAAAATCCTAATAAGAGCTTAAACTTTTTTATAACATACTGAATGTGCTCCTTAAAAGAAAAGTGGTCATCAATTAAGAATCCTAGATATTTAAAAGTAGATACCAACTCAATTTGTTGACCATTTATCTTTACAATGTTCTCAGATAGTGCTGATCTTGCTGTTTTTGAAGTGGTAAAGAACATACATTTTGTTTTGTCTGCATTAAGAACAAGTTGCAGATGACAAAGCTGCTTGTGTTCCCTATCAAAGGCATGTTGTAAATATTCAAAGGCCTTAGCAGGAGTGGGTGCAGAACAGTAGATGACAGTGTCATCAGTGTAGAAATGAAAGGCTGAGTTTGGAATATTCTGTCCAAGGTTATTTATGTATATAGTAAATAATAACGGGCCCAGAACTGAACCTTGAGGGATCCCCTTTTTTACTTGCAATATCTCCGAGGCAGAACCGTCAATCTGAACAGCCTGGGCTCTGTCTGTGAGATAATTTGCAAACCACCCAACTGCTTATTTAGAAAATATATAAGAAAAAAACTGTAAGAAATATAATATTAAAAGAAAATGTTCATCATGAATAAAAACTCACATAGGACTAAAAATCTAAAGCCCTGTTAGTGGCTGAACACCTTGGAACATAGTGTTCGACGATGAATAACCACGTTACAGTATTGTTAAAATCATCATCTTACATTCTTCCCTCTCTTCAGATGAAAGGTCCCCATTTCAAAGGCTAGGAAATGTAAATCTCATCTCAAAACTGAAACACAGAAGAGAAAATAAGTACTCTAGAACTGTTAGGTAGTCAAATCAAGTCTACGATATTTGTATAGCCCAAAATCACAAATCACAAATTTGCCTCAAGGGGCTTTAAAATCTGTACAGGATACGACACCCTCTGTCCTTTACAGTACGACCTTCTCATCGGATGAGGAAACCCCCCCCCCCCCCCTCAAAAAAAGAAAAACTTTAACAGGGAAAGAAATGGAAGAAACCTCAGGAAGAGCAACAGGGGAGGGATACCTCTTCCAGGATGGACAGGGTACATAGATGTTCTGTGTACATAGTAACAACAAAATGAAAATACAACATACAGTATATAATCCATATGACAAAAATTCATACATATAATGTGAACATATTTGAAGAGATGGATCCAGAATGATGTCAAGCAGCTTCCAGGTGTTGCCAAACCAAGAGAGAGGACAAGAGGCACACAAACAACGGAGGGTTATTGAGATGCAGTGGCTTAAGGTTAATATTATTCTCCTCGGCAGGACTGCCAGGCTTAAATTATACATTGAGACTGAGACTGACCCGCCAGCCGAATAATAAAAGAAAAAGTAACCAATTGAAAATTAAGGCAAAAAGATGGGTTTTGAGTTTGGCTGTAAAGGCATCCACATAATCAGAAAGTCTGATGTCCATCGGGAGGTTATTCCAGAGGAAGGGGGCTCTGTGGCGATCTGCCATTATTATTATTTTTTCTCTCAATATAAATGATAATTTCACACCACAGTCACACACACCCTTGTTCTGCTAATGGAATTCTGGCATCCACCAGAGAAATCTGCCCCCCTTCCTTTAAATGAGGATATAAAAAAACAAGATGGAGGCCAACCATATCACTGTAGAAGAGGCAGAGTCTGTCTAGCAGTGTGTCATGTGTAGCAGTGTCCATGGTTTATCCCTGGCCCCGTGTACAGTCCGCGGTCGGTAGGAGGAAAATTCCCAGAGCTCCATACTTCGCTGTACATCTCTCCAAACAATCCTGGACCTCAACAACACGGGAAATTTTGGCCAGGCCCGCATATCCTCTGTGCACGAAGACAAATCAACTTCCCGGTACCGGAGGTAACTCCGACTGCGTCAGAGATGTTGGGATTAATTCTATTTAACAGAGATTCTTTATCAATTTGTTTGGGGAAGAGAATTCACTCAAGGGGAAAAATTGAACAAACATAACATAATTCCTTTACTGGTTTGTTTGAGAAGAGGATTACATGTGGGGAATTTACTGAACTGAACTCAACAAACAATTTGTTTTGCTGGTTATTGCTGAATAGCTGCATCCCAAGCACCTATAGGTAACCTGCTACAGCACCATAAGAAACGGTCCTTTGGCCTGCTAACTTCTTTTTTACTCTGGTGATAGACAGGAGCCCTGTATTCTGAGAGCAGAATAGAGTCCTGATTGGAGTATAAGGTTTAAGTAGATCAGAAAAGTAGGAAGGAGCGTGTCCTTTTTATAGGTCATCAGAAGCACCTTAAAGTCTGATCTGACATGAATCGGGAGCCAGTGCAATGAAGCTAAAATTGGTGTGATGAAATGTGGTAAGATTTTCTAGGGTTTAGTTCAGATTGTAGCTGCAGCGTTCTGAACCATTGGAAGATTTCTAGCACTAGAACGGGGCAGGCATAATAGCAAAATGTAAGTCAATAATCAAAGCAATAATCCAGTCTGGACAATATAAAGGCGTGAATTAGGATCTTTGCATCAGCCATGGATATAGAAGACCTGATTTTAGCGATGTTGCATAGGTAAAAGAAGGCGATCTTAGTTATATCTTTAATGTTCAGATCAAAAGAAGGCACATGGGCGGCTGGTTAGCTCAGTCGATAGAGCGAGCGCCCATGTAATGCCAAGGCTCAGTCCTAGCAGCGGTGGACCCGGGTTCGAATCCGGCCTGTGGTCCTTTCCGCATGTCATTTCTCTCTCTCCCCCTTTCTAACACTCTATCCACTGTCCTATCAATAAAATGCTTAAAAATCACCCCAAAAAATAACTTTAAAATAAAAAAAAAAAAAAAGGCACATACAGCTGTGTATCATCAGCGTAACACTGGAAAATAATTCCATGACTACGAATAATTTAGCCAAGAGGTGTGATCTATTGGGAGAAGAGCAGAGGGCAAAGAACAGAGCCCTGAGGTACTCCATATTTCACCTCAGAGAATATTGAAGTCATATTATGGAAAGAGACACACTGTGTCTTTCGGATAAATAAGATTGTAACCCCGGAAGAGCCGGCCCAGAGACGCCAAATTTGTTCTCCAATGGATCAAGGAGTATACGATAATCAATAGTGTCAAAGGCTGCACTGAGATCCAGAACTATAAGTACTGAGGTGGAATCTGAATCCATGTTTAGGAGCAGATCATTTACAACTTTAGTAAGCGCAGTTTCACTGGAGTGGCAGGCCCTGAAAGCAGATTCAAAGGGTTCAAAAAGATCGCTATTTAATATGTAAGGGATAATGTAAAGAGAGCCGGTCATTTATGTGAAAGAATCCCTGACAGGAGGAAGGGGTTTTGTTTCACAACAATGACCCGCTAGCTGTACATTATCCTGCTTATTACACGGCTACTTACTGAAGAAATCAATATTTTTACACAAAAACGGTCCGCCAGAGTCTAACATCAGAACTGCGCCCAGAGCAATAGTCTGCTATACATAGCTCTGCTATACATAGCAACGGTCTACTAAAAAGAAATTGCAAGTGAAAAAAGGCTAGGCAGGTATGCTAGGCTAAACTAAGATAAACTGGGCTAAAATAAATAGGGAAGTCCGGCACAGGAAGCAGGTAAATAGGGAAATAGTAAAACATCATAATAGGCACATGAGGAGAAGTAACCTTTGCACTTATTCTGCCATAAATGCCTTAAACACTCCTGTATATCCCATGCTAGCACATATTAGAGACAGTGCATACTTAATACAATCCTGCAACACTACTACTTCAAACCAGAGAAAAACCTGAATACGTTTTGTTTGACCATTTATTTGTTGATCATTAAGGGGTTTACACGTACCATTTTCAGATGGACAGTGTTTGGAAAACAAACAAAAAAAAGTGACAGTCTCCCAATAAATGTCAATAATCAGTCCATATTTTCCAGAGTTTGGGTATGAGTCACTTGTTATCTGATCAGACAACCAATCCAGTTAAGGTCAAGTGTCCTTCTTTGTGTAGTGGGATCGTCCATTCATACCAGGGGTCTCTCAGTGCATATGAATTATTCTGATTTATTAAACCATGCGAACACCTGTCAGTGCGCAATTTCCTTTTATAAATCACAAATCAACTTGGAATTGACCGCACGTGTATCAGCCTCGTTTCCCGCCCTCGACATGCCCACATTCAACTTCAACTACCGAGAGGACGACAGAGAAAAGGATTTTTTTATGACACAGAAATGGAGGAGCTTGTGGGTGAAGTGGTTCCTGAACATTCGATCCCTCCTAAGTCTTTCATTCATGTTGTCCTTGCAGTGCCAGTTAGGGATGCTCATTTTGAAAAATGTTCTTAACCGATAACCGACCCTCGTTAACCAATTATCAACCGTTAGCCGACAAGATTAGTGCCTCGTACCAGCTGCAGGAGCACAACAGATATTGGTTGACGGGAGTCTCCAGTTCACCGTCCGGGAATCTTAACTTAGCAGCTACGATGCTGCGTGTAGTGTCGCGGACATGCAGCCACTTTCCCAGTAAAAGTCTCCACTGCACATTTAGTTTAGTTTAGCAGGCAGCTGTGTGTCTGCCCGGCGGAACTTTAGCGAGTGGCCAACAGTGTGTGTATTTGTGCTACGTTAGCAGCTCTAGCATTGCCGGAGGCTTCGTGCTCGCCGCCGCCGCCACACGTAGTCTGAGTAACTTTAGTGAGTTTCCAACAGACCGTGTGTGTGTGTTGGCGGTGAGTGTGAGGTTGTTGGTGGCGTTCTAGCTGTGATCGTAGGTGTAGCAGTGTGGACAGTTTATTTGTCGGTGAATAAATGCTATGAAACTACAACTCCTCCACTCCGCTCAAGAGAGACAGAGACCCGACTTCCTGTATCCTGCAACTCCAGCTCCGCCTCTTAAGGTGGACTGTTAAGGTGGACCAGCTTTTCTTCTTAAAGAGACGAGTAGCTCCTCTGAGCCGCTCAGCTTTTGAATTAATTATTAACAATTCTTTTAACCGTTTTAACCGATAGCGTTAATCGGTTAAAATGCTTAATGTTGGTTAACGGTTAAACGGTTAATTATGGACATCCCTAGTGCCAGTGCATCCACCACGCAGATCAACACATTTATATTAAAATTAACGTTAATAAAGTTATTAAAATCTATTTACAGAATGGAATAATAATAGCTTTAAAATAAGAAATACAAAAGTTGAAATGAAATATTGACTGTACAAAGGAAGTATGGACTGGGCTACGGACAAAGAAATGAGGTGTATGAAATAAATATGAAGGTGACAAGAGCAAAATTTTAATGTGACATGGGCATTAATAAATAAATCATGTAAAAATTGAAGTTGAATGCAATCAACAATCTAAATCCAGTTTGATGAAATATATGAAAGTGACAAGTGCAGGGATTAGATGAGGCATGTGAAATATAAAATCCAGTTTGATAACACTGTGTTCATTACATTTATTTAGCCATGGTACAGGATTTACACCTTGGAGTGCTTTATTGGATGACATGGCTCAATATTTATTGAGGAATAGTCTTTGTTTTAAGATCACTATTACTATTATTTACAATATTGGTATATACTGTAGTATACAAAAACATTCCAAAAACATTATCAAGGACTCCCCCCACCCAGCACATCACCTATTGAACCTGTCGCCCTCCGGCAGGCGCTACAGGTCCATCAGAGCTCGCACCAGCAGACTCACAAACAGTTTCTTTCCCTGGGCCATAAGAACTCTAAACTCTGTCAAACAGTAAATACCTCATAGTTGTGCAATAATTATTTTGTATTAGTGAAATAGCTACACTATTTATACACCGTTTTTAATTGCACTGATCTGGAGAAGCACTCCAAATCAATTACATGTGTATCATGTGGGGAACGAATGGGTACTATGAATGTTGTTAATGTTATGTGTAAAATGGAGGAATGAATGTGTATTGTAGCTGTCTGTTATTTGTATTTATCTATTTTTAACTGCACTGAGCTCGAGAAGCATCCAAATGTCGTTGTACCATGTACAATGACAATAAAGCTTTCTATTCTATTCTCTATCTATTCTACATATTTTCCATATTTATTGTTGTTATACTGTATGTTGTAGTACAATGCATACATTTTCACATTCTTATTTTGATTTTTTCCTATAACTTATCTATGTTCATATAGCCTATATGTTTATTCCAAAAAGTATAAATTCTTGGAAATATGAAATGAAATAAACAACTTGTGCATGTGTGCCTGTGTTGGTTGACGGTGTCTTCACCTTTAAAGAGGACCAGTGAATGTGACTACAGAACCAAACACAGTTTATCATTCTCTGAGCTTCAGTCCTTGTTCAGGGGATGCATGTTGGCATGGGGTACGTTTCTCCAGTCATTCATGTCTTGTTTTCTCATTAGGGGGAGACAGAAGGATTGAGTATCGGAAGTGGTACAGACCACTAGTGTGGTTCTGGATCCTGGGTGGTCTGGCCTACTTTGCTGCAGTACTGAACATGATTGGTGACTGGCTGAGGGTGCTGTCCAAAAAGACAAAAGAAGAGGTATGCTGTCCTAAGGAATGATCAACACTCGTATGATAATGTTGATACTCATGTTATATTCTTGACTAGGGTACAAGCTCTGGCATCTTCTGATTTATCACCCACCAAACAGGGCTACAACCAATTATCATGTTTCTAATACATCATTTATTAATCATTTTGTTCATGAATTGATTGATTTTTTAGCCTGTTAATGTCAGAATCTGTGACATTTGTTCCTATCCTATCCTATTTCCATCTTAGTTCTGAACACATTTTGGTTGATGGAATATTCTGGGAATACTTTTTGAGATTAAAGGCATACTTAACACAGATTTTTATTGTTTTTATGTCAATTACTCACCCCGTGTTTCATTTATCCAGTCATATGCTCAGTACTTCCCAATGCATGCATCTGTGCTAAAACCTTACTATTTAAAACACTTCGGACTCGCAAGGACAAGTAGTGTGCCTGCGCCTCAAACAGCCGTTTCTAGCATCATCGTTCATAAATTCAAAATATATTTATCACTCTGATGATGCTTCTTATGTGAGTGCTCTGATTAATTCATGTATTCTTTGATTTTGAAACCATAGCTTTATGCTGTTGTTATTTAGCCTTTCTGAGGCTATAGCATGGTTAAATGAGTTCATTTTATTTTATAAAAGAAATTACCCCCTTGCAAATATGCAATATATGCCTATGTCTGTTTCAATGCATGTGTGTTCAATCTCATGTTTTATAGTGACATTTGGGACATGATTTTTGTATTGATGATACATTGTTTCCGTATATATTTTACTTAGTTTACAAACATATTTGAAGCCCAACCATGAGGTTTTTCCTTAACCTAAACCTAAGTGGTTTTGTTGCCTCAACTGAAGTGAGTGGTTTTGTTGCCTCCTGCTGGTACTTCACCTTCATACGCAAGTGTAATATTCACTCCTCGGCGAGGCAAGATGTGATACTGACACACTATCCTCTGGTGGACAGGCGGGTCTATTACATGCTTTTGCATGATATCGTGTTGGTGTTAGGGTATCTTCTTTTGAATATTTTTGTATCATGTCATGTATCATGTTATTATAATAGATAGATAGATAGTAACTTTGTTGATCTCGAGGGAAATTCAAGTTTCAAGTTTCACAGTTCCATAGTGCAAACATGTTAGTAAAAAGGCACAAGTTAGTAGTACAAAGTACAAAGTATCTTAATAGGGGAACTAATTAGCTTTGCATTGTCATATAATGCATTGGATCCCAACCTTTTCATCTTGTGTCACATTAAAACAAAGCAATGTTTATACCACCCCTTGTTGCATACGGTATGCTTCCGAGCCGTAAACAGTCTCAGATTGATCATCAGAATGATTTATAGAGGACTGAAAAGGTAAAATGATCTGGTTATTTGCACACAAAAAAGCCAAGCCTTGAGGGAAAAAAAATATATATATTTTGTGTTTCTTGATGTTAATCATCTCAAGATTCTTTGGAGGATGCCCTCAGGATGGGGACCACTGATATAATGTGTGACAGACCTGATTGGGATGAAGAGATTAATTCTTGTCACAGCTGATGAAATGTATATACGTTTAGATGTGTTTAGAATGTCATGGATTACTTAGTGCTCCTATTAATCTTGAAAAGGAAATTATCAATGTGCTTTTGAGAAAAATATAAATACACTGGTAAGTGATGTACTGATTTGTAATAACTGTCTTTGGTCAAGGTTGGAGGGATCAAGGCTCATGCAGCAGAATGGAAAGCAAATGTGCGAGCAGAGTTTCGAGAGACACGTCGACGTATGAGTGTCGAGGTCCACGACAAGCTGCAGCGAGCCGCCACCATTCGGAGCATGGAGAGACGGCAGCTGGGCTTGGACCAGCGTGCCGTGTCCCTGGACATGCTTTCTCCAGAGCGCCGTGCCATCTTCAACAGCCTGGACACTAACAGCTATAAGACCTCCTCCCAGGAGAGTATTGACTCCAAGCTTAACAACCTTCGACTGCGGGGGGCCGAGCAGTGCGACCAGAGCTCCAACCACCAGACCACATCTGAGGACAACATTTTCAACCGCCTGGGCTCCGTCACTAAGCTGGCCAAGCGCAACAGGAATCGGGACCTGAAGAAGAACATCCCCGATGAGGCTCGCCGGCCTCACAGCGAGGCCTACGGATGCAGCATGACCACTTTTGACTGCAGCACACCCACTGCAGATGAAGGTAAAAGGAAGGACGAAGGAGAGGATGACAATGAGGACAAGGAGTGCAACACTAGCTTGTCTGATTTTCCACTGTTTGTGGATGCTTGCAAGCCGCATATTGGGTTTATTCCGGAGCAGACCAAAGATAATGAGAGTGAGAAAACACTTGAAACAGAGCTGCATATTCAAATGGGCCCATAGACAGTGTGTACTCCTACAAAAGGAGGATCTAAATAACACCATTAGTGCCTTAGGTCTCCCTTATTCATGTGTGTGCTTAGGCAGAGACAACATGTGTCCCATTGTGGTATACTGTATTGTCCACATATTCACTGTGCCCTGTGGATGTGATGGACACACATTGTGTTGTATAATGCAAGACCTGGTAGGGTTTCTAAAATTGTGCTTAGCGAAATGATGGTTATATATATATATATATTATTTTTTTTAAAACTCGGTAGCTAATAAAGGATAACAACATGGATCTTAGTTTTGCAGCTTTGGCCATTATTTTTCTCAGTTATGATAACACTGGACTCAACTAACGTAATTGCTGAGCTCCAGATGCATAATCTCCAAGCAGGATGGGGTGAAGCAAATTTGTTCCCTCAGTATTTGTTCACTCAATATTCAGTGTTACCTACTCTAAACCATATTGGATGTGTAGTGTTCACTGAATAGCTTTTGTTTCATGTTAGTGTGTACATGCCAAACAATAAACTGCTCGTGGCTCATAAGCGCTAACTTTGGGTTCGTTCTGCATCTTCTCGGATTGCACGCATATCTCTAATATATCCATCCATCCATCCATCCATCTATCCATCCATTTGCTTCCAGGCTTAGCAGGGAATTCTAGTTGTCACTCTCCCCAGCAACGTTTTCCCGCTCTTCCTGGGGGACCCCAAGGCGTTCCCAGGCCAGACAAAATATATGATCTCTCCAGCCTGTTCTGGGTCCACGCCCAGGGCGTCTTACCAGTTGGATATGCCTGGAAAACCTATAAAGGGAGGTGTCCAGGAGGCATCCTGATCAGATGCCCAAACCACAGCAGCTGGCCCCTTTCATCGGCAAGGAGCAGCGGGTCTACTCCGAGCTCCCTCCAGATGTCTGAGCTCCTCATTCTATATCTTAGGCTGAGCCCAGCTACCCTAGAAAGGAAGCTCATTTCGGCCGCTTGTATCCGCAATCTCATTCTTTCGGTCACTACCCAAAGCTCATGACCATAGTTGAGGGTTGGAACGTATATGGACTGGTAAATCAAGAGCTTTGCTTTCTGGGTCAGCTCCCTCTTCACAACAATGCTGCACCAAACCACCTGTCCACCTCCCGCTCCATTTTGTTCTGGTACCAAGTACACTTATGAACCGCCCATGCTTGAACATGGTGTTTGTTAATGCCAATCCATGACTAGCACAGAAGTGACAACAACAACAAAGCACCACTCGGGTTCAGATCATGCAGGCCATTCCTCCCAATCACTTGCCTCCAGGTTTCTCCATCGTTGCCCATGTGAGCATTGAAGTCCCCCAGCAGAACTATAGAGTTCCCAGTCGGCGCCCTTTCCAGGACGCCCCCCAGAGACTCCAAGAAGGTTGGGTACTCCGAGGTGCTGCTTTGTGCATAAGCACAAACAACAGTCAGAGACTTCCTCTCAGCGACTCGTAGTCACAAAGAGGTGACCCTCTTGTTCTCTAGGGAGATCTCCAACACAGCAGTGCTCAGCCGGAGGCTCGTGAGTATCCCCACACCTGACCGGCAACTCTCACTCTGGAAAACTCCAGATAAGGCAAGAGTCCAGCCCCTCTCCAGGAGTTTGGTTTCAGAACCAGAGCTATGCGTGGAGGTGAGCCCAACTATATCTAGTTGGTAACGCCTAGCAGAGAGGTAACGTTCTATGCACCTAGAGGCAGTCTGCGATGCCGGGGATCAGCCTTTGCCTGCCGCCCTGCTCACACTGCACCCGACCCCAATGCCTATCCTTGTGGGTGGTTGGCCCATAGGGTCTAACAGGGTAATACACAAGAAAGACAATGTCCGCGTTAAATTAAGTACAAAATGTACTTTTTGCGTCCGCATAGCCATGAGGGACTATGTGCAGCCCAAAATTTAGTGTGACTGTACATGCTGTTTGAACACATCCACCTATGCAGACACCTGATCTGTGCGCTTATCCATTGTCCGCCTTCACATCCATTTGGAGTATAGCTGGCCTATTTCGTCAGTGTTAACCAACCAGGTTATAACTGTTGTTGGTTGCATATAGCACTTTTGAAAACTTGTGTGTGCACTGTCCTGCACATTGTTTTTGGTTCTCCTACCTCCTCATACCACATTGCTTTGTGTGCGGTGTGTATTTTGTGTTTTACTTTACATCCAACATGAAGCGACTGGTTATCCTCTCTGGACTTGTACACAACTTGTTAATGAGGTAATACTGAAAATACAGACAGAGAAATACTTTTGGATTGTTTTTTCCGAAATTGAGATAGTACAGACTTTGAAAGCAAATAGAAGCCTAACTCAATGAGGAGATGGTCAGGCTATCTGACCTGCTGCTGGTCTGGCAGAATACTTCCTCTCAAATGTCTGACTGAAGACTTTGCCCTTCGTGGGATTAAGTTTTAAGTTTTAGTTTAAAATGTATGTTTCTTGCCTTGCCTAACTTTGTTGTAGTGATGTTGGTGTGGTCCCATGTTTCAGCAATTAAGTTACGAGTACAAAGTTATCATCAATGATATAAATAATGGCAAAAACTTTGTGATTTTTTAAAGTTATTACAACTAGACCCAAGTTGTAACTGGAAGTATTTTTGAACATAGAAAGAGTGGAATGCAATGTAGAAATAACGCTGCTGGATGTGACAAAAAATCCTACTCCCTAATATGAAGTGTCACATTTAATGGCCGCCAATGAGATGATTGGAAGTTTTTTTTAATGAGGTCTGATATGTGCACCTGGACCTCCAACCTGGTGCTGTGACGCCATTTATGCCTCAAGTCAGAACATAAATATTACACAAAAATAATGACAAACAAAAATAAATCAACTCAAAAAAAGCTGCTGTGGAAGAGTAAAATATAACACAAGCAAAGCTTAATTTAAATGTAATACTTACTGTGTGTTCAGACCAAGAGCAAAGCAAACTTTAGCCTCGCTTTACTGGCACCAGTTGGACCGTTGGTATCATTTGTGTTCATTCACACTAGACGTGCCAGAGAGGAGAAGGAGCTTTTCTTCATAGATACCAACAACTGTTCTTTCCACCATTTCCTCCATCAGCCGTGGGAGAAAAAAACAGTGTTGCTGCTTTGTACATGTTGAGGAAGTGCAAGAAATGTCAGAAAACATATATGTGTAGTTTCTACACATACATTAATACACAGAGTTTCATCCGGTCTCTGTACAAATATGATGTACAATTGTAGCTCTGGGTGCCCACAGACAGCTAAAACATTTTTTTCTATTTCTGATTTAACAACATCAGGACGTCAGTACGTCAGTGACGACAGGAGAATTTCAACGCTGATAGGCTTTTGCGACACAGCGTCATGCAAATTTCTCGCTCAAGTTGAAATATTTTAACTCCCACAAAATGATCACACTGTGTAATTCATGCCATTCGTGCCGCACGGCACAGATATGCGTCTATTCACCTCTTTGCATTGACCACACGAAAAGTTTGTTTCGCTCTTGGTGTGAGCACACCATTACACTATGTGTTTGTTGTCATGCTGTTTGTCATGTTTTGTATTGAAACTGAATTGTTAAAATGTGCATTTAAATGTGAATGAAAACAATTCAGAACATGCCACATTTTGTGCATGGTCCCCAAGCTAAGCTATTGTTGTCTCTGTACAATATCCAAAAATGCTACCTAGATCATGACCTCTTTGACCACTATCTCAGGGCTTGTTGTCCTAATGTTTGTTGTTGACATTGTCTAACAAGTGCTGCATTCATACTGTACTTTAAGAAGGGACAATGACTGCACCTGCGCTCCATGAAAATTAATTACAACAGAATGGAAGATAAGCCATAATGCAAAAGGAAGGACTGTTCCATACTTTATATGGAACACCAATGGAGTGATGGATGGGTTTGAGATTATAAAGTGCACTGTTGTTACTGGGAGAGAGTATCGTGTACTTTTGGGCATACTTGACTCAAACATATCCACAGACTGTCAAAAAACACGGGAGTATGGATCACCAGTAAGTTCCTGAAGGGACATTTTAGAGCTCAAATTTGGATTTACCTCTCATCTACAACCTGCAAAATCCAAATGTGAAGAAAATTAAAGGAGTGTGGATGGAGCTGAGTTGGGACAAGCAAGCGGCAACCACCACAGCTGATATGCTTGGTAGGCTGAGAGACATCCAAATGTTCCATAACATACTTCTCTAGAAGCCTTAATACCTCTATGATGGATTCTCAAACTCACCCTGATGATGCAAATAAAAACCTTTCTCACTCCCAACTCGTCACATATAGACGCTTGGTCAGTGGTCCTCAGCGTCTAATACTGATGCGCCCTTTAGCGTCTGTATGAGACACACCAGACTTTCTAATGACTCAAATGTCAGCCCATCCATGTCATTATTAGACGCTCAGAGCAACTGATGTAGTATAAAGAGCGACAAAGTCTGCATAGGGAGTAGGACGGGGTGGGTGGATGGGTCAAACAAACACATGACTGTCATTCAGCAGACCACTGTTTGTGTCCCATGTGAAACCAAATATTAACATTGATTTATTTACGTTGACTACTTAACTTAAGTAACTTAACTTACATAACAAACTACAATGTTTTCCTAAACCTAACCAAAATGTTTTGTTGCCTAAACTGAACTGAGTAAACCTAAAAATGAAGGTTACAATATTATAACCCTAGTTCTATAAGCAGAGACGGAGCCCTCTACTGGTCTCTATGGGTAACAGGCAACACACTGGTGAAATAAGAGTCTTTTTTGCTGCAGGCTGTGAAAAAATGAGAGATTGTTTTGTAGAAGCTAAAAAAAAAAAGAAAGAGTGGAAAGAGTAGCAACGTGAGGGAAAGCACAGAGAGACAGAAAGTAATTAAGACTTGGAGGTAAGCAACATTAATAATTACAGTACACAAATGCAATGTTTGGCGTTGCGTACGTCAGAGTTTAGTGTTTACTGCTGTTGCCAGGCAGCCTACTTTCATTTCTGGTGTCACTCGTTGATTTCATGCTTATCCACAGAATATTTTGTTTGTAAGCATTCTGGCATTTCGGAGCATATTGCAATGAACAACACGCTGAGCTGAGCCTGTGCATGCTTATAGTGCGCTTGCCATCTTGCACGAGTATAAACAAAGCGTAATACTCTTCTCCAGTCACGAGCATGCATTCACCCACTGAAAACTTGCATAAGCATAGCCGGCCAATCAAAACATGCATTCCCCAATATATGTGGACCCCACAGTATATAAGGCAGCACACAGCACTGTCTGCCATCCATTTACCATTTACCATATCCTGACAGTAGTGCATGAGACAGGTAATCTGAAAAAAATCATGTACCTCTGTGTTCTCCGGTGTCCTCCGTTGTCCTCTAGTGCTCCTTGTGGCATCTGCAAGATTTAACAGACCGAAGGAAAACAACCAATCAGAGCTCAGGTGGAGTCTTGCTGTCTCTGAGCAGCTGTCAGCCACTCGCGAATTCCAATCAAATGGTCAAATGCTGATTAAATATGAATGAAGATTCTGTTACTGTGATGCCTACTTGTCACGTAAAATGTTTTCAGAAACATTTTTTAGAGTATTGTTTAGCTGTAAAATGAGAAAGTTTGTTACCCGGCCACCATGTTGAGATCAGTTGAGGAAATACCTAGCACCGCCCACCAGCTGGTGCAAACATTTTAATTTTATGGCTAAACAGTACACTACAAGATGTTTCTGAAAACATTTTAGACGAGAAATAGTCAGTAACAGAATATTAATTCATATTTGATCCGCATTCCCTGGTTTGACCGTTTGATCAGAGTTTGCGAGTGATTGACAGCAGCCTTTGTTGAACGAACAGCCAATAGGAACACTCTCTCTCTGAAATGACCTGTGACTTTGTCACA
Organism: Sebastes umbrosus; assembly: GCF_015220745.1. Classification (NCBI taxonomy): domain Eukaryota; kingdom Metazoa; phylum Chordata; class Actinopteri; order Perciformes; family Sebastidae; genus Sebastes; species Sebastes umbrosus. Next base: position 28,270,115 of record NC_051286.1, on the reverse strand, counting down.
GGTCCAAGATTTTTTAAAGCCTGAAAACAGAGTCATGAGGAGGTGCAGAAGTCTAGTTTTCTCCCAGAACACTTGAATTACAATAAGCTGAAATTCTATGATGGAATTTTTGCCAAATGATGCCAAAAACATTCTGCCTACCCCCACTTTAAGTTCCTGGTAATAAATGAGGTATTATCTACTTTCCTTGCACAAGTATTGGAACCCTGACCATTTTCCTTGTAACAGGCAATGGCAGATCCCGCTCTTGCTGCCTGGATGGTCTGCACAGTCGGTACATACAGATGTCCAGCCCTCCTCAGCCTGGCCCTCTCAGGAGTCAAGCCTAGAAATGACAGCCTAAAGTGGGTAATACGCCTATCACACCCATCCTAAGACAGAACCCCCAAGAACTGGGGGATGGTCCAGGGCTGGGCCGCCATCATCTCAGTCATTTCTACATATCCACTTGCAACTCTGCACTGTGGGGCTACTACAATGACTGACTTCACCTCCTGCCTCACTCTCTCCAACATGGGAGGGATGAGACAGAGTGGTAGAGCAGTTTTCTTGGCCATGGCACATGTGCAAATGTATCCACCCCCAGGGGTTGATTGCCTTGCTATGCCAGGGAGAACCATAGCGGGCAATCGGTGTTGCATCGGTTGGTGAACAGATCCACCTCCGCTGCCCCGAACCGAGAATGGGGAGAGCCTTCATAAACACCAAGTGCTCTGAGGCCCACTACCACAGGCTTTCCACCATCCTCAACAGGGCAGCTAAGCGAACTCCGCCATGCATGTTGATGTAGGCTACCATGGTTCTGTTGTCAGTCCTCACCAACACGTGCCTTCCCTGTATTAGGGGCCTTAAGTGTTGAAGGACCTCTAGCTAGATGAGGTTGTCTAGGGAGAGTGGTAGGTGATGTGTCCCTGCCCACCTCATCAGTGATGCATCCGTGAACACAGTGACGTAGGAGGTCACTCGTCTCAGCGGTGTTCCCTGTAACAGGTGTTTGGGACTTCCAATATTGCAGGTCTTCCTGTAACAGCTCTGTAGGTGCTGCATCCATAGGAGCCACAGTGGTACCACCGGATGTGCAGCTGCCATAAACCCAAGCACCTGCATGACTGTCAATGTCATCACCGTTACACCGACTTCAACGGCAATTTCGAGCTCTGGCTCGGTCTCATCACAGCCAAAAACAGCAGTAATCCCACTGCTGTTGGTGTTGAATCTTGGGCAGCGCTCGGCAGTCTGGCGGCTGCCGAACATTGCTCTCTGCGTGGTCTGTACGGAGGCACTCAAAGCATGAAAATCTGTCCCGGCAATCAGGCCAGGACATGACGGGCACTGACTAGGCGACTACATCTGTGGAGATGAGCAGTCAGTCGGCAAATCAGAGTTCGATGAAGAGAAAAAGGATGGCAGACAGTGGTGTGTGCTGCCTTATATACTGTGGGGTTCACACGTATTTGAGTAGGTACAGTATGTCCTGATTGGCTGGCTATACTTATACACATTTTCAGTGGGGAAATGCATGCTTGTGATTGGAGGAGAGTATTACCCATAGAGTCCAGTAGAGGGCAGAGCTTGTGTGAGTTAGAACTACGGAAACTTACGGAAGATTCTTTTGAAAATACACTGTGTGCATGTAACAATTAGAAACTCACAGAGGGATACCTGGAGCATCATAGTTTGAAGCGCAGCGCCACTGACCAAGCCATTGGTATTTTTGAGTTGGACGTTAGATGGTGTTGGCAAAAAAGAAGAAAAATTAGCTCTTGGGAACCAAACTTCATGTAAAAAAAATCTGTATTCTTGTAGAAAAAGTTTTTGCTTTCAGCATCTAGTGGTCATTAGTGGTACTGCATTTTAGGGCACTTCTGTATCGACTGCAGCTTTCAGCCATGGTGGGGGCTGCTTGAGCGTACAATGCTATTCATACAAAGTACTATACATGTTCATACTCAAAATGTACTATTGAGGGAAATGACACCACATGCATAACAATCTGAACTGTGCCATTGATTGTATTACAGCGATATTATGATGCTCACAATGTCTTGTTCATATACACTTCCCAAACTCATGTTAACATACTCACTATCTGTGTATACACACAATATGTCTGATCCTACTGTTTACAATGCTAAGTGAAGCTATAGCTACTGTGAATGAAGCAAAAGCAAAGACCACACATGTTTTAAAAATGCTTCTAAGGACCATAACATGTCAATGCTTAAAAAGAAAACCAAGACATGGAACAAAAAAGGCATGCTTTATTGGAAAACTATATTATAATGTGTATGGTGTTGATTGTATACCACCACATGCTTCAGAGGGTGATGCTTACCAAGACATTCTGTTTTTTTAACTGCCTTTGTTAAGATGCACAAGCAGCACATGCTCTGTACTTGGACATTTCTCACAGTATCTCTCGTGCAACCATTACATTAAATGTATTGATTGCCTTTTGGAAATAAAAATCACAGAATTAAGTGCAATTTTTGAGTATGTTGCAGTGCATTTCAAAGTACTTGAGGTGGTTTTAGTCTCATGTACCTCTATCTTTCACATCTACTACCTGTGGCTTTTATCAGGATGGAGAGGTTGATTCACGGTCACTGCCTATCCCTTGGTTGTAGCTGTCATTTTCTGTGTATACCTCAGAAAACTCAAGGACAATGTTCACAGAACTGTAACACCTTCAAACGCAATTTCTATGTGTCGGATTTACGGGATTAGGTTAAGGGGATAAAAACTCCTTTCAGTACCCCTACTGAATTGGTATCTCTGGAACGGAAGGTGGTGAGACTCGGGACTAAGTTCTACTAGGGGGTTTTCGGGGTTGCTGACGCCAGTTAGGGTTACGGGATAAAGACTGGAGTCTCTAGGACCTTCGGTTCCCGAGATATGGCACTTCTTGACCCCTACTGAATTAGGGTTAGGGTTCCGGATTTAGGGTTAAGGGGATAAAAACTTCAATAAGTACCCCTGCCAATTAGGGTTTGTCTTATATCTCGGAAATGGAAGGTCAGGGTTAGAGTCTGGGTTGGGTTAGGGTTAGGACGGACATAGATGGGGGGTGGTGGGCGTTAGTGTAGGGGTCTTGTTGGGTGTTGGGATGCATAATATGGTTGGGGTTTAAACGGTGATTTCAAGAATATAAGTGGTAGTGGGTCCACGGGGGCCAGTCGTGTATAGGTGGAATACACTGACAGCCAATGAAATTGTAGCATTATTAACGATGTCCAAGGTGCTGATACCACAGCTCTGGTCCAGCAGTTTTTTCCTGAATATTTAAGAATGATTATCTGGAGTAGGTTCGAATCCCACTGGGTACAAAGTCTGTGATACATTATCAAAGATAATGAGTTATTTATGAATCAAGAAATGTGAGTCTTAGTTTGTTATTTACTTCTTCTGATTATCATTAGATTGTAGTGGCAGAGAGATTATGTCTGGTTATATCAAGTACTTGACTTACTTAAAGCTATTAACCAATTACATTACAGAGTTTTCTTACTATGTGTAACATTTAAATTGCAATTACTTAATTACTTCAATTAGAGACTTAACTGTTCACTATAAATTATTAATGAGACATGTAGACATTAATGAATGAAATGTATTTATTAAACACAACTGTGACAGTAAATATTCAACAGAGCCCATATATAATATTAGTATATATAATATAGTAAATATAATATTGTACATAATAAATGTAATATAATTTTTTACATGAGCAAAATATATATACAGTGGAAACCGGTTACAGTGATCAACCGCTTATATGGATCAAAAAGCTTGGTACAGAATTATTCCTATAAAAATGCTGTTTAAATAATTTACTTATAGTAATCAAGTAGCTATAATAATCATCTGCTTATAGTGATCAATTTGACTTGAACAGACATGATCACATGGCAAAACACTCCCCCTCCCTGTCTCTCATTTTCCCTTTCAACTTCCCATCTCTTTTTTTCCATCTCATAAAAAGCAGACACCTGGAACTCCTTCCAGGTCATCTGCTTCTCCATGCCCTGATCCTTGTAGAGGGAAAAGACTTTAGCCGGGCAGTCGATGTACTTCCTTGCTACTCCAGGGAATCCAGTATGAATGTGAGGACTGTTTGAGCCCTGCTTCAGTTCCATTTTTCCGAATCAACACTTCCAACCTGTGTGCTGGGAGTCAGTCCTTTTCCTCTTCTGCTGTCCTCGCTCCTCCACGTTTTTCTTTGTGGCGTCCAGTTCCTGCTGAAAGAACTTTGTCACTGCGAAGTCTTGAAAGGACATTTTGGGGTTTGTCAGTCCTTCAGCACTTAATAACTTGCTGAGGTGCTTTACGTACTGTGAAATATGGAGTTTTGTGGTTTGGTGGAGCATGCTGTTCAGGTCTGTACAGGAGTTGTGAACTAGAGCAGCATTGTCCTGCCCAACAAGCTTGAGCATGTCCTTCTGCCAACGGTGTTTGTTGAGCAGGTTGTCGATAACCTGCTTCATATCCAGTGTGAGCGCCAGTTGGGGAGGACAGCAGGGGCAGAGACGGCGGAGATGTGGTTTCTATAAAAATAAAAGACAGAGTGCAATAAATCATTCTGGCCCACAGAAGGGGGAAAACCCCAATTCATACACTCACATGGGTGAAAACTATTTTTTTTAGATAATGGCTCATTGCTGACTGGTATGTTTATATAGAAGTAGATTCATTAACACATCAAATAACGCCCTCATATTGTCTCAACTCTAAGAAAAGAAAGATGCAACACATCTATTAGGGTATTTACTAAATTAATATGATTGAAATCCAGTTATTGCTACTGATGCTGAAGTTTTGTCAAGTACTTTGTCTGTCTGTCAAATGTTTACCTGTCTCTGTCTGAGGCTCGGGAGTTGTACTTGGAGTCACAGCAAAGTCAGCAGGAGGGCATGCAGGAAACTGAAACAGCTTCAGTGGTGCCATGGAAGATGACCGAAGAAGCTCAGACTGGGCAGTGAGCTGGCTGCTTTGAGGAGGTGGATTCAGGTCATGGGTAGAATCTGTCTTGCTCCTGTGCTTGTCCCAGTCTAGAGGAACTGGGCGGCAACCAGGCTCAACGTACTCCAGGCCAAACTTCTCTCCAGTGTCTCTGTTAGTGAGATGAAAAGCAGGGTACTTCACGTGCCCCAACACCCGTTCAGAGACTGCACTGAGCTCTGCCATTAACACTGGGTCAAAGACAGCTGGGAGGTGGACACCTGGCTGCTTCAAGTCCACCCCTGTCATCCCCTCTGAAACAGCTCTGTGGAAACACGTGTTAAATGATATCCCTCCAGCTGGAGATATATATATATATATAAACTGGAAAAACAAAGTTTGGAAACTTGTGTTTGGTCGATTATTTCTCTGTTGTTACAATGCTAATGGTCATTGTATTTTACATCGTTGGAAAGCCTGTTTATTTCCCTTCGCAATGATGTCCAACTTGTAAGGATCATGCATTTGTGGGATGAGCAGCACAGCTGATTATGTGGGTAGCACCCAAGAAAAATTTGCCAAAATGCTTCGTCAATGGTAAACAGTGTATTCTCCTGTTGGTGTTGACTCTTGTTTTGAGTTGTTTGGTGGATTGGATGATTGAACTCTCTGTCAGTAACAAGCAACAAACATGACATATTGGCAATTTTACACTTTATTCATTTAATACACCGTCAGGAGCCTCAGTAGCAGTGGAAGATCCATACGCAGAGACAACAGCCTGGCACCTCCTCCTCATGCTGGTCACCAACCTGGTCACACGTTGCTGTGGGATGGCGTTCCATTCCTCAACCAGGATTCATTGCCGGTCAGCCAACGAGGTTGTGTTGGTCACTCTAACACGTACAGCACGCCCAAGCTGATCCTACAAGTGTTGAATTGGGTTGAGGGCTGGACTCTTGGCAGGCCATTCCATTCTCTCTACTCCCACATTGTGGAGGTAGTCTGTGATAACCCTGGCTCTGTGGGGGCGAGCGTTGTTTCTTGGAGGATGAAGTTGGGTGCCAGATTGTGGAGATATGGGATCGCCACTGGCTGCAGAATCTCATCCTGATATCTCACTGCATTGAGATGGCCTTCAATGATGACAAGCCTTGTTTTGCCAGTGAGGGAGATGCCACCCCACACCATGACACTGCCCCCACCAAAAGCTGTTACTCCATCGGTTCAACAATCAGCATAGCGTTCTCCACGTCGTCTCCATACTTTGACCCTGCCATCCAACTTTCGCAGACAGAACCTGGACTCATCACTGAACATGACATTCCCCCACATGTTCAGGTTCCATTGTCTGTGTTGTCGACACCAGCACAAATGGTCCTGACGGTGAAGGGCAGTCATTGCAGGCTTCCTGGTAGCCTTATGAGATTACACTGTTTACCATTGGCAGAGCATTTTGGCAAATTTTTCTAGGGCGCTACCCACATAATCAGCTGTGCTGCTCATCCCACAAATGCATGATCCTTACAAGTTGGACATCATTGCGAAGGTAAATAAACAGGCTTTCCAACGATGTAAAATACAATGCCAATAAGCATTGTAACAACAGAGAAATAATCAACCAAACACAAGTTTCCAAACTTTCTTTTTCCAGTTTATATAAATAGAAGGATAAAAGGAATAAGAAAGTAAAAGAATAAAAGATTAAAAAACAGGACCTGTGCAGTGTATTGCAACATTGTGTTTATTGGAAGGACCCCATTCTGAGATTTAGCTGAAGTTGGGTATAAAGGAGCAGCGGATGGAGAATAAAAATACACTTTGTATAGTTTATAAGGAAACTTTTTATTGTGGTGTTGTTAGGGTTAGGGCTAGGGTTTTAAAGGGAGAAGTTGGGTCTTTTGTCAGACTTATACTCAATATTGTCTTCAAAACCCAACATCATTGCGTCCAACATCCAAGGAAAGCCGTATAACCCAGCATTCCAGACCCAGGATCCAGCTTTAAGAGAGTTAACCACTGTCTGTTTTTGGCCATATGGAGGCGCTGGACCCAGACCCTATGGATCCATATGTACAGTTATGGTTCCTTTGATTGCTCTCAGGTTACTTGGATAACTGTGGCAATTCTAGAGCTAATACAAGCCAACAACGTTGACCTCCAGGGATGTGTGCATTTATCATACCCAAAACCTATGCAGGGTGCTCTCCGGGGTGCCATGCCATTCCTGACCCTCGTGGCGGTGACGTCTCATTGGAAAGTCTGCACTATCAACTTTCGATGGTACTTTCTGTACCTACCATGGTGACCATGGGTAAAGGGGAATTATGATTTTGATTCATTTTAAAAGCCCTGTAATTGGAGTGTATACACTTTAAATCCTTTAACGAGGATTAATTGGAAGGTAAGTCTGGTGCCAGCAGCTGTGGTAATTCCAGCTCCAAAAGCGTATCTTAAAGTTGCTGCAGTTAAAAAGCTCGTAGTTGGATCTCGGGATCGAGCTGACAGTCCGCCGCGAGGTGAGGTACCATCTGTCCCGGCCCCTGCCTCTCGGCACCTCCTCAATGCTCTTAGTTGAGTGTCCCGCGGGGTCTGGAACATTTACTTTGAAAAAATTTGAGTGTTCAAAGCAGGCCCGCTCGCCTCAATACTGCAGCTAGGAATAATGGAATATGACTCCGGTTCTATATTGTGGATTTTCTTTCTGAATTGGGTGCATGATAAAGAGGGACGGCCGGGGGCATTTGTATTGTGCCGCTAGAAGTGAAATTCTTGACCCGTTGCAAGGTGGACGAACACAAAAGCATTTGCCAAGAATGTTTTCATGAATTAAAAAATGAAGATCGGAGGTGTGAAGACGAGCAGAGCCTGTCGTAGTTCTGACCATAAACGATGCCAACTAGTGATCTGGCTGCTTGGAGTTGGGCGTGGAAAGGAAACCGCCTAGTATGCCACTTTTGGTAAGCAGAACTGGCGCTGCGGGATGAACTGGATGCCAATACAGCTGGCAATGGATGGCTCTCTTGGGCTGATGAGTCTCTTGTGGCAGGTGGAGCTGGGCAGTGTTCCCGGGGTGCTGGCCAGCGGGCCTGGGTAACACCCCCGGCCCGCCGAGCCCGATGGATGGCTCTCTGGGGGTGATAGTGACAGTCTCTTTGGGGCTAGGCATCACCCTCGGCCCCCGGAGCCCCACTATCTCAGTATCAAAACCAAGTTGGTATCAACCAACTTGGTTGTAGTAATGCGATATTGGGTGTCTGTTGGATTTTGACTACATTTAACAATTTTGTCACAAGGAAAGGTTTGGGTGAGACCAGACATGGCCTTGAGCCTTTGGACATGTACGTTCAAGTGGTTAATGAAGCAACAGGGTCAGCTGTTTGGGCAGAGAAAAAGTCATGTTAGTAAAGATAGAGTGTTATACAGACATAATGGTCCTATACGGATATGTCGGGCTGGCCTAACCTTGGGGTTAGGGTTAGGTTAAAAACGTTGCATCCAAGTTTGGTGCACCGAGGGGCACGGGCACATGGGGTAGTAATATGCCTTGTGGGCATTTTAAAATGGTTCTTAAATTAAAACCCAAATTGTTGGTTAAATCCCATAAGAAAAGAAAAAAAAATTATGAAAAGAATTAAGAGGGCAAGAGAAGGTAATAAAATTAAGGGATACAAATTATGAGAATAATTAAGAGTATAAAACATAAAAGATTAAAAATTAAAGGTAAAAAGTAACCTGTTCAGGAGGCACAAGCACAGTCAGGGCCACGGGAGTGTCATATAATTATCAAAATTCTCCTGATCTCCATGGTAACTCCCCTGGTCTTTAAGGATAAAGAATAATAAAAGAAGAAGTGAGGTATGTTAAAATGGCCATTTAGGATAACAATTAAAAATTTAAATAAAACTAGTGCCATAGAATAGACTTATTTATTGTATATTTATTTTGTTTGAAGGTAATTTTAACATGAGGTTGACAGAATAGGTCAGCATGGCACACAAATACAAATAAATATGAAACGCAGGCAGACAAACACAGGTACGTTGTTACACATATATATATATATATATATATATATATATATATATATATATATATATTTATATATATATATATATATATATATTATAGGGGTTAGTAAAGTGCTGGAGGTAAAAGTGCTTCAAATGGCAAAACAAGATGTCATGCTTCAAAGATATATAAAAAAAGGGGGTATGTAAAATATTAAAAGGCACAAGATAAATATAGTAAAATAGGTGTATGTGTATGCATATGTGTATGCCTCCCCATGTCGGTCAGTCCGGTGTGTAATTTAGAATAAAAAGAAAATTATTTAAGAATAAAAAAGAAAATAAAAAACACAACACTCAATTCTTAATTTAAAAGACCTTTATTTTGTAATGAAACCGTTTAATAGGGGCCCCTGTTAGGCTGCTGTGATATTTGAATTAATTGTTCCTGTATTTGGGTTAATGGTGTGAGCAATATCAACCTCTCCCGTAGATCCAAGTTGTTAGAAAATTAGAAAAAGCTAAATAAATAAAAAAGTAAAAAAGATATTTGCAGGGTTTAGTAAGGATTTTTTGATAACAGCAAAACGACACAACCCACTATTGCAAAAATGTGTTTACTGTGAAAATCAAAGTCATTGCATTTGAGACATATTTCCAGCAGTTACAGAATCTTGGCGTCCGGCCTAGTTGTATCAGGATACCTGCAAAAAAATATTGTTAACAGCCTGAAGTCCCATCTCTGTATTGATATTGGTGTACAAACTATCAATATCTATGGTGAAGAGGAGCGCGTGGGCCGGCAGTACCTTAGGACGGATGATATCTATAAAATGATACGTGTCCTTTAGATAGCTGGGCTGCCTGCAGGAGAGGGGACAAAGAAAGGAGTCTATGTAAAGGGCAATATTGTAGGTGGCGCTGCTTCAATCAGAGACTTTCCCAGTGACCTTAGAGGTCTAGTAGGTGTGTACTGCTGAAGCATATCTGAGAGGTAATTTGGACCTACCCCCTTTAGTGATTTGTAAACAAGCAGTAGTGTTTTAAAGTTAATTCTGTGACTTACTGGGAGCAAGTGTAAGGACTTAAGTACTGGAGAGATTTGATCAGTTCTTTTTGTTAGAACTCTAGCAACTGTTTGATGGTCTTTTTAGGTTTATGTCATGCTTCGTTTTGGGATAAGAATTCATGGTCCCAGAGTCTGTGTTGACGACAGGACGTTTTTGGTTAAGAACCTCTTTCTGTTCCTGAAGCCATATTCATATGAAGCTTGTTCATTCATAGTTTATCATTCTGGCAATGTGTGTATGTAAAGTAATGTTAGTGTGTCCAGAGTAACGTTATATCTAACCTTACTGCTGATGGAAGCTGCTGATATATGGTAGTTAACGTTACATTAGGCCTATTTCAATGGACATTAATCTTAATGTTGATTAACGATGTAATGCTTTCAACTTAAGGAACTCACATAAACTGTTTAAGGACTTCATGTTAAGTGACGTTAGCATGTAATTCATCCGAATGTACCGCGGCGACACCATAAACTGAAGAAACACGGCTAACGTTAACACAAACAAGGAAATGTCAGACAGCGCCAGGATACATTATAATAACATGTTGTTAATCTTTCATTTATATAAATATAACTTACCTTTCAGCGTAATGTCCACACAGCGCAGCTCAAGTCAATGTGAACTGTCGATCATCCAGACTGTCACTGACAGAGAGACGCAGGAAACAACAACTCCTCTCCTCGGAAAAACTGAGACAAACGAACACTAGTGGCCAAAGATATATTGCATCCGTAGTGGTTTAGCACTACCATAGGAAATGAATGGAAATGTGTTTAGGGTGTTTTAGCTAAAGAATCACCGGGTGCCGCGCGGGAGGCCGAAGTTCAAAGCCCGGTCTGGCCGACCTTTAAGGCCAGGTGAGTATTAAAATGGTGGGTGCCTGCACATAATAAAAGGTTCAAATTGAACTTGGTGAGGGCCATACCAGGGACTGGAGGGTAAGACTCATAAATAGATGATAAAAGCCACATGACATAGATAAAACATAAATAAAATCTTTAATAAAAGGTCACAGAATACATAAAGAGATAAGTGCTGGTGTGAAGCGATAAGTGCTTAGGTAAATGGCATGCAAGTAAAGTAGGAGTAGTAGAGAATAGTATAGCAAGGTATGCATCTATTAAAGTAAGATAAAATAAATACATAAATAATTATATAATTAAGTGTTAACAATTTTAGGAGTGAGTCCCTGGTAGGCCCGTTGGAATGGTTAATCATATGAGGTGTTTCATGCAGGTCATTCTGTTGGAACTGGGCTGGGATAAGGAGGTTGGGAAAGTGAGGGGGATATAAGGAGTGAGGGAGAAAGAAAAAGGTAGGTTAGTAATCATTGAGGCCTCTGGGTGTAGTTGTGATTAGTTTTTGTATCCATTTTTTTTTTCTGCTCTCTGTCTCTGCCCTCTGGTCCAACGATCATTTGATTCGCGTCCTGAGATGATGACGTGGTCCGGGGAGTGTGTCTGAAAGTGTTGTCCCAGTGGGGTCTGTAGTCTGCCTTGGTTGATATTGTATAGATGTTGTTTGAGGCGGGTGAGTACTGAATGCTGGGTTTCTCCAATATAGTATTTTTTACAGGTGGAGCAGGTTATGATATAAATGATATTGCTATTATGGAGTGAAAATGTACCAAGGATGGGGTAGGCTGCGCCGCTGTGTGGGTTGTTGATGAATTTCCTATTTCTGTAGAGAAGGTTGTGTTGTGTCTGGGGAGGTAGTCTGTGGTCAGTGAATTTGGAACGGATGAGTAGGTCCCTGAGATTTGTGTTTTTTCTGAAGGCGGAAATGGGTCTCTGATTGTGGAAGGGGGGTTGTTGTGCTAGGATGTTGTGAAAGTTATGTTCTATGTTGTTGTGTGATTTGGTTTGAGAAGGTAGAAACTAATGGTATAAGTAGTGGAGAGTGAGGGGGGTTAGGGTTAGGTACCTGGGTTGGGGGGTTAGGGTTAGGGTAAGGTACTTGGGGTAAGCCTTTTCCCCCAGGGATTGGGTTAGGGTTAGGGGGGTTAGGTTGAGGTTAAGACGTAGCAACCTAAATGACTGCTATGAGGTGCACGGGAACACGGAGACCGGAAGAATAAAATTCTTAAAATTGCCTTATTGAAACAACTAAAATGTTGTTAAAATTACACTATTAAAATTGGAAATTTAAAAGGATTATTAATTGTATCATTAAAACCCTTTGAAGAAGTTAAAAAGGACAATGTAAAAATAGCAGCTGCCATAGTTAGAAATATAATAAAATAATTAAAAACAATTAAAAACATATAAAGACATCTTTCTGAGGTATACGATACAAGAATATAAACAATAAGAATAATTTTATAACTACGATCAAAAAACACACACAAACTGCGGATTAGTAAGATAAATAAAAGTGCTACAAGAGATATTATAAGTGCTTGTGAGGAATCAAATCGTGCAGTTAGTAATACATGTTGATATAATAGATTTATATATACAAAGGGATCAGTGTAACAGTATAAGAAAGACTTCTTTATGGTTAAAAAAAGTCTATGGTGAAAAATTGTTGTGAAGGAGGCTGCAATTAAAAGAATTTTCCAGGAGATGGCGTCCGTGAATAAGGAAAAGATTCCTTGAGCTTTTAAAAGACACCAGGTCCCGTCTAAGATAAGATAAGATAAGATGATCTTGTGAGTGACTGTCGGGTGGTATGGGGACCTGGATTGGAGCATGGGTGGGGGTGGAGCGAGTGGGAGCGAGAGAGGCCAAGGTGCTGTTTTTAACTGTTCATAGGAATCGTTTTGAGTAACCTTTAAGTCTGAGACTGTTGAAGAGTGTGGTGGTGGAGTTTTCGAAAACTGAGGGTAGGGAGGAAATGCGGTGGAAACGGATTATCTGAGATTTAATGATGCCTTTTGAAGGTATGTTTTGGGCGGTAGCTGGATTTATGGAGAAGTGCGTGGGTGTCGGTGGCTTTGAAAAAGATTTTGGTGACTATGCGTTTGTGTGTTGAATTATGTGGCCGGAAAAAAACTGTTGTATCTAGAAAGTTGACCTGTTGTGTGTCTATTGTGTACTTAACTGTGATGGACGGGTGGTGGTTGTTCAGGGTGTGGATAAAGGCTGGGAAGAGTGCTATGTCGTGGGTCCAAATGCCGAAAATGTCGTCAAGGTAGCGGAGGTATAGTGAGGGTGTATGGGTGCACTTGGCCAAGGCTTCTCGTTCCCACTCGCTCATGTAGATGTTGGCATAGGAGGGGGCGAATCGCTGACCCATGGCTGTTCCGTGGACCTGGAGGAAGTGGCGGTTGTTAAAGGTGAAGTCATTGTTATTAAGGCAGATATTTAATAATTGGATAATTTCCTTGTCCGGTCTATTATTGTTGGGGTGTTTTTGAAAAATGGATGTGACTGCTTGAAGGCCTGATTCTGTGTGAATGTTTGTGTATAAACTGTCTATGTCTATGGTGAATATGTGTGATTGGTTGGGAAAGGCCATGGGTCGGATGATGTCAAGGAAATGATATGTGTCTTTGATGTAACTAGGGTGTTTGGTGGAGAGGGGGCCCAGGAAGTGATCAAGGGAGAGGTTGTATGAGGTGCTATTGCAGTCGGATACTATGGGTCTGCCGGGAGGAACTTCAAAGGGAATTGTCCAGGTGGATGGGTCTTTATGAATTTTGGGTAATAAATATAGGTGTCTGGGGCGGGGGTTATCAGGTCCGAAGAGAAAGTCTCTCTGTTTAGCTGTGATGAATTTGTTGTGGTAGAGTGATTGTATGATGGTACGTAGGGTTGACTGTGTTTGTTTTTGGATGCTGTCTGGGATGGGTCTGTAGTACTGTGTGTTTGAGATTTGTCTGTGTGTTTCATGAGATATTGGTGACGGTCCATGATGACTATTGTGGAGCCTTTGTTTGCCGGTTTGATGATGATGTTGGGATTATGTGTGAGTTGTGTGAGGGCTCTGCGTTCGACTTCCGACAGATTGTCTGGGACATCCGTCGGATGCCGATATGTCTGCAGGGCCTGTCTGTTGAGGTGAAGGAGGTGGCGGGTTTGTCTGGCCAACTGGGAAGTGTCTGGTTCCCAGTTGGAGGGGTGTGTGAACGGAGTGAATTTGTTGGTGCTTCCAGATTTGAAGTATGTTATGATTTTGATTCTTCTATGGTATTGATGGAGATAATAATAATAATAATAAGTTTATTTGTATAGCACTTTTCAAGCACAAAGCACAAAGTGCTTTCCAAGGCAATTCATATAACGTACAACAGAATACACTGAAACATAAATAATTAAATAAAACAATAGGATGGGAAAAATAAAGAATAAAGAAACAAGCATATACATATTCATACAGTAACATATGCACATATAGTATATACATGAGCATACAAGCATACAAAAGACTAAAATGCATCTGATTGAAAAGCAATTTTATAAAAATGGGTTTTAAGACGGGATTTAAAAATTGTGACCGAGTCTGCTGATTTAATATCAATTGGAAGACTGTTCCAGATTCGGGAGCCAGTACTGCAGAAGCACGATCGCCTTTTGTTTTCAACCTTGTCTTTGGAACTGTTAAAAGTCCCAGACTTGCTGACCTGAGGGGCCTGTTTGGACGGTACCGTGTGAGGAGCTCAGTGACATACTCCGGTGCTAGGCCATTCAGAGCTTTATATGCCATTAAAAGCACTTTAAAATCAATTCTAAAAGACACCGGGAGCCAATGTAGTGAAGCCAGAGTTGGTGTGATGTGAGAGCAGCGTTTGGTTTTGGTTAGCAGTCTAGCTGCAGAGTTTTGAACTATTTGGAGCTGCTCAATTGCTCGATTATTTAAGCAGGTGTACAAGGCATTACAATAATCAAGACGGGAGGATATCAGGGCGTGTATAATTTTCTCCGTGCTTTTGAATGAGAGAACTGATAGAATTTAAGGGGACCAAGGAGAGGCTGTACCTGGTTTGAGATGTGTTCAGGGCCAATGATGAGTACTTCGGTCTTATCAGAATTCAGTTTTAAGAAATTTTGTGACATCCAACCTGTTAAATCTTTTAGGCAGCTCTGGAGGGATGCTAATTTATTGGTGTCAGAGGGTTTAAATGATATGTAGAGCTGTGTATCATCAGCGTAGCTATGAAAGGCGATGTTATGACGATGGATTATTTGACCAAGAGGCAACATGTACAGTGTAAATAGAACAGGTCCCAGGATTGATCCCTGTGGAATACCATGACTGGTCTGTGTGGTTTTGGAACTAAACTCCCCAACTGAAACAAAAAATGTCCTGTTGGACAGGTAAGAGGAGAACCAGTCTAGTGCAGCTCCAGTGATGCCTGCCCACTGATTTAATCTGTCGATAAGGATGGAATGATCGATGGTGTCAAATGCTGCACTTAGGTCAAGCAGCACTAACACAGAACATGCACCAGAGTCTGCAGCCATCAGTAAGTCGTTTGTGACTCTAAGAAGGGCAGTTTCTGTGCTGTGTAATTTCCGGAAACCAGATTGAAATTTTTCAAAGATGTGGTTGTTGTTGAGTACCTGTGTTAATTGGTCCAGCACTACTTTTTCAAAGATTTTTGATGTGAAAGACAGTTTAGAAATTGGACGGAAGTTTGTTAAGTCTGTGGCATCTAAACCAGGTCTCTTCAGCAGAGGTTGAACACAGGCGGTTTTGAATTGGTCTGGTACAACTCCAGAGGTCAGAGAGCTGTTAATAATGGACAGTAATGCAGGGCTGACTGACTCTATTGATTCTTTTAACAGTTTAGAGGGTATAATATCAAGGGGACTAGAAGAAAGACTCATAAGTGCTACAGTGTTCTTAAGGTCCTGCAGTGATATTGGTCGGAAAGAATCCAGCACAACCAAGGAGGGGCAAGTGAGGTCAACTGCCGAATATCCCTTTGAAGTTCCTCCCAGTCATATGATGATGGGCGGGGGATGATGGAAAGTCCCTTCTCCAAGAGACTGAGCTGTGCTGCGGAGGGGGTGAATAGTTTGGAGCGACTGAGTATGTTTGTGGGTGAGCTCCACCCCAAGTCAGGGTTGGGGTCAGGGTGGGGTGTTGGTGCGGGGTTCCAGGGGTCAGTTGGATCAGTTGTTTGTGGTTGTGTGTGTTGTGTACCGGATTGGGTTCAAGAAGAATTATAAATTTAGCTGTTGGCACCAGTAATTGAAAATGAGTGTGGCTGTAGTGGGTGTCCAGTGGATGTTGTCTTTTTCGGTGATGAATGTGTCGTGAGGGATTTCAGCAAGGAAGGGGAGGTATGTGGCTATGTGGTTGTTAACGAGTTTCAGGTTGGTCTGTTGCAGAGGGGTAGGGTTGGGGGAGAAGTTCACTATGGGGAAGTAGATGTCTGCGTTGCGGAAGGTAAGCTGTGTCAGTCTATACAGGGTTTTCAGCTGTTTGATTGAAGTGTCCTTAGGTAACTGGTCCTTGTTGTTGATCCCTAGGGAGATGATGACTATTTTGGTGGTGGTGTTGGGTATGTTTTTTTCAAAGACCCTATTGAAGTGGTTGAAGGTAGCCCCAGGGTAGCTGTCCAGTTGGATGTTTTGGAAGGTGTGAGCCGGGATCCTGTTGATGTTCGAGTCCCCTAGTACCACTACCGGCTTCCGTGGTCTAAAATGCCAGTCTTGTTTTTTCCTTTTTGGACGTGCAATGTGGTAGGTGGGTAGGAATGTAGCTAGGGGGGTGGTTGTGAGGAATGATGCGAAAAGAGGGGGGGAGGAGGAGGGTCCTGGGTTATTGTGGTCCAGATGCGGAGATACGCTGGTTCCCGGAGTTGCCGGGCCCGGCGGCGTGACCCCAAAAGAACGTCGTTAGGAGGGCTCAGATCGGGCTTCTGTGTGGCCAACGTTAGCCTTTGCATCCCTGGTCATCACATGTGTTCCCTCCTCTGTCTGCTCGATTGGGGCCCGCCGCTCGGCCAGGCCGGTCCGGGAACCAGCGCCATCTGTAGGGTTGTGAGAGAGGGGAGAAATTGAATCCTGGGTTATAAAAGAAGTGTTGGAGGTAGTATGAGTGCTAAGGGATATGGAGTCCAGGTCAGAGGTGTTATGAGGGTGTTCGGGTGACTGGTGGATCTGGGCGTGGACTTCTAGGAGTTTTCCTGTGGTGCTGGGTGGGATGTGAGGGGGCTTGGTGCCGGAGGGCCCGGTGGGAGAGGTGGGATGTGGGAGAAGGGATGTAGGCGACTGCAGTGGGGCTGGGGTTTTGTGGTGAAGGATGGGTAGGATAGGTGACAGCTGGGGGTTAGGGTAAGCAGAGGGGGTCCCCTGGGTGGCTTGTTTGGGCCCCCAGGAGACCCTCTTGACTCTTTGGGTGAGTGGGGTGGATGTGGCTGATATAAATTTTTGGGGAGACCTCCGTGGCTGCGGAGGTTCCTGGGTGTAGGTTGGCAGGGTGGGGGGCTGGCTGCGGGGTCTACGTTGTGATAGTAGGGGAGGTGGGGGGGACTGGGGAGCCTGGCTGGGTGTAGGTTGAGGGGGGGCTGGAGCTAGTAGTTGAGTGGGGAGCAGAGGTGGACGGTTAACCTTCTGTGAGTTGTGTCTGGTGATGTACTCGGAGAGGGAGGTGCGGGGTCCTAAGGAGAGGGAAGATTTGTGTGGAGCCGGCAGTGGTGGGAACTCTTCCTCGTCTGATTGCTCCGGGATGGGGGGCAGAGAGCTGTCTAAACTGAGTATGTTCCGGTGTGAAGATGGAACAGTGGTGGAGTGGCTGGTTGTGTTCTGTTGTTTGTGTATTTTCGGTGTGTGTTCTACTGTGTGTATGGTGTCCGGTCTGAGGCGTTGTCCGTAGCGTTCTTTGGCCCAATTGAGTGTGATTTGGAGGGCCAGAGAGTTGCGGGTGGTGTTGTTGAGGGTGAGTATGGTGGAATGGTAATGGTCCTGGAGTATTGTCATGTTGTTTTGCATCCAGTGTGTAGTGTTTGCCTGTATTTTGCTGCGTGTGCTGTCTGTAGGTGTGGATGGTTTAATGAAATCAGTGAGTCTATGGACCTGTCTGAGCATGCCAGGTGGGAATGTGTGCGTGAGGATGGCCTGATCAAATGTGTGTTTGTGATGGGTGGCTCGTATCAGCTTAAAATATTGCTTGCTGATGGTCCTGGTTTCTGGGTCTGGTGGGTGGTTGAGTGTTTGGGTGTATTGTGTGTCCATGGCTGTGGTTGTATATGTGGTGGGGTAATTATGGGTGCATGCCAAAGCTCTTAATTCCATCCCTGTTTCCCTCACTTGCATCTTTTCCTTGCGTCTTAGTCCCTCCCACCAGGGAAGCATGGAGAGACGCAAGGAAACCATGCGAGGAGAGAGGAAACGAGGAAATACGATTTATGAGACATGAGGCGGTCGTTTCCTCTGAAGCGTCACGTGAAGCGACGTCCGTTTCTGATGACAGCAGCAGCTGATCACATCTGATCCAGCTGTCAGTTGGCTTTAACAGCTGTTTGTGTCTGAACTGTACTAGTACTAATAAAAACAAGTGCTTTTTATATTATTTATTCATTATTAGAGTCTGTAGTTATTGATATTCTGATTGTGAGTTAATTATTTAATAACTCAGAATATGACTATGGTGTCTTTTGAACACTGGACATTATTTATTAGGCTAAAGGGAAAATGTAAATGATGTAACTCATATAAGACCCGACGTTCAGGAATTATCAGCTTCATGTGACTGAATGGAAATGAGGATAAATGATGTAAAAGGTGTTTGTTGCTGACAGACAGACTCTCCTTCTCTCTCTGACTGTAATAGTATCATTAATAAAAGTAAATGGGGGAAATAACAGATCATGAAAAGAAAAATCATTCTAATAAATGAAGAAAGTTATTTTAGACCTGTTTATCAGCTCTTATAAATCCCTCTCAGTGTCAGGCTGCTTCACTGACGGTGTGTGAAGGAGAGATACTGCAGGTCCTTCTGCTGCTGTTCAGAGCTTCAGTTAACACAGATTTTAACTAGATGGTGAATCAGAAGACAACTAAACTATAACACTTTTAATCTGTAATCTGTTTTCACTCCGGTATAAAACTCCAATGATGTTGAGAGGTAAAGTTATCAGATCAGTCTGGTCGGCAGCAGCGTCCAATCAATAACTGATATCCAATAAGGGGGCGTGTCGGTCGGTAAAAGACTTCCGTGGAGGATACACTAGTGTATCCTCACTCATCGCTCCTCCGGCAAGCCTCCTTTATCCTCTATCCTCAATCCTCGCTCCTCGATGCACAAATAAGGGCTTTGGGATGGTCTTCAAAATGGCGCACCAGAACAACTTCCGGTTCAAGCGAGGAGCGAGGAAACGAAAATTAAGAGCTTTGGCATGCACCCTATGACATGTTCTGAGCTGTGTGTGTAGGGACATGAATGGTTGCGGTGTGGTGTTGGTGTGTGTGTATGAGCTGTGCTGTTTTACCTCTCCCATTCGACGGCACAGGCCTCACCCTGGAATAAAACATATTGGTCGTCTTGTGTCAGGCTCTTACCTTGAACTGTGTAGCTGGAGGTTCCTAGGGACCGTGGTGGTTGGAGTTAGGGTTAGGGCTAGGGCTAGGGTTAGGGTTGGGAATGGGATACAGACCCTGGTTCGGGTAGGGGAAAGGGTTAGGTTTGGGTTAGGATTGGGGTTGGGTGATCCTGTTTTTGGTTTTATTGTGCTGGCCTACTGATCTTTTTGTGAATGTATGAGTGTGAAGAATGTTCATGTGTGTTGTGTTTGTATTGCTGTGTGGAACAGTGGATGAGAGGCAAAGGACAGCTCCCTGCCCTGGGAGGCCCGGTCTCGGATCCCGGCTCAGTCGACCCTGGGGCTGCAATGGATGAGGACCAGTGAGCAGGTATGCTGCTACCTGGGCTGGAGCTTATTTATTTTCTTGTAGGGTACTGCACAGGTTCTGGTAAAAAAGAGAGTCCAGATAAAACAAGGGGGGGCCCGTGCTTGCGGCACACCCAAGAAGGAGCACCACCGCGAGACCAAGAACAAAATAGGCAATTCCGTGCATGATAAGGAATGAATAATTATAATAAGAATATAAGTAAAAAACATGCAAAAGTGCTGGAGTAAGAAGTGCTAAAAGCTGATTGTACTCATGCATAAGTTGTTTAATTTAAGTGTGGTCACATTAGCGCTCCCTCATGTGTGTGCACAGAAGCACAGGCCCCCAAAAATAAAATGGACTGGTTGAAAAGGAGTTGGAAATAAAACCATACATTAAAGAGGATATGAAAGGATATAAGAGGTTAAGAAAATTACGTAAAAATGCATGGAGGGGATTCAGGATAAAACATTAATGGTAAACAAACTAGGAGAAATGAAAATTAAAAGGCGTGCAATATAATCAAGAGGTTGAGAGTCCTGCATGCATAAGTGTTGGACGCAATCCTTAAGAATTTAGATCACGTTATGGAGTGCTTGAGGTAAAACATGCAGAATAATTATGAATAAATACACACATACTGAATCAATTAGGGTAGTATATAAATAGGTTAGTAATAAATAAAAACATATCAAATTAGAGATGGGAAAAGGATAAGATGAACAAAGACAAAAATGTATATATAAAAATAAATAAATGAGCAATTTAGATCATGACCATGGAAGGTTTGATAAAGGAAAGGGGGGGACCTGTGCAGGGTATCACAAAATGATGTTTATTAGAGAAGCCCATTTTGGAGTGGATGGAAAATGAATTGCATGTTGAATGGTTTGGTGGAAAGTTTTAATTGTGGTGTCATGTTTTCCTCCAGGGGGGTCCCAGGTAGCAGCGCGGAGGAGTGTTGTCCTTGTATGCTGTTGGGGTTGAGATCAGGGTTAGAGGGAGGTGTAGGGTAGAGGGTTGTGGTTAAGGTTAGGGGTTGGGGTCAGGGTTGGAGGGAGGTTAAGGGTAGAGACAAGGGTTTGGGGTTGGGGTAAGGGTTAGGGTTAGGAATGAGGTTGAGGGTAGGGGATCAGGGGTAGGAGGAGAGGGGCAGGATGGTTAGGGTTAGGGTTTGGGATTGGGGTTAGGGTTAGGGTAAGAGGGTTGGGGGTTAGGGTTAGGGTAAGAGGGTTAGGGTAAGGTTTAGGGGTTAAAGGTTAAGGGTTAGGAGTAAGGGTTTAGGGTTAGGGTAAGAGGGTGGGTCAGGGTTAGGGTTAGGGATTACGTAATCAGGAACTTACGCCAGTGTTTAAAGATGAGTTTGGCTGTGGTGGGCGTCCAGGTGATATTGTCAGGTTCTGTTATGAAGTCTTGGGGTGGGATTGCAGGGACATATGTAAGGTGAGTGGTACTTATATGTCTGAGTTGGGGAAGGCGACCATTGCCTGTCTTTCCAGGGCTTTCAGTTGTTTGCTGGAAATCTGCTTGGGGTCCTGGTCCCTGTTTTTGATTCCAAGTGAGATAATGACAGTTGCAGTGGTGGGGTTGGGTACTGTTTGTCCGCTGTGGGAGTGGGAATATGAGGTCTCTGCCGGACCGGGGATCTGTTTGGGTTTCCGGGGCAGTAGGAAGGCCGGTGCTGAGGGGGGGCAGGGAGGGGTCCGTTTAGTAAAGGATAGGCGGGGGGTGTGGGAGTGGAGAGGAAAGGGTTCCTGTCTAGGCTTGGGGTGTGGGTAGATGGGTAGTCTGGGTTTCTCCTTTGTGGAGGGGGATAGGGCTGTATGGTGGGTTTCCTCTGTGGGCGGGGGGCCTGTGGTGGGTACGGTGGGGACTGGGGGGGCTGGTTGGATGCAGGAGTGAGTCCTCGGGTTGGTGGTGGGGTAGGGAGCAGGGGTTCCCGGTTAGCCTGCTGGTGGTATCGGGTGATGCGTTCGGAAAGGGTAGTGCGGGGTCCAAGGGAAAGGGAGGACCTGTGCGGAGCTGGCAGTGGTGGGAAGTCCTCCTCATCTGGGATCTCCAGGATCGGGGGCAGGGAGCTGTCCGACCTGAGGGTAAGCTTGGAAGGGGGTAGAGAGGAGGTATGTGTGCTGGTTGTAGTCTGTTGTGTGTTGAAGGTGTGTTGTACTGAATGTATGGGGTCCTGTCTTAGCCTGGACCCATATCGCTTTCTGGCCCAACCAATGGCTATTTGGAGGGCCAGGGGGTTGTGGGTGGTGCTGTTGAGGGTGTGTATGGTAGACTGATAGTGTTGTTGTAAAATGGTCATGTTGGTGTGCATCCAATTGATGGTGTTGGCTTGTATTTGGCTGCGTGTGTGTTCAGTAGGTGTGGATGGCTTTATGAAAGCTGAGAGTTTGTTAACTTGCCTTATCATCCCAGGTGGAAATGTTTGTGTGGAAACGGCTAAATCTGCTGTGTGTTTGTGATGTATGGCCTGTATGAGTTTGAAATACGGCTTGCTGAGTATTCCGGTTTCTGGATCTGGTGGGTGATTGAGTGTTGGCATATGTTGTGTGTCCATGGTTGTGGCTGTATGTGTGGTAGGGTGGTTGGCTTGTGTTTTGTGGTGTGTGTTGATTGAAATGAGTGGTTGTGGTGTAGTATATGTGTGTGTGTGTAAGAGCTGTGCTGACTTACCTCTGCCACTCGAGGGCACATCTTTTCTCTGTGTAAAAACATGGTTAATTGTCTTGAGTGTGGGGGCTCTTACCTTGGGACTGCAGGTGGAAGTCTCTGGGTTGCTGGTCCTTTGGGTGGGTGCTCAGTAGACCTTGTAGAAGTGGCTTGGCGTGTCTCCTGGATGATAGATCCTGTGTGGTAGGAGTTTCCCGGTGGGCCTGATGAAACAACTCAGAAGAGAATGCTTTCCAAAAACAGCCTGCAAGTTCTTTTTTTAGGTGCAGGAGTCCATGTGCTGCAAAATGGAGTCCTAAAAGCTAGGCCAAACTGCAGTCTGGCAGAGCCCTCCACAGATGATTTAAAAGGTTTTTAACTCTAATAGGATTAAAATTAAAATTAAAAAACAGGATAAAAAAACAATAATAAAAACACAAAGGTGTATTTAAAAGGCTAGAAAGATAAAAAGAGTAAAAGGTGTCCTGTGCCGTCGAGTGGTTCCTGACGTTTCGCAGAGGTCCTGCTTCATCAGAGGAATTGGGTTGGTTAAGGGTAGAGATAAGGGTTTGGGGTAAGGGTTAGGGTTAGGTTTGGGGTCAGGGTCGGAGGGAGGCTGAGGGTGGAGGCAGAGGCTAGGGGTTAGGGTAAGGGTTAGGGTCAGGGGTCAGGGTTAGGGGGAGTGGGTTAGGGTTAGGGTTAGGGGATTGGGTAAGGGATCAGGGTTGGAGGGGGGTGGGAAACAGAGATGGGGGATTGGGATTAGGGTTAGGGTACAGGGATCAGCGGTCAGGGTTAGAGGGGGAGGGGGATGGAGAGGGTTAGGGTTAAGGTTAGGGTTAGGGTTGGGGGTCAGGGTAGGAGGGGGAGGGGAAGCATGGGCTGGTGATAGGGGAAAGAGAAAAGAGAGGAAGGGGGTGAGGGTCAAGGAGTAGGGGATACTGTGGAGAGAGGGTGAGGTTAGTCGGCATTGAGACCTCTGGGTGTGGTAGATGTGAGTTTGTCGATCAAGATTTTTTCTGCTCTTTTCCTCTGCCCACTGGTCCAGCGGTCGTTGGCTTCAAGGCCGGAAAATTATGAGATGATTGGGTGGGTGGTGTTGGAAGTGTTGAACCAGAGGATTTGTAAGCTTACCTTCCCCAATGGTGTACAGGTGCTGTTTCAATCTGGTGAGTATGGTGTGTTTCGTTTCGCCGATGTAATGTTTATGGCAGAGGGTGCACGTGATGATGTATATGGTGTTGGTGGTATTGAGGGGAAAGGAGACAAGGGAGGGATAGGCTGCTCCACTGAGGGGGTTGTGGATGAATTTTCTGGGTTTGTAATGTGTGCTGTGTCGTGTATGAAGTGGGGGTCTATGGTCGGAGTATTCGGATCTGATGAGGATGTCCTGTAGGCTTTTGTTTTTGAGGTATGCTGATATTGTACTGTGATGTTGAAGTGCTGGGTGGTGTGTCTGGAAGTCCGTGAAGTTGTGTTTGATGGTGCGGTGGAGCGTGGTGATTCTGTGGGAAAAGGTGGAGACAAAGGGTAGGAAATGTGGGGGTGCGGAGGTCGGGGGGTGGGGGTCCGGTTGTGGTGGCGAGTGACTGTCGTGTGGTATGGTGACCTGGGGTAGAGCATGGGTGTGGGTGGAGCGAGTGGGAGCGAGAGAGGCCAAGGTGCGGTTCTTGATTGTCTGGAGGAAGCGTTTTGAATAACCTCTTGATCTGAGGCTATTGAAGAGTGTGGTGGTGGAGTGTTGAAAGTCTGAGGGTAGGTGGAACCGGATGAGCTGGGATTTGATGATGCCTTTGAAGGTGTGTTTTGGGTGGTAACTGGATTTATGGAGAAGTGCGTGGGTGTCGGTGGCTTTGAAAAAGACCTTTGTGAGTATGTGTTTGTCTGTTGAATTATGTGGTCGGAAAAAAACTGTGGTATCTAGAAAGTTGACCTGTTGTGTGTCTATTGTGTACTTAACCGTGATGGATGGGTGGTGGCTGTTAAGGGTGTGGATGAAGGCTGGGAAGAGTGCTATGTCGTGGGTCCAAATTCCGAAAATGTCGTCAAGGTAGCGGAGGTATAGTGAGGGTGTATGGGTGCACGTTACCAAGGCTTCTCGCTTCCACTCGCTCATGTAGATGTTGTCATAGGAGGGGGCGAATCGCTAACCCATGGCTGTTCCGTGGACCTGGAGGAAGTGGCGGTTGTTAAAGGTGAAGTTATTGTTGTTGAGGCAGATATTTAATAATTGGATAATTTCCTTGTCCGGTCTTTTATTGTTGGGGTGTTTTTGAAAAATGGATGTGACTGCTTGAAGGCCTGATTCTGTGTGAATGTTTGTGTATAAACCGTCTATGTCTATGGTGAATAGATGTGATTGGTTGGGAACAGCCTGGGTCGAATGATGTCCAGGAAATGATAAGTGTCTTTGATGTAACTAGGGTGTTTGGTGGAAAGGGTTCAAGGGGTCAGTCGGGTCAGTTGTTTGTGGTTGTGTGTTGTGTGTGTGTGTGTGTTGTGTACCGGGTTGGGTTCAGGAGGAATTATAAATTTAACTGTTGGCACCAGTAATTGAAAATGAGTGTGGCTGTGGTGGATGTCCAGTGGATGTTGTCTTTTTCGGTGGTGAATGTGTCATGAGGGATTTCAGCAAGGAAGGGGAAGGGTGTGGCTATGTTGTTGTTAATGAATTTCAGGTTGGTCTGTTGCTGGGGGTTGAGGTCGGGGGGAGAAGTTCATTATGATGAAGTAGATGTCTGCATTGGGGAAGGTAAGCTTTGCCTGTTTATACAGGGCTTTAAGTTGTTTGACTGAAGTACGCTTGGGGTCCTGGTCCTTGTTGTTGATCCCTAGGGAGAGGATGACTATTTTGGTGGTGGTGTTGGGTATGGTTTTTTCAAAGACCCTATTGAAGTGGTTGAAGGTAGCCCCAGGGTAGCTGTCCAGTTGGATGTTTTGGTAGCTGTGAGCCGGGATCCTATCGATGTTCGAGTCCCCTAGTACCACTACCGACTTCCGTGGTCTGAAATGCCAGTCATGTATTTTCCTATTTGGACGTGCAATGTGGTAGGTGGGTAGGAATGTAGCTAGGGGGTTGGGTGTGAGGAATGGTGCGAAAAGAGGGGGGGAGGAGGAGGGTCCTGGGTTATTGTGGTCCAGATGTGGGGATACGCTGGTTCCCGGAGTGGCCAGGCCCGGCGGCGTGACCCCAAAAGAGCGTCGTGAGGAGGGCTCAGATCGGGCTTCTGTGTGGCCAACGTTAGCCTTTGCATCCCTGGTCATCACATGTGTACCCTCCTCTGTCTGCTCGATTGGGGCCCGCCGCTCGGCCAGGCCGGTCCGGGAACCAGTGCCATCTGTAGGGTTGAGAGAGAGGGGAGAAATTGAATCCTGGGTTATAACCTGGGTTGGAGGTAGTACGAGTGCTAAGGGATATGGAGTCCAGGTCAGAGGTATTATGAGGGTGTTCGGGTGACTTTTGGATCTGGGCGTGGACTTCTAGGATTTGTCCTGTGGTGCTGGAGGGCCCGGTGGGAGAGGTGGGATGTGGGAGAAGGGATGTAGGTGACTGCAGTGGGGCTGGGGTTTTGTGGTGAAGGATAGGTAGGATAGGTGACAGCTGGGGGTTAGGGTAAGCAGAGGGGGTCCCCTTAGTGGCTTGTTTGGGCCCCCAGGAGACCCCCTTGACTCTTTGGGTGAGTGGGGTGGATGTGGCTGATATAAATTTTCGGAGAGACCTCCGTGGCTGCGGAGGTTCCTGGGTGTAGGTTGGCAGGGTGGGGGGCTGGCTGCGGGGTCTACGTTGTGGTAGTAGGGGGGTGGGGGAGGGCTGGGGAGTCTGGCTGGGTGTAGGGGGAGGGGGGGCTGGGGCTAGTAGTTGAGTGGGGAGCAGAGGTGGACGGTTGACCTTCTGTGAGTTGTGTCTGGTGATGTACTCGGAGAGGGAGGTGCGGGGTCCTAAGGAGAGGGAGGATTTGTGTGGAGCCGGCAGTGGTGGGAACTCTTCCTCATCTGATAGTTCCGGGATGGGGGGCAGAGAGCTGTCTAACATGAGTGTTTTCCGGTGTGAAGATGGAACAGTGGTGGAGTGGCTGGTTGTGTTCTGTTGTTTGTGTATGTTCGGTGTGTGTTCTACTGTGTGTATGGTGTCCGGTCTGAGGCGTTGTCCGTAGTGTTTTTTGGCCCAATTGAGTGTGATTTGGAGGGCCAGAGGGTTGCGGGTGGTGTTGTTGAGGGTGAGTATGGTGGAATGGTTATGGTCCTGGAGATCCCACAATTGTCCAAAATGGCTTAAGAATGTCTTTTATGAGCAGGCCCGTTTGATGGAGAGAGTAGGCCTCCTCCTGCAGAAAGGCAGAGCCCTCCACTCGACGATCAAAATTAAGATCTTTCATAAAATTAGGTTTAAAAAAAGGGGTTCAAACCAAAAAGGTTAAAAATGGTAAAACCAATGAAAGGGTAAAACCATAAAAAGGTAAAACCATAAAAAGGGTAAAAGGTAATTGTGCCGTAGAATGTTACCCTGACGTTTCGCAAGTGTATTGCTTCTTCAGAGGGTTTAGGAGGTATGCAGCACAGCAAAGCCGATATTTGAGCAATCCAGGAAGGAAGCGGGGGTGGGTCCTTCCTGCAAGGCTCAGTCGGCCAATCAGTGTGTGTGGTGGTATGTCCTGTAGTGTGATTGGGTGGTTTGTGTTTAAATTTTGGAGGGAAAGCGGGTTCTGGTGTCTGATTTGTCCAGTAGGGGGAGGGTGAGGGAGAGGTGGTTGATAACTGGGGTTGAGAAAGGTATTGTGACAGTCCAAAGGTATGGTTTTATGTCTGGTGTGTAGCTCCTTGACAGGGCTATGGTTTCACACCCAGCAGAGTGGGGTTTAAATCCCCCCGTGGACAACCCGCTTTCCCATCCAATTTTATTTGGTGGTAAGAAAAATAAAGATCAGTGACTATTTTAAATTTTGGAGGTAAAGCGGGAAAGGGTTAGGATTAGGAGGGTTTGGAATGGGATACAGACCCTGGTTAGGGTAGGGGAACAGGGGTACTGGTGATACTGGGGGAGAAGGCCTGTCGGAAGGGAGGACCTGAGGTGGAGTGTGTCCGGTGTGGGAGCGAGGGAAGCCAATGTTTGATTCTTGATGGAGCAGAGATAGCGTTTGGAGTAGCCTCGCTCTCTGAGGCTGTGGAAGAGGGTACTTGTGGCTTGATTAAAGTCTGACTGTAGGGAGCAAATGCGGTGGAAGCGGATGAGTTGTGATTTTATGATACCTTTTAAATGTGTGTTTGGGGTGGTAACTGGATTTGTGTAATAATGCGTGTGTGTCTGTGGTTTTGAAATAGACTTTGGTGAGTATTTGGTTATGGCCGGATTGGGACTTTTGGAGAGAAACTGTTGTGTCTAGGAAATTGACTGAGTGTGGATCTATGGTGTGTTTGGTTTTGATGGAAGAATGGTGATTACTGAGGGTGTCAAGGAACCGGGGGAAGAGTGATTTGTCGTCTAGGAAGCGGAGGTAAAGAAGGGGTTTGTGGGTGCATTTGGTTAAGGCTTCTCGCTCCCACCTGCTCGTGTATATGTTTGTGTAGGAGGGTGCAAATCTTTGACCAATGGCTGTCCCGCTGATTTGGAGGAAATGTTTATTGTTGAATGTGAAGTCGTTGTTGTTTAGGCAGGTTTCTAAGAGTTGAAGGATGTGTTGGTCTGGTCTTTTGATGTCCGGGTATTTTTTAAAGACTGTTGCTACAGCTTTAATTCCTGTGGGTGTTTGTATATTGGTGTAAAGACTGTCTATATCTATGGTGAAGAGGAAGGAATTGGTGGGGACAGCCATGGGTCGAATGATATCCAGAAAGTGATGTGTCTTTTAGGTGTTTGTTAGAGAGGGGGCCGAGGAAGTGGTCTATGTATTGGGAGATGTTGTATGAAGTGCTGCTGCAATCTGAAACAATCGGACGACCGGGAAGAACCTCAAAGGGAATAGTCCAGGTCTGTGGTTCTTGGTGTATTTTGAGAAGTAGGTAGAAGTGTCTAGGTCGTGGGGTGTCTGGGCCGAATAGGAAGTCTTTTTGTTTTGAGTCAATATGTTTTTTATTGTAGAGGGTTTGAATGATGGTCCTGAGTTTGGTCTGTGTTTGTGGTTGTATGGTGTCCGGGATGGGTTTATAGTGTCTGGTGTCTGATAACTGTCGGTGTGCCTCTGTGAGATATTGTTGCAGGGATATCTGCCGGAGGCCGATGTGATCCCATGGCCCTTCTGTCTGTTTTGATGAGTGTTTGTGTAGTCCAGTCCAACTGGGACCAGGATGGTTCCCAGTTGGACGGATGTGTGAATGGGATGTGTGGACGGTCTGGTTTGAGGTGAAAGTAGTCTGTTAATTTGATCCGTCTGTGGTATCTGTAGAGGTCCCTTTGAAGTTCCTCCCAGTCGTAATTTGAGGGTCGTGGGACAAATGACAGCCCCCTCTCCAAAAGTTTGATGTGTGCTGGAGATGGCGAGAATAATTTGGACAGGTTGAGTATGTTTGATGATGAGTTCCACCCCAGGTCCGGGTTAGAGTCAGGGTTCGGGGTTGGGGCATGGTTGGGGGAGCTGGAAGGATTGTTAGCTGTCTGTGGTTGTTGATTTTGTGTGTGGGTTGCCGGATTGGTTTTAGAGCTTATTGAAAATGTAATTGTTGACACCAGTTGTTGAAGATGGCCAGGGCTGTGGGTCTGGTCCAGTGTATCTTGTCAGGTTCTGTAAAAACACCAAATTGAGAACAACTTAAAAATTAAATGGATCCATTTTGGTATTTTTCGTTTAGACAGTTAGGGTCCATTGTTTTAAGTAAATGGATCCATTTCCTCTCCGCTGCCCAGCGCTGCGCTGTCATCCAGTTCAGGTTGCTCTCGAGGCCCACACTCTGGAGGTTGTGTGGGCCATGGAGTTTAAAATGTGCATATAGGACAGTGGCACCATTACCACCATTCATTTTGTAAAAATGTTGTTTAATTATCAAGTTTATTTCAGTGCCCGTCTCGCCCACGTACAGTTTATGGCAGGCCCTGCATCTTATTGTCATGGTCTAGCTGTGCCAGAGGACATTGAACTTTTTCTGTCTGTTATAAGTTAAGACTCTCTTATGTTCCTCCTTTTGGTTTATTAGTTGTGATTTTAGATTTGGGTTCTTTTATATTCATTCATTCATTCATTCATTTTATTTTGAAATGCATTGCTCCTGTGTCTTGTCTGGTTTTACATCCTACCTTTGTTTGTTTTCCCGCCTTTTTTGATTGTCTGTCCCACCCTGATTTGTTCCACCTGTGTCTAATCACCCTCTTGTATTTAAGCCTGTGTGTTCCCCTGTGTCTTTGTCAGTTCGTTTGTCGTTCTTGCCATGTTCCTAGTGTTCCTCCTGCCCATGTGCCTAGTGTTCCTAGTGTTCCTCCTGCCCATGTTTCTTGTGTCTTCTGGTTTGTAGTTTTGGTTTTGTTCTCAGTTTGGTTTTGGTTTGTTTCATTTGTACTTTGTTGTTTCTTTGGATCTGGGCTCTGGTTTTGTTTTTGTCAAGTTTGTTTTGTCCACCAGCTTTACAATTAAAGCTCGCTTTTTGTTGAATTCACCTGCCTGCTTGGTTTCTCTGCATTTGGGTCCACCTGTAATACCATAACCTTCACATTTATAGCATAAACCACATTTACGGTTTAGGTTTGAGGTCCTGCCACAGGTTTACACCAACTTTAGAATGAGGGTTAAAAACGTGGGGGAGACAGATAAAATATATTTCTGATACCCGAAGCGCTTCCTTATTCTTATTGTCCTTATTTAAATTGCTGTGGACTAAAATATCTTTTAGATTTTTATTTCTGCGGAAGGCGGAGATCATACGGCACTCACGGAGCACGTCCGAGTCCTGCCTCGCGCCCTGGAAATTAGTCCTTAGTGAGGACAGGAAACAATTAATACTTTGAGAGTATGTTACCACCAGGGGGACGAGTGACGGGTCGGACGGTTGTGGAATGAGGCTGTTTGAATTGCTGAAGGTGCCGCAGACCTCCGCCTTGATGCTTCTAAGGAAGCGCTTCGAGTAACCTCTAAGCCCAGGGACACACATGGAACGTCAAGAGCGCGTGGCGGCTGCGTCGCGTGGTGGCTGCGTGATACATGTGTCGGGTGTTCACACCAGCTGCGTTTCTGCTGCTGCTGTCAGCTCTTTATTTATACATAGAGTTTGCCTTTTAATGGCCATTTCATTTCATTATAAATATCATTTATATTTATTTTAGACAGAGAAAGGTAAAGAAACGTGTGGTAATTTGTAAATAATAGTAATAATCCACAATTAAAACTCCGTACTATATTCATTCATGGAGCTCTCTAAGTCACTCTATCTGTGTTCTAGAACACTGTCCGGCATATATTTCAGAATAAAAGCATCGTGTTAACAAATGAAGGAATTCTGTCAAAAGAAAAAACACTTGAGGGCTTTTATTTTGAAATGAAAGCAGGAAGTGTTGATTTAAAAATAAGTCTTTACTTTTTTTCATCTCCGTAACATATTCTACAGATAGACCTTGAAACTGTAGAAAAGTCTTGCTGGTATGATATTAATATACAGTCAATAGGTAACCTTCACTGTCTGTGACATATTCTACAGATGTCTAGACATCGAAACTGTAGTAGTGTAGCTGATATGATGTTAATATACTGTTAATAGATCACTTTCACCGTCTGTTGCTGCTGTGAGACGTGCGTGGCACGCAGCAAAAATAGGCGAGACCTCTATTGTCTAGATGAGACGAGCATCTTACGCAGGCAGTGTGGCTGCTCTAACCTGTTAACAGGGACGCCGAAATAAAAAAACAACAGATAACGCAGCCGCCACGCGCTCCTGACGTTCCTGGTGTGTCCACGCTGTAAGCCTCAATGCACTAAACATAGCCTGAAGTATTTTAAAGTATGTTTTGGTAAGTGGGTGGATAGCTGAGGGTGTGATCTGTTGGGTATGAGTATTGCGGCTGCCTCCCGGAGGGCGAGTGGAGGAGCAACGTGTTACATTACTCCCCGCCCCACCCCCCAGGGGGATCAGTGTAGGGACCTGCCATTTCTGGTGGCAGACACAGTGAACTGTCTCCCAGAATCCTTGAGGGGTATGCTACCATTGGCCGTGGACCAAGCTCACTCTCCATTGGCTACCCTAGCATTCACACCTAGGTGTGAAATTCACACAGAACAAAACCAGAGGAATTTCTTTGTTCCATCTCTTTTCTACACTTCATCTCCTCTCTCCTGACATGCGAGAGGTGAGCTGCTGCGCTCTTCCTGCTCTTCATCTCCTCACCTCCTGACCGGCTTGAGGTGAGCGGCTCTCAAGTCCAGAACTTGCAAAGCAGTTCTGCTTCTGATCTATGGTCTGTTAGGAAACAGCCATAGCAACACAAGGAACCAAAAGGCAGAAGACGTGAGCGCCTGCCTTCTCACAGTTAGCACCAAGATAACCAATCTGCACAGCAAAGACAACCTCTTTGATTTGGAACCACAACTTCAACACATGGAATTACAAACCCTGTTCTTCCATGGGGTAACGTACTGGGCTTACCGTAGCATTAGCAATCGCACATGGCTGAGCAAGACTTCCAACTTTGATTTCTAGAAAGTACTTCCCCCCCCCCCCTCTGTCCTTCTTGAGCACATGTGCTCAGAAGAACAAAGATGTCACGTGATGACATGCTGGCGGTCATCTTTGATTCCGCCATCTTTGTAGTTTTACAGTGCTCGCCATTTTGGTCTGTAGGCCATTAAGACATCTTGAGACAAGACGCCATCTTGTTTCCCCCCCCTCTCTCTCTCTCTCACACACACACACACACACTTTGTTTGGTTTGTTTAGTTTAGTTATTTAGTTAGATTAATATTGTGTTTTAAACCTTTATTATCTTGTAAATAAATGTTTGTGGAATATACATGCTGGTCTCTTTAATGTTGCACAAGAGTGAATGCCAACCTCTGCTATGTCAAGAACTCCGATATCCTTCAACCTTTACTATCTATTTTGGTTATAGTTATTAATTTAATTATTAATCAATGTTCCAAATTGATAGTTTAGCATATATAATGAGACTATATTAACGTTTTGGTCATTGGTCCCTGATTCCAGGGTGGTGCCCCGTTTATTATTGATGTTTATTGATAATCTTTATTAATATTAATAATTCTATTATTATTTATTTAGTTGACAGACAGGAATACATCCCTGCCTAAAATCTATTGTAATTTACCACATGCATACAATAATTATTTAGTACATGCATACCAGTGTATTTCCGTGGGGGGTTGTACTCCATCAGTTTTCTCCCAAGCACCTGTTCTGACAGCTGGTTGGCAGCATGCCTAAGAAGGCCACTGTAGGAGTGTGGCCCTTCTCTCCCCTCTGCTGTCATGGTCCTGTCTTCATTCCACCTGGCAAGACCATCAACCAGACATGCCTGGAAAAAGGTGTCGCTTGCCAGGGTTCCTGAAAAAGATTAAATATTTGTATTGTGATTCCTTGGATGCAAATATATGTCCAACTTGATGTGCATGTCCGGCCATGCCCCAAATATCTTCTGTAGGTGTGAGTTTCCACAGCAGTCACGGTCTACATACAGAATCTCTGGGGGTGGCACTCCAGCATCCTTGTAGCGCCTCACAAGACCCTCTGCCATCTTCATCAGGCCCCAGCCCTCCCTTGCTGTGAGCACAGACATGATGACATGCCCATGCTCATTTTCAATGTTGGTGGCCCAAGCAGCAGTAGACCGGGCCTGACCTGCCAGCTTCCTCACAATCTTCTTGGTTGAGTCCATCTTGAGGACCTGGCCAAAGAGTGAGGTGACGGAGGCCTTCACTTCATCCAGCCTGCTGAGGACATCCTGGGCGTATACCTGCATCAGCCAGCGATGTTTTGGCACTGCAGGCATAACTGAGAAGTCCCCCAGCGGGACTGGTGAAATCAGCCCAGAGGAGGCAGCGCGTGCAACTCCCCTGTAATCAGTGAGAAACTGAATTTGTTTTTCAAGCCAGCTCTCTGCATGCTGCTCCTCCAGCTGCTTTTGAAGCTGGCTGCTGCTATTCCCCAATCCTCGCTGACACGTCAGGCGCATAACCTGGATGTCACACCCCAGCTTGTATGTCAACAGACATGGGAACTGGATGCGGTGGCCAATGGCTGGAGTTGTTGCTCCAGCTAATGACTTTTCTTTTGCAGCTCTTACATGCAAGATATTCAGATGCCAAGTAGTAAGAGCTACTGACACCAACCACCTGCCTGATTTTCTGGTGCAGTCCATCAGATGCAAGCTCTGACTTGCCACAGTCTGGATGTGGACAGAGCAGCCGCACACGCCAAAGCTTCCTGGGCATCGACAGGAGCAGGGGGTGTCCAAAGAACTGCTCCAATGCTGGTATGGCAAAAGAGGTCAGTGATTGCAGAGGTGGATACCACCACATTCTGTCCAGCTTTGCAGGGTCCAGCTCTGGCTGATTAAATCGTGACCACCGGAACAGAGTCTTGGCAATCCAGCGCTGGTCAATCTCTAGCAGGGCAGGGATCCAACCAGCGGGCAGGCAAATTCTGCTATCTATTAAACAGATTGAGAGAAAGTGCGGGACAGAGAGAAAGAGTGTGTGTAAATATTTCACTAAAATACATAAGCGCTATGTCTGACTCCATCTGTTCAGCGGCCAGTAAAAGCTCACTGTCGGTGGGTTCCAACTCCACTGTGTCCAACAAAGGTGCCATGGTGGATCCAGCAGGGCACAGAGCAGGAACAGCTGAAAAAGAATGACATCAAAATAGAATACATTAAAGATATGAAAAAATGCACAACTCAGTTTTTCACAAAATCCATTTTCTAGTTGCATACTTACATGGCCGAATCTTTTGTGGTGAAAACAACCTCTTCACAGACTTCTCAATGCTGTGCTGAGACTTGCCTTTCCCTTTCAGCAATGAGCGCAGGGAGGATATAGGCACAGAGGATAGTCGCGAGGAGGTGGAGGTGGCAGCTGCTCGCAAAGAGGCTGAAGGTTGTGGTGAGTTGGAGGGCGGCTGTGTGGAGGTGGCAGCTCGTGAAGAGGCTCAGGGCCGTGGTGAGGTGGCAGCAGCAGCAGTGGTAGGTTGGCTCTGGCTTCTAGAGGATCTCACCTCCAGCTTGACCTGAATGGCATAACGGCCTGCAGGATACTGTGAAATGTACCTCTGGAAGGATCTTTTGTTGACGAGGTTGTTGTGTGGATCAGAGCCACCACATAACCTGCATACCCCAACGCATTTTCTGCCACCCATTGAAAAGTTTGGCCCCTGAATATCCCAAACTGTATCTGATGTTGGCCCAGGACATGCTGCATATTCTCCGGGTCTCCACCGCGACGCAGAACAGCCATCTTCACAGACTCTTTCACCCTCTCAGGCGACAGAGCCCATGGCCTGTTCTCCCTCTTAATTGTTTTTGATTCCTCTGTGTCAACGAGGCTAGCACGGCCATCCCCCCTCCTCCTAAATTTAGGCTCCATTCTGTATGATTGGGGGAAAAAAACAACAACAGTTAGAATATGCTTGGTCTGTCCTCTTATATTGTAATATTATGGTCTGCTATATGTTATATTATAATTTCTATCTTCTTTCTTAATTTCATATTTATTTTTAGTATATTTCACTACAGGATAGTGACCCAGCAAACTAAGAATGTCATTGCATTGATAACTTGTTTATTTATGCATATGACAATAAAGCCTTTGTATCCTTGTATTATATCCTTGTATCCTGATCTCCCATCTAGCTAAACCAGCTATTCTCAACCAGTGGGCCGCAGAGCGCCATCTAGTGGGCCGCGGAGGCAGTGGTACTAGATTATTTTTTTATTATTATTTAGCAAAGTGAACAGGTAAAACCTAAAGGAGGTAAGATGCCAGCTGCCGTAAAACCAAAGCCTATTGAAGGAGGCTGAGACACGGGCGGACACGGGTCTTGTATTGGGTATAACACATGCGCAGTGTAACTGGAGCTGCGGTTGTGCGTTGCGATCGGCTCAATTTCGGCGAGTGCAGAGCAGATATTACTGCGCATGTGCGGTACCCCGAAGGCGCGTTGATTAAGTGTGACCCAACCTCCTTCAATAGGCCTTGTGTAAAAACACCAAACATCATCAGGTAGAAACAAACGTGTTTGCCACTGTTAGCTAGCTAACGTTCTCGGATGCAGTGAGACAAAATGGATCGGTTTTTAAAGCGAAAAAGTGATGTGGGAGACAACCCTGCGCCAGTAAAAGCTCCGAAGCGTGTGGTGAGGAAATATGACCCTGAATACATTAAATTTGGATTCGTAATAGCAGGCTGTGATGTTGAGCCCAAGGCACAATGTGTTGAATGTGGAGAAATCTTGTCAAATGAGGCGCTAAACCCATCGAAGCTCCAGAGACACTTAAACAC
The DNA here is from genome assembly GCF_015220745.1 of Sebastes umbrosus. NCBI lineage: Eukaryota > Metazoa > Chordata > Actinopteri > Perciformes > Sebastidae > Sebastes > Sebastes umbrosus. The sequence goes on along the minus strand of NC_051286.1, from coordinate 28,234,227 downwards.
AAAGCACCCAGGATGTGTCGAGAAGCCAAAAGAATATTTCCTAAGGAAAAGGGACGGGCTCCAGGCACAACAGAAAGTCATCACAACATTAACAACTCAGTCAAAAGCCACTTTGAAAGCTAGATACATGGTTGCTGCTCGTGTAGCTCGTAGCAAGAAACCCTTTACGATTGCAGAGGAGCTTATTTTGCCAAGCGCTGTGGATATGTGCCGAGAGTTACTGGGGGAAGCCGCTGCAACCAAAATTCAGTCAATACCCCTCTCCAATGACACCGTGAACAGAAGAATTGTTGACATGAGTGATGACATCGAATGCCAACTTCTGGAAGGAATAAAGGCAAGCCCATACTTTGCCATACAGCTGGACGAGTCGACTGACGTTAGCAATGCCGCTTTATTGTTAGTTTTTGTAAGATACTGCAAGGACAGTAATCTTCACGAGGATCTATTGTTTTTCAAGGAGCTTCCAACAAGAACAACGGCAGATAATGTAATGCGCTGCCTTGATGATTACTTCACCGAAAAAGGTCTTGATTGGAAATACTGTACAGGTGTTTGCACAGACGGCGCTGCATCAATGACGGGAAGACATCGTGGTGTTGTAAAACAGATCCAGGAGAGGGCGCCAGACGCCAAGTGGACGCACTGTTTCTTACATCGGGAAAGTCTAGCTACAAAGCAGATGTCACCAGAACTGCATGAAGTCATGAACGTGGCTGTGAAAACTGTTAACTATATTAAGAAAAATGCACTCAACTCAAGGTGTTTTGCTGCTTTGTGTGAAAGACTTGATGCAGATCATTTGCAGCTGTTGTACCACAGTGAAGTAAGGTGGCTTTCAAGGGGACGTGTGCTTAATCGCCTTTTTGAACTGAGAGAAGAAGTGCACACATTTCTGGAAGAGCAGCACTCCCCTCTTGCTGAGCATTACACTGATGATAACTTTTGTGCAAAACTGGCCTACTTATCAGATATATTTGACCAGTTAAATCAGCTCAATATATCAATGCAAGGCAGAAACAGCACAGTGTTTTTGGTTTCAGACAAAATTGAGGGCTTCAAGAAAAAACTTATTCTGTGGAACAGAAGAGTCAAGGAGGGACGATTTGACGTGTTTTCACTCCTAAGTGAAACTTTGGAAGCCACTCCTCATGTCAACATATCCAGTGTTATAACCCAGCATTTGACTCAGTTGTCAGGAAAGTTTACAGACTACTTCCCAGAAGATGCACGAGATGGAAACCTTTGGATTTTGGACCCTTTCTCTGTGGATCCTGCTTCAGAAGACATAGCTCTCTCCACTGTGTTGGAAAATGAACTGATGGAACTATCAGCAGACAGCAGCCTGAAGCTTCAGCTCACACAAGTAGACCTTGCTTCATTCTGGATACTGGTTGCCAGTCAATATCTCTCTCTGTCAAAACAGGCAATCAAATTTCTGTTGCCTTTCACCACCACCTATTTATGTGAGTCAGGGTTTTCCATTGTGACTGTCACAAAATCAAAGGCAAGGAACAAACTGAAAGCAACTTTGAATGCTACTCTGCGTGTCAACCTCTCACCCATCCCACCACGACTTGATCTCATTATTTCCCAGAGGCAAGCCCAAGTGTCTCACTGAGGGTAAGCAGAATATGTATTTTGGTCATTACAGCTGACAGTGGCATAACACATATCTACAGCCCAGTTTATTATTTGTTGTATAAACATGTTAGGTTTTTTACTCATTTATTTGGGAAGGTGGTCCTCGGAAATGTTTTGACAATCACAAGTGGGCCTTCAGTTGCAAAAGGTTGAGAACCCCTGAGCTAAACTAACATAAATTAAACTCTGTGTCCATTACTTCTCGTGCAAAAGAGGTTATGCAACATTTGGTTGCCTTTGTCTGTCTGTGATACAGTGTTTTCTAATAATGTACTTACTATACAGAAGCTGTTAACAGTTTAATTTTTTAAAACCAGTTACCAGTTGAGTACATTACTGGACCTATGCATTTCACGTAGTTATTCTCAACTGCTTTACAACCTATAACTTAACACTATAACATTCTGAAACAATTCATATACACAGGGGCTAAATTGGCATAATCTGCAAAATACCAAGTACATCGACTGACCCATACATATCTATTGTGGCCTGTTTCCTGTTTCATTTAACTTAATTGGGGATCCAAATAAAGAATAAAAACATAGATTACGTTGGTAAACTGTGGACTATGTATTTTCTGTCTTGTACTATTGATTAACGTTAACGTCAGTGTTATTACCAAATAGCCAGCCCGTTATTAACTGTAGTTCTACGTAATCCCCTATATAAACAAACAGGCTAACACACAAGTGTTGGCAGCTGCCTAAAATAAAGCATAGTCTTATATCAGCTAACGTTAGCTGGTTATGTATGGAGAATTGTTTATGACTTCAACTAGCGTAAGATAGCCAGGTTACGTGCATATGACATTAGCTTGCTAGCGTGCTGGCTCGCAACCACTGTAAACCACATATTTTAATTAATTGGATAATATGATATAATATGAAAATGTCGATGAACTTACCCAAAATATAGCGAAAGACGTCGGTTCGTACAAACTCGGGTAAACCAGGACTTGACTTTCCATTGAAGGGACTTGACGTTAATTTCTAGGGGAGTGGCTTCCGGCGTCAAACTTGGTAGCGATAGCGAGTATGATTGGTCAAATCTTGGTAGGCGCAACGAAATGTGATTGGCTGTCGCAATTCTTAGTAGTAGAGCGGCCTCGCATTGGTCAAATCTTGGTAGAATCTTGGTAGCGATAGACAAGACGATTGGCTCTCAAATGATTGATAGCTTGACCGACAGGCGACAGGGAGCCCCTTCGTATGGGAGGTCGGGGTTTGAGACCAGGTGGAGGCCATACAGGACAGCGGGTCTGCCTGTGCAGGCAGCCAGTGGAGCACACTTTATAAAAAGGTAAGTGTTAGAGTAATTTAAAAAAAAGGTATACAAACAAAATTCAATAGATTATATATACGAGGGGCTGATTGTCAGGGGAAGGAGTTGGGAAGACTGTGGAGAGAGGGTGAGGTTAGTCGGCATTGAGGCCTTTGGGTGTGGTAGTGGTGAGTTTGTCGATCCAGATTTTTTCTGCTCTTTTCCTCTGCCCGCTGGTCCAGCGGTTGTTGGCTTCAAGGCCGGAAATAATTAGATTATTGGTTGGGTGGTGTTGGAAGTGTTGAACCAGAGGAGTGGTAAGTTTACCTTCCACAATGCTGTACAGATGCTGTTTCAGTCTGGTGAGTATGGTGTGTTTCATTTCGCCGATGTAATGTTTATTGCAGAGGGTGCACGTGATGATGTAAATGGTATTGGTGGTACTGAGGGAAAGGGAGCCGAGGGAGGGATTGGCTGCTCCACTGTGGGGGTTATGAATAAACTTTCTGGGTTTGTAATGTGTGCTTTGTTGTGTGTGAAGTGAGGGTCTATGGTCGGAGTATTTGGATCTGATGAGGATGTCCTGTAGACTTTTATTTTTGTGGTATGCTGATATGGTACTGTGATGTTGAAGTGCTGGGTGGTGTGTTTGGAAGTCAGTAAAGTTGTGTTTGATGGTGCGGTGGAGCATGGTAATTCTGAGGGAAAAGGTGGAGACGAAGGGTATGATATGTGGGGGTTCGGCGGTCGGGGAGAGGGGGTCCGGTTGATCTTGTGAGTGACTGTCGGGTGGTATGGGGACCTGGACTGGAGCATGAGTCGGGGTGGAGCGAGTGGGAGCGAGAGAGGTCAAGGTGCTGTTTTTAACTGTTCGTAGGAATCGTTTTGAGTAACCTCCAAGTCTGATACTGGTGAAGAGTGTGGTGGTGGAGTGTTCGAAATCTGAGGGTAGGGAGGTAATGCGGTGGAAACGGATTAGCTGAGATTTAATGATGCCTTTGAAGGTATGTTTTGGTTGGTAGCTGGATTTATGGAGAAGTGCGTGGGTGTCGGGGGCTTTGAAGAAGACTTTGGTATGTGTTTGTGTGTTGAATTGTGTGGCCGGAAAAAAACTGTTGTGTCTAGAAAGTTGACCTGTTGTGTGTCTATTGTGTACTTAGCTGTGATGGATGGGTGGTGGCTGTTAAGGGTGTGGATGAAGGCTGGGAAGCGTGCTAAGTCATGGGTCCAAATGCCGAAAATGTCATTTAGGTAGCAGAGGTATAGTGAGGGTGTATGGGTGCACTTGGCCAAGGCTTCTTGCTCCCACTCGCTCATGTAAATGTTGGCATAGGAGGGAGCGAATCGCTGACCCGTGGCTGTTCCGTGGACCTGGAGGAAGTGGCGGTTGTTAAAGGTAAAGTAATTGTTATTTAGGCAGATATTTATGGTGAATAGGTGTGATTGGTTGGGAACAGCCATGGGTCGGATGATGTCCAGGAAATGGTAGATGTCTTTTATATAGCTCGGGTGTTTGGTGGAGAGGGGGCCCAGGAAGTGATCGATGTATTTGGAGAAGTTGTATGAGGTACTATTGCAGTATGGTTTTTTCGCAGATCTGGAGAAAGTGGTAGAAGTTAGCCCCAGGGTAGCTGTCCAGTTGGATGTTTTGGTAGGTGTGAGCCGGGATCTTGTTGATGTTGGAGTCCCCTAGTACCACTACCGGTTTCCGTCCTCCGAAATACCAGTCTTGTATTTTTCTGTTGGGTCGTGCAATGTGGTAGCTGGGTCTGAATGTAGCTAGGGGGATGGGTGTGGGAAATGGAGCGGAAAGAGGGGGGGGGGAGGGTCATGGGGTATTGTGGTTCAGATGTGGGGATACGCTGGTTCCCGGAGTGGCCGGGTCAGGGAACGGGAGCCAGTGCCATCTGTAGGAGTGGAAGAAAGGGGAGAGATTGAGTCCTGAGTTATGACAGAAGTGTTGGAGGTAGTGTGAGTGCTGAGGGAGAGTCCAGGTCAGAAGTGTTATAAGGGTGTTCGGGTGACTGATGGATTTCAGCGCAGACTTCCAGGAGTTTTCCTGTGGTGCTGGCTGGGATGTGATGAGGCTTAGTGCTAGAGGTGGGATGTGGGAGAATTGGTGTTGGTGAATGCAGTGGGGTTGTGGTTTTGTGGTGGAGGATGGGTAAGTTGGGTGACAGCTGAGGGTTAGGGTAAGCAGTGTGGGTCTCCTGGGTGGCTTGTTTGGGCCCCCAGGAGACCCTTTTGACCCTTTGGGTGAGTGGGGTGGATGTGGCTGATATCGGGGTTGCGGGTGGTGTTGCAGAGGGTGAGTATGGTGGAGTCATGTTGTTGTTTTGCATCCAGTGTGTAGTGTTTGCCTATATTTTGCTGCGTGTGCTGTCTGTAGGTGTGGATGGTTTGATGAAGTCAGTGAGTCTATGGACCCGTCTAAGCATGCCAGGTGGGAATGTGTGTGTGAGGATGGCCTGGTCTGCTGTGTGCTTGTGGTGGATGGCTTGTATTAGCTTGAAGTATTGTTTACTGATGGTGCTGGTTTCTGGGTCTAGTGGGTGGTTGAGTGTCTGGGTGTATTGTGTGTCCATGGCTGTGGTTGTATGTTTGGTGGGGTGGTTATGGCGTGTTGTGAGCTGTGTGTGCAAGGACATGAGTGGATATGGTTTGGTGTTGGTGTGTGTGTGTGTGTGTGTGTGTGTGTGTGTGTGTGTGTGTGTGTGTGTGTGTGTGTGTGTGTGTGTGTGTGTGTGTGTGTGTGTGTGTGTGCGCGCGCGCGTGCGTGCGCGTGCGCGCGCGCACGTGCGTGTGTGTGTGTGTGTGAGAGCTGTGCTGACTTACTTCTCCCACTCGAGGGCACATCCTTCTCTCTGTGAATAAACATGGTGAATCGTCTTTGGTGTGGAGGCTCTTACCTTGTAAGCCGGAAGTCTCTGAGGTTGTTGGTCCTTTGGGTGGTGGCTCGGTAGGCCTTCTTGATGTGGCCTTGGGTGTCTTACGGATGGTAGGTCCTGTGTGGTTTGAGTGTCCCAGTGAGCCTGATAAAACAACTCAGAAGAGGAGAAGGCTTTCCAACACAGTCCATATGCTGGAAAATGGAGGCCTTTCAAGTAGACCAACCTGCAGCCTGGCAGAACCCTCTATAGACGATTAAAAGGTTGTAACTTTATTAAGATTAAAATTAAGATTAAAAATCAGGATTAAGAAACAATCGATAAAAACACAAAGGTGTATTAAAAGATTAAAATGATAAAAAGAGTAAAAGTTTCCTGTGCCGTCGAGTGGTTTCCTGACGTTTCGCAATTATCTTGGTTCTTCAGAGGGTTAGGTTAGGTACCTGGGTTGGGGGGTTAGGGTTAGGGTAAGGTATTCAGAGTAAGCCTTTTCTACCAGGGATTGGGTTAGGGTTAGTGTTAGGAGGGTTAGGGTTAGGGTTAGGGTTGGGATCAGGTATAGGGTTAGGGTCAGGGTTAGGATTAGGGTTAGGGTTGGGAGGGTTAGGGTTAGGGTTAGGGTTGGGATCAGGTATAGGGTTAGGGTCAGGGTTAGGGTTGGGAGGGTTAGGGTTAGGGTTAGGGTTGGGATCAGGTATAGGGTTAGGGTCAGGGTTAGGGTTAGGGTTAGGGTTGGGGTTAGGGTTAGGGTTGGGGTTGGGGTTAGGGTTGGGAATGGGATACAGACCCTGGTTCGGGTAGGGGAAAGGGTTAGGTTGAGGTTAATGAGGTTAAGACATAGCAACCTAAATGATTGCTACGAGGTGCACGGGCACACGGGGATCGGACGAATACAATTCTTAAAATTGCCTTATTAAAACAACTAAATTGTTGTTAAAATTACACTATTAAGATTCGAAATTTAAAAGGATTAAAAGGGGGGTCCACGTTAGTGGGAGGACAATGGAGGGATTAAAAAAAGCCATAAAGTATTATTAATGTATCATTAAAACCCTTTAAAGATGTTAAAAAGGACAATGTAAAAATAGCAGCTGCCATAGACAGTCCTAAAGACATCTTTGTCAGGTATAAGATACAAGAATATATATAATAATAATAATATATGTAGAAACACGATCAAAAAACACAAATGCAGATTAGTACAATAAATATAAGTGCTAAAAGGGATATTATAAGTGCTTGGGAGGAATAAAAAACATCAAATCGTGCAGTTAGTAATAGATTTTGGAAAATATAAGGATATAATAAATTCATATATACAAAAGTATCAGTGTTACAGTATGAGAAAGATGTCTTTATGGTTGTTAAAAAAGGTCTATGGTAAATAATTGTTGTGGAGGAGGCTGCCATAAAAACATTTGTCCAGGAGATGGCGTCCATGGATAAGGAATAGATTCCTTGAGCTTTAAGAGACGCCAGGTCTAGTGTCGCTGTTCAGACCCAAAGAAAATACCCATATTGATCATAATGAAATACATAAAGGCAAAGAACCCACACAATAAAAATGAGATAAAAACATAAAATTGAGAATTGTAAATACATGGAATTAATAAATAAATAAACATTATATGTGTTAGTATGAATAAGAAAACATGCCATTAGTAATAAATATGAGTTTTTTAATTTGCTGATCAGCGACATAGATTAAACTGGGACTGTCAGGGAAGGAAAAAGGGAAGAGGTTAGGGTTAAGACCTCAAGCGAATAGATGTAAGGTAATGTTTACTTTATTTTTAAGTGTCAATGATAAAATAATTAAAAGGCTTAATATTTTTCGTTGAAACCATACGGTTCAATAGTTTTTAATAAACAGATCCATTTTCTCTCCGCTGTCCGTCTCTGAGCTGTGGACCACTCACTGTTACTTTCCAGGCCTAAAGATTGGAGATTATGTGGGCCATGGAGTTTAAAATGTAAATATAAAACCGTGTTGCCATTTCCTCTTTGTATAATATATTTATGCTGCATGATTCTAAGAAGGATTGAATTACTGGTTTCACCGATATAGAGTTTGTGGCAGGCCCGACATCTAATAGCATAGATAGCATTACTGCTAGTTGGTTTAAGGGCCTGCCACAAACTCATACCGGCTCTGCCATGACTATTAAAAAGGTAAGGCAAATTAATCAAATCTACAGTATATCCGCCGATTGAAGCGCTTCCTTTTGAGGTTTAGAATTAAAAGCTGTATGTACTAAAAAAGTCCTTAAGATTTGTGTTTCTCCTGTGAGCGGAGATCATACGGCACCCTCCTAGCACTTCACTGTTATTTGGGGTGGTTTGAAAATTAGATCTAAAAGTTCTGATAAGGGATTTAGTACTGTCGGAGTGAGTGATGCTGAGGGGAAGAAGAGTGGGGGTCGGTTGGTGGTGCCGCTGGTGCGTTATTTTGAAGGAGGGCACCGTTGACCTCCGCTTTAATGCTTCTAAGGAAGTGCTTTGAATATCCTCGCAGCTTCAGTGCACCAAAGAGGATTTTAGTAGCTTGCTCCACATCCTCCGGGTAAGTACAGATCAGCTGGGACTTTATTAAACCTTTAAAAGTATGTTTTGGGGTGGTAGCTCTGCTTGTGTAAGAGTGCATGCCTGTCTGTGGCTTTAAAAAACACCTTCGTAGCTAAACCCTTGGTCTGTTCATTAAAATTGTGAAAGAAAACTTTAGTATCAAGGAAATCTATTTGAGAATGGTGTAAAACGTGTTTTTATTTTATTTTATTGTGATGTGTGTTTAATATTCCCAGGAAATCACAGAAGTCTGTTTCAGATTGATCCCATAGGCCGAAGATGTCGTCCAGGTAGCGGGTGTAAAGAAGAGGTTTAGTTTTACATTTTTTAAGAGCCGAAGACTCCCACTCCATTAGATAAATATCTGCATAGGAGGGAGAGTTTTTTTCTACCCATGGCACAGCCGCACATCTGGAGGAAATATTTATCATTAAAGAGGAAATCATTCCTCGTCAGGGTAAGTTCTAAAAGTTGTAAAATGAAGGAGTCTGGTCTGGTGGTCTGGATGCTGTTGAAAGATATGTTTAATTGCTGTTGCCATCCACGACTCCGGGGGTTTATGGATTTTCGGGAGCAGATAAAAGAGGCGAGGCCAGGGTTCATCTGGACCGTCCAAGTAGGTTTTCTGTTTGGCAGTGATGTATTTGTGATCGTATAATGTTTTAACTATGTTCCTGATTAAAGTTTGGGTTTCTAACTGTAATGAGTGTGAAAGTAATTTGTAATATGTGGTGTTGTTTAATTGTCTGTCTGCTTCCAATATGTAATTATTTCTATCTTTTAGGACTGTCTGGCCGCCTTTATCGGCAGGTTTGATGATTATGTTTTTATTGTTGCTTAATGATTTAAGAATGTGATGTTGTTCTGGAGTAATGTTGTGTTTTCTGTGAGGGAATGGGCGCCAGTGAGAAAGTGCATGTAAATCATGATTAATTAATTGTGTTATTTCTGGTGAAATTTTGTTGGAGTGTGGTTCCCAAATGGATGGTCCAGTGAAAGGTACAGGCTCTCTCGGCTCCCTATCTCCAAAACAGTCCCGGAGCCTGAGTCTCCTGTGGAAATAGTGGAGGTCCCTTCTGAGCTCCGGCCGAGTGGGAGGGTTCGGAGTGGGAATGAAAGTGAGGCCTTTTTCCAGGAGAGCTTGCTGTATGGGGGAGAGGGAGAAGGTGGAGCAAAGGTTGGTTATGTTAGAGGAGGGGGAGTTGTATTGTTACAGTGGTCCCTGGTTATTAGGGTTAAAGCCCCAAAGAGGCAGAACCCTATTGAGTTTGTGCCGTTTTTTATTATTTGTTGTTTTATGCCGCAGCTCAAATTCCTGTGAGCTGGAATGAGCTAGAAACATGAAACTTTGGCACAATAACTGAAAATTATGTGCAAATCCTTCACAAGAAATATGACCCCAATTGGCCACATGGGGGCGCTGTAATTAACGGCCAAAAACGCGATTTTGGAAAGGCCACTCCACTCACACCGTAAGTCCGATTGATTTGAAATTTGACACACATGTCCAGTTCCATGTCTTCTACAAAAAAGTCTCTTGGATCACTAAAGTCCACCTAGCTAGATTTTCCACAATTTGAATTTTTTGAAGAAGACATTTTTGACATCTCCTCTTAAACTGTAGGTCCGATTGCTACCAATTTTTTTCGGATCATGGACTAATTTCATGAAAAGTTATCAAAAGCTTGTTGATATCTTATTGCGTTTTGAAGATAATGATCAACGAACCTTTCAATGGGCGGGGCTTAGCAGGAAATTGGGAATAATGGAAAATAATAGGAAAAAAAATAGGAAATAATTCATTGACCATTAATCCAATCATCATAAATCTTGGTAGATATCTTCAGTACGTACTTGGGAATAGGCGCATTAAAGTATTTTCCGCTCAACCCATAGGGGGCGCCAAAAATATCAAAAACGTATTCCTCAAGATCTGGTGGACAGAATTTCATCAAATTTGGTGCATATACTCTGGGGGCAAGTATTAACCAAGATCTGAAGTGTCATATTGATCGGTACATGTGGGCGTGGCCTATTTAGCATTATATGCTAAATTATGCCTTAATCAATTTGCTGTGAGCTGTAACGAGCTAGAGACATGAAACTTGGTACCATAACTGTACATGATGTCATAATGCTTCACATAAAATATGATCCCAATTGGCAACATGGTGGCGCTGCAACATTTTCAAGGCCAGCCTCCTCACACCATAAGTCTGATTGACTTGAAATTTGACACACGTGCTGCTGAATGTGCTCTACAAAAAAGCCTCAAGAGGCCTTAGATTTTTATAACTAAATTTTTGAAAAACACATTTTTGACATCTTCTCCTAAGACACCTGAAGTGTGCTGCTACAATACACTCACAGTTGACAACATACTATTTTTTTTTTCTTCAAAATAATGCTTCATTTAAAGAATATGGTTGGTATTAATCTTTATGTTTTTAACTTTGTTGTTAACTTTTTTTTTTACTTTAATAAAATTTGAATGAAACTGGACTGAGTTCCAGATTTCCAACTATGATACAAAATCTTTACTAATGGATAAAGAATTTGAAAAACAATTTTAAATGTAGTTGTCTATATATGTCATTTAGAATGTTCATACATATCCATTGATATATATCTGATGTGTCATAACCCGGCCCGTTGGCCATGACAAAAACGGGAACGGATATCAAATGCCAAATAATATAAAGTATTTATTATAACAAATAATATGAATTAAGAATTAAATGTACTTATGGAGTGTGTTAGTCAGTGAAATCAGTAGTGTCAATGTGAGATGTGCTTGAATAATATAGTGTGAGCTGTTGTGAAGTAAAAAGTCCAACAGAAACTAAGCAAAGCAAAAGTGGTGGCAGGCAGCCGGCAGGGAGAGAGAGAGAGCAACGCACGGGAAGCCGGCCTTTATATCCGGTGGAACACCGGGCCCAGGTGCTCCAGCTCTGCCAGGGATTCCAACCAGCTCCTTAAACACAACACAGGCACGTCACTATTACATCACATCTGCAGACAAGCAGGGGCCGTCACACCCCCCTCCCATAAAGTCAGTGACCCAGAGGGATCACTGGTCCAGTAGAACCATCTACCCATAAGTAGAACTATACCAATCCACCAAACAAAGAAATTAGAATTTACTCAAAAGTGAAAAACAAATATAAGGCTACATGACCGTCATCTCGCCCCGCCCCGCCCCGCCCCGCCCCACCCCCGCTACTTCCTCCACCCGTCCTCAGCAACCCTGGTACCTGAGAAGCACATTTAAGATGACAGGCACAGCAAGCACAGGTCAAACAGGCAGTACAAAATGACAATACAGGCTACATGGCAAAATTTGCAGAGGGGCACGCGACAGCGCATCAGCTAAGACACTATCGGTTCCTTTAATATGTCGAATGTCCAGATCGTAAGCCTGAAGAAACAAGGACCATCTAATTAACCTCTGATTTGGACATCTCAGAGACTGTAAAAACGTCAGAGGGTTGTGATCCGTGTAAACCACCAGGGGAGCTCTTCCTGCCCTTACATAAACCTCAAAATGCTGCAACACCCAGACAAGTGCCAACCCTTCTTTCTCAATGACAGAATAATTAAGTTGGTGACGATTAAACTTCTTCGAGAAAAAACTGACTGGTCTCACCACCCCCTGGAGCAAGACGGCACCTGCTCCCACCTGGCTGGCATCCACCTGGAGCATGAAGGCATGATCGAACCGCGGCGCTGCCAGCACAGGAGAAGAGCACAACAGAGATTTAACATTGTCAAATGCTTGCTGACATTGAGATGACCAGACATACTTTGCTTTGGACTTCAGCAGATCAGTTAGAGGACACACCACAGTGGAGAAGTTCTTACAAAAACTTCTATAGTACCCCACTAACCCCAAAAAACGCTGAAGTCGTTTTATTGTCAAAGGCTGCGGGTACTCAGCTACTGCTGTAACCTTGGCCTGGACAGGAGCCACACGGCCCTGCCCTACCACACGACCCAGATATGTCACCATTGCCATGGCAAACTCGCACTTGGCTAGATTGATGGTGAGGCGCGCCTCCACCAACCGCTCAAACAGTGCACGAATGCGCTGAAGAAGAGAATACCAGGTGTCACTGTAAATAACTACATCGTCCAAATATACAGAACAGCCCTCCAAACCTGATACAACTCTATTCATTAAGCGCTGGAACGTTGCGGGTGCGTTTCTGAGTCCAAATGGCATTACCGCATAGGAGAATAACCCGGACGGTATAATAAACGTGAATATCTCCTGCGTGCGCTTAGACAGAGGAACCTGCCAATATCCCTTAAAGGGACTATTTGTAACTTTCAGAAATGCTTCTTAACAGCGACACCTGTGGCCGTGAAATCAACGAAAGTCAGCGTCGGGCTCGAGCTTGTGCTCGCTCTAAATAGACATGAACGAGCATTGCTCAAAACAGTGACGCAACACACGTCAGCTAAAACCACAATATCACTCTATATTTCAGCTGCTTGGCAGTAATGTTAGCTGACCAGACGAAGGTCTCTCCATGAATCAATGCTGATACTGTTTTTGCTTCTCCTGCCTCAGCGCAGGCAGAGGCAGCGGGGCTCTGCAGCGAGAAAGTCGTCTCCCTCCGCCCGCAGCTGGAGTGAACAGGGAGACACCGGCACCCGGTCGGTAACGAGACAACAACGTTTCTCTCTGCAGAGGCCCGTCACTTCACAAGACAAGGGAAACCTCTGTTGGTCTGGTGAAGCTACAGCAGTTATTTCTGCACAAACGTCCACTGTACATTCACTAGATATTCTCAGAGCTAAACTAACTCTTCTGCAGTGTGGAGTGAGCGCGCGTTCACGTCTAGAGGTGGAGCAAGTATGCGAGAACACGCGCGCTGTCTGAGTGAAGGCAAGCAGGCAGAGGAGCAGGGACGCCGGTAACACGCGAGCGCGCATATGCGAGCGCGCATGTGTCCCGACCCGGTACATTTATACGCTTAAAAAGTTACAAACAGTCCCTTTAAGCAAATCAAATTTTATAACGAACTTGGCGGACCCCACCTGAACGATACAATCATCCATCCGAGTCTGGTTTTGTCACAGCATTTACCTTTCTCTAATCTGTACAAAACCTAGGTGTTTTGTCAGGCTTCGGTACCAAAATGCAACAGGAGGCCCAACTAGAAGACGACGTCACAGCAATGTTTTTTGGAGTATGTAATCAACTTCTGCGTCGAGATATTTCCGCTTATCTGGTGGCATACGTTAAAACCGCTGTTTAATCGGCTGCGCATCTCTGACATCAATGCCATGCTCTATCCAATCCGTGCGTGATGGGACATCGCCAAACAGACATGGATACCTCCGTACAAGCTGAGACAGTTCATTAGGTTTTGACTCAGATAAATGTGATAACAGTTTATATAAGTTTTCAAGCGACTCAGAATTTTTTAACCGGCCACAGAGCAAACTTTCATCCGGCTCCGGCACCCCATCTCCCTCATGCGCAACAGAGACTGGACTGACACTCAGAGGCACACCAGCCTGTCCTGCATCAGTACCAGACACACATATATAATATGGCTTGAGAAGATTAACATGACACAGTTGTTTTTGTTTTTTCCGCCCTGGTGTCGCAATCAAATAATTCAAGTCGGAAATCTTCTCAGAAACAGTGTAAGGGCCAGTATTAGCCTGAAATAGCGACCCCACAATTGCCATGAGAGCCAGGACCTGGTCTCCCGGACTAAACTCATGGCGTTCTGTGCGACGATCATACATCTTTTTCATTTTATTTTGGGACACTTGTAATTTCTTCCTAGCCATACCAACCGCTACAAACAATCGATGTCTGAAACCATTTACAAAGTCAATCAAATTTTTTGGCGGCTCGGATGTTCACCCATTTGTCCTTCAGCACTGCCAAAGGGCCACGCACAGTATGTCCAAACCTCTCCAAAGCGTCTTGGCTTTGCGCATGATAAGCCGACGACTGATTATGCTTTATGCACAAAAGCTTTAACACTTGTGCAAAACATGTGGGACGAAAAAATTGACCCCTGGTCACTCTGGATCACTTTTGGAATGCCAAACACGGAAATGAACTGAGACAAGGCTTTTACCACAGCTTTAGTAGTTATTGAGCACAACGGGTACGCAGCAGGATACCTAGTGCTCTGACACATAACGGTAAGCAAAAACTTACAACCTGATTAAGAGCACATCAGCGGACCCACACAGTCCACAATAAGATGATCAAATGGTTCACCTAGAGCAGGAATGGGCTGCAGTGGAGCGGGCTTGTTTTCCCATTAACTGGCACACATGACACGTTTGTATATAGGAGGAGACGTCCCTTTTAACGCGCGGCCAAACGAAATGCCTTAAGATGTTAAGATATGATTTTCTGACGCTAAAGTGTCCACATTCATCGTGGCCCACTTTTGTCATCATCCTTTAATGATGTCATATTCTGGAATGTAAGGCTAGTTTAGGTAGACACCTGAAGCATGCTGCTACAATACACTCACAGTTGACAAACACTACTCGGTTCGATATTTGCAACATACTCATCTTTTTTTTTTCTTCAAAAAATGCTTAGTTTAAAGAATATGGTTGGTATAAATCTGTATAAATGTTTTTAACATTAAAAAAAATAATTCTCTCACGAAATTTTAATGAAACTGGACTGAGTTCCAGTTTTCCAACAATGATAAAAATCTTTACTACTGGATGAAGAATTTTAAAAACAATTTTAAATAATAGTTTTCCATCTGTCATTTAGAATGTTCATACATATTCTTTGATATATAACAGTGATGTCATCATCCTTTAATGATGTCACATTCTGGAATGTTGGGTTAGTTTGGGTGGACACCTGAAGCGTGCTTTAACAAAAAACACTCACAGTTGACAACATACTTATTTTTATTTTTATTATAAAATTTTAATGAAACTGGACTAAGTTACAGATCTCTAATGGTGATAAAAACTCTTTACTTGTCTATATGTCATTTAGAATGTTCATACATATTCTTTGATATATAACAGTGATGTCATCATCCTTTAATGATGTCATATTCTGGAACATTAGGCTAGTTTAGGTAGACGCCTGAAGCGTGCTGCTACAATACACTCACAGTTGACAATCTCTACTCAGTTCGATATTTGCAACACACTTATTTTGTTATCCTCAAAATAATGCTTCATTTAAAGAATATAGTTGGTATTAATCTTTTTAAATGTTTTGAATTTAAAATAAAAAATATCGTCATGAAATTTAAATGAAACTGGACTGAGTTCCAGATTTCAAACTATGATAAAACAATCTTTACTACTGGATGAAGAATTTTGAAAAAAACAATTTTAAATGTAGTCGTCCATATGCCATTTAGAATGTCCATACATATTCTTTGATATATAACAGTGATGTCATCATCCTTTAATGATGTCATATTCTGGAACATTAGGCTAGTTTAGGTAGACACCTGAAGCGTGCTGCTACAATACACTCACAGTTGACAATCTCTACTCAGTTGGATATTTGCAACATACTTACTTTTTAAAACACTGCTTCATTTAAAGAATATGGTTGGTATATATTTTATGTTTTTAACTTGAAAAAAATTGTTTTACTTTCATAACATTTTAATGACACTGGACTGAGTTCCAGATTTCCAACTATGAGAAAAATCTATACTAATGGATGAAACCTTTTAAAAACAATTTTAAATGTAGTTGTCTATACTGTATGTCATTTAGAATGTTCATACATATTCTTTGATATATAACAGTGATGTCATCATCCTTTAATGATGTCACATTTCGGAATGTTAGGCTAGTTTAGGTAGACTTTGCTTTATGCTTTATGAAACTGGACTGAGTTCCAGATTTCCAACTATGATACAAAATCTTTACTACTGGATGAAGAATTTTAAAAACAATTTTAAATGTAGTCGTCTATATGTCATTTAGAAAATGCATACATATTCTTTGATATATAACAGTAATGTCATCAATCATTAATGATGTCATATTCTTGAATGTTAGGCTAGTTTAGGTAGACTTTGCTTTATGCTTTATGAAACTGGACTGAGTTCCAGATTTCTAACGATGATAAATATCTTTACTAATGGATGAAGAATTTTAAAAACAATTTTAAATGTAGTTGTCTAAATGTCATTTAGAATTCCTTTATGTATTACAGTGATGTCATCATCCTTTAATTATGTCATATTCTGAATGTTAGGCTAGTTTCAGTAGACACCTGAAGCGTGCTGCTACAATACACTCACAGTTGACAACATACTTATTTTGTTTAATTATGTCATATTCTGAATGTTAGGCTAGTTTCAGTAGACACCTGAAGCGTGCTGCTACAATACACTCACAGTTGACAACATACTTATTTTGTTTTCTTCAAAATAAAGCTTCATTTAAAGAATATGGTTGGTATTAATCTGTATATGTTTTTAACATTAAAAAAATATATTTTCATCAAATTTTAATGAAACTGGACTGAGTTACAGATTTCTAACGGTGATAAAAAATATTTACTAATGGATGAAGAATTTTAAAAACAATTTTAAATGTACTTGTCTATATGTCATTTAGAATGTTCAAACATATTCTTTGATATATAACAGTGATATCATCAATCATTAATGATGTCATATTCTGAATGTTAGGCTAGTTTCAGTAGACACCTGAAGCATGCTGCTACAATACACTCACAGTTGACAACATACTTATTTTGTTTTCTTCAAAATAAAGCTTCATTTAAAGAATATGGTTGGTATTAATCTGTATATGTTTTTAACATTAAAAAAAATATATTTTCATCAAATTTTAATGAAACTGGACTGAGTTACAGATTTCTAACGGTGATAAAAAATATTTACTAATGGATGAAGAATTTTAAAAACAATTTTAAATGTACTTGTCTATATGTCATTTAGAATGTTCAAACATATTCTTTGATATATAACAGTGATGTCATCATCCTTTAATGATGTCATATTCTGGAACATTAGGCTAGTTTAGGTACACACCTGAAGCGTGCTGCTACAATACACTCACAGTTGACAATCTCTACTCAGTTGGATATTTGTAACATACTTCTTTTTTTTCTTCAAAATAAAGCTTCATTTAAAGAATATGGTTGGTATTAATCTTTTTAAATGTTTTGAATTTAAAATAAAAAATATCGTCATGAAATTTAAATGAAACTGGACTGAGTTCCAGATTTCAAACTATGATAAAACAATCTTTACTACTGGATGAAGAATTTTGAAAAAAACAATTTTAAATGTAGTCGTCCATATGCCATTTAGAATGTTCATACATATTCTTTGATATTCAACAGTGATGTCATCATCCTTCAATGATGTCATATTCTGGAACATTAGGCTAGTTTAGGTAGACACCTGAAGCATGCTGCTACAATACACTCTCAGATGACAATCTCTACTCATCTTTAAAACAGTGCTTCATTTTAAGAATATGGTTGGTATTAATCTGTATATATTTTTAACTTGAAAAAAGTTGTTTTACTTTCATAAAATTTGAATGAAACTGGACTGAGTTCCAGATTTCCAACTATGAGAAAAATCTATACTAATGGATGAAGAATTTTGAAAAAAACAGTTTTTAATGTAGTTGTCCTTCTGTCATTTAGAATGTTCATACATATTATTTTATGTATAACAGTGATGTCATCATCCTTTAATGATATCATGTTCTTGAATGTTAGGCTAGTTTAGGTAGACACCTGAAGCGTCCTGCTACAATACACTCACAGTTGACAATTTCTACTCAGTTGGGTATTTGCAACATACTTGTTTTTTTTTCTTCAGAATAATGCTTAATTTAAAGAATATGGTTGGTATTTATCTGTATATGTTTTTAACTTAAAAGAAAAATGTTGTCATAAAATGTTAATGAAACTGGACTGAGTTACAGATTTCTAACGATGATAAAAACCTTTACTACCAGATGAAGAATTTTAAAAAGAATTTCGAATTTAGTTTTCCATATGTTCATGTGTAGAATGTTCATACATATTCTTTGATGTATAACAGTGATGTTATCATCCTTTAATGATGTCATATTCGTGAATGTTAGGCTAGTTTAGGTAGACACCTGAAGCGTGCTGCTACAATACACTCACAGTTGACAATCTCTACTCAGTTGGATATTTGCAACACTTTTTTTTTTTTCTTCAAAATAACGCTTCGCTTAAAGGGACTGTTTGTCACTTTTTAAGCGTATAAATGTACCGGGTCGGGACACACGCGCGCTCGCGTGTGGCCGGAGCGTCTCCTCCTCTGCCTTCTTGCCTTCACTCAGACAGACCGCGCGCGTCCTCGTTGTCTTGCTCCACCTCTAGACTACACACTGCAGAAGAGTTAGTTTATCTCTGAGAATATCTAGTGAATGTACAGTGGACGTTTGTGCAGAAATAACTGCTGCAGCTCCTCCAGACCAACAGAGGTTTCCTGTGTCTTGTGAAGTGACGGGGCTTCGCAGAGAGAAACGTTATCGTCTCCGACCAAAACTCCGGTGTCTCCCCCGTTCCCTCCGGCCGCGGTCAGGAGGCTGAGGCAGGAAAAGCCAACACTAGGATCAGCATTGATTCATGGAGAGACCTTCGTCTTGTCAGCTAACATTACTGCCAAGCAGCTGAAATATAGAGTGATATTGTGCTTTTAGCTGACGTGTGTCTCCTCACTGTTTTGAGCGATGCTCGTTCATGTCTATGTAGAGCGAGCACAAGCGCGAGCAACAGGACACTGACTTTAGTTGATTTAACGGCCACAGGTGAAGCTGTTAACAA
Source organism: Sebastes umbrosus (assembly GCF_015220745.1). Classification (NCBI taxonomy): domain Eukaryota; kingdom Metazoa; phylum Chordata; class Actinopteri; order Perciformes; family Sebastidae; genus Sebastes; species Sebastes umbrosus. The sequence goes on along the minus strand of NC_051286.1, from coordinate 28,215,051 downwards.
GACATTTCTGATTCTTACAAACAGTCCCTTTAAAAGAGAGCAAGTATAAAATGTACAATAAGTAACAATAAGTGTAATGGTAACATTTACAATGAGTATACCATAAGAAAAAGGTCAATATACTGTAGATATAAAGTAGGGGAACATTATAGGGAAAGCAAGTATAAATATTAAAAAATTTCCCAATTGAAATAGACACAACTAATTCATAATTTATGACCAAATATAGGCATGGCATCAGTCAGGTAACACTGATAGGGAAAGTTGAGATTATTTAATCATATTTAAATATATATATTTTGTATTTATTTATTGTGTATTTGATGTCATGTTACACAATGAAGAGAAAAATGTAATCACTTTTTTCTATTTTCAGGTCACTCCTTTATTATCTTTTCAAAGTAAAAGCGTGTACATGCTCAAATGCAGAATCACTCCAACAGCTGCTAATTAGGGCTGCAACTCACAATTATTTCTATTATCGATTAATCATTTGGTCTATAAAATATCAGAAGACAGTGAAAAATGTTCATCACAATTTTCTAGAGCTGAAAATGTTATCAAATGTCTTGTGCGACCAACTAATCCAAACTTAAAGATATTCAGTTTACTTTTACTAATGTAAGACAAATGAAAGCAGCGAACAGGGCGACTGTGGCTCAGAGGATAGAGCAGGTAGTCCACCAATCGGAAGGTCGGTGGTTAGATCCCTGGAGCAGCCTGGTCATATGTCGATGTGTCCTTGAGCAAGACACTTAACCCCAAATTCCAGAAGGCATAGCCATTGGTGTCTGAATGAGTATTTAGATTAGATCCTGATGGGCAAAGTTGGCACCTTAGCAGCCTCTGCCACCAGTGTGTGAATGGGTGAATGCTGACATGTAGTGTAAAGAGCTTTGAGTGGTCGGAAGACTAGAAAAGCGCTATATAAATGCAAGTCCATTTACCAAGTCCAAATTCTCCCATTTGAGAACCCGAAACCATCAAATGTTTAGAGTTTTTGCTTGAAAGATGACTGAAAAGATTCATCAATTATCAAAATAGTTGCCAATTGATTATCTGTCGATCGTCTGATCGATGAATAGACTGACTGTTGCAGCTCTGTACTTCTCATTTACGTCAACAATTCCCTTCTGAGACCTGTGACCGTGATTTATCATTTTTTTAGCTTGTGCCTCTACATGGCTGTGGGGTTGCTGATCTTGCCCATGAAGAGGATGCTCTCAGTGGAGTTCTCCAGGATGAAGACCCAGAAGGGTCTGTCCATTCTTACTGTTCTCGCAAAACCGATGAATACTGGCTCATTAATGGTGTTGGCTGCTGCCTCTGTTCCCATTTCAGTGACACTCAGCATGGCCTTGTGGGACACCTGCAGAGGAAAAAAGAGGTAGTCAAAGTGAAACACAGTGCAGGTCTATAAAAAAATGTAGAAGCTTAGGTGTCTTTTTCAGCATTCTCTGGAGGTATAGTATATGTCTCTGTTCTGCAGCTGTTGCTGTGGGGTAGGCATATTCCCATGTTGTTCATAAGAACTTAGGACACGGCAGGAGACCAAATCGGAGATCAGTGTTTGGGGATTTATTGTTGGTGCAACCAAATACACAGCAACTCTTCAGCAAAGCGTTATTACTATTATCGGCTTGTTTAAAGTAGAAGTTTGGAGACATGTTTCAACTGTTTACTCTGTTACCATCTATGAAGGACGTTGGATTGTTTTCCCCCAGAAGGCGTGATCATAGGAGCCTACTCTGGATGACGCATTGCCGGTCTGATGTATGGAGTGCATATTCCCATGTTGTTCATAAGAACTTAAATTAATAATGAGCCTAAGAAGAAATGTTTGCTTCTCCTACCTTTGAGACTTTGAGCATGACCTCATCAGAAATGCCAGAGAAATCAGCCTTGTCCTCAAAAGCGTCGGTTATGCCCATTTCTTTCAGTGTGTTTTCCAGAGGATTATCAGCAGAGATGGAAAACATTGGAAGGAACAGATCCACATATCTAAGAAACAGAACAGCACCAGTGTCACAAACACTGTAATATACAGTTAAAGTACAGCTTGTATAATGAAGTTACACTGTGCTAATAATGAACACCTTACTTGTTGTTTCTATAGTAAATAAAATACATCTAATCCAGTCAATATTTACTCAATCTCTAGAGGATGAGGATTCAAAAATAAAGATTCATCTTACTCCATAGAGACTGAGTTTCGACAGTGCTTGATGTAGTCCTTGTTCATGATGCGCTCCACCTCCGCCATCTTGCCTTCATCAGGCAGGACGATCATCATGGAGATGTTGCCCTTGTAGGGCACCATGACGGCGATGGTGTGGTTGTCAACATCCCAGTAGGTGTCATAGAAAGCTGTCCTCAACATCATGTCCACCTGAACTGTGGTGGTCTTGTCCACATAGAAGTCCATCATGCGGGTCATGCGACTATTGAAGGGATTTTTCCACTCTCCTGTATAAGGCAGTGGGGGGGGGAGATAACAGTAGATATGTCAGTCCAAATTAGTATTGTCAGTTGTTTTTAAAAGTATGCTCTACAGTCTACAATCATCATACTTCGTGGTCACATCATTAAACCATAGACTGTATGTAGATGGACGACGTGTCTCCACTTCCCCCCACTGCACAGAAGTAAAGCCAAAATGTGCCACATACGGGGGCTGCCATCTTGAGATGTTGATGTCATTTGGAACCAGAATCTGCGCAGGTGTGATCGGGGGGGCTGGAGTCACAGTATCGAAGTCCCACCCACACACCCGCCCGAGCCAATCACGAGCTGAGCCCAGTCGCAGCTTGCTAGCATGAGCCACCTAGCTGCTACGTTAGCACCATGGTAGCTGTTTGGCTAGAAAGACACAACAACTTACCATAATAACCCTAGCCCCGTAAACCACAACACACATCAGACATCACAATGATCTTAAGACAAAAATTCTGATTTTTATTTTCATAAATAAATGTATTTATTGTAATATTTTAAAAAACACATGGTGCCTGATATTGTTGGCATAAAGTCAGTATCACTAAAACAAGAGTTACAGGTGTGAGGAGTGTATTTCCTAATCTATTTATTTATTTATCTGTTCATGTGTTACCTCAATGCAGTAAATGAGAGAGGGCGCCCACAAGCATTTTTAGGATTCAAGCCCCGAAGGGGCACAACCCTTTTGAGTTTGTGTCAATTTATTATTATTAGGGATCAAATTAGGGTTGAAATTTGACACACATATCCAGTTCCATGTGTTCTACTCAAAAGTCTCTCGGACCACTAAAGTCCGCCTAACTAGATTTTCCGCCATTTTGAATTTTTTGAAAAACACTTTTTTGACATTTGACATTTTTGTCTCTAAATCGTAGGTGTGATTGCTACCAAATTTCCTGTAGATCATTATTGGACCAAGCTCATCAAAAGTTGCAAAAGGCTTGTTTATATCTCATTGATCAATGAATTTCAAATGGCGGAGCTTAGCAAGAAATTGTTCATAATTCATTGACCAATCATCATAAATCTTGGTAGATATCTTTAGTACGTGTTTGGGAATAAGCATACCAAAGCATTTTGAGATCAACCCATAGGGGGCGCCACAAATGTAAAAAAACTTGTATCTCAAAACATGGTTTCATCAAATTTGGTGCCCATGCTCTGGGGGCAAGTATTAACCAAGATCTGAAGTGTCATATTGATCGGTGCATGTGGGCATGGCATATTTTGGATTATATGCTATATTATGCCTTTGCTCAATTTGCTGTGAGCTGGAATGAGCTAGAGACATGAAACTTGGTACCATAACTGTACCTGATGTCTTAACGCGTCAAGTAAAATATGAACTCAATTGGCCATATTCAACAAAAAAGCCTCTTGGACCACTAAAGTCCACTTTCAAGATTTTCCGCCATTTTAACTTTTTTGAGAAACACATTTTTGACATCTCCTCCTAAACCGTAGGTACGAATGCTGGCAAATTTTCTGTGGTTCATTATTGGACTAGGTTCATCAAAAGTTGAATAAAGCTTGTTGATATATCATTTCCTTTTCCAGAAATTCACCAATGAACTTTAAGAGGGCGGAGCTTAGCAGGAAATCGCCGTAATTCATTGACCATTAGTCCAATCATCATAAATCTTGGTAGATATCTTCACTACGTGTGTGAGAATAGGTGTACCAAAGCTGTTTTAGCTCAACCCATAGGGGGCGCCACAAATACCAAATAATTGTACTTCAAAACCTGGTAGACAGAATTTCATCAAACTTGGTCCCCATGGTCTGGGGACAAGTATTAATCAAGATCTGAAGTGTCATATTGATTGGTGCATATGGGCGTGACCTATTTAGCATTTTATGCTATATTGTGCCTTTGCTCGATATGCTGTGAGCTGTAACAAGTTAGAGACATGAAACTTGGTACCATAACTGGCCATGATGTCCTAATGCTTCACATAAATTATGATCTCAATTGGCCACATGGTGGCGCTATCACTGATAGCCAAAAAAGTGAAAATTTTAAAGGCAGGCCCCCCTCACACTTAAAGTTCAATTGACTTGAAATATGACACACATGTCCAAAAAGCCTCTTGGACCACTAAAGACCGCCAACTACATTTTCCGCCATTTTTAATTGTTTGTAAAACACATTTTTGATATCTCCTCCTAAACCACAAATCCGATTTTTACCAAATTTTCTGTGCATGATTATTGGACCAAGCTTTTTAAAATTTGCATAAAGCTTGTTGATATATGATTGTATTTTCAAGATATTGACCAATGAATTTCAAAAGGACGTGGCTCGACACATAAACAGACTTAAGTCAACAACCATTTGGCCCATCATAACGAAACTTGCAAGATTTGTCCACAAGAGTACCTTGTGCGAAAAAAAGGCTTGAACCCGCGAACTGTAATTTTGTTTTTGTTTTTTTAGAGGGCAACCAGCAGCCCCCCCAGAAGGTGGCGCCCTTGATGACCACCTATATGGCCAATGCTTTAAGCCGGCCATATGGTGAGTTCTTGTCTTTGCCTGTCCATAAACTACACAATGGGACATGGACTTGAACTCACTTCTTACCTTTAAAGTATACATAGTTGATCAGCATCATGGCCATATCAGGGTCCAGGTCCTTCACCATATCTTTGATCTTGTCGTGGGTTTTATTAGCAATGAATCTGTTGATCTCAGCTGCAGCCTCAGCGGGATTTGTAAAGCTGACGTTGAGGACCTCACCAGAGTAGTGGTGCTTGACATCCTTCAGGAACTTCTCCAGAGTATTGAAACCAGAGCGTAGGGCCACAGTGTTACCAACATCCAGCTGCTGATTCTCATGGCTGTGTCCATGCATGTCGAAAAGATGCTCGTACGCTTCGTTGACCTGAGTCTGGTTTAAGGTGCTGTATTCCAAGCTGGAGAACAGCTGGCTGTGGGTTTCACCATGAGCCCCTGTAGACAGCACGGACAGGGCAGTGGAGATGCCCAGCGGCGAGTAGAAGATGTTCTTTCCAGCAGCAGCCTTAGCATTCAGGTTTTTGTAGAGGGCAAAGGCAAAGTCAGCATTGGGAGACGAAAGCTTGTGGCAAATCATTTCTCCCTCATGGCTGTGATCAGAGCCATCATGGTGGTGGTGGTGGTGGTGGTCTGCAGAGGCTGCAGCCAGCAGCAGTGCTGTAAGTGCACAACTAGCAAAGATCCCACGCATCTCTACAGCCTGTCCATATAAAAGGAAACATTAGGTCACAATAGTATTTGATAACAAACATAAAACCAAGCAAACAAAATCAAAGTTAAATGGCAAGAACAATTTTACAACATTGTATATAACGTAATGAATGAAAAGGATAAAGTCGACAGTAGTTAAAGGTTCAATATATTTTAAACAGGAGACTCTAATCTAATCTTAACAGCTTAACATATCTGACATAATAATATTTGTCTCACTTTTCCAAATGTCACTTTAATTTAAGTCCAAGTCCTCATAATTTATACAAAACATTCAGCTTATTTCAATGGGGGTCCATGCTTACCATTAATATCCTCTGGTGCAGTTGGGCAGAAAGTTCATCATTATATTCAGTAGATCGAAGAGAGTCAGCTGACACATCTATTAAACATTAACAAGGTTCAGCCTGTTCTGTCCTTTGCTAAGAGATTACCGGCCAAGCTATCTTCACTTCACTTGCTATAAAGGTTACACACAAGCCCACAGTATTAATCACATAATTACATGAAAAAATGATATGACAGAAATCAGGAGCTTTTCATGAACGTATGAAACAACTCATTCCAAACAGTCATTTCCACTTTGAATCCCTTCTAGAAAAAGAAAGGGTAACTTATTTGTTTGCCTCATGTTGAAACATTTTGAAACAATTGCTCAATAGCACACAAGTTGCAATGTAACAAATGTAACTTATGGTTACATAAGTGACCATGGTTCTCTGAGTGGAGAGAATATCCTGAATTTCAAATTCAAATGTTATTTGTCTCATACTCAATCATACAAGTAAAATGTGCAATGAAATGCTTCCTTACCGTCTCCAGTAGATTGTGTAAAAATGAAGTAGTTGAAAAAGAGCAAGTTAAAAATGTTCAGTAAGAAATAATAAGTATATGTTACATTTATAATGAGTCATAATACGTAAAAAGTTAATATACTGTAGATATAAAGTAGGAGAACATTATAGTGAAAGCAGGCAAGTATAAATATTTCCAAATTTCCCAATCTAAATAGACAATTTTGTCTCAAAACAGGCCACAATTAATTTGTAATTTATGACCAAATACAAGCACGGCATCAGTCAGGTAATATCGATAGGGAAAGATGACATTATTTGATAAACTTATTTATCAATTTATTGTGTATTTGATATCATGTTGCACAATGAAGAGAAAAAATGGGATTACCTTTTTCCTATTTTCAAGGCATTCCTTTTTTATCTTTTTAAAGCAAAAGACAAATGTGTACATGCTCACATGCAGAATCACACCAACATCTTCTTATTAGGGCTGCAACTAACAATCATTTTTATAATTGATTAATCTGACAATTATTTTCTCGATAAAAGCCATTTCTCATCAGTGTGATGCGGAAATATGGTGCGGGAATATGGAAAATCCACACGCTTCCCATTGTTTCCGGTCTTTGTGCTAAGCTAACTAACCAGCTGTTTATGCACTTTTTGTGAATGAGGCCCAATGAGTTTCCACTCAACACAACAAAAACCTCCAGACAGAGAATGTCTAAGGGGCTAACGTTAACTACACTACATTAACTAATCGGACCCCAAATTTGATGCTAGCGTTAGCTATTTTGGCTAGCCCCATTTCGTGACCATCATATAACTTATGGGAGATCTCAAGCCCTATGTTGTCCTTCATTTGGTTGTTGAGGTAGTCATCACAATGTTCTCATACAATGGTTCGTACGATATCTTGATACCGCTAGTTACATGCATACAATCTTTTCAAAAAAACTTCTGTCTTCCCAGGAAAGATCTTGGTTAGGTTTAGGCAATAAAACGAATAAGTTAGGCTTAGAAAAAAAGATTGTGATTCAGATTAAAATAACTTTAGAAGTGGCGTTACTTAAGTAAGTAAGTTATGTGACAAATAAATCAACATTTATTTACACGAACACCAGTCTCCTGGGCGCAAGTCTGGTATTTTTTGATCCACCTTCACCTCCTCCCTAGCGTCTGTCGCTCTTTATATTTTCTGGTTCACATTTTCATGGGTTACATACGAATTGATTTTGTGGCATATACATTACACTACATTACCTTTTGTAGGTATAGCTATGAACAGTGTATGAGAACAGCCTGTGGTGTTTGCTGCACAATGTCGGGTGTAGAGAAACCAAATTGATAAGACGTTCCATTATGGCAGCAAGCTACTACTACTCAGCACTCAAATTTGTCTGTTGATTAGTTGGTCCTAAACTCATAGGCACATTACTGCCAACATGTTAGTGACGTGTTAGTAACAGGCATATGCAGTAGTGTTAATTAATTCCCCTCAATGTGACAGCAAATCCTCTCTCCAGTACTACCTGTGCTATGCTATTGAGTATATTAATAGCAATATAGAAAGTTGACAGATTAAAATAAATTGAATTCCAGTATTTCATGACATTTTATTTCGCTTCATATTGAACCATTTAGCACGACACCACCCAAGTTGGCTAAACCTGTTAGCAGATGCTTTAAATGCAATACATGCACCACTATTATACAACTTTCAGCTGGATATGCAATATATATTTGGAACTTTAGACACCTAGCCAGGTTCAGATGACTGGTGGTAATAAATATGTCATCCTGAAAGACTGAACATATTAACAGACTAATACTTGTGTTTATTCTGTTCCAACCTCATCAACTCTCAGTAGAGCCTATCGGGACACTTGTGGAGGAGCCAGGAGGAGGCAGTCAGTGTCTCGGAAAACTATGGCTCAAAAATGTTTTTTCATAATCTACTGTAAATTTTGTAATTAATATACTGTCAACGCTGTAATTAACATGTCACTTCTAGAAGCTGTAGTGATTCAGCATGACAGTTTGTCATCATATCCACCTGAATTGTGGCTGTGTCTACTTTGTGTGTCTGGAAAGGGAGGTAGGGGGTCAGATGAAATAAATGTAGATATATCAGTGAGTCAATCAAGAGTTAGCAGACAGCTCTGTTAAACATTAACAAGGACCATCCTCTTCTTCTGTCCTGTGACCAAAGATTTCTGGCAAGGCTATCTTTACTGATGCAACACAATGCAGTGCACACATCATGGATAAAGAACTGCTGGTGCAGTAGGGGTCTAGACATGTGTGTTACAGTTGCATTACATTTGTGGGAGCTTAAAATAATCATCACGATACACCAGAAATATAAAGAGACAAATTTCCGCTTTAAAAAAAACAATTGGTTCCTTCTCTAAATAATTCAGCATGAATTGGTATTGTAAATATTTGTTGGGGATCCATGAATTCAAGATTAAAATAACAAAATGCCAGTTTTTCAAGTCTTTATTCACTTCAACATGTTAAAACAGCGATAGCACAATAACAAGTTGGCTCAGTGTGTAAGCAGATGCTTCAAGCGATATATCCACTAATGTTTATTATCTGTATCATATAGTCAGCTGGATACAATATATAATGATATATTTAGATATTTATACACCTAGCCAGGTTCGGATGACAGATGGTAATAAATGTGTCATGCTGACAGACTGCAAGCAGATTAATAGGCTGACATTTCTGTTACTTGATGATAGATCTGTCGTCTTATTCATCAAACTATCCTCCGTTTGTCATTCCCCAGTGCTCTGTGCCAGCTCAGGGCTTTTAGACGCTCGGGTAAAAATGAGCTAATTTCCTGTAGCTACTAAAAACCTACTACAAAATGTAACACATGAAACACTCATTTCTTTAGCACCTTTACACAGCTGTGGGGTTGCTGATCTTGCCCATGAAGAGGATGCTCCTGGTCGAGTCCTCCAGGATGAAGACCAAGAAGGGTCTGTCAAGTTTCATGGTTTCGGGCATGCTCATGGGCATGACCTCGATGGTGGTGACGGCTGCCGCCTCTGTTCCTCTTTCGTCCACACTCAGCACGGCCTTGTGGGACACCTGTGGAGGTACCGGGAGGAGGCGGTCAGTGTCTAGTTTGAATAGGTTTTGGAAAACTGTAGCGAGCAAAGGGTCTTCGCAGCACCTAGTAATTGTCATTTCCTGTAACAAACACATGAAGGCATGTTTGCCGATCCTACCTTTGAGACTTTGAGCTTGACCTCGGTGGACATGCCAGAGAAATCAGCGTTGTCCGCAAAAGCGTCGGTCATGCCCATTTCTTTCAGTGTGCTGCCCAGGGAGGCGTCAGCAGAGATGGAGAACTTTGGCAGGGACAGATCCACAGAGCTGAGAAACCCACAACAGTACCAGTGTCACAATCACTGGAATATACAGTTGACTTACATCTTAAGACATTCTTATAATCCTACAAATGACCGACACTGTATCCACGACACACTTTACAACCATCAAGAAGAGGATTTAAAAGAAAATCAAATTACCTCCTGTAGAGTGAGTCATGCCAGCGCCTGATGTAGTCCTTGTTGATGTAGCCCTCCACCTCTGACATCTTGCCTTCGTCGGGCAGCACGATCATCATGGAGGTGTTGCCCTTGTAGGGCAGCATGATGACGGTGGTGTGGTTATCATGGTCGTGATAGAGGTCGTAGCGGCCCGTCCTCTTCATCATGTCAACCTGAACCTTGGTGGTTTCGTCCACATTGAAGTCTGCCTTTTGTGTCTGGTTACCATCGAAGGGTTTCTCCCACTCTCCTGTATGAGACCGTGAAAGGGGTGGAGGGAGTAATGTAGTTACTGCATGTCAACTCAAATCACTGTGGTTTGCATAATGTTGTAATATGAATTGTCTCGCATTCTTTCAATATCATTCAGACTGGTTTGTTTTACGTATTCATGGCATGCTCTGTCCTCAAGCTCTTTAAACTACACAAGGAGATGTGCGCCTGAACTTGTCGTTGGTCTGCTCCCTTTCAGAATGTTTCTGTATGCGCATGTGTCCTACCTCTGAAGTAGACATAGTTGATCAGCACCATGGCCGTATCAGGGTCCAGGTCCTTCACCATATCTTTGATCTTGTCGTGGGTTTTAACGGCAATGAATCTGTTGAGTTCAGCTGCAGCCCCGGCAGGATCAGTAAAGTCGGCGTTGAGGATATCACTAGAGTAGTGGTGCTTAGCATCGTTCGTGAACTTCTCCAGAGGAAAGAAGCCAGCGCGCACGGCCACGGTGTTACCCACTTCCAGCTGCTGAGTGTCCTTGCTGTGTCCCATCATGTGGAAAAGATGCTCCCACGCTTCGTTAATCTGTGCCTGGGTGTTAGCGCCGTAGCCCAGGGTGGAGAACAGCTGGCGGTGGGTTTCACCACCGGCCCCGGAGGACAGCACGGACAAGCCGGCGGAGATGCCCAGCGGCGAGTAGAAGATGTTCTGCCCTGCAGCAGCCTTGGCGTTCAGGTTTTTGTAGAGGGCAAAGGCGAAGTCAGCGTTGGGAGGGGAAAGCTTGTGGCAGCTCAGTTCTCCCTCGTGGCTGTGATCAGCACCATCGTGGTGGTGGTGGTGGTGGTGGTCTGCCCAGGCTGCAGCCAACAGCAGCGCTGCGAGTGCACAACTAGCAAAGATCCCACGCATCTCTACAGCCTGTCCAGGGAAATCAGAGGGTTAGTTGGGCCCTTTTTGAAAGGAGTTTTTTTAATGGAATGACACGTGGACAGTAGCCAATGATTTAGCCTCTAAACAGCTGTACATTTCCCATTTATTACATATTATGCCACGTCTTAAAAGTTTCACATAATTTTTACACATCAATGTATGTCTAATACATCTAAAGTTTCATGTAGTATAAAATGTTTTCGCATATTTTGATAAAGTGCCATGCTTACCTTTACTGTCTTCTTTGCTGCAGACAGTTTGCCAGAAACTTCTCCATTATATATACAGGAGCGCCAAGAGTCAGCTGACAGTTCGGTCAAAAATTAACCAAGACCAGCCCATATTCTCTGTCCTGTGCTGAGAGATATCTGACTGAACTATCTTCACTGATGCAACACAACTCACTCAATGAACCACTGGTGAGATAACGGCCGTTCTAAAAATGTGTGTTAAAATTAAATCACTGGTCTGCTTTCGGTATGCAGGGAAACAAAACAAATACTTTCAGACTGCAATGTCATTGTAGTTTTCACTTAAAATCCGTTTTGAAATTAAATATGTTTATTTGTCATAAAATAGCATGAACTGGTATTCTGAAACATAGCAATTCATCAATAATAATGGGTCAGCTGGCTGAGGCCCTTCTGTGTGGAGATGCATGTTCTCCCTGTGCCTGTGTAGGTCACAGTCCAGACATGCAGTATATAGAGTGCTGCAGGAATGACGTATTTTTGTAGGCCAACCAGGAAGTTAGCATCGCCCTGGTTCCCTCGACAAAAAGCCAATGGGATGTTTCCATTGGGTTTTGGATTATTGCAGAAAATAAACTCTGTGGCAAACAAACTTTTATGATATTTACACGTTTTGTTCCGTAAAATAATCTCCACAAATGAACACCACTTTTATGATTTTTGAAGTGTAAATGTAATCGCCAGAAGTAAAAAGCTAACGTTAGACTATAAACAAACTACACCACGTTGGCATGAACATGACTAAACACAACGAGGCTGTGAAGGAGGACGAGTCGGTGTGATGATGTTTAGTAGTCTCATTTAGCCACTTGTTAGCAACCGCCTTTTTTAAAACACATAAAAGCTTCAAAATGTATGAGTGGGGTATTTATTGACATATTTTATATTCTAGAATAAAACGTTTAAATGGCTTCAGCTTGTGTTAACCACAGACCTTATTTCAGGCATCTGACTAACCCATTGACCTCCAAACGAGGGAACCGGAGGTGCTAAAATGCTTACTCATTTCTGGGTTTTAGGACTCATTCCTGTTCCTCTATACTGCTTATTTTTTCAAAACTTTGAAAATCTAATTTATTATACTTTTACTAAAAAGGTGCTAAATTCAATATCCAGAGCATTAATATAGCAACTATTAGCTATGTAAAGATATAGAGAAGTAATGTCTACCTGAGCAGAGAATGAAGCATGCCCCACTAGCTAGCTAGCTAACTAGCAGCTAACCGCTCTGCACAGCTCTCATACGGCGGTTACAAATGTGTCCCCACCGACGGTGTCGTCGAAGAAGTGTAGCGCCCACCCTCAGGTTCACTACACATCGTTAGCTCTGTCAGCAATTTCGTCATTATTTGCACCGTTAGCACTGTTAGCACTGTTAGCTGCAAGCCATGTTGAGAGCCGTTGAGAGACAATAGAAACGCTCCCAATCCTGTATTTAGCACCTTTAATCCTTCAAATTTGTCTGGGTGGTCAATAACACATTTTTCTGTGGTGTGACAAGCTCAGAACACATTTATTTTTACTTTACGTTGAGAAAACAGCTTACAAGAAAAAATGTTTTATATTTTTGCAAGAATAGCAGAGAATCAGTCACAGGGATAAATGACAATGATGATAATACACTGTAAATCATCCTGTAATGCTTGGGGGGAAATTGGAGGTAAAACGAACATTCTGCAACATCAGTGAAATGCATCTCTCTCCCCAGAATAATATGCCAATATATTGGGAAAAAAAATCCAAATTCTGTAATGTAAGTGAATATTATATCAATAGCAAATGAAAAAAGCACTCTAGTCTAGACATCTGCAGGATCAATAATTCTCCCCATGAGCAGGACGAGCCCCGTGAGACCGTCATAGATTAACAATATCTACATTCATGGTGTTGGTATGACGTCCCCACACAGGAACAAACATGCACGCTGCAGTCACATCATGGTTTGCAACAAAACAGTAAAAACAGCACACGTTAAAGCAAAGAAACACACACTCACACCCCCATATGTACACAGTTCTGTGCATGCATGCACACAAACTCACACAGAGGGACAGATTTACATTAAGTGCACACTTTTTTAGGATTAAGCATTAGACTAAAACCCATATGGATTACAGTCAATACCATTCAAATTCAAAAAAATATTGATGAAAACCATTCAGTTCGACATCCAAAAAATGATTCCAGATGGATCATAACACAAAACAAACCTATCGACAGTTCAAATAAATGTAAAACAACGGGTCAGAGAAGAAACATACACCAACTGTATGACGGAATTCTTTAAAAACACAAGAAAAAATGAGCTCAAGTGGTATCCCTTCAATGACAAACTGCTCTGGTCAAACAATAAACACTGTTTATTACTGTTAGGCCAGACTTAACGGAGTCAAACTGAATTGTATCAGACTGATGGATTAATAGGTCAGTTATAAATCATACCTTTCAATGACGGATCCCATAATGATCTTCTGACTTGGTCTCTTCCACCTCCAGCATAACCTCATGAGAGGCCTGAGTAATGGCACAGAAACAGGGGTAGTGAGAGAACAGAGATGCCTGACAAAGAAAAATAGCATATTTTGGTTGTCTTTAAAACTTCAGTATGGAACAATTTTTTGGCATCAATGGGCAAAAATCCCATAATAACCTTTCAGCATATTGTAATTAAAGTGTTCTGAAAGAAAACTAGACTTCTGCTCCTCCTCATGGCTCTGTTTTCAGGCTTTAGAACATCTAGCCCGTGACGGGAGACTTTCACCAATCACAGGTAATTTCAGAGAGAGGGCGTTCCTATTGGCTGTGCTCCAGTCATTTGAGCGATGCTTGGTATTCTCTCAACCTGATCTCAACATGGCTGCCGGGTCACAAACTTTCTCATTTACAGCTAAACCATGCACTACAAGATGATTCTGTGAACATGTGAGGAGAGAAATAGACATTAACGTAACAGAATATTGATTCATATTTGATCAGCGCTGCCTAGTTTGACCGTTTGGTCAGAGTTTGCGAGTGATTCACAGCCGGCTCTCATAGACAGCAGCTGGACAGCAGACCTCAGATCAGCTCTTACTGCTTGTTTTCCTCCAGTCTGTGAAATCTTGCAGATGCCATTAGGAGCATGGGAGGACACAGAGGCACATGTTATTTTTTCAGGTTACCTGTCTCATGTACTACTGTCAGGATATAGAGACAGTTTTATAGAAAAAACTTTTTTTCAATCATATTTGCTCAAATCCCACCTACTTCAGCTTTAACCTTGACAAGTTTCAGCGTCTTCTGCGATATCCCTGAGAAGTCTGCTGAGTCTGAGAAAAGTGATGATACTCCAGATCTCCTCAGGAGGCTTTCCAAACCGTAGGACTTTCTTAGTTCGAACTTCGGGAAACGGATTTCTGCCCGCTTGTGAGAACAACAATCAATGTTTTAATGGATTTGCTCTAAGTTGTCTTGTTACAACTTGTGGGACCCGTACTCCAAGGCCTCAGCTCACTGATGTGTGGAGAGCAGTAATTAGAATCTACTCAGCATCATTCATCATGCTACCCAGCAGCAGAAAGCAAGTGACTGCAGGGGGATCAGTGCCATGACATGGATCAATATACTGTACACTCAAGGACAAGCAAACACCCTTTATAGAGGGCATATACTATACATGGACACACTCATACCCATATATACCACCATGCTTCACAATTGAACCCTTAGCATGCACAAAACACAACCTAAAACAGCCCTGCAACAAATACTAACTTTGCATTGTTAAAGGATCAGTTCACCCAAATTACTAACAGAAAAACATAAACATAATTTTTCACTTACCTTTGCCCTTGCAGTGTCTAGCCATGCTTTAGTTGCCTTCACACAATACAATTGTGGTAAATGGAGATCTGTTTATGGTGTTCACCGTGTATAAAAATAACGTCATCATAATAATAATAATCATAATAATAATAATAATAATAATAATAATAATAATAATAATAATAATAATAATAATAATAAAATAAATACAGAAAAAATAAATAAATAGAAAATAGAGAAATAAAGAGGGTTGTAGGAAAGGTGTAGTGAAGGTCCCTCTCTCCTCTCTCTCCCTCCCACAGTCAGTGTCAGGAGTAATAGTGAGGTCATTGATATAGACCAGTAAAGGACATTTATTTTATTTATTTTTTATCTAAGTCCATTATCTGATTTCATGTACTTTTTTCTCAAGAAAAGAGAAGCTCAGTCATCCGTGAGGGACTCAGAGTAGAGCCGCTGCTCCTTTGCGTTGAAAGGAGCCAGCTGAGTTGGTTCGGGCATCTAGTAAGGATGCCCCCCCCCCTTGGAGCTGTTCCTGGCACAGCTGGGAGGAGGCCACGGGGAAGACACAGGACTAAATGGAGAGATTATATCTCCACACTGGCCTGGGAACGCCTCGGGATCCCCCAGTCAGAGCTGGTTAATGTGGCCCGGGAAAGGGAAGTTTGGGGTCCCCTGCTGGAGCTGTTGCCCCCGCAACCCGACCCCGGATAAGATGTTGAAGATGGATGGACTTTTTTTTCTCTCTTATTATTTAACTATATTTTTCTAGTTATTTACTTTTCTTAAAGGGACTATTTGTAAGATTCAGAAATGCTGCTTAACAGCGACACCTGTGGCCTTGAAATCAACGAAAGTCAGCGTCGGGCTCGCGCTTGCTCGCTCTATATAGACATGAAGGAGCATCGCTCAAAACAGTGAGGCGACACACGTCAGCTAAAACCACAATATCACTCTATATTTCAGCTGCTTGGCAGTAATGTTAGCTGACCAGACGAAGGTCTCTCCATGAATCAATGCTGATCCTAGTGTTGGCTTTTCCTGCTCAGCGCAGGCTTCAGCTGGGGGCTCCTCAACGAGTTACATTATCGCCTCCCGACCGCAGCCGGCAGCCGAAGACAGCATCCGTCCCTCCAATTTCCACCCCTGGTGTGGCCCCATTCTCAGCTTCTGTCCCGGGTCCAGACTGTGCCCTTTGAACCCCACCTCCACCCCCTCTCTCCTGTAGAGTGTGTTGCAAATCTGTAAGAGCATATATGGTTGCCTCCACGCTCTGCTCTGTAGAGTTGGCTGCCAGCCCCAGGGCCTCCGAGGCCTGGCTCCGACTCTCGGACCCTGTCACTGAGGACCGCAGGGCCAGAGTTAGGGGCGAGAACAAGATGTTGTTCTGTTGCTGGACTCCGGGCTCAGCAGTGGTCCTAGTTGCCAGGTCACGGTACGGTTCAAAGGCCAAGGCCGTGTTTAGGGCTGATGTGTTGAGCTGCTGATTGACCTCTTGTTCCCTTCGCAGACGCCTGCTGAAGAGTTTCTCAGGCTTTGGTAGAACCGACCCATCTGCTGCCAGACTTGTTAGCAATGCCAGCACTGTTAGAACATGTAAAAGTATAGATAACAGACATCACCGCTTCTTCCCTCGCCATCCTGGCTCGGCCTGATTCAGAGACGCTGCAGGTTGATCTCTCATAAGACCGGCCAAACTCCAGCTATGGGGAAGTGTTGTTCTCATGGCTTAGTGCGTGGTGGCGGTGGTGTTGAAAGTATATCGATCTCCTGTGGATGAGCTTTTGACCCGTGGGTTGAGCTCCAAGCAAACAATGGCGGCCTGTTTTTTTAGTTTCTTAGAATTGCAGCAGCAATGAATATGCCTGTGTGTGTGTATTAGGTGGACAGTAAGGACAGGGCACACTCCCCCCCCTTTACACTTTCTGGTCAACATGGATTTTGAACACTTATGCAACCGATGCATATAGTTTCACTGTGTACACACTGGTATTCTAAAAAAGACACTGTACATGTGCCTAATATGTGTACGGCAACTAAATACAATATTTACATGACTGATTACATTTTGTGGAAAAGACAAGAAGATAAATGAAGAAGAATTATATATATGAATAATTATTATTTATTAGGGCCGTCAAAGTTAACGTGATAATAATGCGTTAACGCAAATTAGTTTTAACATCACTAATTTCTTTAACGCATTAACGCAACTCGTGATTTTTCGGTTTTAGCGGCTCAGTTTTAAAGCTAGAGTGAAGATACTGGTATAGTAAACTAGACAACCTAATGAATCCAAACTAATTTCTTTAACGCAATTTGCGATATATCGATCTTCCAGAGGTTGTAGCAGGCTCAGTTCTTAAGCTAGAAACTAGAAAAACCTAATGAATCCATCAGTACCAACCATGTCATACTAGCGTGTCGTGAAGGAGGTTAAATAACGCTCCAAACTTACACTAAATTTTGTCAAGGAAAAACTGTCATGTCCATTTTCAAAGGGGTCCCTTGACCTCTGACCTCCAGATCAGTGAATGTAAATGGGTTCTATGGGTACCCACGAGTCTCCCCTTTACAGACATGCCCACTTTATGATAATCACATGCAGTTTGGGGCAAGTCATAGTCAAGTCAGCACACTGACACACTGACAGCTGTTGTTGCCTGTTGGGCTGCAGTTTGCCATGCTATGATTTGAGCATATTGTTTTATGCTAAATGCAGGACCTGTGAGGGTTTCTGGACAATATCTGTCATTGTTTTGTGTCGTTAATTGATTTCCAATAATAAATATATACATACATTTGCATAAAGCAGCATATTTGCCCACTCCCATGTTGATAAGAGTATTAAATACTTGACAAATCTCCCTTTAAGGTTCATTTTGAAAAGATAAAAAATGTGTGATTAATTTGCAATTAATCATGATTAACTATGGACAATCATGCGATTAATCACAATTAAATATTTTAATCGATTGACAGCCCTGTTATTTATATCTCATAGTCACAAAAATGTTGTGAAAAAAAACCTGCATTGTTGATGAGCTTTCACTATCACACAGTATCTGCACAGATGAAAACAATGACACACTATACATTCAAAGCCACAAGTGACACAGTGAGAGTCTGCGAAATGTCAGAGTGCTTATTAAATATTATCAGCTTTATCTCACCGTGTCAATACAGCATCCACTAAACAGCAGGTCATATGGGATTCTATGGACAGGATGCTGTAAAGACAGTCTGTCACCAGAGACTCTGTGATGCCACCATGTGGTTGATAAAGTCAACTGAAATTGAAAGGAGTATTTCTGACAGAAAAATCAATCAAATAAGCAGAACATTTTGGACATGCAAAAGACACCCCACAAACCATGTTTGATAGTGTGTGCAGTGTAAGGCCATGTAGCTGACAACATGTGTAATAATGGGGATAACAGCGTTATGTGTTTTATCTGGAACTGTAACCCAAATGACACATTATTTCTGCTGGCAGCGAAAAGCAAACACAATCATTAAATGTTGCCTTAAGGGGAATTTTGTGACACAGATAAAGAGCCAACCCAGCCCTAAGTGTCCTTTTTTGACTCGAAACTGGGCTAATAAACATATCTTAAAGGTCCCATATTATAAAAAAGTGAGATTTTCATGTTTTTGTATTATAAAGCAGGCTTAAGTCCTATATAAATACTGTGAAAGTATCAAAACGCTCAATCCACAGGGAAATACACACAGCCCGTATTCAGAAACTCTGCGTTTGAAACAAGATGTCAGGATTTCTGTCCATTGGTGATGTCACAAATATACAATATTTCGACCCTTTACACAGATTTAAACGTAAACATTCTAAATGTGTCCAAGTTTATTCCTGGTTGCAGTGTATGTGAATGTCATCAGCTGACAGGAAGCACACATGGACCCAAGCTGTTGCCTAGCAACGCAATTCTGTTGCAATTTCGTCTTAATTCCATCCAAATGCGCTAAAACAGAACATTTAAGACAGAGTATACAGGTATATTCAGGCAGACAGTATGATGAAAATAGAGGGGTTTTTTTTAACATTCCAGCATGTAAACATGTTGTAGTAGAAACACAAAATACAAGTATGATCCTGAAAATGAGCACGATATGGGACCTTTAATAAGAAAGGTGCACTGCAGGGGGACTCAGCAGTTCATCTGAGGTAGGATGAAGCAGCAGTAGAGCAGGATCCACAGGACCAAGAGCATTTCCAGCTCTAATGGGGTTATGTCACAAGAGGCTGCTGAAGATTGAAGAATGAATCCTCCCTCTCTGTTGGACAGCAGATAAAACACAGCAGATTCAGACTAGAATGAGGCACTTTACTGTCATGTATATTATGAAGAAATATAAATTAAATTAAATTAAAGCAATAAACACAGATGAAAATGGAATTATTTGTTTAGTCTTGGTAAATTAATTGACCACAGAGTGGTGCCGGAATGAGTCCTAAGACCCAGAAATGAGTTAGCATTTTAGCACTTCCGGTTCCCTTGTCTGGAAGTCAATGAGTTTTTTGCATGGGTTTTTAGTTCGATGCGTGAAATAAGGTCTGTGGTTAACACAAGCTGAAGAGATTTTAAGATTTTGTTCTACAATATAAATTACATCAGTAAACATCCCACTCGTAAATGTTGAAGCTTTTACTGTAAGTCTTATAAAAGGCGGTTGCTAAATGTGACTACTAAACATCATCGCACCGACTCGTCCTCCTTTACAGCCTCGTTGTGGTTACTCACACTCATGTGACCGTGGTGTAGTTTGTTTATGGCCTAACGTAAGCTTATTACTTCTGGCGATTGCATTCATACTTCAAAAATCATAAAAGAGGTGTTCATTTGTGAAGATTATTTTGCTGAACAAAACGTGCAAGTATCATAAACGTCTGTTTGCCACAGAGAATATTTTCTGCAATAATCCAAAACCCAACAGAATAATCCCATTGGCTGTTTGTCGAGGGAACCAGGGTTGTGTCTAGAAGGGAGCCCGCAAAAGATCTGCAAAAACTTGCAAAAACTCTCGCGAGACTCACTGCACAACAACCTATCTTTATCCTTAACTATTCAAGGTCAATGCCTAATCTTAACTATTCAAGGTCAATGCCTAATCTTAACTATTCAAGGTCAATGCCTTACCTTAACTATTCAAGATTAATGCCTAATCTTAACTATTCAAGGTCAATGCCTTATCTTAACTATTCAAGATCAATGCCTAATCTTAACTATTCAAGGTCAATGCCTATCCTTAACTATTCACGGTCAATGCCTATCCTTAACTATTCAAGGTCAATGCCTAACCTTAACTATTCAAGATCATTGCCTATAACCTTAACAAACTCGCAAGAGTTTCCCCAGTTTCTTGGCTTCCAGCCACTACCGGGAACCAGGATGATGCTAACGGGGTTATAAATTTGCACCAGCCACTAGCAAAATGCTGGTAAACTATGCAATTGCCTGCTAGATTTGCCTCACTCACCAGCCAAAAAAACAATAGTAATCTATTGAGTAGCTGGTAGATTTTGGAATCCACCTGCCACAGTGGCACAAAAAAAGTTAATTTCCAACCCTGGATGCTAACTTCGTGGTTGGCCAACAAAAAGACATCCTCCCTGCAGCATTCTATTGATTGGCCAGCAGTTGTTGAAGATGAAGAGGTGTGCTTCTCAAATATACATAGGGAGATAGAAATGTACATGGAGGGTGCTGTCTTTCACTAGCAAAAGTGTACGAAATGGATTAGTGGCTCTGGTGTTAGCTGCAACGTTAGCATGCCTTGCTAACTAGCATACTACCTAAAGTAGTAACCTTTTTGCTATTTTGCCATTCCCAATGGCAAAATGTGGAATTAACTGGTTAACTACATTATTTTGTGAGGTTACAGGCAGGGTTGGAAATTAGTACCAACCATCAGCCAAATGCTGCTAAAATATGCAAGTGGCTCATAGATTTTGGAATCCACCAGCCACAGTGGCAAGTGGACAAAACAGTGAATGTCCAACACTGGTAACTTACAGGTTACACAAAAATAGCTGCATCCACCCAGTGTTACAATATGCTGTATCAAGGTTTAGGCTAACTCTGTCCTGCTCTTTATTTGGTTTGGAGAAGTTTACACTCCAACATTTCAGAATTACTGTGCTTAGCGAATGGTCAATTGTGCTTGTACTCTTAAACCACAAATGCCATGACCTACCTGAATGACTGAGAAGTTGCAGCACAGGCAGGAGTCCATCTGTCACCACCAAGGATATTAACACCTCCATTAGTGTCATTTTTTGGGGCAGTTATACCAGGATGGTCTATTGTTGCCTTCTTCTCAGAGAGTTCATGTCTCTTAATCTTAAAGTCCCCGTCTTTCTCCTCAAAATCCATTGAATTCATTACTTCATCACTGGATTCTTCCTTGTCTTCATCTTTACAAGTTAAATCTTCAATTTTTGGGGCATTGTCTTTCCCGTCATTTTCTTCTGTTGTGTTAATTCCAGTTGCACCGACTCCTCCAACTTCCTCAGT
Organism: Sebastes umbrosus; assembly: GCF_015220745.1. Taxonomy (NCBI): domain Eukaryota; kingdom Metazoa; phylum Chordata; class Actinopteri; order Perciformes; family Sebastidae; genus Sebastes; species Sebastes umbrosus. The sequence goes on along the minus strand of NC_051286.1, from coordinate 28,193,226 downwards.
TAATATTATTTCATTTACCTTGAAACTTTCTAAATTCACAACATTTTGCTGATTTTCCCTCTCGTCCTCCTTATCCTCTTCGTCTTTTCCTTGCCCTGACTTTCTGTCCTGCCCTTCCTCAAATGTCGTCACAGTGTCTTCCTCGTCAACCACTCTCTTTTCACTCACTTGTCCACATTTCTCAAAAAGCCCTCTTTCAGTCTCTTTCTCAACATTTGTCTTCCAACTAGCCACTTCAAAAAGCTTTGTGTTCTTGGTTTCATCTACCAGAGCCTCGCTTGTATCACATCCATTTTCTGTCCTCTCCTTCTTCCTCTCTTCCTCACAATAATCATCAAAATCTTCTCTAACAACATTCTCATCTCCAGGTTCCTCTCTGTTTCTGCTGTCTTCCTCTGGCTCAAACACAGCTATACTGTTTTCCGTCTCTCTGGAACTACTTTCATTTTTGTCCCAATCAAACGTCCTATGAACCACTGACCGAGCCCTGACTTCTGAATCAACATTTGCACGTGAGCCTTCTTGATGTTTCCATCCAGCGCCGTTTAACGTCTTCTTACATACTTCCAGATGTTTGGACTCTTCAGTCTGCTGTCTGTTCAGGAATATTTCTTCCTCTGTTTCCTCTTCAACCCTTAGCACTTGTCTTTTCATCTGATTATGTGGTTGAAAAACATCTTTATTCAGATCCAGGATGTAGCTGTAGGCATCCTCCTCGTCCGAGTCCAGCGCTGGCAATGTGTAGATTCCTTCCTCTGAGCTCAAAGAAAAGTGACTTTCATCCACTCTCGGCTTGCTGTAGTTCTGATCCGCCGACGCTTTCTCCATCCATGACTGGATCTCCTGGCTGGCTATGCCTGCGTTCAGTGGACTGGGTGGCTGAAAATTGCTTCGACACCTGCTTTTCTTTTTGTTGAATGGTGACGTGGCCTGGGGGCTCCCTGGGGATCTTCTGGCCCACCGTTTCCACAGTCTCTGCTCACTACTCTTCTCCAAGCCTTGGACCAAAGCTTGGGCTTCTGGGTCATCGGCGAGGATCTCTCCAAAGCTCACTGACTCAAGTGATCCAAAATTTGGGATCTCAGGAACTTCAATATATGTTGTATGATCCTGTAATATAGGGTTTGTTATTATGTTACATGATACCACTGAAATGATACCCAGAGAGAAGTCTCTTTGGTTCATATTGTTTGTGAATGCATTTGACTTTGGTGTTAAAGTAATAGTTTGACATTTTAGGAAATTAGCTAATTTGCTTTCTATCCATGAGAATTAGATGAAAAATCGATACTTTACTGATACCTGTGCATTAGATATCGACAGCCAGCAGCCAGTTAGCTTAGCTAACAGAAGAAACAGCTAGCCTGGTTTTGTCCAAAAGTAACAAAATCCGCCTACCAGAACCTCTAAAGCTCCAAAAAGACATGATATATCTCATTTATTTACAGTAATCAGTACGAAAACCTTCCTTCCTCACCGCACCCAGCAAAGAAATAGTCCTGCACATAACCTCCCTCAAAAACACAAATTGTTATTTTTACACTTTTTACATTTTTTTTTTGTATCGATTAAAGAAGTGAGATATAACATGTTAATTAGAGGTGCTGGTAGGCAGCCAGGCTAGCTGTTTCCCCGTTACCAGTCTTTAAGCTAATCGAAGCTAACCGGCGACTGGTGGTGGCTTCATATTTAACGGACTGATATGAGAGTGGTATCAATTTTCTCACCTAACTCTCAGCAAGAAAGATAAAAAGCAACAATGTGGAACTATTCAAAGTCGTACTAACCTCATCTGTGCCTGAACAATGTCCCAGGAACATAGACACATAGGTGATGATGGACTGCTCATCTGGTGAAGTGCCTGACACATCTGCAGAAAGTTTAGACAGTTTTCTCACATTAGTAGGGTAGACTGTTACTAAGGCTGCATTCACACCAGATCCGGCCAAAACGCATGTTCTCCCATTCATTTTGAATGGGGATAGTGCTTTAAGCATGCAACTGCGGAGGCTGCAGAAAAAAGGGCAGCAGCCTGTGGCAGAAAAGTAGAAACAGAAATTACCGTTGGAGAAACGCAATCCAACACAACATATCGGCAGAACACCTGATCTAGTGTGAATGCAGCATTATGCTACGTTCACACTACGAGCGACAAAAGCAACAAAATGCCCAGTGACATTGTCTCCGTTGAAGTATTGCTAAAGCGCTTGTTGACGTAGTTATAGCATTAAATAGCACTGAGAACTGGCTAACAGCCTTTTTTCAGATAGAACGGAACTCGGTCAAACAAAAACATATGATTGGTTGACGCTTCACCGCGTCATTGGAGCTCTGAAAAAAGTTGAGACCAGTTCAACTTTATTTGTAGCGCATCTCACCCGTCATGCAGCGACAAGAGTCAGGCGTCAGATTTTAGCTTCATGTCACCAGCTTCCATTGAAAATGTACAGTAGAATGTTGCGGCAGCTTTAGGCTGCATTCACACCAGATCAGGTGTTGCGGCGGTGTGGGAGAGTCACTTTAATGGCTAATAAACTGCGATGATTAACGTATTTGGTTCCCTAATGGCTGGGTTGTACAGCTCTGGATCACCAGTCACACCGCCTGATCTGGTGTGAATGCAACCTAGGAGACCATCCTGCTGTTGAAGAGACAGTTTGAGCCTCAGTGTGATACTGAAGATATAATCAAATTGGAATGACACACAGCAATGACCTTTGCTGCTCATTTCTAGTCAGGTCAACTCCTAAACTAGTCTATAATGGAACAAGTGATTGTGATATACTGCTACGGCCCTTTGATAGGTGGCATCATCACACCCTGGTGGGCTTCTAGCACTTACTTAGTGTAGTAATGTCCAGGTGAAGGTGCAGAGAGGTATTTGTCTAAGTGGATGAAAATGGGTCAATGTGAGGCACTTTCTAGTCATGTCAGCTTTTACCTTCAGGCTCCAGCAGAGGGGGTATATCCAAACTCTGATGGGCTATCATGAAGGCCTGCTGAATGTTTTCTCTTGGCTCTCTGGACAGGCTCTCCCTCAGGTCAACCAAGGCTGGGTTTATGGACTTGATCAAAGCTAGGAACGCCAGCCCACTCCTCCAGCTCTTCCCAAAGTCTTGCACCTCCACCCCAAACCTGGGAGTTTAAAATAGCTTTATAGAAAAACATCATTTCAACACAGACAGCTCACACATGCTTGGGTTTGGGAGGTTTTCGTTGACAAAAATGACTTTGTGAGCAGTTGGATCTTTTCCAGACTCACTTTGATGTGCATCCTTGGACCCACTGCAGGAGAGTCTTGATTGCTTTCCCGTGGTACTTTGGCTCTCTGGCAGCCTTTCTGCCTTTGCTTGGCAGGGTGCTGCAGGAGTAGCTGCCAATGTCATTTGGCTGGGGTGAGAGGTCGCTGGAGGAGGGGCAACTGCTCATTGATAAGGAAGAGAGGCTGGAAGACAAATGCCTCTGGAGGCCTCTTGTCACCTCCTTTACCTGTATCAGATTAAAAGAGGAGTGTACGTAAGGTCAATGACAGAGACAAAAACCCGGGCAAAGAATGAATTAAGATATAGGTATATATAGGTATAGATAGGTATAAATGGTGAAAAACGTGCCTGGAAATACAGGATCATGTTCCAGATAAGGTTAAGAACAACAGAGGGGATCCCATCAGCGACACTAGAGGCATCGATGCCAAGCAGCTTCACCTGAGGGACAACAGGGAGGAGACATCAACTGAAATCGAGTTTTTCCGGATTCAACTGTAAATGTAATAAACGTCAAAGCAATATCACTGTGTTGGCTCGTAAGTAAACAGCCTCACGTGTCTATCATCCAGGAAAGCCAGGGCCTGGGAAATGTTGTTCAGTCTGAAAATGCGGTGAGAAGACGACCGAAACCTGTAAAGCTAATAAACCACATTACATATTATGAATTTGTTTTATGCATCCTATTGACTCACAAATATGGTGCAAAGCTAATGAACTGAACTGAAATGGGACAGACACAAATGATTAGTATTGTACTATGTTCTTGCTGACTCTTACCAGTTTGCAGCCAGACAGCTCCTCCAGCAGAGCCATTAGTATTCGGCCATCCTGAATGTCCGTGAACAGGTTGTGCACTTCAACCGGAGGATCACGCTGGAAATAACAAATCATAAACCTCATTGGCAATTACATTTATGAGCTGAGGTATAATGTTACAGTAAGCTGTAATGATTTGTGTCTTACTCTCCGCAGAAACACATTCATCCACCTGATGAAGGTTCTCCTCTGCACTGCTTCCCTCTCCTCTGGGAAAGACAGAAAACCGGGACTTTGCACTGAAAATGCTGCAGTTTTCCAACAGAACACAGGTCAAAGTTAACGCGGTAAGAACTTCACGCAAATTAGTTTTAACGCCACTAATTTCTTTAATGCATTAATGCAACTTGCGACATCCGGATGTTGTAGCAGGCTCAGTTTTAAAGCTAGATACTAGAAAACCTGATGAATCCATCGGTACTAACCATGTCATACTAGCTTGTCGTGAAGGAGGTTAAATAACGCTCCAAACTTACGCTACATTTTGGCAAGGAAAAACTGTCATGTCCATTTTTAAAGGGGTCCCTTGACCTCCAGATCAGTGAATGTAAATGGGTTCTATGGGTACCCACGAGTCTCCCCTTTACAGACATGCCCACTTTATGATCATCACATGCAGTTTGGGGCAAGTCATAGTCAAGTCAGCACACTGACAGCTGTCGTTGCCTGTTGGGCTGCAGTTTGCCATGTTATGATTGGAGCATATTGTTTTATGATAAATGCAGTACCTGTGAAGGTTTCTGGATAATATCTGTCTTTGTTTTGTGTTGTTCATTGATTTACAATAATATATATATACATACATTTGCATAAAGCAGCATATTTGCCCACTCCCATGTTGATAAGAGTATTAAATACTTGACAAATGTCCCTTTAAGGTGCATATCGAACAGATACAAAAATTTGATTAATTTGCGATTAACTATGGTCAATCATGCTATTAATCTTGATTAAATATTTGAATCGATTGACAGCCCTAATATTTTACATGCAACACATGAGAGTATTTTGGAGGCAAATCATCAACAAGTGAAACAAAGTGTGTAAAATTGGGCAATCAGATGACAAATACCTGGAACATAACTATGAGGAAATTCAGTTAAGGAAGGAGAAGTGATAGATTGTTCTTGTTTATACAGTGATGTAACATACTATTATCACACAGTGGGTCAGTCTTAACTATCAGCATGAGACAGCATTTCTTGTCACAGTACCTTGAGGCTGCTGCACACGTCCATCACTGATCTCTCCCACTGACTTCACCTGTGAACCCCCATTGACCTTGTCCTGCATCCTCATTTAACTCCACTCGTCACACGTCTACTTCTGATCCATTGTGGAGGTAAAAACAGAGAACGGTTCAAGACGTCAGGCACTTGGAGCAATTAGAGGTGCTCTGAGGTTTGCTTACAGAGTGAGGGAGAAGAAAAGGCAAAGTTAGGCGCTGCGTCTTGCCTGAACACGCTCCGAAGTGTTTATCAACTCCACGCTTCTACTCCCCTCCCGACACAACTCACACTTGAATCCTATTGGCAGGCTGCGGTACATAAAAATGTGTGGAGGCAGTCACATAACGCCCTTAACGGTTCAAATGAAGGAATCAGCTGGAATCACTGCGTTAGGTTCCAGGTGGCATGGTTTTTCCTGCAGAGGCCTGTAATAAATCTTTCTTGTTCTCATAACATGCCTGATTGACATAAACATGTTCAGCTTAGACTGAAGGAATGAAAAGTCTGTCTTTCACAACATAATGAGCAGATGGAGCCAACATTTTGACTTAGGTTATTTTACAGTATTTGCACGTAAAAAAAACAACTTGCGTTATCTGTAGAGATGGTTTCAAAGCAGAGGCAAGTGGACTTTTATTTATTCATTATTTCAGTTAAAGGTGCTATTGATAACATTCAGCTGCTAGACGTTGCATCCCCCCCCCCCCCCCCCCCCCCCATTCCATTGCATTTACAACATTGCATTTTCCACACTAACTGACGACCCAGAGATACACATGATACCAACGTCCTTCTACTATTGGGTCATTGTTAGAAGGAACCAGACGTCAGATATCTTCCAGAGATAAACAAAACATTAATTTTGGGCCCACCAAAATTAAAAAAATTATGAATTCACAATCATAAGATATTTTTTCAGGAAATGCCATACTTTTATTCGACACCTTTCTAAAAGCTCTGTGGACGTATTGTTTTTTTTTTATATTTGTCTACATAAAAATTTGATCAATAAGACCTTTAAATATGGAACTGGAACTCTTTTTAGACTTGCATCCGATCTAGGCCTCATCACCAACAGCTGATGTCACAAACATATAGATAGATAGATAGATAGATAGATAGATAGATAGATAGATAGATAGATAAATAGATAGATAGATAGATAGATAGATAGATAGATCGATAGATCGATAGATAGATAGTCACTTTATATATATAATATACCAGACTACAGTGAAGTCTTTCAGGCATTTCATTCCTTAAAGATAGTGGCTTTAGTTCTAACTCACATACTTTTTTCTAATCACTTTTAGTACATATTGCAGCTGCCCTTACAAAGTATGTACTGTTGCATGCAGTATGCATAAAATTGGAACATACTACTTAACCATAACATTGCGCCTTGAACTTTGACCCTCTTGCTCATTTATCCGCGGTGGAGAGGATTGTGGGTCAGAGAAGCATGCTGGCTTGCATACTGCAAAATGCGACCGGATGTAGTAGGACATCCTGGCATTTTTGGCATACTGCATTTCACATACTATATTGGGGTATACTAAATCTTTTTCTGGCAAACTAAATAGTATGGTAGTGTGGGTTCTGCAACACACAGAGTGACAATAAACACTGACAGGGAATGAGAGGAGAGAAAGATGGGGTATAATGTGAAACAAAGGCCCTCGGACAGACATGAACTGGGGACATTGCTGCGCCTTAAGCAGGCATTTAGACCTAATACAGCCCTGTGTTAAAACAGCTCAGAGGGCTGCGTTGGTGTGGTGTGTTGTGTAAGGCAGTGGCTTTCAAAGTAGGGGACCCCAGCAGAAAGGGGAATCAATTATTTTCACTATAATTCCATCCATAAGTAACACAGTGACAGAATGTAGGACTATTTTGGTCATGGGTTTCATAGACTTTCTGTAATAAAACATCTAAAAGCAAAAAGGCGCTTGCCCCTCCCTCATCACCCTCATTGACGTGCCCTTGAGCAAGGCCCTTAACCCCAACAGCTCCAGTGGAGCTACTCAGTGGCCAGCAGATCAGACTCTGGTTGTATTGGGCAGCTTACAGGAGTGAGTGTGTAACTGTGTGAATGTGATCAGGGTGTTCCTGAAAAATAATAAAGTTAAAAAAAATATATCCTATCAGATGGGGGACCCTGGGAAACTGTCTTATGAAATAGAGTGCTGCAGGGATGACGAGTTTCTGTAGGCCAACCAGGAAGTTAGCATCGCACAGGTTCCCTCGACAAAAGAAGAATCCCATTGGGGTTTTATTGCAAAAAATAAACGTTTATGATACTTGCAAGTGTTGTTCAGCAAGATAATCTCCACAAATGCCAGAAGTAAAAAGCTAACGTTAGGCTATAAACGAACTACAGCAAGTTAGCATGACGTCACGTCACCACCACTGAGCTGAAGGCGGACGAGTTGGCATGATGACGTTAGACTTCTCATTTAGCCACTTGTTAGCACGTACATAAGGACATAAGGACATAAGACACGTAAAAGCTTCAACATTCATGAATGGGATATTTACTGACATATTTTATGTCATAGAACAAAATCACTTCCGCGTATTAACCACAGACCATATTACATATGCGTATTAACCACAGAACATATTACAGGCCAAAAAACAAAAAACATTCAAAAAATCCATTGACTTTAAGATGAGGGAACTGGAAGTGCTAACATGCTAACTCATTTCTAGGTTTTAGGACTCACTCCTGTAGCTCTATAAGGGTCCGTGGACTAACTTGTGACAGGTTAGGGGTCCTTGACGTGAAAAGGTTTTGGAACCACTAGTGTAAGGTAGACAATAAAGGGAGACAATAAAATACAATCTAGGAATTCCAGATGGAGTAACAGATTAATGTATTTAAAGGTTTATCAGACGCAAAAACACTACAACAGTTTATAATAGTATTCACAGAGAGGATATTATAACCCTGAAAAGTTGTCATGACTGCACTTATTTTATCTTTTATTTTGCCAGAGCCATTGACATTTCATTTTGAAAAATGTATGACATGTAATGGGCTCACTTTACAAAATAAAACATTTATAAAAGAGCACAGAGGAGTTTAAGAATATCTTAAGAATATCTGTGGGAACCTAAACCCTCACTTTGGATCTTAATGTGATGCAGTGAAATGTGTAGAACAAGCTGTGAAATGCAGCCCGGCTTTTCTGCAGTGACCTACATTTTATTACAGTTCTGCAGTTTTCCTCCCTCGACCTCAGCAGGGACCTTCAGTGCATGTTTAATGAGAGAAATCTGCCATCAGTAGGCAGAATCACTCATGACAAACTTGTAGTTGAAGAGCTGAATTGATATTTTACACAGTCCTGTGTGGCAATCTTACTTCTAATTTCAATAAAGGTGTTTAATGTACCAGAACATATATTTGTATGAAGATAAACTTCATGGGGGTTTGTGTGATTTTTGAGTGAATAAAAAATAATAAAAGCAGGCTGTGGGTTTAAACTGAAGCCATTTTTTTTTTTTTTTTAAAGTTGATTAACAATAAAGTTGTTGAAGCAGTGTGTTCCTTCACTTTTTTTGTGTGTGTAAAGAAATGATGTTATTGTGACAGTTAAGAGTGCTCGACAGGAAGAGCTTCCCCTGCTTCAAACAATATTTAGCTGTCAGTTTTTACTCTACCTGCCTCAAGAAAGGTGATGGCCACAGAGGCAGACCATCACCACCGTGGAAAGCAGGAGTCTGTCTGTCCAAGGAACATCGCACGTGAAGCTCCTGAGCCTCCAGAAGTCACGCCTTTTCATTCTTTGATTTGCTTTCTGCAGCCTTGTTGTGCCCACAAGCAATGGTCCTTGCGAGGAGCAGCTTCACAAGGCTGCAAAGACATAAAAATGTAGATGATGATGATGTACACATATTTGCATTTCTAATATTACCTCAGAACATACCCAACAGTGGCTACAACAAACAGAATCTAGAAATCTAAATGTGAACAAACTGCATAACACCAGGATGTCCTTGTATATTTGTATTTTTATTAAAACATGAACACATTTAAATGTAGAGGATTCCCAACAACTCAACAATCTGATCCTGTCAACATTCTGAAAACTTGATCATAAATGTTGGCAAATGCAAGAAGCCCCTGAAGAGGACAGGACACCTGGTCTGCTGGCTGAAACATGACTACTACAAATACTTTAGTGAGATATGGAAAGCATAGTAAAAAAAATTACAAGTGTCTCAACATGTCTCTTTTCCAGCTGGGACACTGACCACCATTGTGTGCCTAAAATCATACACTTCATGCCTATTAAAACTAGGCAGTCCAACCAGGTTTCTCTGGTAGTAAAACAGGGAGCACTTTCTCTTGTCTTCATGATGGATCCCCCACAATGTCTCTACCAGGGAGCACTGAGACCAGCACCCAGTACCCAGTCCTGCCTTCATGATGGATCCCCCACAATGTCACTACCAGGGAGCATTGAGACCAGCACCCAGTAGTCCTGGGAGTCCGTCCCGCCCCCTCCCACTTCCCCCCCCCCCTCGCAGGGTACTCATTTCCTCCCCATGATGAAGCTAGGAGCCTCGGCATCATCGTCAGCCTCCCTCTCCTCCTCTTCCTCCTTGTCTTCTTCACTGCTGTCCGAGCTCTCGTCGTCCTCTGTCTTCTTCTTGGACTCTAGCTTGGTCTTCTTCGCCATCAGCTTCTTCTGCTTCAGCTTCTCCCGCTTCTTCTTGCGCTTCGCCGTCCTGTCCTCGGCTGCCTGCTTGTTCTGCTCCACCTTGTCCAAGTAGTCCTGGTCCTCGTCCTGCTTGTCTGCTATCTTGTCCAGGAAGTCCTGTCTCTGGTACTCTCTGCGGCGGAGATGCCGGTAAACGTGGAACTCCCCGCTGCCCGCCCCGGCGCTGGAGCCCATCACATCCCGGACGAACTCCGGAGGAGCCCGCGGGTTCCACTCTTTGGGCCGGTCCGGGATGGGAGCGGGCTTCTCCGGGTTCCGCATCAACCTCTCCAGCTTCAGACGCTGCTCCTCCGCCGGAGTCTTGGCGATGATTAGAGGCTGAGCCTCTTTTCCTCCGGGCTTACCCGGCTTGTTGTTCTTCTGCGTGTGCGCCGCCATCTTTCAAAACAGCTACCGTCTTCTTCCGCTTTGCTCGAGTCGACCCGGAAGTAGTTCTTGAGGGCTTCTGTTACCGGAAATAGTTATTTAACTTTTCTTCTTCTTTCTTCGTTTTTTAAATATTGCCTTTAGATTTGCTATGTGATGGTCGCTGTGGTGTTTTTATTTGATTTCTATTAAATCGTCACTTTGATTCGTTCCTTGTGTAACGAATATAATTGGCGGGTTTCTGTACCAATGACGGAGCTTATTAGAACTAGTTTTGGCGCAGCTGTCCAATCGGCGTTCACGTCCCGCCCCTTCTCTCAGCGTCGTCAACACACTTGACGTAACTTAACGTCAGTCAGAGTGACTGCTGGTTTGACTCCGGCTCGTTCAGCAAGTTAGACTCTTTCAACTCCGTCTTTCTGTCCTCACTTCAAGACTGAACTCAACAAAGACCATGAACACTTTAATTAGATCTACTGCCAAGTGTCTGCGGACCGGAGCGGCGGTCTATCTGCCCAGACAGGCCGACGGACGCGTGTTGTCGGCGGCCTCGGCCCGGTTCCTGTGCGCGGCGGCGGACATCCAGAAAGACCTTGGTGAGATGGTGAAGAAGGACAAAGTGGTGGTGTTTATGAAGGGGACGCCGGCACAGCCCATGTGTGGCTTCAGTAATGCCGTGGTTCAGATCCTCCGGATGCATGGGGTGGACCACTACGCTGCGTACAACGTGTTAGAGGACTCCGAGCTCAGAGAAGGTCAGTACACTGAGATCAACTCACAGTAAACAGAGATCAACTCACAGTAAACAGAGATCAGCTCACAGTAAACTGAGATCAACTCACAGTAAACAGAGATCAGCTCACAGTCAACTGAGATCAGCTCAGAACATGACAGCAACAAGTTGTCACCTCTCAATCTAACTGGTAGCTAAACTTCTTCATAGTTGACAGTGGACGTGTTGCCGTCGGAGACAATCTGCTTGTAATTGATGCGACCTGTCTCTATCAGCTGTCCTAAAGACTTTTATTTTATTGGCACATTCAACCATACATATCAGCCTTTTGTCAACCGCCCTCTCTAACCAGTTGATATCATTGTTATCAGGGCTCTGCAGCAGCACCAAAGGGTGGGGTCATTTTTAGTCCTACATAACACCATCAATATGGACATGTGTGTGTCGTTTACAGCTCATCCAGCCATTACTGGAACCTCTTCTGTTTTAAACAATGACAGTACATAATGTTAAGGAACAAGGAAATGAATTGTGTAGTTCCGTCAGCACTGCCCTTTAATGGGATTTAGTTCATTGAGGCTTATGATGCAACAGCAATGTAATGGTGACCTGTAGTTCACCCAGAATCCAGTTGAGGTGGGGTTTAAAGTGGGGCAGGGCATGATATTACATTTTCTGCAGCACATAAAGACCTCAGTAAGGACATTTTACTCACTTATACTTCCAGTAGTTGAAACTGAGAATGAGAGGAGTCCACAAACACAATTAGGTGTCCCACAATGCATTGTTGTAGTGCTTCGGAGAGTGTTGCGTATGCTGCACTCAAGCAATGTGGGCAGAATAGGAAGAACAGGAAAAGCACCTCTTATTTGGACTTGGGAGTGTTCAAACATTATTCCAAGGTGGTTATTAATAGCCTAAATATATATATGTGTGTGTGTGTGTGTGTGTGTGTGTGTGTGTGTGTGTGTGTGTGTGTGTGTGTGTGTGGCTCCAGCCAAAAACTGAGAATTTTTGGACACTGAGTGTAAAGGAAAGTATTTTTTAAGTCAACCGCTGTCGATACAGTGGTTTAAAACATTAAATAGCATTTCAGGAGTGTTTTATTAAAGGGGAACACCACCTAAACTAAGAACTCCGATATGTTATTTCCGTAACCTAAAGTTCAATCAGTATGTGTGAACATGAGCTCCTCTCTCTCAAAGCCAGAAACCAGAGAAGTAAGTCTCAAACTTGTGATGTCATAGGGTATGAAGTCTAGAGCTGCTCCATAGACAATGAAGAGTGCTGCAGGGATGACGTATTTTTGTAGGCCAAACAGGAAGTTAGCATCTCCCTGGTTCCCTCCACAAACAGCCAACGGGAGTTTTCCATTGGCTTTTAGATTATTGCAGAAAGTAAGCTCTGTGGCAAACAAACATTTATGATACTTACACGTTTTGTTCAGCAGGATAACTTTTATAACACCACTTTTATGATTTTTGAAGCGTGAATGCAATCGGCAGAAGTAAAAAGCTAACGTTAATCTAGAAAGGAACTACACCACATGAGTATACACAGCGAGGCTGTGATATCAGAGACTGATGTCATGAAGACCACAGAATGTCTCGGTTTTCTTTTTTTATACCCAAATGAGCTTTATTCTATTCTAGTGTTCTCAGTGGTGAAACAGAAAATGTCCCCGTATACTCAGAACGTTCACTGCCCATGCTAACTGCTCACTTCTTCTGTGTACAACATACCAACTGTTACTGAGAGGTCAATCCACAATGCATCACTTTCTGCTGGCCACTGATCCCTGGGTGTTGAGAACAGCACATGTAACTCTATTTTAAACTGAAATGTATTTACATTGAATGGTCTCGTTAGTACTCCTCCCATGATTCTCTCTAGCCTGACACCTGATACAGTATTGGTATTTGGTTATTTCTGACACCAACGGCATCTACCTTCCACAGGAGTCAAGGCCTTCTCCAACTGGCCCACGATCCCTCAGGTGTACTTCAGCGGCGAGTTCGTGGGGGGTTGCGATATCCTGCTCCAGATGCACCAGAACGGAGACCTGGTGGAAGAGCTGAAGAAGCTGGGCATCAGCTCGCCACTGCTGGAGGCTGAGAAAGAATCCAAGTAGAGGAAGAAGATGAACTTCAAACAGCTGACGAGACAAGAGGACACATTTATCCGGATTAATAAATCAACTCTCCAGGCAGCCGTGGGTCAAACTGACTCTTCTTTCTGGCACAGAAAGAACACACATTGAAATAAGCAGTTCTGGTGACAGCACTGTATCTTAAGTCATGGACGTTTTGGTTTGACCATGTTCCATACCTAGAAAGAGCTCAGAGTGCGATACAGAGCTGCTTTTACTCTTCTAAATTTGCACCGTTCGTGTACCTGACAGGTTAGGACAGCGTCTTCACAGTAATCCAAAGTCACTCTCTACCCACATTTCTCATCTTTTTCTTTAAAGGCACTTATTTCTTTTGGCCATTTCGGGGCACCGGGAACAAGTTGCAAACAAAACAAATGGCACATTATCACTTTTTAATTTCATATAGCAACATTAGCACTCATTTGAAGTCATGTTTCTGGACACCTGATGCAGTTACAACCTCTCAAAACTCTTCTTCCAGCTCTGTTTTGGTCTCCATCAGCCCCAGAGAAAAATCCCAGCTCTTTAGCTGCTAAACACTCCACTATATTAACCAGCTAGTTGCTAACTGTGTCCATGTGCCATCTGGTGCTGGGCAGGTAGCATACACTGGGTTTATCTGTGCCTTTTTGATGATGATGACGCGACAGCCAGCTGCAGCCAGAAACCAACCAAACCAGTAAAACAACTAAACAATGAGCTGAAAGATGCTATAATTAAAGCTTTATATGGCTGAAGGAAACGGCGGAGTGGGTTTGTCACTAGGAGCCCCCTCTTCCACATTACACCCATTTGATTAATTTTATTTTCAATTATAGCAGCTTTAACATTTCCCTCACTGAACACGGGGAGGAAAACGTTTGGTCTTTGCCCTCTAGTTCCTACGTTTTGCATACTTTTCTATCATATCCTGATTCAACAAATTCAAATCCTTAAAAAATATTATAAAACACATTAAGAATCCACACCAGCAGGTGTTGAAATCACAGGCTTTTTGTGCTGAACACCATAATGACTGTCCAACTACAACCTCACTGTTACATGGAGGATGGACTTCTACTGCCAGAGGGAGACTGTCATGTTCCCTCCCGGTGCTTTCATTAGCTTCCACATGAAGAACGCTGGCAGACCTCCATCATCTTGACCTATTAACGCTCCCTACTGTCCACCTTTATTTTCAGACCAAATGAGCCTCAGGGTGCACCATGACTAAGTTCAAATCTTTATAACGCTGCTCGGGTCCCACCAGGAAAAGACGTCATCATACTCGGAACCTTCCAGATGCACTGCCTGTAACTACAGTTTACTAGAAGGAAGGACAAAGAGGGGGCAATACTGATGTTTCTATGTTCGGGATTACTAACGCTGGTGTGGGTTCATAATAAATCAAATATGTTGTAGTTTAATATCTGGCCGAATGCTCCTGCTATTGTAGTGGAGGTGACTACAGACATAGACCACACCTGACCTCACTGACCTCCACATGCACTGTCAATCTGACTGATAGAAGTGCCGCCATTGTCCCCTATTTGTTCTTCCAAACCAAATGTGTCCCCTCTTGTTAACGTCTCCACCCGCTGAAACGCAACAAACACACCCTGATACCTTTCCTCTTGTTCCTGAAGACGACTGATACACGGCACAAACCTGAAGCAGTTACATTCAAAGTTTGTTGTGTCTGTCCAAGTCCGTGGTGTCTGTTCATTTATCACTGAAGGAAGAGAGTGTCTTTATTTTTTGGAGGGGTGTTTTGCTTTGAGTTGTCTTACTGAGCCTAAGAAGCCCCGTCATGTATCCATCCTAGATGTTCCTCCTGCTGCACACAGTTGTATTATCAAAGCAATGGTCATGTAGTACACTGTAACATATTGTATATTGAAAGCATATTAATAAATGTATTTTAGCTGCATGTAAAGCCTGCACCAAATACTTTGTAATTTTGTCCATTTATTCATAGATTAATAAATGCATTTGTAAACACATTTCTTAATGCCTATTTTTATTGTACAATTAGTTATTAATCAATTAAATGCTCTATTACTGTTTAAGTGACTCTTGTGGTCCTCCATACCGTTTAGTTATTAAATACAAAAATAAATGCTGAAATAAATAGATGTTGATAACTACACAGGACATAAATACATATGTCTTAAATCTCTTTTTACATTTGTTGTTCACCTTCAGTTATTTCTTTCTGTGTCCATATGTTACTTCATTAGCACCGAGACTGAGAAATATATTAAAAAAATACAATTTATTTATTCTTTTATTTATGTTATGTATTTATTCATTTATTCTTGCATTTATTTATGCAATTCTTTCTTTATAAATTTATATTTTTATTTATATTAATAAATAACAATATATAATATGATATAAATATTATTGTATTTATTTATACATTTATTTATGCAATTTTCTTTTCTCATTTATTTCAGCAAAAAAATGTAGGTGGTAATAATAACAAATAAAATAACATTCAATTTTATATGTCCTCTTTAATAAATTCTTTAATAATTCCATATATATATTTCAGCATTTATTTATTCTTTTATATATTTATATTTCCACATATTTATTTCTGCATTTATTTATTCATTCTTGTATTTATTTATGCAATTTTCTTTACTTTTTTTATTATAAATTTATTCATTCATTCATTTCAGCAACATCAACATCAGCAACAAAACCAACGTGAGGATTGGATGCTCAGTTAGCTCACCTGGTAGAGCGGGCCATGTAACAAGATTTATCACGGTGGCCGGGGGTTCGAATTTGACCCGCTGACCTTTGCTCCATGTCATCCTCTCTCTCCCACAACTGTCACTGCCTCTGTCAATGTGCCACACATTTATTGATTCCTATTTTTATTGTAAAATTAGTTATTAATCAATTAAATGCTCTCTTACTATTTACGTGACTCTTGTGGTCCTCCATACCATTCTACTTACAGCTTCAGTAGGCAACAATGTTTTGGCATCATTGGGCGAAAATCCCATAATAACCTGACCCATTCCCACCTCGTTAAATTCAGAGCTTATGGTTAATTATCACATCTGGAAACTTGCAACCTCTTGAGCTGATGAGTTAATCACAAACTGACATGAAATCTGGATTAAACTTGTTATGGAGGGTTTGCAAATGCCATTAAACTGTTGTTGGATAATGTGATGCAAATGACATCTAGCAGAGGTAACTGAGGTAACCGAGAGGCACTTTGTTGAGGTTTTTTTCTTACTTCTTCCTTTGGAAAACCCCAGCTCATGGCTGATGATATCTGCATTTTCACTTGTTTCTAACTAGTTTCCTGGATGAAGAAATTGCAGTGATGAAAAACTGAGATGATCTCGAACATGTTTGAAAAAAACCTTTTAATACAAAATACTATTTTACAAAATAGAACTGAACTACTGTAACTGTTGCAGTTGCTGAGGTGGGGACAGACTATCTCCTTCTCCTCCATCATTATCTCTTTTTGTTATTCACAGTCCAGTAAAGCAGAAATAGTCAAAACATTCAGGAGTCATGAAGGTCAGAGTTTCTGCAAGAAGCGGAGCACCAGGTCTCTCAGTGTGGTACGCAGCGGCTCGTTGTTGTCGCAGACGATGTGTGTCCCGTCCTCCTCCAGCTGAATCAGTGTGTCCTCCGCCTGCAGGTGCAGAATGTGTCCGTCCGCCGTCTCCTCCACTTTGACCTCTGTAATACCGTGCTGCAGGTGGGTGGGGGGATAAGTGAACAATTTTTATAGATGTTATGTTTTTGTGCTGAGGCGTGGTCATGCATTTAATTCAATGTTAAATGTCATTATCGCTGGTTTTATTGGTAGTTTTATATCATTTTTTAAATCTGCTGTGGTAAAATCCCTGGCCTCTGCTATAAAAAATACTAATCCCAACAATGTTGTGCATGAGGAGATTTGAATGTCAGATGGGAGGAGATTCAAGGCTGCAGTCGTCTCCTTTGGGAATACTTAAGACACAGCAAATGAGGGAGCAATTTTTTGCAGTGCAAAAACTGTAACTGCTGGCTGCTATGAAAACAATATTAAGAATCCCATTGATGGCTGCAGATTTCACACCTTTTGCAATGTGGCCAAGAAAGCATCCAGGGGCACAGCTCCACTCAGCAGGGGTTTGGGGGCCAGCACTACTGGAGGCTCCTCCATTAGCCGCTTCCTCTTCTTGCTGGGGGGCACTGGAGGGGGTTTGGGCACCGACTGGCAACACAGGAGAGGAAAAACATAGATATTTACTAGTTAAAGGGTAAGTTTGGTATATTTCAACCCTATTTGCCCATGTTTTTGTGTCGGGGACAACAGTCTCTGAAACTGGTCCAGTATTGAGGGAAAACGCTGTCACCAGCAGCCGCCAAACGAGCTGCAAGGACGCAATGTCACCTTGCGTTCACTGAAAGTGCTTGTTGTTGCCACTGACAGCCTCAGATTGTTATCAGTGTCTGATAACATTATGGAAAGGACCCTACCAAGAAATAAAACGTTTTCTTACCTTTCTCTTGAGCCGGCCTGTTTGTTATTGTGTCCAAGTCCCGCTCAAGGAGGGTTCTCGCTATGAAATCTGAATATCCGTATTCTCTGGCTCAAATAAATACGGGCTGCCATCAAAGAGCTCATCCACATTGTCAAAATCATCTAAATATTCAGACATGACATTGGAAATCTTTTAGATAACACTAAGCTACGCTTTCTGTCCTCTAACACAACAAACTCTGCCCGGCTGGCACTCATGAATCCACCGTGGATGTATTCCACTACTCCACGCTGCCTTCCGGCAACACTTCACCTTGCGAGAGAACGAGACTTCCCCTTGAGCGAGACTCTTTCCATAATGTTGTCAGACACTTATAATAACAATGAGAGCCTGTCATGGTAAAAACAAGCACCGTTAGTGGACGTGAATGACGGTGCCAGCTTGCCCCAATAGGATTACATTGCAACCCGTGAGCAGCTGCCGTGAGCAGCTGCCATGAGCAGCGTTCTCCCTCAATACTGGACCAGTTTCAGTCAGTCAGACACAAAAACATGGGAAAATATGATCCACGTTGAAAAACATCAGTTACCCATTAAGCAATGATATCCATATTTACACATTCATATCCCTTTTATGTGGCACGAATTCACAAGACTCACCTGTAGTGTGTGTTTGTTGTCCTTGGAGTGCAGCACTGCAGACACAGTTGCCAGGGAAACGCCAGGTTTAATCTCAGAGGGCACCAGGGAGTTGGCCAGCTAGGAGTGGAAGAATCAGACGTTTTTTACTTTGAAAATGGTCCACCTGTCCTCTGACAGGAGTTGAAATATTTCCATAATGTAGTTCAATCTTTCATTCCGACAGGTGTGTATACACCACATGTCACCGTCTCCTACCGACACATGAAAGAATTTAAAATATGCGCTGACCGTCTGTTTCCAGAGGTACTGGTTTGATCTTTTATTCAACATTGCCAACTGAGTGTCTTTAGGTCCTTTTAAGCAGACATGTTGAAGAGGAATATATTCACATGAGTTCACGCTGTGTGAGTTACGGCTCTGATGGGACTCACCTCAGGCAGTATGTAGACCCGCTCATAGCGGCGTCTGAAGGGCAGGTTGAGTACAGAGCAGCGTCTGTAGGGCATAGGAGGGGGCTGCAGCTCCAGCATCAGATCAGAGCGGTGGGACTGGGTCAGAGGAGGCTGGGTGTACTGCTCTGGACACACCACATGGAGGGGCTGCAGGACGGAAAGACAGCAGACAGTGATCAGCTCCTGATGGCTGAAACAAGTCCTTTGAGGTGATTCAACTCCAGTAACTTTTACACACTGTTGCCATGTTCTAGACTGAGCCTGCTTTTATTGAAGATAGGCAGGACTAAAAGAGGGCTTCAATTAAGGCTGCATAGGGAGTTCAACTTCTCATAACTGTTGTTAGTCAGTGGCATCAGAGGAGAAAGGCACTGAATCACTTTAATGAGAAAAAAAACGTCAGGAAATGAAGATGATGTTGCTTGTGATTACCTGGTTTTGACTAACAGTACGTGTCCATAGGGGTATTTTTGGACATGAGGAATCGCCTTGCTTCCCAGCATTGGACGCTTGATGGGCTGCCACTAGACACTAGGCACTCGGCACCTGACTGGACGAACGCTTTCACACATGGGCTGCAGGTTGCAGCAAACTGGAACCAACATGGTGGCTTGTTTGGGGAAACTTTTTTCTGTTTTATTCAGAAAATAGTTCACCGAAATGTGGTTCTGAAAACATTTCATGCGAGAAATAAGCCATGCAGTTGCTGAATCTGTCTTTATTTTAGATCGACAACAGTTTCAAAGTTTCTAGGGAGTTTCCAGAGGCAGCGAGTCATGGTGGACACCCCAAATCTTCTTCTTTTCAAATAAAACATTTGGTGTCTGAATTATATGTTTTTTGTTTTTTTTTATCTCTGTTAAAATAGCCATATTTGAGGGAAAGAATCAAAACATTAATTTAATTTAATGTTAACCTGCTGCACACGTCCATTAACAGATGTTTGAGGTCATGAAGTACAAAACAACGGGAAGATTTCTGCAGCTTCATTTGATCATTTCGAAAGGTTGATATCTTCCCATATGTATAATAATATGCAGGTCAGGACATGCTAGACTTCTGACAAGATTACATCATACAAGAATAATAAAGTCAACTGAATCACTAGCAATTAAACCATCGATGTGCCTCTGCAGCCCTCCAGGACTGGTGTGTATTCCCTCCTGCTCTGCCCTGAATGCTGATCTAATATTGTCCTGTAATCTTGTTTGTGCCTCGCTGTTAGCTTGTAAAATTGTTTCCGTTCTCCTGTTTCACCAAAAGGACTTCTACTGACTCTGTGATTATTTGCATCTTGCACAATTCTCCTCTTACCGGTGTTGTGTGTTAAAAAAAAAACCCACATGAAGCAGCCATTTCTGAGCAAAACAATCCCGATATTATCTCACTGTATTTGCCAACTCTCTGCCTCACCATGCCCTCTATAAACTCCCTGTTCATGTAGCTGCAATCCATTTACCGCTTACTGCACATTTGTCTTACAAACCTCTGTTATTGGTCGAGGAAAACAGTTAATTTACCATATTGATGAATGGGTTGGTATCATGACAAACTGGTGTTGACTGTACCTGGACTTCCTTGAGCAACTTTGACACTTGGTGGAAGTTGAGCCGTGTGTCAATGGGACAGTAAACACACTTCATAGCCAGCGGCTGGTAGGGAGCCAAAGCATCCAAGTAAGAAAAGTCGGGCTCTGATGGTATAAAAGAAAAGTCACAGAGGTTTGTAGAAGCATAACATTTATAAGTGTATAACATCAGTGCTTGTAATTAGGGCTACAACTAACGATTATTTTCACTGTCTATTAATCTGTTGATTAATTTCTCGATTAATCGATTAGTTGTTTGGTTTATAAAAAGTCAGAAAATAGTGAAGAATGTGGATCAGTGTTTCCCAAAGCCCAAGATGACATCCTCAAATGTCTCTCTAACTCAACAATATTCAGTTTACTGTCATAGAGGAGTAAAGAAACCAGAAAATATTCACATTTAAGAAGCTGGAATCAGAGAATTTAGACTTTTTTGTTTAAAAGGTACTGTTTGTAACTTCTTACACCTCTTGGTTGTATCTAGTGAAGCCCGTCTGTCAAACAGTGTTGGCCACGGTCGGAGGACAGGGGGGAGACCGGAGCTTTGGTCTCCAGGACCAGAGTCTCTGCTGTACTCTGCTCCTCTGCTTATCGTCTCCGACCAAAACTCCGGTGTCTCTCCTGTTCCCTCCGGCCGCGGTCGGGAGTCTGAGGCAGGAAAAGCCAACACTAGGATCAGCATTGATTCATGGAGAGACCTTCGTCTGGTCAGCTAACATTACTGCCAAGCAGCTGAAATATAGAGTGATGTTGTGCTTTTAGCTGACGTGTGTCTCCTCACTGTGTTGAGCGATGCTCGTTCATGTCTATGTAGAGCGAGCACAAGCGCGAGCAACAGGACGCTGACTTTCGTTGACTTAACGGCCACAGGTGTCGCTGTTAACAAGACATTTCTGATTCTTACAAACAGTCCCTTTAAAAAAAATAGTCAAACATTAAGTTAATCAAAATAGTTGGCAGTTAATAATGACAACTATTCAATTAATTGTTGCACTTCTACTTGTCATACAGTTGTAGTTACCTGTAAAGATGATGGTGTTGAGGCTGGATTTGCCCCACAGCTCCATGAAGTGAACCACGTCCCCAAAGCGCAGAGAGGGGTGACCGGTGAACACCACGCACGGCTGACGGAACTCACTGCTGAAGTCTCCGTGGATGCTGGGGTAGTGCTTGAGCTTGTTGGTTTGGATCAACTGAAAACATGACATGGTTGGTACCAATGGATTCCTTAGGTTTCACTCTAGCTTTAGCACTCTAGCTCTGGCACTCTAGCTTTTCCAGCCCGCTACAACCTAAAAATCACAAGTTGCCTTAATGCGTTAAAGAAATAAGTGGCGTTAAAACCAATCTGCGCTAACATGTTATTATGGCGTTAACTTTAACAGCCCTCCTATAAGCCCAAATCACCATCTTCTGCTGTATACACTGACAGCCCCCCAAAATAAAGTGTTGTTTATTGTCCATTGTTTGAGGACCACAAATATTTCAAGCGATTCCTGGTTACAAAGTGTTTTTATTAAATGACTACTGTGATAATGGTGCCCTGTTTTACCACAGTATTTGACTGATTCCCTATTGTAAAATACTGTCTCCATGCACTGCTACATTGTACTGATGACAGATAGATCTCCAAGCTCTTTACTGGCTTGCAGGGTCATTTAGTGCTCATTTGCTAGGATTTCTAACTATCCACTATCTCTGAGATGTAGCATTGTTCTTCACTAGTAGGAACAGCAGCAGGACTCACCTCTGCATGAGGAAATGGAGGCTCTGGAAGATACACCTTGCTTTGTTTGTTGTGGCAAAGCCTAAAAAGGGGAAGAAGAAAATCGTACATCTAATCAGAATATCCCAGAATGTTCCTGGAGAACAATCATAAAGGTGACTGAAAACAACTCCGGTATCAGGTGACAACGGAATCAGCACCGCTGTAAATATGCTTGGTTGACATGGTTTTCATTTGGTTTGGACTGTATTTACATGCCTTTAAAATCAAGTGAAAACACAGCTGTTTTTACAGACACATTTGTGTTTTTTGTTTGTGGCAATGCACCATTTGAACTGTGCCGCTGCAGCCAACAACAGTTACTGTTTGACACTAATCAACCCTGATACTGGCTGTTGCATCAACACTGTTTTGGATGTATAATGAATAACCGGCAAAAAAAACTTAGCTCGAACAACATTGTGTAAACTGAAGCAAACAAAATGTATCTAGTTACAAATTAACAGATCAAATGTATTTTGCTTCTAAAAGACAAGAAGCCAGATTTGACATAGTTACTGTATGTTGGTTTTATCTTAATCAATCACCATATTTGTATACTTTTCTTTTCTTTCACTGCTGGTTTCCTTCCAGATACTGTGCAGATTTCTAAAACGGGGACATATTGGTAAACAGCTCCTCACCACTCAGCAAAGATCTGAGAGAACTCCAGCGAGCTGTTGGCGACAGGTGAGATGAAGTAGAAGGGCGTGGTCCCCAGGTTGGCGCTGTCAATGAACTGGTACAGACACTCCAGCAGGTCATATATCACCCCTGACGAGTAGCAAGGCACTAGCACGTTGCCTCCAGCTCGAATCGTCATGGCTACAGACACAGATGAAGAATAAATACTAACATTAAAACACAAAAACTCCAGAGACAATGTGATTTATTTACATATGCTGTATACATGTATTTATTTATAGAATATGTAAATATTTCTAAATTTTGCAACTTTAATACATCATACATTTAACACTGTCTAGTACATGTGGACCTACCAAGGTTGCTGCAGAATTCTCCCAGCATGCCGTCTGGGTTGGCGGTGGGCATCTGGGTGAGGCCTGTTAGAATCAGAACGTCACTGTTCTTCAGGGAGCTTTGGTCCATCGGCTGGGAGATGAGAACAAGAGTTACTTTACATCATCATCAGCCCTGGGAAGAGGTTCCAGTGTTCCACTGAGTTTATTATAGTACAAGACGCAACTGGGCAAGAACAGAGCTGGGTCTTTCCAGAATAGTGGGTGTGAGCACAGAGGGAGTTTAACCTCTTCCACTCCTTGAGGGTGCCGGTGCCCTCAGCCGAATTTACTGTCTTTTTTAGATCTAGAGTGAAGGCAGATATCATATGAAACTACAAAATCTGATGAATCCATCGGTACCAACCATGTCATGCTAGCTTGTCGGGAAGGAGGCTAAATAACGCTCCAAATTTAGGCAAACATTTGGCGAGGAAAAACTGGCATGGCCATATTCAAAGAGGTCCCTTGACCTCTGACCTCAAGAAATGTGAATGAAAATGTGTTCTATGGGTACCCACGAGTCTCCCCTTTACAGATATGCCCACTTTATGATAATCACATGCAGTTATTTGCATTCAGTATAAATGTGTTTTGTTCTCCTATTCTAAAAAAGGTTTCTTCATACTGGGGTCCCTAAACAGTCCTGAATTCCATAAATTGGGTATTACTGTAAAGCTGAGACTCTTGTGGATCCAATGAGCCCAACTGTATTTATGTGAGATGATGTTAGTCCCCATAGGAGACATTTCATTGTAGTGAGACCATTGTTTTAATTGTGACCTCTCTGTATAAAATGACCTGTGGTAACCTCTAGGATAATCACAGCCTCATGAAACTTTACAGCCACAAACTAGAGACCTAGAGCATTCAGAGGATGGATGGATCAAACTAGAGACCTAGAGCATTCAGAGGATGGATGGATCAAACTAGAGACCTAGAGCATTCAGAGGATGGATGGATCAGACTAGAGACCTAGAGCATTCAGAGGATGGATGGATCAAACTAGAGACCTAGAGCATTCAGAGGATGGATGGATCAGACTAGAGACCTAGAGCATTCAGAGGATGGATGGATCAAACTAGAGACCTAGAGCATTCAGAGGATGGATGGATCAAACTAGAGACCTAGAGCATTCAGAGGATGGATGGATCAAACTAGAGACTTAGAGCATTCAGAGGATGGATGGCTTTCCTAGCTAGATTGACAATAAGGGGGTTTCTGAGCAGTTTACACAACACAAGTGCTCGCCATCCAATCACCAAAACTGCAATTCTTGCAGAAATCTCCAAATGTCAAAAGTTTTTGATCCCAAATCACAGCATGTCTTTTTCTCTGGTGTTCCTCAAGGTCTTGGTGTCTTAATGTGGTATTTTGGAAGGATTATTGATCATTTTTATCAATTCTCCAATGGTAAAAAAAAAAATATGTTAAATTAGCACCAAATCTGTGTAACAAATGGTTTCAACCCAAAAATTGCTGCAACAACTTATGAGACATAAGTGAACATGGGAACGACCATCTTATACTTCCATCATAATGTTCTAAGCCCTTATACTTTTAATTCATTAATTAATTTTATTTCTGATTTATGACTAGAACAACTTGACACACAGTACTGAGCTGCATCTCAAACCAGGCAAAAGTGAGCATGGCTCACATACCCCCCCGCTCACTGTTTGACCCCTACTAAAGTAGGGCCAAAGGTTTTGCCCTTTTGGAACAATGTAAAACATTTCGGGCACTCTGGACTTCTAACCCCCAAAAGGCACAACTAGACCACACTGTCAACCATCAGACCAAATTTGAAGTTCTTAAGTTAAATAGTTTCCGAGTTCTACTCTGGAAATAAAAGTGTGACACGCAAACGGACGGAAGGACGGACTATATACCGCTATATTCCCCCTACTACGTCTGCGGGGGTATAATAATTAATCTTCAGGTTCCCAGCTTTTAGAAAATGCACACCACTTCTATGTGACATCTACTGCTGACCT
Source organism: Sebastes umbrosus (assembly GCF_015220745.1). Classification (NCBI taxonomy): domain Eukaryota; kingdom Metazoa; phylum Chordata; class Actinopteri; order Perciformes; family Sebastidae; genus Sebastes; species Sebastes umbrosus. The sequence continues at coordinate 28,167,985 of NC_051286.1, read as the reverse complement.
GCTATATCTGGGTCTATGGTAAAGAGGGGTGGAGTGGAAAAGGTCAAGGATCTACCATGTTAATTTAAATGCATTTCACATACGTACACCGGAAGTCAAGTGAAATATTAGGAGCACATTCTTGATCATTGCAGGTTTTTCTCAGGCCCCGTGTATCTGTTCGACCTACCTGTGGATGTGTGGTGAGGAGGGATGAACCCGACACGTAGGAAACTTTCTCATGATGAGACTGGATGATCCAGTTGGAGCTACCCAGTGAGTAACCAGAGCTTAAGGGGGAGACCTGCACAGCTCCAAACAACTCCTGGAAACAGGAAGAAGTTGTCACTACGAGAATGCAAAAATACAGCTAGAGGACACATACAGGTATTTTAGTAGTATGTAGAAGCAGAAGAATTAAACCTGCACTCAGTGTGAAGAAGGTGAGACAAACATAAACACGCTTTCTAATAAAATGAAACCCACCGCTCTATCCCCTGTAATTTTCAGCTTTGAACTTTGAGTGTTCCTAATTAAAGAAGAATGTATACTAAGTATTACATCTACACTGTGCAGACAGTGTGGGAGAAAAAAGTTTCTTACCACTTTCTGTGAATAACCCACGAGCTGCACTTTACTGAGGGCAGAGTTGACCTCCTGCATGCTGTAGCTTCGTTTCCACGTCCACACATCTACCGCATCCTTCAGCGGCCCAGGGAGCAACCTAATGTCATACAATTATATCAAAATCATATTGTATTGTGTTAAATGCAGCTTTTGAAATATAAGTGAAAGTAAAATGAAACTGCATGATAAAAAGGTGCCAATTAAAACCAAAGCAAGACAAGATAAACAGAGAGACAAAGTACAGATAAAAGCTAGCACTATTTTTAAATGTGACATTATATATTTTGAAATAAATATTTTCCACAACTACTGACATAAAATATTATTTTTGTATGTTTTTCTCAACAGTTTCCCTACCTTTGTATTTCCTTATTTTTCCAGCAGGTGGCAGACTGGGCTTTGGGAACTCTCTCCATGAAGTTCACCAGTTCCTCCATCAACAGTCTGATGAAAATAACAGCAAGAATCTGCATTTCTTAAACACCAGAAACCACAGCCACATCTCTTTTGGTTCACAATACAACATGAGCCACAACATTACACGTCATTCTACAAACTCAAAACCACAAAATTCAATTTAAAACACAGTTGTGTCTTGTGTATACAGACTGGATATCTCTTTGTACAAAACCATGATACAACTGAAGAAAAACTGTTTGAATAGCATGCCCTTTGAATTAACATTAAAACAATGTGATGAATGCTCATTCCTTGTATCTCCTTACCTGCCAATCTGCAGGGTGGGTTCTGTGGCATACACTGTCCCAGTGAAGCCTGTGTGTTCAGTGATATAGGGCAGGGCCATCATACAGTGGTAGTTGGAGATCAGGATAACATCAATGGTAGACAGATCCAGCAGTTCTCTCTGTGGCCAATATAAGTAGTTTATTTAGACCAAACATGTGTTATCATTTCTAGATTTTAATTTTTAGATTTGATTTGTTTACACATATAAAAAGATATTACATAAACACCAACAAATGTGATGGAGATGTGCAAAAAACCCTCAGAGGGGCTCAATCAGGGCACTCTCCAGTGCATACATTAATCAATCATAAAAAAAGAGAATCAAATATTTAAAAGGATAGTAGAGAGAGAAGAAAACAAAGGAAAAAGATAAGATAACACACACTAGCAGACACCCATATACTGTAGGCAAGTTGACAAACCGATGAAATAGAATTTAGATTCACATTATTATATCATCAATAAAGACTCATTACGAGTAATTTACAGAGATAATCCATAAGGAAAACATTGGGGAGATAAAAATAAACCTGTATAATTTCCTGCATCATTATTTTGAAGCATTACACTGACGACAAAGGAAATGGAATTGAGCTTAATGTACTGTATGTGTGGTAGCTGAGTTTACTACCTCAGGGAGACAGAACTCTGGCTGTGAGTCCACAAACACTCTTCCCGCACACTCCTTCAGCTCCTGGAAAGAAATAGTTGGTTACTTTTGCAGCCCTTCATCAAAGACTCTTAATGCATTTACACTTTACAGACATAGAAATAAACAGAACAAACTGTAGGTCATGTCCCAAAGCAACAATCAAACCCAAGTTCAGATACAGGTTAAATAATCTGTGAATTAAAAACAATAGGAACAGCTTCTCATACTTTCTCCAAGTTTATTGTTCCATCCTTAGAGACCCAACTAGGCAGCTTGGAGAGTCTTGGGCTGAAAGAAAGAACAAAAAAAGATAAATCCATCACGACTCAGATTGAGCAAGTGTACCACCTATAAATGAATGAATGAATGAGTCTACTACCACTGATACAATTGACTCACCTGTGCACTAGAGGAAGGGGCAGGAAGTTGAGGACAGAGGTGGTGTCCAGCCCACAGTCCAGCATGATAGTGGTGGATTTGAACTTGAGGACATTGCAAGGCAATGTAGGATGACCAGACAGACAATACTGAGAGAAGGAAGGAAAGCTATTAGAGACACAGGACGAGGAAACAACATCACTGTGCCAACAACACAGTACAGGACAGATACAGATCTAGAGCAGCAGAAGTAGTAACAGTAACAGCAGCAGCAGTAACAGTAACAGCAGCAGCAGCAGCAGTAACAGTAACAGTAACAGCAGCAGTAACAGCAGTAACAGTAACAGCAGCAGCAGTAACAGTAACAGTAGCAGCAGCAGCAGTAACAGTAACAGCAGCAGCAGTAACAGTAACAGCAGCAGCAGCAGCAGTAACAGTAACAGTAACAGCAGCAGTAACAGTAACAGTAGCAGCAACAGCAGTAACAGCAGCAGCAGCATGAGCACACAGTCACACACACAGCTGTAACGTTGTCCCATTGTAAGAACGACATGCTCCATTCATCAACACTATGTCGGTGTTTCACCATCACTAGGGGGCTGCACGCATTAAAGAATGATACATGATTTACTGCCTGCAGTCCCTAGTGAGAGTAAGAACAGTTGACATACAGTGAATAGTGTACATCCCCTCGCTGTTAGCTCAGTGATCTAGTTAGATCTAGTGATCGTTAGCCACAGTGGATGAGACAGTGCAGTTAGCTAGCTGCTGAGCTAGCAGAGCAGCTAGAACTGAAGGTAACGTTACTCTGAACCATTTAGTTACTCGTTGTTATCGCTACTTTAATGATGCTAACAACCTGTTCACTCACCAGCTTCATGTTTAACGCTGGTACATTAGCGTTAGCTAGCTAGATTTAGCCAGCTTCACTAATACTGCATCCTTCTACAGTCTTCTTCTTCTTCTTCTTCTTCTTCTTATTTTTCTTCTATACTCTACTGCCCTCTACAGAGTCGGAGTGATTCTAGAGCCACTGTAGTTCTACTTTTAGGGGTAAATGCTCCAAATACTGAACCAAACAGCTTGCCTTTGTTTGTTTGCAACTGCCCTGTAAAGAGCATTGTGCCTCATAATAATAACTAACACAAATATCGTTTAATGGTGGATAATTGGTGTCAACAAATGCACGTGCCCATGGCGTGCAGGGCTGTCAATCACACGCGCTGCTCTAACCGTCTTAACGACGAGGGACGTTAGAGGACAGACATAAAGACATAAAGATGTCTCTATTGTGATTATGATGATGATATGTGCTTGCTTAACTATTTAGTACATGAACTTGTATTAAGTTTACGTTGAACGATGTTGTTGGGCAGCCAGAGGAGGGGCGACCGGTACGGAATACTTTCCATTCACTCCTCCGGTTAGCCGGAGCTAGCTCCTCCCATGCTAGTAGCGGCTTGTAGCGGCCAAGGCCTATGGAAGGAGGCTAGGACACGGGTGAACATGGGTCGACACGGGTCGACACATGCGCAGTGTAACTGAAGCTGTGGTCGTGCATTGCGATTGGCACCAGATTTTACTGCGCATGTGTGGTACTCCCAAAGTTATGACGTGTTGATGACGCATGTCCTAGCCTCCATTCGAGATGCCTTGCTCCTCCCATGCTAGTAGCGGCTAGCAGCGGCTAGCTAACAGCAACCTGTCAACCACTCCCGGGTGACTCATCCCGGTGCACTCGAGAAATTCATATTAGTTACCTGGTAATGTTGCGAAACTGATGTAGTAACATCGGCACCTGGCTACTTCTGTATCTCCGGTAGGTCTCGTTTATTTTGTTAAATAGTTGTATTAGTGTTTTTGTGGCTAACAGCTAACTGTTAACTGTAAACCAGAAGAGACTGAAGTAGAGGATCTGTAGAGTTATTAGAGGATCTGTAGAGTTATTAGTCTAGACTAGGATCTGTAGAGTTATTAGTCTAGAGGAGGATCTGTACAGTTATTAGAGGGTCTGTAGAGTTATTAGTCTAGAGGATCTGTACAGTTATTAGTCTAGAGGAGGATCTGTACAGTTATTAGAGGATCTGTAGAGTTATTAGTCTAGACTAGGATCTGTACAATTATTAGTCTAGAGGATCTGTACAGTTATTAGTCTAGAGGAGGATCTGTACAGTTATTAGAGGATCTGTACAGTTATTAGTCTAGAGGATATGTACAGTTATTAGTCTAGAGGATATGTACAGTTATTAGTCTAGAGGATATGTACAGTTATTAGAGGATATGTACAGTTATTAGAGGATCTGTACAGTTATTAGTCATGAGGATCTGTACAGTTATTAGTCTAGAGGATATGTACAGTTATTAGAGGATATGTTCAGTTATTAGTCTAGAGGATGTGTACAGTTATTAGTCTAGAGGATCTGTACAGTTATTAGAGGATATGTTCAGTTATTAGAGGATATGTTCAGTTATTAGTCTAGAGGATGTGTACAGTTATTAGAGGATATGTACAGTTATTAGTCTAGAGGATCTGTACAGTTATTAGAGGATATGTTCAGTTATTAGAGGATATGTTCAGTTATTAGTCTAGAGGATGTGTACAGTTATTAGAGGATATGTACAGTTATTAGAGGATCTGTACAGTTATTAGTCTAGAGGATCTGTACAGTTATTAGAGGATATGTACAGTTATTAGAGGATATGTACAGTTATTAGAGGATCTGTACAGTTATTAGTCTAGAGGATCTGTACAGTTATTAGTCTAGAGGATATGTACAGTTATTAGAGGATATGTACAGTTATTAGTCATGAGGATATGTAGAGTTATTAGAGGATATGTAGAGTTATTAGAGGATATGTACAGTTATTAGTCTAGAGGATATAGGAGTGGGCAGGGACAGTTAGAGGTGAAATGGTACAGTTTATTGTCAGCGTAAATACAGCTATAACTAGTAAAAACAGCTGTAAAGTGACGTGTGGTTGTTACACTAAGACGTATATTTAGGCACGCACTCAGTTCCATGTGGTGAACTTAATGACATGTTATAATAATGATTCTAATAATGATTCTAATAATGATTATAACGGAGTCATTGTAGTCTTCCTGTGACGTTGTTCTTGCTAACATGGAGCTAAACAAACAAAGCAATAATCAGTCATAAAAGTCAAGATAACAGCATACATAGCTATGTGTTATGTGTCAACAATAAGCTATTTAATTTATCATACAGTAACAGAGGTAAAATAACACAAATATTGTAAAGGAAAAATTAACATTTTGTTCAATACAAATGTTCAAATGGGAGCTGTTTTCACAAGCTGCTGACATTTCAAATCCACTGCCTGAAGTCAGTATCAGCAGTTAAGCTGTGTGGAAGTAGTCTGAATTCCTGTTTTGTTTTTTGTCAAGTCATGCTATCTCTATCATGGCATCCTTGTCATCCTTGATAGGTTCCTTCCTATCCTAAGAGCTACTTGCTAAGTGTGTGTTTATTTAACAGACCAGAGGAGGTACACGCTAGGCTTCTTCACCATGGGGAACAACTGCAGTAATAACCTTGGGATCCCTCCAGCCAAGGGCCCCAATGCTGTGGGATGCACTGACTTCATGATGGACCACACTGAAAAGGTAAGAGTACAGCCATGGCTTCACTTTGTCTGTATGGGCCAAATGTGTCACTTTTTTTTGGCTGGATAGGCAAATAAATATTTGCCGGCCGTATAGCAAAATAAAATAAATAAAATAGCAAATAAGAAAAGGGATTAAGGGATTAATTAGAAATGGGATATAATTACTAAATACAATTATTTTGTTCAGTCATTGTGAAGAATAGCACCAGAAACATGCTTACTCTAGATGACCACTGAATTCTAGCTTTGTTCAGAGCCATTGTAAAATACAAAAATGATAATGGACAGAGGCAGCATATATGGGCATATCCTGTATTGTCATTATAATTACAGCTAATATATCTGCTTTAAAAGTGATTAGTCAGCAGCAATAAGAAGTTGATAATTAATTCCATTACAACAGTCATTGGTCACTTTAGCAGCATTCAACAAGTATACAAGTTTCAAAGTTCAGCATGAGCAAGAGGCAGTATCTGTACACAAAACATATCATCACACCATTTGTGAACCAGATATTTGGGACATACAGTTAATCCATTTGTGTCCAAAGACTGTATTTAGTATGATAAGGAAAAATGCAACAATATTTGTTCTGATTGGTCAACAGTGTTAACATTTGGTAAGGACGTACTTTGGGCAACAGCCCAACAGTACAACTTTGAAATGTTTAGATCACATGAAAAATCATATTTTTATCAATAGTCAAAGTCCAGATTTTTGAAAAATTAAAGAATTGCTAACATTGTGTTCATTAAATGTTTTCTACATTAAATATGTTTTTGTGCATATCTTTGATATTCAACTTGTTATGAGTTCATACAGTAGATACCAAATACTTGATTGTGCTCCTTGTAGTTTCTGAGATACAGCCATTTTCTTATCATACTATATCTAGTATTTGGGCACATGGGACTACTGTTTTGTCCTAAAAGAGTCTATTGCAAAAACAGTAGTCTCATTTGCCCAAATACCAGATATAGTATGATAAGAAAGAGTCATTTTGAAGTCAAATGGTTTGACTGATTTTTAAAATTTCTTCACATTTTGTGCTTAGGCAAGCCACCAAATGACATTAAAGATGTCAGTTGCTGGCACATCACATGGCAGTAGACAGAAGTATCTGTGTGCTTCATTCAACATGCTAGCTAAAAGAGACACTTTTCTGTCTCTTCTATGTATGTGTCGTTAACAGGGCAGCTTCTTCCGGCTTTACTATCCTTGTCAAGAGACTGAAAAAGCAGAAAGACCAGACTGGGTACCGTGCATGGAGTATTTTAACGGTCTGGCGGACTTCATGAAAATCAACAGGAGTCTCAGCGAAAGGATTTTCAACTACCTCTTTGGTAATTTAAATTAAATTAATAACACGCAGAGCATTTCAAATGTGTTTTAAACAAGTGTATGCTGTCTAAACTAGTCTCTCCCGGACCATACTAGTGTTTTTTTTTGCATGTTTTTGTTCATTTATGACACATGTAATATACATTATATTACTCCCCACAATGTTTCCTAGTATTTTTAGATTTTTGAATGTTTTTCATTGGCTTTTCATTGACTTCACCTCATTTCTATACAGTGTTTTAAGGCAGCTTAGAAACTTGCTTGCGCCACGTAATGTGTTTTGTATTCTTCAAAAATTGTTGCACATCCATCTGCACTTTCAACTGCGTCACCAAGCAAGAATAACTTTGACAACAATGATAGCATGAATGATGTCCACTACAGTTATAAGTTACCTATCTCTGGTTAAGTTTCAATTCTGCAAATTAATGTTCACACTGTAGAAATGTACGGGAACAAGCATTTGCCTAAAAGGTGGGAAAACACTGGTATTGTGCTTTAAAGGGACTGTTTGTAACTTCTTACACGTATTAATCGAGTCGGTGTCCCATGCGCGCTCGCATGTGGCTACGCTGTTCCAACACAAACTACACGGAAGCCACAAAAAAAACGCAAAGTTATATTTAGTAAAGCCCGTCTTGCAAAACAGTGTCAACTCTTCCTGCTCCAGCCCCCCGGACCACGGTCAGAAGACACAGAGGAGACCGTAGCTTTGGTCTCCAGGGCCGGAGTCCATGCTGCTCTGCTCCTCTGCCTGCCTTCACTCACACACTGTGCTTGTTCTCACTCGTTGCATGCGCGCACACTACACACTGCAGGAGACGGGAGTCTGAAGCAGGAAAACGCAGTATCAGCAGTGATTCATGGAGAGACCTTCGTCTGGTCAGCTAACATTACTGCCAAGCAGCTGAAATATAGAGTGATATTGTGCTTTTCTCACTGTTTTGAGCGATGCTCGTTCTAGTCTATGTAGAGCGAGCTCGAGCAACAGGACGCTGACTTTCGTTGACTTAACGGCCACAGGTGTCGCTGTTAACAAGACATTTGTGATTCTTACATAGAGTCCTTTTAAAAAGCGTATGTTTTGTCATTTATTTGTTCCAGGGTCCTTTAAGATTCCAGCCTACGTGGATGCTCCTTTCAAATCAAATGGAAAATGTCCTGTAGTTATCTTTTCCCATGGCCTCGGGGCTTTTAGGTATACAATCAATCTGTAACACTGCTACAGTATTTACTGATTATAAATTGAGTGTTTTGCTGTGAATGGTGTAATGGACGTCTCCTTGGTGTTTCCTAGGACTTTGTATTCAGCTATATGTGCAGAACTGGCCTCTCAGGGCTTCATCGTGGCATCCGTGGAACACAGGTATTTGTACAAGCTTTTTTTTTATTAATTACATTTTGAGCTGAATATTCATGTTGATGTCAGGATATATTTCATTAAGGGGAGACACCCCAGGTGAATAGGGTGAAAATGAAACTACTCACAATACAACGATAATTTTTTTGTATTACATGTTTAAACATTGCAAATGATACATTATCTTATCAAATATGTCCTAATTTGCATACATTTCCAGAACAGAAATCTGAACATTGGATAGTTCAAAATTCTTGTTTCATTTTGTTGATATATTAGAGTCAAAGGTTTTTACAGAGGGAATTTTGGATATGTCTTTTTATCAGTTCATAAATCAGAAAATACTGTCACAGCCATAAAAAAAATCCATTTTCGCCATATTTTTAGGAATAAAATGTTGTATAAATCAGGCTATGAATGATATATGAACAAACCCCTCTGTAAAAACCTTCAGAATATATATATATATATATAGAGAGAGAGAGAGAGAGAGAGAGAGAGAGAGAGAGAGAGAGAGAGAGAGAGAGAGAGAGAGAGAGAAAGTTTGGTGTATGTAAGTGCTACTGAATAGAGATTTCTGAGTATGAGAAAAACAGCCTTTATTAAAATTGATTATTGTATAAAGACAATACAGGTGAATAGGGTAAACATAACTAATAGATATCACATAACTAATAGATATCACATAATAAACTTCCCTAGTTGGTTACTTACATTAAGACAATTATTTTTTGTATTACAAGTTTCCAGAGATTTTATTTTTAAATATCCAAATGATGCATTATTAATGCTAATTTTTTGGTGAGTTTAGGAGAAATCTACAGACGCAAATAGACAAAGAGTAGTAAAATAAACACCTAAATGTGTATTTAGGATGTTTCCTTTCCACTAGTCTGAAAGAAGACATGTTATGGAAGCAATGTAGCCCAAAATCTCCAAAATGATCAGTGCATGAAAAACAATGTTTTTCCCTTTAAAACAGGAAGTTTCTTCTAGTGCACAAATCAGCGTTAGAGGACGGCTGTACAGCAGTTATGCAAACAGACCTGATGTTGTAAGCTATCATGTGTAGAATCTTTAGGTATTTTAGGTATATTCAAACTGACAATATGTACACTGACTATTTCAAAATAAGGACGCGTGTCAGTTGGAGGAGATTCTAGTTGATGGTTAGCCAAGCAGACAATGACAGAGGGCAGTCTCTTCTGCAAGCGGCTGTCTGTTTATCTGTGGAGTAGGAGTGGAAAGGGTGTGCAGACAATAGTACGTACCAGGTCATCACATTTCCTTTCAGTATAGAGACAAGGGGACCGTATGGAGATGAACATAATGGCCACAGTCAGTCTGTCACTCATGTGGGTCCAAGTGGTATTCCACTGAATTTTAGCAGCTGGTTAAAGGCTAACTCCACAGGAAAGAGCATGTGTTGTGACCTAGTTCAGAGCTGTGGCATGAGACGGACTTGTTGTTTCACATGCCTGCATTGATGGTCAGGACGGTCCAGCCGCTCTGCCAGTGGTGGCTTTTGTCACGCTGCCACATTAGTTTGTTTAGTCTGTTGCCACAAACAAACCAGAACAGTCATAAAGAATGTGAATTGTCTTCCCACATCATGTTTACGTGGGCAGCAGCTGTCTGAACCAGAACAAAGCCAGAAGTTCAGGCTCCAGTTGGCAGCTAAACTGCACACTATATGTTTATGTGAGAGATGGAGAACCTAATATTTCTTAGTAACATTAAGGAAGCTATATTTAATCTCTAGGGCTGCAACTAACCTTTATTTTCATAAGTTGCAGTGATGTTTCCAATGTGCTTGTATTGTTCGACTAACAGTCCAAAACATTAAAGGGATAGTTGTGGTGTTTCTCAGTGGGGTTGTATGAGCTACTTCTCCATAGTCAGTGTGTTACCTACAGTAGATGACGGTCGGCACACCCCCAGTTTGGAGAAACAGACAGGAGTTACCGCACGGAAACAAAGCAATGCTGCTTAGGACGGGGCCGGCAGCAACACGTTTTAGCCATCTAAAACAAAGGCCCACCTAAAGAAATCTGTATCAGTGTACGCTATATACTGAATATTGTCACTGCTTTACTTTGCTGTCAGGCAGCCCATTCCGACGGGGAACTGAAGCCGTCATCTATGTTCTCTTCAAAGCCACCAGACTCCTTTGACAAAAACAGTAATTTTACCTCACAGAACACCGGAGTTGCTGGTCTACCGCTGGCTCGATCGGTTAGTTTGTTTGTGTTATTGTGTGGCTTTGGTAAATCTGAAATAAAAGGAGTCTGGTGGCTTTGAAGAGAGCATAAATAATGGCTTCAATTCCCCGTCGGAATGGTCTGTCTGACGGCGAGGTAAAGCAGTAAAAATATTCTAAATATAGTAGAGCTGCCACGATTAATCGATTAGTTGTTTTTTAATAATCGATTAATCGGTTTGCATAATCATAGAATCTTTTCATAAATCTGAGTCTGATTCCAGCTTCTTAAATGTTCTGGTTTCTTTACTCCTCTATGACAGTAAACTGAATATCTTTGAGTTGACTGATATCGATGTTTTTAGGTGAGCCTTTCTTTTAGATGGCTAAATGCGTTTTGCTGCCGGCCCCGTCCACAGCACTGTATTGCTTTGCTCCGGTGTCGGTACTCCTGTCTGTTTCTCCAAACTGGGGGCTTACTAACCGTCATCTACTGTAGGTAATACACTGACTGTGGAGAAGTACCTCATACAACCCCACTTAAAAAAATACAAACTCTCCCTTTAAGACACTCAATTTACTGTCATGTCTGACAGAGAAAAGCAGCAAGTTTGCACATTTGAGAAGCGGGAACCAGACAATACAGTCAGCTTTGACTCATTATCATTTTGCAGCATTGTGTGGGTATTTCCTTTTTATGCAGAGACCAGTCATCCTCAGCTACGTATTATTTTCGTGAGAAGACGGAGTCAGAGAAGGCAAAAAAGAAAGTGCCTAAAGAATCTGCCTCCGCCCAAGACAACCTGGTAATAGAGTGGATGTACTACAGAAGTCTGCGGCACGGAGAGAGCGAGTTCGCCCTCAGAAATAAACAGGTAGGAAGAATTTACTTTCACTAGAAACTCAAAGTTCTGTGCTGTACTTTGGGAGGGGAAATGTTTCTCAACATAATGACAGCAGCATATATGAGTTAACAGTCATTATATAAAAGGTACATAGAGGTGGAGACTTCCTTCCCCTTTTATATGATACAGCTTTGGCTAGATTGCATAACATGAACCTTACACACAGTAACCACCACAGTGCATGACACTGATGTTCAAATCACACCACATCCTGTTGTTTCTTCAGCCTGTTCTCTGATCCTTTATCTGATATGTCTCGCATTCTACTTTGATCTTGATCTATGGCGTCTTTATCATTTTTAAATACTGCACTTTATTAGATTGAGTTTGTATTTTAAAGGCTTGGATTTATGTGACATTGTGGCAATATTTCTTTATGACTTTCTCCTTTTCTCCTAACTTGTAACTGTGAATGGTTTGTGTCATTCCCAGGTGAAACAGAGAGCAGATGAATGCATTTTGGCTCTGGATAGACTCACTGACATCAACTCAGGGATTCCAGTGCAAAATGTTTTGCAAACACAGTTTGACTGGACGACGTTGGAGGTAACCTGCTCGTGAACTTTGGTCTAGTTTTACAGATATCAGAGGCCTGTACTACGAAGCTAGTTCAACATACCCAGGGTATCTTCTCCTTATCTGGCTTCACTAACCCTAACAACAGAGATCACACTAAGCGGTCCTACGACGCTGGTTATCAACTCAGTAAATCAACCCAGGGTTTCTCAATCTGGATATGAGCGCGTTCACATGAACGGGGAGGTGTCTGCAGTTTATTACCAATCACAGACATGGACAAGTCTACTGTCAGCAGACAGACAGGTAGAGCAGCACATTTTACAAAAGGAAGAGTAAACTATATTAGACAAATATGAAGAAGTTAAACACTTAATCAGACTAAAATTAACACAGTTGAGGCTGCCAAATACAGGAAGAACAGCTGGTAAAAGAAAAAACTCCAGGTATGTGAATGTGTAAATTAACAGATTTATTAATATAACGGAATATTCAAAAGTCAGATATAGTCCTCTAGATATAAATAGCTTTTAGGGGTGTCATGGATGAATGGATTACACTACTTTATACACTGAAGCTATTACGCAGCATGTGTGACTATTTCAACCTTCTTTCACCTGTGTCCCATCTCCGGCGGTGTGAAACGGACTCGAGAGCAAGTCAAAAATTAAATATAAAAACATAATTCAAGGCCGTAAACACCCACAGCATACAGCCAGCTGTCCTTCCTGTATTTGTCAGTTTAAACTGTGTTTCAGTCTGATTATGACGGTAACTTCTTCATATTTGTGTAATATTACCATATGATCCCCGCACTGACCTCTGATTGGTCAGTAGGATGTGCTTTTATAGAGTTGATCTCTTATCTGGAACATAACCTGCTCCGGAGCAGGTTAGCTGTTCAGCATCAGTTACCATGGTGATCTACCCCGGTAAGAAGTGATCCACCTTCGTAGGACTGAAAACCATGAAGGGTTAACCCTGAAGTTACCTCGCTAACCCTACATCCTGCTTCGTAGTACAGACTTCTGGAGTTAGTTTTGGAATGAAAACCCATCCAATGAGGCAGCAGCACACATGACTACGTGACAAAGTATAATAATGTGAAAATAAAGAATTTAGAACAAGACAGGTAATACTGGTATGTGCACAGAAACTAGTGATGTTACAAGCTGGAGCACGTCAGCAGTGCTCTTGATTACAGTTGATAAGACTCACTGTGTTGAAGGTCTTTCATTTAGATAGTGTAGCCCTTTGCAAATCTCCAAGAACATCACAGAGAAAAAGACACAAGAAAATGAAAAAAAGTTAATAATATTTATTCATTAATATTAATGATAATCAATAATTATATTTAATATAACACCACCAACTTTAGGTAAAACTCCAAAGATGAAAACAATCTTGGTATTCATGAGTCCTTTGAATGAAAAAATGGTCCATAAATCAGTTTCCATCATAGCACCCAAATATCAGTAAGATAAAGACTGTACAACTGAACAGGGACAGCGTGGTGGATTTGGCGGCATCTAGTGGTGTGGTTACAGATTGCAACCAACTGAGTACCCCTCCGCTCACCGCAGAGTGTGAAACCGTGGTAACGTAGTTGGCCTCGCTCAGAGGCCGTCCATACCATAATAACACTACTTTAGGAGTAACAGACGGCAGCTGGTGGTACCACGTTTTTTGTGTTTTGAAGTAGGGATGTCCATAATTAACCGTTTAACCGTTAACCAACATTAAGCATTTCAACCGATTAATGCTATCAGTTAAAACGGTTAAAAGAAATATTAATAATTAACTCAAAAGCTGAGCGGCTCAGAGGAGCGGTTTGTCTCTTTAAGGAGAAAAGCTGGTCCACCTTAACAGTCCACCTTAAGAGGCGGAGCCGGAGTTGCAGGATACAGGAAGTTGGCTCTGGTCTCTGTCTCTCTTGAGTGGAGTGGAGGAGTTGTAGTTTCATAGCATTTATTCACCGACAAATAAACTGTACACACATTGCTACACCTACGATCACAGCTAGAACGCCACCAACAACCTCACACTCACCACCAACACACACACACGGTCTGTTGGAAACTCGCTAAAGTCACGCAGACTACGTGTGCGGCGGCGAGCACGAAGCCTCCGGCAATGCTAGAGCTGCTAACGTAGCACAAACACAAACACTGTTTGTTGGCCACTCGCTAAAGTTCCGCCGGGCAGACACACAGCTGACAACCTGCTAAACTAAACTAAATGTGTGGTGGAGACTTTTACTGGGAAAGTGTCTGCATGTCCGCGACACTACACGCAGCATCGTAGCTGCTAAGTTAACGCTCCTGGACGGTGAACTGGAGACTCCCGTCAACCAATATCTGTTGTGCTCCTGCAGCTGGTACGAGGCACTAATCTTGTCGGTTAACGGTTAATAATCGGTTAACGAGGGTCCGTTATCGGTTAAGAACATTTTTCAAAATGAGCATCCCTATAGTGGAGATATGAAGGACTCATTCTAAGCTAACGAAAACACAATGATTCTTAGTTTCAGGCGATTATACACTAATGAAAACATAGTTCTGAATATCATATTCCATTTCTGGATATTCTTAGCAGCATTGACATGGGTGACAGCCCCCTCATTGGCATTATTTAGCCAGAAATGCATAAAGAAATTTGAAAACGAAAGAATACAGAAATAAATAAGTTTAGGGAAATAAATAAGGGGTGAAATAGAAAGGGAAAATCATGCAGAAATAAATGAATACATAAAAAAAAAAATGCAAACATTTAAAAAAATATATATATATATAATTTAATAAAAGGGAAAATTAAACAAGGATAAATAAGTAAGGGTATTAATACAAAGATAAATAAATGAAGCAAATTCAAACTGAAATATCAATTTATGTCACATTTTATCAATTCATTATTGGCTACATATATTTTGAATATCATTTTTGGTACGTTTGATGACATATTTATTTATTGAGTCATTTATTTTTATATTCATTTATTTTTTGATTTTGGCTAGTTCCGTCCTCCATACCCAAGGCAGTTGAGAGTAAACGTGTCATTATCATGTCCTCTTGTCTCCTGGCTAACAGAACTCCATGGATCTGTGTAAGATAGCAGCGGTGGGGCATTCCTTCGGGGGAGCAACAGTGATTGAAGCTCTGTGCAAAGAGGTTAAATTCAAGTATGTGGACCTCCTCCATTATCACATGTCCTGTTTTGGAGAAGCAGGGACATGATACAACATATGAATTATGTTTTTTAAATATACATTAACAGTATTTTTGCAATAACCTTCTGTGGAAACTCTCCTCAACCAGGTGTGGCGTAGCGCTGGACGCCTGGATGTTCCCGTTAGACGATGAGCTCTTTCCCCGGGTCAAACAGCCCATCTTCTTCATCAACTCCGATAAATTTCAGTGGGCGGGAAACATCAGCCGCATGAAGAAGCTGGAGTCGGCTGTCATACAGAGGAAAATGATCACTATCAGGTAGAACGGACACAACTGATATTGGCTCTTGTTTAGGCCTGGCTGCAACCAACAATTATTGTCATTGTCGATTAATCTGTTGATCAATTTCTTCGCTAACCGATTAGCTATAAAATGTCAGAAAATGGTGAAAAATGTCAATTCCTAAATCCCAAGATAACGTCCCCAAATGTCTTGTTTTGTCCATAGCTCAAAGATATTCAGTTTACTGTCATAGAGGAGGAAAGAAACCTGAAAATATTCACATCTAAGAAGCTGGGATCAGAGAATTTAGACTGTTTTTCTTAAAAAATGACTCAAACTGATAACAAAATAGTAGGTGATTTAGTTAATAGTTGACAACTAGTCGATTAAGTGTTGCAGCTCTAGTGTTTTTGATTCTGTAAAAACCGGTCATGTCTTGACTTTGTGGTGATGTTTCCCCTCGTCAGAGGCACAGTCCACCAGAGCTTCCCAGACTTCACCTTCCTGACTGGCAACTGGATCGGCAAGCTGATGAAGTTGAAGGGAGAGATCGACCCGGAGATCGCCATAGACCTCTCCAACAAAGCAACACTAGCCTTCCTGCAACGGCATCTTGGTGAGGACAAGGAAACGCTCATAATCCCTGCCAGCCTTTGCTAGTATCTCACAGCTAACCCTAAAGCCTCGGACACAGCGGAAACGTCAGGAGCGCGTGGCGGCTGCGTTACCTGTTGTTTTTTTATTTCGGCGTCCATGTAAACAGGTTAGAGCAGCCACCCTGCCCGCGTGAGACTCAGCTGCGTGTCTTCTAGAGAATAGAGGTCTCACCTATTTTTGACGCATGCTGCGCGCGTCTAACAGCAGCAAGAGACAGTGAAAGTGATCTATTGACTGTATATTAACATCATACCAGCTACATTACTACAGTTTCAATATCTGTAGAATATGTTACGCAGGTGAAAAAAAAGTAAAGACTTATTTTTAAATCAACACTTCCTGCTTTCATTTAGAATTTTTTCTGTAGACAGAATTCCTTCATTTGTTAACACGAGGCTTTTATTCTGAAATATGTGTTCTAGAATATACAGTGACTTGGAGAGCTCCATGAATGAATATAGTATGGAGTTTTAATTGTGGATTATTACTATTATTTACATATTACCACGTTTCTTAACCTTTCTCTGTCTAAAATAAATATAAATGATATTTAGAATGAAATGAAACAGCCAATAAAAGGCAAACTCTATGTAGAAAGAAAGGGCTGACAGCAGCAGCAGAAACACAGCTGGTGTGAAAACCTGACGCGTGAATCACGCAGCCACCACGCAGCCGCCACGCGCTCCTGACGTTCCTGGTGTGTCCCAGGCCTAACACATTTCTAAATTCTGGATGTTGCAGGTCTACAGAAGAACTTCAACCAGTGGGACCCTCTGATCGACGGGCAAGATGACAACCTCATTCAAGGAACTAATATTACCGTGCTTCAGTCTGCCATCTGAGCTGGCTCACACACAGCAGAATGCAGAATGTACCTGGGACTGCCCGGCCGACAGCTCGATGATCTCACCTCTTTGCGTGGGGAGCCAGTGGAACTGTTCCACAATGTTAAGCCAGGCCTGCTTGGCGTTTCAAACGGACTGACGATAACATTTCAGAGATAGGAAAGATGATCTCTACCTCATCAGCAGGAACGATTTGTTTTTCTTGACAGATAAAAGCAGTGTTTGTTTCACGAGGCCTGAATGTTGCCGAACACTTCTTCTTTTCACTGTTAGTGAAATCTTCACTTTTATCAGAAATTTCTGCAAGAAATGCTTTTAATCATTTTGAGTGTATATAAACTGAGATAATGAATGTTATTTCATACAAATACTGTACATCTCTTTGGACGTATGACCTTCCAACAGAGACAAGCTACACTATGATTGCAGTGTGATTATGGAATAATGACAATCGTATCCAACCAATGGTGATGGGCAATATTTATATATATATTTAAAAAAAAAAAAGCGGAAGATTGAAGACTCGTATGATCTTAGATAAATGATTTACCTAGCCAAGATATCAAACTCAATGTATCCATAAATCAGCATCATTACAAACACTAACGGGTTGCATTAAGATACCATGTGCCTTAACTCAGTACTGTTCATCCTGGGTCAATGTGACTGCCTTCTACTTTTATACATTTACCGTCTGAAATATCGGCCATAACACAAATCCAATAAAATCTGGTTTGTATACAAATACATATTCTGCCAACTTATTTAAACTGCTTTCTCTTCCAGGTTTGATTCCTCCTTTTTTTAAAGCCTGTAATGCTCTGAGCTTACAAACAGGTTCTGAGGATAAAAGCCAAGCTGTTGAATAATATGCTTATAATAAAAATAATAATAATAATATGTTCAGTGTCATAAGGGCAGTGCGAGTGCTGAAAACATTTGAGGTTATCTTGAAAAATGTTGGTAACACTTTATAACCATTTATAAATGGTAAATTGATAGTTAATTAAATTTCGTTAAGTTATTTTACTGTTAATGAAATGTTTACTAATTATTAGTAATGCTATAATTTATGTTAGCTTAACAGTTTATTGTTGCACACATATTTTATATACTGTATATATACAGTATATACATATGTACTATATATATATACATATGTGTGTATATATGTATGTATATATATACGTACATATATACACGTATGTATATATATATACGTATATATGTATATATACATATATACGTATATACATTTATATATACATATACATACATATATGTAGTATATATAGTATTTATATACTATACATATATGTACTATATACATATATATAGTATATATATTATATATGTACTATATATATACACATATATGTACTATATGTATACATGTGTATGTATATATGTATGTATACATATATGCATATATATACGTATATATATACTATACATAGTATATATATACAGTAAATATTATATGATGATTATAATGATTAAGATATTATTTGTAAACTTTAAATAAATTGTTTGTAAAACAATATATAAACATTTCATCGATATTTGTAACACTTTTTTAACGGTTAATAATTGGTTTGTGAACCAGCTATAAATATTTAGATAGATAAATGGTTAATAATTGGTTTCTGGTCCATCTATCTAACATTTATAGATGTTTTTCAAACAATTTCTTAAAAGTTTACAAATCATTTGGTAATCACTAAACAATATTTAATATAGAATATAAAATGTTGTGTGCAACAATAAAGTGATAAATACTTTACTAATGTAATCACAATGTAATTGTTATCGTCTCCTATCAGCTTTGATACAATATTTATAAACCAATTATTAGATATTACACAAACTACTGATAAAATAACAAATTATAGCAGTACTAATAATTAGTAAACATGAATTATAATTGAATTTTTTAACACTAAAATAACTATTAACTAAGTTTGATTAACTATAAATTGACCATTTATAAATGATTAAAACATTTTAAGGGGCTGTACCAAATCTCTCCATTCAAGAGACATTTTCACAAACTAGATTATTTTCATCCTGAACAACCTCCAGGCGGCCTAGAGAAACAACACCATTACTACAAGAGGAACCAGAGGAAGAGAGTTTTGAAAAAAATCAGGCAAAAAAGCCAACTTAACACAAATGTCCTGCTCTGACTAGTACCACCAGGCAGCACACAGACAACACACCACATATGATGCAAGTCCATGAAAAAGTGCCGTACCAGACCTCACCCATTCACACTATCTCCAGCTCCATTTCATATGGACAAACATGAAACATCATCATTATTATTATAAGACCCTGGGATGGTCTGAACATTGACAATAATGTGGATTTTCAAATTCTGCAGACAATGATTGGATTCAAGTTGTGACTGAAGCCAACAGACAAACTAAATGTTTCAAACGTTCAGTAAATACCAGCATAGCTTGATTTATAGGAGTAGAATATGATGTGTTAAATCATACCAGCCAGGTGGAACTTTACACACATTATATAAAGCTGCAGCAGACAAGAAGGAAGGAAACTCCATAGATCTGTAATGATATTTATTGCGCCATAACATAACATAAATATATATCTTCAACGCATGTAATCACACAAAACGGGTTTGAAAACTGCTGCATTTCACATCAACCATTCACAGCAGCTTTTTAGAGCTTTTTCAACAAAACATTCAGTACTTTCTAAAGAAGTATGTGGCAGTTTATCAGAACAGATCATCTGTAACAGAACAGATAACACTGGGCCAGCACATGGATGCTATTATTACTCTACAAAGGCACTTCTAACCAGAGGGTGGTATTCAATAGGAACAATGAAATGAGACCACTGGGCCAAAGGATAAAGATGAGCTGCCAGGTCAATCCAACTAATCAAAACTGTCAGAGAGCGATTAAGAGAACAAACACAGAAAAAGAAAAGAACTGAACTTGAACCAGTTGTAACTTAAAGCATTTTGAGCTAATAAATGGATCTGATAAAAGGCAAATGAAGTTAACAGAAGGTGGTTACTCCTCTGGCTGCCGCTCAACAAGCAGAAGATCATCAGAACTATCGTTGATTATCAGAGAGAGATGAGTTATCCTCGACAGCTGGGCCTCTGGAAACAAAAGGGAGGAACAGAAATAAAGTTATTTGGTTTCACATGCAACACATTATCACAGATCGCACACAACGGCTGTATTCCAAAGCGCCTACTACAAACTACTGAGGAACACAGTATGCAGTATACAGTACATACTACGTTCCTCAGTAGTATGTAGTATGAAACTGTTAAAGCCATTTATATTGCAGTGTGCTCAGCCAGGCTTTACCTAGAAACCAGCTCTTAAAGCACTGGACAAAAAAACTAACTTGTACCACTATTAGGGATGTCACGATACCAGTAGTCGATACCAATACCAGTAAGTTTCCACGATTCTCAATACCCAATTCCATACCATGGTAAAAAAACAAAAAAAAACAACAACAATAAATCTGTAATTCAACATGCACTCTTTTATTAAAAACATTTCAACATTACAAAAAAGAGAGGCATGTAGCCTTTAAGTAATAAATACAAATAATTGACCCATTTTGTTCATTTTGGCATATCAGCGGCATGTTATCAATCGATAGTCAGACAACGGACGCTACATACTGACCGTGAACGCATCTGGTCCATCAGCTCAGAGTAGTAGGAGCAGGAGGCAGAGGATTTGTTGTCGAAGTGAAAAGCAAACGCACCTATTTGGCAATATTTCAGGTTTAATCCCAATGCTATAAGGGAACCATAATGTTAATGAGGTAATCGCTGCGGGGTGGATGGAGCTGTCACAGCCGGTGTGCACGGAGCAGCGGCGCCAGGTAGACCCCCGCAGCGGAGCGCCGCATCAAAAGCTCTACCGGAGAGGCCAGACACATCGCCACCCGACAGTAAAGATCAGAGTCAGCACTCTGCACATGTTGACCGTCATCTTTTCACCGGTCACACCGGTGTTGTCACAAGTTTATTAACCGGTGGGAAAATGTTCCTCACTGTCACATCCCTACCAACGACCATTACAGGCATCGTACGGTACCGTCGGTACTGTAGAAAAAGAGTACCGTCACTTTTTTAGAATTTTGGCATCAACTTGGTACCGACGTATCGGTTCTCGTGACATCCCTAACCACTATTACAATATCATCATAAAACACAACTTTGATTTGTTTTTATTGTGTGTGTTTAAGGTACTGCGGGTTTAGCTCCACCACCACTTAAACTATTTATTCTAACAGCTCATTGTGAAGTGAGACGAACAGGATCATCAACGAGGGGAGACAGGAAATATTAAACATTGCTCGACAAAATTAACTCAAACTGTTTTTTCAACTACAACACCTAAACAGTGGACTGATCTCCCTCCAGATATTAGGGTGATGTTTAAAAGCAGCAGGGATCTCTCTGCCCTGTCAGAGGCTGCTCCTTCCCTCGCCACTTCCTGCTGCTCTGTAGCCCCAGTCTGTGAGCGTGACTGGCCAGCTCTCTAGCGAGCTACGCCCGCGGGCGATTGTGGAGCAGATAGTGACAGGTTCCCGTTTTTAAACACACCATCTGTCAACAAGGGAGTAAAAGCCTCTCATCTACCGACCGGTCTCTAGAGAGCTCCAGCCAGCTCATAGCGGTCTGTGAGCGTGACCGCCCGGCTAGCGAGGTAGTGACACCAGCAGGCGCTATAGCTAGCTGTCACGGCAGTTTGTGGAGCTTCTAAACTCTGAAACGGAGCAAATGTTCGATTCACCATCTTACAACTGACAATATTCAAAATCTAGACAGCTGATTTCTCCCCTCAAAAATGTCCAGCGGTGAATTTAGTGATGAAATAGCTACGAAAACTGTAAAAAAAACGAGCCGTTTTTGTCTGCTGTTGTGACCATAGATTGTACCGTTCCAGTGCTTGGCATTGTGGGATACAGTAGGAGAGGTAGACTGGTCCCGATGCACACTGGAGATTTATTCCAAATCAGTACATCTGGGTACTTTTGGCATATTGTAGTTTTTGCTTTTGTTTGCATACTACATTTTAGCCAAATCAGTACGTACTACTAGTATAGTATGAGGTTGTGCTACTAGTATAGTATGAGGTTGTTCTACTAGTACAGTATGAGGTTGTGCTACTAGTATAGTATGAGGTTGTTCTACTAGTATAGTATGAGGTTGTACTACTAGTATAGTATGAGGTTGTGCTACTAGTATAGTATGAGGTTGTACTACTAGTATAGTATGAGGTTGTACTACTAGTATAGTATGAGGTTGTACTACTAGTATAGTATGAGGTTGTACTACTAGTATAGTATGAGGTTATACTAGTAGTGTAGTATGAGGTTGTTCTACTAGTATAGTATGAGGTTGTACTACTAGTGTAGTATGAGGTTGTACTACTAGTGTAGTATGAGGTTGTACTACTAGTGTAGTATGAGGTTGTACTACTAGTATAGTATGAGGTTGTGCTACTAGTATAGTATGAAGTTGTACTACTAGTGTAGTATGAGGTTGTGCTACTAGTATAGTATGAGGTTGTACTACTAGTATAGTATGAGGTTGTGCTACTAGTATAGTATGAGGTTGTATTACTAGTATAGTATGAGGTTGTACTACTAGTATAGTATGAGGTTGTGCTACTAGTATAGTATGAGGTTGTACTACTAGTATAGTATGAGGGTGTACTACTAGTGTAGTATGAGGTTGTACTACTAGTATAGTATGAGATTGTGCTAGTAGTGTAGTATGAGGTTGTACTACTAGTATAGTATGAAGTTGTACTACTAGTATAGTATGAGGTTGTACTACTAGTGTAGTATGAGGTTGTGCTAGTAGTGTAGTATGAGGTTGTACTACTAGTATAGTATGAGGTTTCGAAAACAGCCAACATCCTGTAAAGGAAAAGTACTGGAGTAATGGAGATTACAATGACCAATAGGGAGTGGTGCTTTATACCCAGAGAGCAGCTGATGATGATTTTGATGAAGAGTGGGTTGAGGTTTCAATGGAAAGCATAAAGATGTGCTTTAGACTCACATTCTTTAAATCTATTATTTTCTTTGATGTAGGGCTGTAACCGAACTTTCCAAGCTTCATTCATAACATTGACAAAAAAAGTCTAAATTCTCTGATTCCAGCTTCTTAAATGTGAATATTTTCAGGTTTCTTTACTCCTCTATGGCACTAAACTGAATATCTTTGAGTTGTTAACGAGACATTTGAGGACGTCATCTTGGGCTTTGGGAAACACTGATCGTCATTTTTCACCATTTTATAAACCAAATAACTAATCGATTAGATCGAGAAAATAACCAACAGATTAATCAACAATGAAAATAATCATTAGTTCCAGCCCTAGTTGCTGTTAGTTAACTGTCGAGGAAGGTTGTGGAGACTTGGAGTGGAGATATGTTTGGTGTTCTGCTCTGATGCAAGATGTACAATTGGGAAATGTCTCACTGTTCCTTTAATTGCAGAAGACCGTTAAAGGACAATGATTATCATACTGAAGGGCACACCAGTTAATTTAGCAGGCAGCCACTTTCCCAGTAAAAGTCTCCACCGTACATTTAGTTTAGTTCAGCAGGTTGTCAGCTGTGTGTCTGCCCGGCGTAACGACACTCTGTCTGTCTGGATTAACGATAGCGATTGTCCTACAAACAGTGTGTGTGTTTGTGCTACGTTAGCAGCTGCTAGCGTTGCCGGTGGCTCCGTGCCCGCTGTAGCCACACACATACGCTCTAACGGGGCGTAACTTCAGCGTGTTTGCAACCGACTGTGTTGTTGGTGGCGTTCTAGCTGTGAACGTAGGTGTAGCAGACAGTGTGTGTACGGTTTATTTGTCGGTGAATAATTGCTACGAGGCTACAACTCCTTCGCTCAAGCGAGCTATAGACGGGAGCCAACTTCCTGTATCTGTAACGCCGGTTCAGACTCTCTTAAGGTGGACCAGCTTTTCTCCTTCAAGTGACGAGTTTTTCTCAGCTTTTTAGTTAATTATTAATATTTCTTTTAACCGTTTTAACCGATAGCGTTAACCGGTTGAAATGCTTAATGTCGGTTAACAGTTAAATGGTTAATTATTAACATTCCTACTTAAGGGCTAAGGATGATTTTATTTTTATTACATAAAATAACATAAATACATTTTTAAAAATGCTGTTTATTTCACAAAATAATGTATTGGTATTTACAAATGACCAATATTGTAAGTTGTTTATTGTTGTTATTTCCTACTTTGTTGTGCTGTAGCCTACAGACAGTTAATAGCAGCTGGGGCAGTGTGGGCGGGGCATCAGGGCCACTGTGGCCGTAGGGCTGACGTTCTTCAGAAGGGCATCAGAGCCACACAGAGGGAACACGAAGGCCGTGGCCATCGTAGCCGCCGGTGGACTTCCTGCCCTGTTCGGTATAGCCCTACTTTGATGTATCCCACTAGTACTTCATGCTAAAATTTCACCCGAGAGGTTCATTTTCACCAAAACTGATAGAATTATTAATAGTATCACTTACCAAAGCTGTCATCAGCAGAAGATGACATTTCTCTCTCAAGCACACCATCGCTGAAATCCTAGAAAAACCATCAACAAATTCAGAACTTAGAAAAGGAGTGCATTGGGATCTGATGTTTACATGGCATCTGTGAGCAGTTGGGTCTATTTACTCACCACCTCAAGCAACTGTGTTCTGTACCAACAAAGAATGTTCAGATACCTGGATAACATGCCACAGTATCCTGGTTTCTAGCAGTATACCAGGTAGCATATCCGGAGGCCTGTACTACAAAGCCAGTTCAACATCCCCAGGGTATCTTCTCCTTATCTGGCTTCACTGACCCTAACAACAGAGATCACGCTAAGCGGTCCTACGACGCTGGTTATCAACTCAGTAAATCAACCCAGGGTTTCCCAGTCTGGCTTCGAGCGCGTTCACATGAACGGGGAGTAGAGGTGTCTGCTGCATGTGACCAATCACAGACATGGACAAGACTACGGACTTACAGACAGACAGGCAGAGTGGCACATTTTACAACAAACTATATTAGACAAATACGAAGAAGTGAAACACTTAATCCAGACTGGAATAGCTGCCAAATGCAGGAAGAACAGCCGGCAAAAGAAAAAATTGCCGATGTGTGAATGTGTAAATTAACAGACTTACTAATTTAACGGAACACTCAAAAGTCAGATAAAGTCGTCTTTGACAAAGTTGTGGCGTGTTTGACTATTTCAGCCTTCTGTCAGCGTCTCCGGTGGTGTGAAACGGACTTGAGGGCAAGTAAAAAAAAATTAATATAAAAACATAATACTAAGCAGTAAACACCCACAACACACAGCCAGCTGCATCTGTCAGTTTAAACTGTGTTGTTTTTAGTCTGGATTATGACTGTAACTTCATATGATACGTGCACCGAGCTCTGATTGGTCAGTAGGAGGTGCTTTTACACGAGTTGATCTCTCATATGGAACATAACCTGCTCCGGAGCAGAAGTTACCTCGCTAACCGCAAATCCAGTTTCGTAATATAGGCCCCTGGACCTCTCAAAGCCAGGATAAGGTTTTATCCAGGTTTCTGAAACCAGGATATTGTGTTTACCTGTGCAACACATTCCCAGAATACTCTTAAAACACGAATAACCTGCATGACCAGCAGTGATGGTGATTTCAGCATTCCAACTTTTCATTCTTGACTATGTCAAACATTTTGGATTGAGTATTCATTCATTATACTGAAACACCCCAGGCGGTGCAGTGAGGTGTACTGTGTAGGTCATGCCTCACTGGAGTGAGTTGAAACCTTTTGCTGGTTGATATTTGTTTGACATCTACTGCACTGCTGGCCATGGAAGCACACAATGTTTCTGTTAGGCAGGGCACTTGAGATTTTTACACAGCCTATAATGTGCAACGTGCACTGCAAACAAATACCCAATATAGGCCTCATTTCTAGTACATCCTTAGCGCCTAATCAACAGTATGTAATGTCAGGGAGTCTACAGCTACAGAATACCTATGATTAATACACGTTTCACCTCCAGACACACTCTGTCCATAAGACCAAGGTTCAACACCTTAAAAGAGAAAGTCGCCACTTTTTATGTGGATGTCCAATCAGTGTTGATGGTAAATGTAGTCCATTGAAGCAATGAATTCCTGTGTGCTATATTGGCCGAGAAAACTGCAGTTCTCCAGCTGCAAAATCTGTTGTTCTTCCGTACCCCAGTGACCTGACAGTGACCTGACAGTGACCTGACAGTGACGTACTTGGAATACAAAAAACTGTGCTACTTCAGCTTTGGTAGCGATGGGGCGCAATGCTGCTCAAAAACCTTCTCTTTGCCTGTGTTACGTTTCCAACAGTGAAAATGGTATCCCAGTGCAGTGCAGAGGATGTTATGGAGGAGGATTTTTACAGTGTAAGTTTCTAGTGTTTTGGCTGACTCTGATATTCAGGACACGGTTGGCGGGGACCCTCCGGAACCTGAGCTGCCGAGAGCTAACACCGACCGGTGGAGCCTTTGCTCAGATTGCCCTCCGATGCCAACAGAAACGGAATCGTTCTGCTGTAATGGATGTCAGATCCCAGAGACAGGTAGCGGTGTGTTTTCCTTCTCACTGGGACAGAGGTGTGCTGGAGACCTCCTTCAGGATCCTGCAGATAAACTGGAAAACACATCCAAGACCAGCAGGACCATTTTGAGGTGATTATTGTCACTGGATTTTGCTAATTTAATGGTCTGCCTGCAAAAAGGAGTGAGAGATACAGCGAGAGGAATAAAAACGTGTAGAGCCGGCATATTTTCACATTTTACTCGATGAATTAATGATTTATTTTGACCAAACCTAGAATTGCTTATTGTTGGAACAGTGGAAAGACTAATGGACTAATAGTTTTGGTGAGTTTTATTTTGTTTCTGTCCAGTTTGAATGTTTCATGATTTAGCCTGTCTTATGCCGGGATCAAACTACACGATATCGGCCGTCGTAGGGGATCGGGAACGATAAATGAGTGTCGTGTGCGAAAATCGATCCTCTTATCTCATGTAGTGTGTCATAGTACACGACAACCGACGCCACGTCTGGGACGCCCCACGACACCCCGAGGAAAAGTCTAGCCTGTCAGAATGTTTCGTCTCGACACGCCTAGTTTGACATCTCCAACGACGTGTTCCTTTGCGTTGACCAATCAGGTGATCTCTCCAGCACGCAGTCAGGTCACTTGGTAATAAACAAACATGGAGAAAAGGAGGTGGGATGCCGAGTTTGCTGCCATCAGGTGGGACAACCAAACTGACGAAAAATTAATTGAGTTATGGCAACTGTACCCCTGGCTATTCGACATTTCGTCGAGGGAGTACCATGACATGAACCATGTCAAAAAAGACAAATGTTGGCGAGAAATAGTGGAAGCACTTCATCAAATAGGTGAGTAGATATGTTATGATATGATAGCTATGCCGGCATATCCCCAGTCCTAATTGCGGGAATATGCTAAATTATTATTACCCAAGCATTGACAGTTTCTTCAACCGCCTCCCCGATGACGTCTGAACTCGCACATGATCGTGGAATACGACACAGTACGATACGATACAGTCACCCGACCAAGACACTGCAAGAGTTTATGGCGCTGTGATGGTTAGATCTGACATGGTGACCATCGTCAAAGACAAAAATATCGTGTAGTCTGATCCCGGCATTAGTTCGGTGTAAGAGAGAATCTTGAATTCAGAAGGTGTACAGTTGTATTTTTCTTTTTAAATGTAAGAATATTTCCTTTATTGATGTTTCGTGAGTTTATTTTGTGTATTTACCAGACGTAACGAACTAGCCGCTCACACGCAATGCATCCTGGTTCATGTAGGCACAGCCAGCACGGCTCCGCAGCAGGAGAGATCAGCTTTCTCGGTCGATATAACACGCACTGGTGAACTTACTTCTTCAGTGGACTACATTTACCATCAGCACTGATTGGACTTCCACATAAAAGGTGGCGAAATTTCCCTTGAAGTATCAAAATTATCTATGAATTAAGCCACCAAAAGGCCTCATCTTCTTCCCTGAATGCAAAACAGTTACCTCGTTTGGATAGGGGGGTGTATGCACCAGCTGCTCCATCTCCTCCCTTTCAGCTTCTCGTGGTGGATCTGAAATAACAAAGAGGAATCTGTACAATCAGACTTACAACCCAGCAGAATATGGTCCGTTTCTGCAGTGAATCAATAGAATTACATTTACTCTCAAACATGCTTGTTCTTATGAAAATCAAGATCAGTGTGGACTTATTTGGCCATCGAGTGTGATACCTCTGCAGTCGTCTCTCAGACAGATCTCTCTGACAAGACAAGTCACCTCTTCAACCAGGTCGCTCTAAAAGACAATAAAGACGGCATCCACCTGTCAGTGATGTGATGTTTTGGTGTTTCATTTGAGTTAATTGTGTTGATTGATGCCCATTACCAAATGTGGACAGGGGACTGTGAAGGCTTGTGGCTCGTGGTCAGATGGCAGAGCTGCAAATACAAAGGCAGGTGACATAAATATCCTGTGTCGCAATGTTTTTAATGAACTGTTACCCAAAATAAAATATACTATAAGGAATGCAGAATGATCCAAGAGGAAGAGAGACGTGTTCACTTCACCTATCCAGTCTGACATACAAACAATCAAGATGGTAGCAACAAACCAAAATGTTCATCTTCGTGAAGAGCCGAGATCTCGTCTTCAGTCACAGAGTTATTCTAAAACAAGAGCACATCACCAATCACAGAGACTCCAGAGCTTCCCGAACACGGACCAGCTCAAATGAAAACAATCGTCAAAGTAAATCAGACATTATTAATGTTGATACTAAATATTGCTTCAAACTGCATTAAAAATGATTTTCATTTGACAGAAATTGGGTTTTACCTTACCTTGTTATGCATGGCCTCATCCTGTAGGGAAAGGTCTCCTGTTTCATTCTCTGAGGGAGCTTCTGTGAAGACAATCACAATCACACTCCATATCTACATGCACATAAATGGTAAATGGACTTGCATTTATATAGCGCTTTTCTAGTCTTCCGACCACTCAAAGCTCTTTACATTACATGTCAGCATTCACCCATTCACACACACATTCACACACTGATGGCAGAGGCTGCTAAGGTGCCAACTTTGCCCATCAGGATCTAATCTAAATACTCATTCACACACCGATGGCTATGCCTTCGAAAGCAATTTGGGGTTAAGTGTCTTGCTCAAAGACACATCGACATGTGACTCGGAGCAGCCGGGGATCGAACCACTGAGCTTTCGATTGGTGGACAACCTGTCTACCCTCTGAGCCACAACCGCCCTGTGTAAAGTTATAAAGACATAACAAGGCTGCTGAATGAGAGAGGCATCCGCTGATACAATACATGGAAACACACCGTGTTAATAATAAGCCGACCACCTCACCGTACCGCCAGCTGTGATCTGTGATCTGTTTTTAAAGTCATGCGTTGGCGGAGGTCTGCGCTCTCCGAGTGCAATTCTAGTTTTAAATTTGTGAACAATACAAAGATCAATTAAACGGATACTGTACCCTCTGAGCCACAGCCGCCCTGTACATATCACACTGTATGTAATGTGAACAAACAACAGGATATAAACAGTGACTTGTCTGGACCGAGAAGACCAATCATGGATGATGAGTAGCTTTGGAGCTAGTGGTAGTAACCAGTAGTCTGTGTAAGGGGCCATACACATGCACGTTTATTGCAGCCATCCATTGCTGTTAATGTAGACGCACGGCAGGCGCAATCAAGCATGGGAGCGACGCCGACACGCAAACGCTCCCAAGGACCTATTTTTCAGGACGCAAGGGTTGCGCCCCTAGATGAACACAGTTCAACTTTTGGAACACTGCAGCATGCACAGCACGTCATGTGACGAGAAACAACCAATCACAGCCAGCAGATATCTATCTACAGGGTCTGAAATTAGCATCCGTTGTCAGGTGAATTGTTGGCAGTGGCAGATAGAATCATCAGGCCACCCGCCACTTCGGCAGGCCCGTTGTCCCGTTGTCCCATTGTCCCGTTGTCCCGTTGTCCCGCGGCCGAAAAAAATATGATCGTTGAGGATGACAATTAATTTTGGACGAGAGTTGAAAGAAAAATACCTGTTACATTAGAATGAACGGTGATGAAAATGACTGAACGTTTTGTGTAGCGCACCGTTGTTATTAAAGCTCCATGACAACAGAAACACACACAAGCATGCACACTGTATGCACCCGATCCGTCCCGCACGTACACACACACAGAGGATAGAGGATAGGAGGGACCTGCAGCGGGTGGTGAGGATGGCAGAAAAAGTGATTGGGACCACATTACCCCCCCCCTCAGTGACCTTTACGCTGGCCGGCTCCGCAAGAAAGCCAGCTGTATTTCTAAAGACCCCACCCACCCTGGACATGAACTGTTTACTCCCCTTCCCTCCTGAAGGAGATACAGGACAATTAAAACACACACAAACAGACTACGGAATATGTTTTACCCAAGGGCAGTCAAGTGTTTTAGCGGGTCATTGTCGTGACATAAACCCCTTCAGGACGATGCGGCAGGGCGATGCAAGACCCCTCCGCTTTGCATTGGGGTGCCGCATCGCCCTGAAGGGGTTTATGTCACAACAATGACCTCTCTGTACATTATCCCTTACATATTAACCTTGTAACCCAAGCCTGCAGTATTTATTATTGACCATCTTATTGTGTATAATGTTATGTTGTGTTAGATGTGACTCACCAGTTAATTGTTGCGGAAGCTCCCTACGAGGAAGCAGTGATTCATTTTGGACCTAAAATGTGAGAAATTGCACCATTTTAATGTAAAGAAAACAAGACAGACAATTTCAGTCAAGCAAATTGACTGTACTGATTAGAGGCTTTTATTCTTCTTATACCTGCTTCCCAGTTAATGTAACTCAAAGCTTTCTCCATGTTTACATGTTGTCTTAATAAACTCAGTATAACGTACATTAACACAGCACCACCTCTGTCAGTTCAACAGAGTCACGTCACACTCGCTCTTCTTTAACTAACATGAGTTTTCATTCACTAATTAATTTAGTCCTTTCACTTTTTGGTTTTTCCTGATCGATATTACAGCAGGGCTCGAAATGCCAAGTGCATATGCACGGTAGTGTGCATGAAATTTGAGATGTGCACATAACTGTCAGCTCTACGTGCACCGGTGCATGTGACTTGGTACAGGAAACCTGTTGTGCGGGGCTGCCAGGCCCGTGCACTGACCGCGAGACTCATGCAAATTAAACTTTTCACATGTCTATTTTCTCACGCAATGAAAAACTAATTTAGAACTGATGACATTGTGGCGTTAAGAGGACACTGACAACGCACGGACAGGCAAGGCAGCACAGCACAGCACAGCACAACAGCAGTACCGTGTATAACCCAGTCATGCCAGCCACCGCTTGGATTTTGATGCTCGTTTATTCGTGCCGTTACGGTACCGGAACTTGGAGCGTCCAACAAGAAAGACTCATTACAGCAATAATTTATTATACATCATATATTAAATATGTGACGTCAACAAAAATGTCGTAATGTGATAAAAAAAAAAAAAAATTCCATATTAGGTTTGCTGAGAAGCACAATGGATGTCTGCTCAAAATGTTCCTATGACCATTTAACATCTGAAGTAATATCACTGTACATTATTGTACAGGAAAAGTCAGCTCTGATGATATTGTAACACATTGAAACTGTCCTCAGTTTTAAACTCTCTTAAATGAAATGAATGTCTTCCCAGAGATGGGAAGATCAGGATCATGGGTTTCATAATAAACTGAAAATATTTTTACACTTCAATCTCAGCAGTTGGGGGATCCCCTCGTGGGACCAGCTCTAGGTCGGCTTAGAAAGGCCCAGGGTGAAGGTGGCTTGCGGCGCCAACCGAGAGCTTTACAGCACCCCGTCTCGTTTACCATGCTTTGTGGTAGTGAACTTTTTGCCGTGTCATCACCATTCATATCTATACATCCAATGCGTGTATGATCAGCCTAAATTGTTTACAAAAAGTTCTTCATAGATCTAGCCTCTTAATTACGGTCTCAAAGTGCACCAGAACGATACATTTACCTTGGCCTAGTTTTATATATATTTTAATAAAGATTTAATACCTTCAATGTTGTTTACATTTTTCACCGTGGTATCAAAAATGGTATTGAATATCAGTTTTTTTCAAGGTAGTGTGGTGAAGTTAGAAATTCCAGTATTGTGACAACACTAGTTCTGATACTGCATGCCAACAGGTAGTTGATGCAAATTACCATTTCCTCTGCTGTCATACTGCTGAGACAATCATCTCTTGCACTGGTGACTTCACCGTCATCACGTGGCTCATTTGGATCTGCAGGGCAAAAGAAAAATAAGACAAATCATTGATAAGACAGTACACACTAAGAAATAATGCTGCAACCACTGTCCACTACTATAAAGCAGTTCTGTGAGAAGATTGATAACTATCATGGTGATCACACTGCATGTCGGGCACATTGTGTTCCTGTTCATTAAGTAGCCAATGAAGTCTGATACCTATGCAGACATCTGTCAAGCAGGTCTCTTCAAAAGAACAAGTCATCTCCTCCTCGACGACAAAACAGGTCGCCTCCTCTTCGACGACAGAACCGGTCGCTTCCTCCTCGTGGACAGAACAGGTCGCCCCCTCCTCGACAGAACCGGTCGCCTCCTCCTCGATGACAGAACAGGTCGCCTCCTCCTCGACAACAAAACAGTTTGCCTCCTCCTCGACAGAACCGGTCGCCTCCTCCTCGATGACAGAACAGGTCGCCTCCTCCTCGACAACAAAACAGTTTGCCTCCTCCTCGACAGAACCGGTCGTCTTCTCCTTGATAGAACCGGTCGCCTCCTCCTCGACAGGACCGGTTGCCTCCTCTTCGACACAACCTGCCGCCTCCTCTTCAAAAGAACCGGTCGCCTCCTCTTCAAACGAACAGGTCTTGTTCTCTTCAAAAGAACAGGTCGCCTCCTCTTCAAAAGAACCGGTTGCCTCCTCTTCAAACGAACAGGTCTTGTCCTCTTCAAACGAACAGGTCTTGTCCTCTTTAAACGAAAAAGTCTTGTCCTCTTCAAACGAACAGGTCTTGACCTCTTCAAAAGAACAGGTCGCCTCCTCTTCAAAAGAACCGGTTGCCTTCTCTTCAAACGAACAGGTCTTGTCCTCTTCAAAAGAATAGGTCGCCTCCTCTTCAAAAGAATAGGTCGCCTCCTCTTCAAAAGAACAGGTCGCCTCTTCCTCAACGGAACGGGTCGCCGCCTCGTCCTCAACCAAACAGGTCACCTCTTCTTCAACAGAACAAGTCGCCGCCGCCTCCTCAACAAAACAGTCTGCTACCTCCTCAGCAGAACAGGTCGCTGCCTCCTCCTCAACAGAACAGGTCGCCTCTTCAACCCGGTCACCCTGAGCAACAATAAAGACAAAATTCACGTCAGACGTGACAACTTTTGCAATTTGATTTCAGAGTTGTATGGATCAAATCCTTTACCAAATCTTGAGAGGGAGCTGTGCAGGTCTGTGGCTCACTGGCTGCTGTGTCAGAATCAGCTAGCAGGGCTGCAGATACAAAGACAGATATTTAGATACACAACAAATGTGTTGCCTAAAGTTTTCTGAGTGTCCCCATGCTTAAGAAGAAATGGCAGATACACCAAGAAGCCTCTTCACTAGCACAACTTAAATTAAATGATTTGCATGGTTTCATTAGACTAAAAATGACCCCTCCTACCACTGTGTTTTGCACTACAGTCCTAACTATTTGTTCCAAATAGGGCTCATGTTTGACTTTCTCCATTTGTATAGCACATAAAGTATGTCCACAGAGATGCCAAATCAAAATGAATTGGAGAGCCTAAAAGGTGTTTAAACCAACAATTCAATTTGGCAAATATTCTGAGATGATGTCATCAAACCTGAATATGCATCCTTGTGATGAGCCATGGTCTCCTGTCCAGTCTTCAAGTCATTCTGAAACAGAACAGATTATCGATCACTGACCTGCACGCTATATCAATGATGTCTGGTAAAACTGTCATACACAGGTACTCAAATTAGTCATCTGCACGGACTATGATTATTTACTCTGCACAAGAAGAACAAAAAGTACAGGGAAAAAACACCATCCAAAATGCTGTTTTTCCATAACATTACCTCATAATGTGTGGTAACACATGGCACCTCCTTTGGGACACCATCCTCAGTGGCAATTTCCTGCTCTGTACGAGTATCTATGAAGATGATCACAATCACAAAATACAGTACTTTCAGAACACACTGTATTACACATTACATTTATTTTAGTTATCCAAATTTATTTCCACCTGCAATACCTTTTTACTAGGACTGTCAAAGTTAACAAAGCAACTATAACGCAACTTGCGATTTTACAATTGTAGCGGTCTCAGTTTTAAAGCTAGAGTGAAGATTGTTGAGGGGGAGGTTAAATAACGCTTCAAATTTACGCTAAACTTTGGCGAGGAAAAACTGGCATGGCCATTTTCAAAGGGGTCCTTTGACCTCTGACCTCAAGATATGTGAATGAAAATGGGTTCTATGGGTACCCACGAGTCTCCCCTTTACAGACATGCCCACTTTATGATAATCACATGCAGTTTGGGGCAAGTCATAGTCAAGTCAGCACACTGACACACTGACAGCTGTTGTTGCCTGTTGGGCTGCAGTTTGCCATGTTATGATTGGAGCATATTGTTTTATGCTAAATGCAGTACCTGTGAGGGTTTCTGGACAATATCTGTCATTGTTTTGTGTTGTTAATTGATTTACAATAATAAATATATACATACATTTGCATAAAGCAGCATATTCACCACTCCCATGTTGATAAGAGTATTAAATACTTGACAACTCTCCCTTGAAGGTACATTTTAAACAGATACAAAATGTGCAATTAATTTGTGATTAATCACGATTAAGGAATAAGGAATCCCTCACCAAACGCAGGAAGAACACAAGAGGGCAGCGTCAATTCAGTCTTTATCTAC
Organism: Sebastes umbrosus; assembly: GCF_015220745.1. Classification (NCBI taxonomy): domain Eukaryota; kingdom Metazoa; phylum Chordata; class Actinopteri; order Perciformes; family Sebastidae; genus Sebastes; species Sebastes umbrosus. The sequence goes on along the minus strand of NC_051286.1, from coordinate 28,132,591 downwards.
AAGATGAGAAAACACAAATAAAACCAAGGGAAGAGGAAAAAAAATATTTTATGTCCTTTTATGTACAGTGTGTAGCGATACAGACAGCTTCATGTACCTGCTTGAAGTCTTCAGAAATGTTATGCTCCTCCCTGGGACGAAAAGCTTCACGGGAAACCTTTAGAAAAACACAGCACCCAATTAGATTTCATCAAGTCTATTTACCCATATGTACTCAAGTCGGTATATACACTTTCACAAGTTCTATTTGCAAAAGTCCCTGTCACACAATTTACCATTTTCACTGTTGTCATACTGGTAAGAGAATTATGCCTTGCAATGGTAACCTTGCTGTCATCTTTTGCCTCAGTTGGACCTGGAAATACAAAGAAAAAAACAAAAACAAATGTCATTTTATTAACTTCACAGAATCACTGACCACAGCTTGACAACAGGTGACCATTAGTTGTGAGCTGACCCAACTTTACAAGCAAATCAAAATGCTTTGAAACTGTTTACTTGTCACATAGTTACTTTCCATATTAAACACAATTTCCTTATATTAATTTACTTTTAGCTGCTTATTTGATGGGCAGGAAATGCACTATGTTGTTACTAAATCAGAAACAAAGATGAAAGAGATTAATATGTTGCTTACCAGTAAAATGAATGATGTCAAAGCTGCTTTCCATGCTGTCGGTATGAACCTCTCCTGGCAGAGACTCCAAGTCAGTCGTTGCGATCTCTGACTCCACCATGGCCTCCCTAGGGTTCTCATCCAATGGAGAATTTAAGTCATGCGGCCCAATAATGTCCATCACTGAAAACTCCTCTTCTTCAGTGCTTTTGTGGGTTTCTACCGCACTCTTGTCATAGCTCAAGTCCAATATACCTTGGTCACCTTTGTTATCAAGTGGAGATAACATGGTTTCATCAATGCCACTATCACATGGCAAAATATCTGCGTGGGGGTCAACAAGCTTGCCAGTGCTATGCTTTTCACTGTGGTCTCTCTTAGGGTGAATACAGGCATCAGCAGTATCCATATCTTGGCCTTCGGGATACTCTAGTTGATCCTCGGGTAGTGCAGTCTCTTTCCCAATTGAGTCACATTGCAGTGGTGTCTCTGCAGGTTCATTTTCCTCAATGGAGCTCTTCCACCAGGTTTTCAGTGCCTCATTTATCACCTGGCCCTCACATTCCATCCGCACAAAGCATTTGACTTTTCCTTCTTCTCTTGTTACTTTGGTGACAGTCAGTTGTAACGCTTTGTCTGTTGTAAGCGCTGACAGTTCATCTACTGCACCACTGTCCCAGTATCCACATGAAGCATCAAAGCCTTCAAGCTCGCACAAAAATGCCTGTGGAGGAGTATCAATCAGGTCAGGGGGCATTTCCCTCACATCTGTAACATTGACTTGGGACTTGTTTCCATAGTCCACAAAGAGAACAGACAGCTCATCTCCATCTTTGTCAATGACCTCTGCGCGGTACCAAAAATCATCGTCTGAAAAGAGAGCAATACATGGCCTTCCAGGGGAGAGAGAGCCTGGGTCAATAGGTTTGCGATCGGCTGCATCCCCCACTTCTGAGACACTTGATGTTATCTTATCAAGCTCTTCTGAGTCTGCAGGCTGACTCCAAAAGGTCTGAGCATTATTTACAGCTGTGATGTAGACCTCTAACTTGTGTCCCTCTAAAAACTCTTGTTGGTGGTAACATAGAGAGCAGGAGTTCAGTAGCGATCTCTCTGAGTTCTCTGGCATGTTCCTGATGTCAGAGTTCTGGGTAGGTTGTTCCTTGGCTTGTTCAAGTTTCTCAGTTGAGCATCTAGTAGGTACTTTACACGTGATATTTACACCACGGTCTTCAAGATGGACTTCCCATGCAGATCCCAACTGCCTGATAAAGTGGCACATGAGCACCTTTTCTCCAACACCACCAATGTCCTCTTTGAAAGCTGACACTACTTCCGGATCAAGCACTTCCTCTTTTCCAATACCTGCAGCTTCGCTCAGAATGCAGTGTATGCTGTACATGGGAAGCTGCAAGAAAGACTTCTGGAGTCTGCCCATCTCGGAAATTGGCATCATTGCTGTATTTCCAAAATCAACAAACTCAACAAGAGCCATCGTTTTGCCGTGGATCTCTCTTACAACTGCTCGATACCATGAGGAATCATCTGCAAACTCCGCTTGAACAAGGTCACCTGGATGCACGTCTTTGACGTCGTTGGTTTGGGGGGTGGATTTGGGATCATTAAGTTTTTCCACAAGGGAGAATATTCCATCCTCCTCTCTGACAAGTTGCACATAGAAACTCAATGGGCTGTTGCAGTGCGAGAGGTAAACATCTTCTTCCATGTCTGATGTGATAGAATTTGACGGCAGGTCTGCAAGTTTAGGGAATTTTTCAGCATTGCTTTCCTTCGCAGATTCTGTGTCAGGTGATTTGGACTTGAGCTGTTCAATTTCTGTGGGAAGACTTTTTCTTGATTTGAAATAGGCACCTGTCGGCTCAGAACCATTTCCTGTATTACTTGGTGTCCCTGTACATGACTGCCTTTGGTGTGGAGGTATGTAGAGCTCTAACGGAGCAGCTCTGACCTTCTGACCATTTTCACAAACATTGCGCAAAGGCTTTGGTGCAGGCTGCAGATTCATGCCGCCATTCCTCATTTGACGTGCTGGTTTTGTGGCAGAGACATCTGTGTGGATTGTTTGCGTGTGATTTCCCATTTCTGCAGCTTGTTTTGGGACAACTTTTAGTGTCTTTTTGGCATGATTTGCTGAAGCCTCAAGTGCTCTCCGACCCTGGTGGACAACATTCTCTTCTGTGTGCATCTCGATCTGAAACATCTTCTTGATCTTTGAATTAATCTGAGTGTTTCCATGATACAGCTCAACCAGCAGTTTCCCATCAGGTTCTCGGGCCACTACTAGTGCTCGAAATTTACATTCCGTTGCACTTGTCTCAAACCAGCGGTTCACCTCACTGGGAACATCGACAGGTACATCAGAGAGACTACACACAACTGCTTGCACAGGCACAGACATGATGTCATTAGCCTCTCTGGGAACTGGAAACAAGTCGGATTCCTCCACTTCAATAGTGTCACCATAATCCACAAAGTGAACCAGAATTGCTGGCTTTGTGGCCTTGATCTGTCCCCTATACCACTGCCCATCAGTGTACTTCGCGAAGCACAAAGTTCCAAAAACTGTTGGGAGCTTGACAGTCTCAAGCTGATGACAAAGATTGCTTACTTTGGTCTTGAGATCGTTTATCACGTCAGCGTTCCTCTTGAGGTGGCAGTAGAACTGACTGACATTGTTCACACATGTCACTGTGACCTGTTCCTCTGTTCCAGTTTTGACATTGTGCGTTGAGTAGTAGTATGTGTCGAGACGGAAAGGTGGCCCAGCAGCATTCTTTGGAGGTGCACCCTTGACTAGATTGACCATACTGGTGCAGACACTCTCGAAGGGAGTTTCTAGATCCACAACGTTGAAAAGAATCTTCTGCTCACTGTACATGACTGCATATATGGTGCACTTCAAAATCACGAAGTTGGATGCCGCAGTTTCCACAAAGCTGTGGAACCTTGCTACTGCTTCTTCATTCCACTCATTTAAGGCAGACGTAGGGTCAACAGGGTTTAACAGACTGCATCGAAAAGCTTGGCCTTGCAGAGCAAGGAACTGTGAGCTGATCCTCCTCAGGTCGTAAAGGGAGACGGTCTCCGTTTGGCCATAGTCAACAAACAGCACATCCACATCAGGTGTTTCATGTTTGTGGATTACAATGGCCCTGTACCACATTCCATTATCAGGGTGGCGAGCAACGCAAGCTGTTTCCACATTGGGCTGAAACTCACTGCCTGCGTAATGAGCCTGCATGTCATGCATGAGCAATTTCAAGTGCCCTGCATTTTGTACTAGTTGGCACCAGAAGTCATTTGGACTTTCGATGTAGGACACACTGACATCAAGGACACTTCCAGTGGGAAACATGTGCTCCTTGAATGTAAGAATTCTTTTTTCATTGCCGGCAGGGCCAATTGTCTTTAGGGTTGTCTCGAAAGGCATTCCTTTGTCCACGTGTACACCTGAGAGCCTGGCATCAGGAAATTGTGGCAGAATGGCAGGTCGCGCGGTCATTTTGGCTTTGGGTTGTCTCTGTGTCTCAGCCCTTTCAGCAAGGCCAGAACTACACATCAGCGTACCAAGATCTCTTTCTCCCTGTGCTTTAGGATCTGTTAGTTGGACAACATAGCCCTCGTCATATTTTGCCGTCACGTGTACAGTCAGTACTTTATCTGTGACTGCTTTGATGAAAAAGTCACAGGCACTTCGACTCCATCTCCCATCTTTTGGCCTGACACCTGCCAGGGTGCATTTCAGTGAAAGACATGGCAGCTTTTTCAACTCATCAGGAAGGGTCCTGATGTTACTCCTGTCAACCACTTCGGTGTTTCCATAATCAACAAAGAACACCTTGATTTGTGTTTCAGCAACTTCAGCCACAGTTGCTCGATAGAACTCGCCATCTTCTGCCTTAGCAGCACAGTAGAGCCCAACAGTTGGATTTCTCACCACATGTTTATTCACTGACTCTTTGTACAGATGGTAGATACTATCCATCAGTTCATCTAACTCATTTGCATAGTTCTGTGTTTGGATCCAAAACTCTGATGGGTCAAGTACGTGCTGGACAACTGCCACATGTGAGGAGTTGAGAGGGAGGTCTCCAGCTGGCAACTTCGCTACTATTCCTTTCCCTTCTTTTTCCTCTACACCATTCCCAGGAGTTATCATCTTTCTTTGATTGCTTTCTTGCTGAGCTGGAGGCTTGCGGCTGTATGCAGTAGTGCGGATCGCATAATCTCCAAGTGTTTTTTCCCCCTCGCTCTCCTTGGAACCAAACAGGTTGTTAATGTTTGCACTTTCAGCTCCATAGAGCGTGACATAGTGAACGCCCTCAGAGATGCTTTGGTACTCAAATTTGGCAATCACTATCTTGTGCAGAAGAAGGGACCTGAGATAGTCGATCTGGCTGGTTGTCCATCCAACCCCTTTGTCAATGATTCCATGGAGGGAACAGATGTAAGTCACAACGGGCATCCTGAAGAACTCTGAAGCCAGTGGTCTTACATTCTGGACTTGAACAAACTGTTTTGTTCCAAAGTCAACATTCAAAACTTCCACCACTTTGTTGGATGGACATACCTGTTGTAGAACAGAGCGGTACCACCTGCCATCACTTCCTCTTGCAGCGCACGGAAACCCAATCATTTCTGGACCTACAATGCAGTTGGTCATTCTGCCCTCACAGCGCTGTGTGATTTGCCCTGAGAGGTTCTTCAACTCTTGTGAGAAGACCTTCAGCTGGCAAAAGATCCGCTGCGGATTTGTCACCTCTGTGACTATGACGGTCTCCACAGTTCCTGCTGGCAGCTCTGGGTACATGTAGAGCTCTTTCTTGTGCAGTCGATCACCTGCTGCCATGGAGATCTGAGTCTCTGGAGACACTTCAGCTCCACTCTGGGACTGCAGTGACATAAGGACAAAGTCCTGAAACAGATCTGGAGACAGCCTCTTGGCAATTCCCATCTCATACATTTGCTTGGATATGCAAGGGATGTGGAGGAGAAATGTTCTGTGCGCCACCAGTACATCTTGCACCTGTCCCTTCACAGTCTTCCCAGAGAGAGATTTCAGAAATTCGAGAGCCACTGGAGACCATCTGTTCTCAGGCGAGAGTGGTAACACATTAGCCAGCAGGCAAAATTCCACTTCGGGTGGCAGGTCGAAGTTCTTCTTCTTACCCCATGCCAACTTACTTGTGGTGGTGCTACATGTCCTCCCTTTGTCAAAGAGAAACACACTGTATTTCGGGCCATTTCTTGAGACTATGCGGGACCTGTACCAAGATCCATCTATCTGAGCCAAACACTGGTCACCAGGATTTCCTTCAAACTCTTGAAATGTGTTTCCAGGAGATTGAATGTCTTTGGCAAGGCACTCATAATCTGCCGTCCTCTCCTGGCTAAATTTCCCCCAGAACTCCACAAGCACACAAAGGGGATGCAAGTGGACCCTGGTAATGAGAATTGTTACATCTGACCCTCGTGTAGGGAGTCCTAGGATTGAAGACATTTTGGCAGTTTCATGAATTCCAGCTACCCATGATTCGTCACCTCTCATCAACACAGCCGCGTGAGCACTGGATGTTATCTGAAAAAATATGCACACACAAAAAAAAACACACATTAAATACAACATTGCCACCCCTAGAATTCTTGTTCCCCTGCATTTTAGAAGACAGATCACAATTAGGGCTGCAATTAACAATTTTCATTACCAATTAATTTGCAGATTATCTCCTCAATAACTCATTTGATCAATAAAATTTTAAATGTAATAAGCCTAAAATGATGACATCAAATTGTTTGTTATATCCAACGAACACTCCAAAACCTAAGGATATTTAGTTTACCATCACATACAAAAAAGCAGCAATCCTCATAATTGTGAAGGTGTAAAAAGCAAAGGTTTGATATTTTTGGTATAACAATCTTTCTGTCCATCCACTAATCAATTAATCAACTAATTGTTCAGCTCTAACCACAATAGCCTTGTTTTAAGAGACATATTTAAGGGTTTAGAACATTCCTTTGTGTCATCTTTCAGTGTAATTCTCGAGGGGAAAAAAAAGATATAACATTGGAAAAAATGTTTTAAATGTGGTTTATGATTCAATGGCTTATGTGCTTAAAGCATCAGAATAGTTTGAATGCAGGTAAAACTACAAAAATGATCTACTGTTTACAACCCTCACTCCTTAAAAAGCTAATTTAGGGACTCTGGTACTATTCAAAGGCATCGGCTATTGGCGATCAGTCTGACCATCGTCTATCGGCACAACCCTACTTACAACTGAGGAAAACAATCCTCCATCTCAGAGGCTGCTAAGTAAACACTAGAATTAAGCTGTTTACATTACAAAACATTCTACCAGGAATGTGCATATATGTAACTGGCCAATCCATTGCAGCAAATGCTACCATATTGTCAAAATACTCACTGCGTCTCTGCTGTGTTCTGATGTTCACTGGAGATGACTGAGCTTGCACAAATCTTGCTGAGAGCAGATGCAGTGGGAAATCTGAAAACACGTAAAAAACAGGAACTCACATTGACACATTTACAGATTAATTGCACTTATCACTTTATATTTTCCATGCATGTATTATGCAATCAATAATTTAGAATAACTACTTTGTCTTTAAAATATGCTATCTAGGTAAATTAATAGGAAAAGAAAGTATTAAGAATTTCTCATTATTGAGTGATTAAATAAAATGATTGGAATAGGATATTTTCTTACGGGGAGACACTCCAGGTTAATAGGGAAAACGTTTTAACTAATAGGTATCACCATGAAACTTTCCCAATTGATTACTTACATTTAGGAAATTATTTTTTGTTTTACAAGTTTTCTGAAATGTTTTGTTTAAATATTCGCATGAGGCATTATCTTATTAAATATGTGCTAATTTGCATACATTTCCAGGACAGAAATCTGAACACTGGGAAAAGCCAGGTTCAAAATTCTTGTTTCATTTTGCTGACATATTAGAGTCAAAGGTTTTTACAGAGGGAATTTTGGATCTCTTTTTATCACTCCATAACTCAGAAAATACTGTCAACAGCCATAAAAAAAAAAAAATCCATTTCCGCCACGATTTTAGGAATTAAATGTTGTATAAATCAGGCTGTGAATGATTATGAACAAACTGCTTCCCCGGTTGATCACTTACATTAAGACAATTATTTTTTGGTATATTTAAGTTTTCTGATATTTTAAATAAGCAAATGAGGCATTATCTAAGATAACTTTTGGTGAATTTAGGAGAAATCTACAGAGCAAATAGACTAGGTTTAGTAAAATAGACACTTAAATGTGTATTTTGGATGTTTTCTTTCCACCAGTCTGAAAGAAGACATGTTACGGAAGCAAAATAGCCCCAAATCTCAAAATTGACCAGTACATGAAAAACAATGTCTTTACCTTAAAAGGTAAATAAAAGTAAATAATCTGTTAAATCTTAAATGCATGGGTGTTTTGCTAAACATTCCTACATCACTACCTACCTACATTTAAGCTGCAAATTAAACTAATATAGTTTATAAACTTTTCAGGATATAGTATTCACAATAACAAAATGATTGTTTGTTTTTTTCATTCACTTAAAGATTCCAAAACTGTTTCTGACAGTAGGCTGACATAAAAAAACTTCTTTATTCTCTAAAAACAACACAACCTGCTATTACCTGCGTACCACGAAAAAAAGGAATTTTGGCTTCATATGGGCCTTAGGTCTCTAAGGCCCATATGAAGTTTTAGAGAAAAAAGCATTAGAAAATCAGCTATTTTTTTATATTTTTTCACTTTGATTTTCAAAATAAAGAGTTGGAGGAATAAGAGTTACTTACAATTAGGTCTGCAACAACTAATGAATTTAAATCGGTTATAAAAATAGTTGCCATCAAATTTCATCATCAATTAGTTGGGTCTGGCACGGTCACACATGTGCGACATTAACATTCAGCTCTCGTTCACTTCCGTTCTATGTGAGCGAAGGGGCGAAAAAACATTTGCTTCCAGTTGCAAAGCTAATTCACATCTTCTGATTCACATAGAGAACTCTACGGCAAATATCGCCTCAGCATGTGATGGTTACTCGCCTGCATTCATGTATGTGTGAGTGTGGCCGTGCCGGCACGGGCTGTGGCGTCTCTGTGTGTAGCTCACGTGGTTAATTACAGGAAATGACGCTGCCTCATCATCGCTGGGGAAAGCATTTTAAAAGTGGCGGAGGCAGAGACTAACGATACAGCAGAGAAAAGTGCAGAGGCAAACGCACAATTACAGGTTCCAATTTAAAAAAACCTAACTGACAAAAATACCTTCTGTCTGTTTTCTTTCCATTTTGTGATGGATCAATATAGCTAACGCCCGGCTACATTGATCCATCACAAAGCGGAGAGAAACCAGATGCAAGGCATTTCTGTCTTACATTTTTAAATTAACCTGTAATCGTGCCTTGACCATCAAAACGTATGCAAATCAGCAGGAGACAGCAGATTTAGCTGACGCAAATGAATAGGGCTATCCTTGACCAAAGAAATTCTTAGTCAACTAACACTCATACGATTTTTTCGACAAATCTATGTCTATGTTAACCGTCCTTGGGTTTCTTGAAAGGCGCTATATAAATCCAAGTTATGGTGATGGGTGGTGGAAGCGGCTCGCGGCTTGTGGCTCCGCTGAGTAAGGGCTCGCTGTGCCGTCACTCCCTGCGGGAAGGGCTGGTCCGCTGCTCCGGGTGCGACTGTCAACCGGGGAGGACTGTCCTCAGTGTGTCAGCGGTCTGTGGCGATGTGCAACCCAGACGTCTTGAAACACAGACCCGTCTCGTTTACCATGATGCTTTGTGGGTGTGACAACCAAAGTGTTTATGATTAAAGTGTTTACTAGAACACAGTGATGGAAGATACACTCAGATCTTTTACTTAAGTAAATACCACAGTGTAAAAATACTATGCTACAGGTAAATGTCCTACATTCAAAATGTTACTCAAGTACAAAAGTATTAGCATCAAAATATACCAAAAGTAAAAGTAGCCTACTCATTATGCAGAATGGCCCATTTCACAATATTATATATTATGGTATATCATTGTAATATAATTATTGATGCATTAATGTGTTCATCACTTCAATGTTGCAGCTGGTAAAGGTGCTCATTTTAACCACAATGCATAATAATGATATACTACTTAATAAAACACAGTTTATTAGTTGATTGTTATTTAGTGTTAAGTATCTGAATCTGCACATAGCTAGTATTGAATATTGTCAACTAAATAATTAATTGAAGTAAAAAGTACAACATTTCCCTCTGAGATGTAGTGGAGTAAAAGTGGGCTATAAAGTTAAGTAAAATAGAAATACTCAAGTAAAGTACAAGTACCTCAAAACTATACTTAAGTACAGTACTTGAGTAGCCTACAGTCCACCACTGCTAGAGCACAAAATTGTTTACAAGAGCACAAGATCTAGTCTCTTAATTTTGCTTTCAAAGTGCACCAGATTGATGCATTTAACTTTAAAAAGTACAACATTTTCTTCCAGGGGAGGACACCCCAAGGTCAGGATGATGGCACCAACTCCAACTCATTTTGAGCCAGGAAAAACACTGATAACGTTATGGAGCTTTGGAATATTTCACGCCATTAGTTAGACAGTCTTAAAGTGAATCCTTCATTTCTTCACAACAGAAGTCACATTTCCCATTTATTCTTATTGCATGTCCACTTATTTAAAAAAAAAATAATAATATTGTAGTAAAAGCATTTTTTATGTAAAACATTTTCAAGATGTGAGGTACCATCATGACACATCACCAAGGTAAAAAGGCAAGAAAGAAAAGTAAAAGCATAGTTGTTAGCTTCAGCTCTACTTACATAGACAACCAGCCCAGTGAATACATAGAGGAGCTGGTATATGGAGTTATGTGTTTCTGGATACCAGACAGAGGTAACATTATGCATTAAGGGTGATATGGTGTGGTGTGTCTCTGGATATCAGACAGAGGGAACATTATGTTTTAATGGTGATATGGTGTGGTGTGTCTCTTGATACCAGACAGAGGTAACATGCATTAAGGGTGATATGGTGTGGTGTGCCTCTGGATACCAGACATAGGTAACATGTATTAAGGGTGATATGGTTTGGTGTGTCTCTGGATAGCAGACAGAGTGAACATGTATTAAGGGTGATATGGTGTGGTGTGCCTCTGGATACCAGACAGAGGTAACATGCATTAAGGGTGATATGGTGTGGTGTGTCTCTGGATAGCAGACAGAGGGAACATGCATTAAGGGTGATATGGTGTGGTGTGTCTCTGGATACCAGACAGAGGGAACATGCATTAAGGGTGATATGGTGTGGTGTGTCTCTGGATAGCAGACAGAGGGAACATGCATTGAGGGTGAAATGGTGTGGTGTGTCTCTGGATACCAGACAGAGTGAACATTATGCATTAAGGGTGAATAGATGAGACCAACTCATCATAACAGAATGGCCAATTAGTTTGCTAGAAACTACTAATTTAGGTTTGAGCTGTTCGGTTTAATTCAGTTTTATAATCAAACACAGTTTAAAGTTTTTCCAGAACAATAAACACAAAACTCCACAGTTTGCTGAACTCAACTTTGTCCCAAAAAGGTTCTGGGTTTAGTTTCATGATAGCTAGCTAGCTAACGGCACATTCACATGGAGAATAGTTCACGTTCACCACGTTAGCAGCTGCCGGTAACACACTTAAGCCCCGCTGATCGGTAGATGACATGACAGGTGCTAAGCTAAGCTAAGCTAACTGTAAGCACATTAGCATGGTGACTGATTCACACAGAGCGGTACCGAGCAGTGAGGAGATCAGCTGGCACAAAATAACTCACCCGGGTTACTGGAGGAGATCCTGCCGGGTCTTCTTAAACACACGACGATGGTGGTAGCACCGGTTTACCGAATTCACCTCGCACAGCCGCACACAGCCGCAGTGACGCTCACCTTATTCACACCGCCAAAACGTTTAGCATGTAAGCTAATGTTAGCTAATGTTAGCTGATGTTAGCTGATGTTAGCTAATGTTAGCTAGCCAGTGTCGGTCCAGTCCCGGAGGGTTGGTTCAGATCAGAGGGTTGGTTCAGATCAGAGGGTTGGTTCAGGTGTTCACGGTTGTGACCGATGATCCGTTCAACCACTTCACAAGGTATTTAGCGGAGCCACAAATTCAACTAAACTCCACAGCAAACGGTCGTTAGTAACTGACGTTAGTAACGGTTAGTCAGTAACGGTCGTCAGTAACGGACGTTAGTTAGTAACGGTTAGTCAGTATAGCTAAAGTCGGCTAACGAGCGTTAGCTCAACAACACGCGCGTGCCGAACGCTCGTGAACTTTATTTCCCCTAGTTTTTTTTTTGTTTTTTTCCTCCTTGACCCGGAACTGTCGTTGACCTCTGTCACTCACACGGTACCACTAGTACATGCACACACTCAACTTCATTTAACAATTCAATCTATACGCTGCGAGTTTTAGAGGAAAAAGAAAAGAAGCAGCAGGTGCCACAATCACAATGTCCTGTCTTTAGTAACTATATGTGAGTTGTTATAAAAAAAAAATGAAAGCCCCAAATTGCCAAACCCAAGCAGACTAAAACATGTTGACTTGTGAAAGCCTGTTTCTGATCCTGATGTTGCTAATCACTAGTTTGACCAGGCTAATCCCTGTCCACATTTACTGTATTTGCATTTACCACTCACAGATTAATTTACAAAAAATACGTATACTTCAAGTTTATTTGATGAAGTAAACTTAAGTATAGTTCAAGTATAATCCCAAGTATACTTTATGTAATAAGTATGCTAATATAAATGTACTAGCTGTATACATGTCAGTGTACTACTTGAATAATTCTTGGGACTAAATTGGCCACTTTTTAGTTTATAAAAGTATACTTTTAGTATACTTTAAATGTAAGAGTAGTAAACTAGTTTTCATCCAAATTGTATTTTGTAGCCTACTGCAACTATAATATGAACTATACTACAAGTGAAGTTATAGGTATACTGTTAGTTTATATACTTGTAGCCCACTTTTTAGTTTATGGAAGTACACTTTAAATTATACTCTCCGTAAATTACTAGTATAATAGATTTTAGTATACTTGTAAGTTTTCTTTAAGTGAATTTATAGTACTTAGCCAAATACTTTTCCGTAAACTTTTCAGTATAAGCCAAGTATAGTTGGACTTTTCTGTATACTTGATGGTATAAGCCAAGTATACTTAAGTATCATTTTGTTAAGTATACTGTATCTCTGATAAGTACATAAAAAGTAAACTGAAAGCATACTCTCTTATTTTAAGTTTAAAGAAGTATACTAATAGCATACTTGAATAAACTTCTTTTTTTATAAGGGATAAGATGTGATATATTCATTTTCAAATTGTCATAATATTCTTTCACACTGCAGTTTATGAATATGTCAATCAAAACTGCTCTGTTTAAATGTTTAGAGATCAACCATCCTAGTACAGTAGGGAAGAGGTTCTCAGTTTTTTGGGGCCAGGGACATCTTACAGGGGAGAACATTGTCCAAGGACACCCTCATAATCGTAACATCGATTCAGCATATGCTACTACCATTTATACTCTTAGATGCCGTTAGAACTAGTTGTATTATAAAACTTTTCAACTTCAGACCTGTTTCACAGTGATTAACCGAAACGCATTTCAGTTTGAATCATGTTCAGATACGATGAGATAATCCTTTATTAGTCCCACAGCAGGGAAATTTGCAATGTTATTGAATATTAATACCACTTATATACCTTCAAACGAAGGGAGATTTTATTCAAATTGCATTTGGACTCAACTGGGCAGCATTTATAGCCCACAATTCAAGTAATTGATCTTAAAAGCTTTCAGAAAATGAACAGCAATACTGGTGTAGTCCTAATGAATCCAGATATTTAAATGTACCAGTCTGTAAATATGTACTTTTAAAGGATATAGCACAATTTTACAATTTATAGCAAATGATTTGGCAGATCACCTGACAGAGTGCCACAGACCCCTATTTGAGAATCACTGCAGTAGGGTGACCATTTCCTCTCTGTATGTTTGTTGCTGCTGTGACCTACAGTAGGTAGGATACATTAACATGGGCTGAAAATTGTCATTCACAATATTTCAAGTATGGATTAAGAATATTCTTCAGTACATCACAAAAATAAAGGAGGACACAGATGATGTAGTATATATCAAGATACAAACTGATGTGGTGTCTTTCTCTCACACATGCACAGAAATTGAACTAGCCTACATGTTTTTTTTATATTTCTTGATAAACTGACAAATTAGTTCCATAAGTCAAATATGTGGGTACATGTGAAAGCCAATGCCAATAGTGCAACTCTTTAACGTCTGTCAAATAAAAGAAAATGCGATAATAATGCCTTAACTCAATACATCTTTTGGAGGTTGTAGCAGGCTCAGTTTTAAAGCTAGAGTGAAGATGCTGGCATCATATGAAACTAGAAAACCTAAGGAATCCATTGGTATACCATAATCATAAATCGCAAATGACACATTTTTTTTATCTGCTCAAAATGTACCTTAAAGGGAGATTTGTCAAGTATTTAATACTCTTATCAACATGGGAGTGGACAAATATGCTGCTTTATGCAAATGTATGTATATATTTATTATTGGAAATCAATGAACAACACAAAACAATGACAGATATTGTCCAGAAACCCTCACAGGTACTGCATTTAGCATAAAACAATATGCTCAAATCATAACATGGCAAACTGCAGCCCAACAGGAAACAACAGCTGTCAGTGTGTCAGTGTGCTGACTTGACTATGACTTGCCCCAAACTGCATGTGATTATCATAAAGTGGGCATGTCTGTAAAGGGGAGACTCGTGGGTACCCATAGAACCCATTTACATTCATATATCTGGAGGTCAGAGGTCAAGGGACCCCTTTGAAAATGGACATGCCAGTTTTTCCTCACTAAGAAAAACTTTGGAGCGTTACTTAGCCTCTTTCCCGACAAGGTGGTATGACATGGTTGGTACCAATGGATTCCTTTTCTAGTTTCATATGCTATTTGTAGCTTCACTCTAGCCCTAAAAGTGAACCTGCTAGAGCTTCTGAAAGATGGTAAAGTCAGCGGGTCTCAAAATTATAATGTAAAGAATTATAAACCTAATAAAATAGCATCACATCTAGTATATACACCGATCAGCCATAGCATTATGACCACTGACAGGTGAAGCGAATAACATTGATTATCTGGTTACCATGGCGCCTGGCAGTGGGGGGGATATATTAGACAGCAAGTGAACATTTTGAAATTTGTGTTGGAAGCAGAAAAAATGGGCCAGCGTAAGAATGTGAGTGACTTTGACAAGGGCGAAATAGTGCTGGCTAGGCGACTGGGTCAGAGCATCTCCACAACTGCAGCTCTTGTGGGATGTTCCTGGTCTGCAGTGGTCAGGACCTACCAAAAGTGGTCCAAGGAAGGAGAACTGGTGAACCGGCGACAGGGTCAGACCCGAGGCTCATTGATGCACGTGGGGAGCGAAGGCTGGCCCGTGTTGTCTGATCCAATAGAAGAGCTACTGGAGCTCAAACTGCTGAAAGAGTTAATGCTGGTTCTGATAGAAAGGTGTCAGAACACACAGTGAGGAGTAGTTTGTTGTGTATGGGGACCGGTCAGGGTGCCCATGCTGTCCTAATGTTACGGCTGATTGGTGTATCTGAAGCATGTTCATTTACATGTTAGCAGCACTATAGCATATAATTAACTACTACATGAAAAATAACATCAGTTGTGGGCTTTTAAAATAATGTCCTTAGATCATTAACATCAACATATACTGTAGGTGATTATCATCATGGAAATTTGATGTATTGTCTGCCTCAAAAACTATAAGTTTTTGTTTGTGAAATAAACCACACAAACATTGTAAATACAAAAACTTTTATTCACACACACAAAATGAAGATAAAAAGATGCAAATAAAAAAAATTACAATGTTTAATATGTTTGGGAATTCCCTCTGTGCCTCGAACTTTGTACAGTTTGAATTTGAGGGTTTCCCTCTGAGATGGGTGGACATTGAGTAACATGTCCCAGAGGACCTTTGCAAAACGGCCTTCAGCAACATCCCGCTCCACAAATTTGTTCTGCAGCTTATCCAGGTGCGTCAGTCTTCCAGAATGACGTCCTCCAAGTTGAGCCTCTTCTTTGGAGCTACAGCGCTGGGAGATTCTGTGTGCTCAGGTGAAGGGGTGTACCGGAGAGGGGCGAAGTCCGAGGTTCTGGACAGGGGGCACGGTGTTGTTATGATGATTTCTTCCCTTCTGTTCCTTTCTTTATATTTCTTTATGACCGACTTTTGTATTCTGAAATATCCCCTTCCTTTCTGGTCCTCCTCCCATCTTTTCTAACATATCTCCACTCCTTTAATCTTAAATCACCACTTTTCCTTCTCCTTTCCCAAGTACAACTGGTACTGTTATTTCCTTTTGCAACAAACTTTTTGCTAGTTTATCGGCAAACTCATTCCCTTTCACCCCCTCATGTGCTGGAACCCAACAGAATAGCATATCAATACCCCCTCTATGCAGTCTTAACAAGCTATAGTATAGTTTAATGCGTACATCTTGCCTTACAGCTTGTGTTGACTGTATGCTTTCCAGAACAGCTTTTGAATCTGTGCATGTATCCACTCTGTCTGCCAGTCACTGTGACCCGAATGATCAATCTCCTCTACTAAAAATGCCACGAGCGTATAGACATACAAGGTGTAGAAGAACCTCCTTCACCTAAATGAAACTGCTTACACATATTGGTCTAATTAATGCCCACGAAGACAACTTTAATATAACTTGTGGACTAAATGACAGTAAGTCAACTTTTACATTATACAAATCTTTCAGGCGTCATGTGTATCGTAATCATGGGGAGCGTGTGCTACCTGATAGCGATCACAATGATAAAAACAATGACACTATTCATGGTTTATTACTTGCATGCGAAGAATGTTCCTCTTTTTTTCTTAATCAAATACATTTTGCATATTAACACAAATCTTCTATGCTGTAAACTTCTTGTCCCAGTGTTATGATTCCCACCTGCATGCATACACAGTCAAAGTTGATCCTCAGTGGAGTGTAATTAAACCAGGACAAGAAGTAGACTTTCAATCCCTCAATGTGTACTGTACAGTGTTGATGATCAGTTATGTTACCCTTAGAAATTTTGAAATTGTTGTGGCTGAAAAACGTTGAAAGAAAAAAGGAGGAAATGTGTTATGCTGGATTGTATTGTGTTGCATTGATAGTTAACATTATTCAGAAAAGAATTTACAGATTTTTTGAAATTCTGTATTGATATAAAATATATTTGTGATGTTTTTATATCAGTTTTAACAAATTGTATGACTTCTATGATTTAAATATTGATAGTGTAAAAAAATGATTCAGGTTAATAAATGTGGGAAAAAAATATTTTTGTCTGTTTCTCATGTTGTACTGAGAACAAATTTGCCAACATAAGGTACAAAGTGTGTGTCACTGGGGCAGTACCCTCTTTAAGGCCAAATTTGTACCATTTCCAAGGGTACATTTAAGTCCTAGAGAATTAAGGTCCATTTATGTCCCCAGGGGTACATATTTAAGGGGTACAATGGGTGTACCTTTGAGAGTACTGCTCCAGTGACGAGCTGTTGGACAGTGTATATACTGATACCTGGTGTGAAAGTCTTTTGGAGATAGATATTTTAAACTCTCACTCACTCATCTTCAACAGGAGGCAACAGCTCCAGCAGGGGACCCTAAATTTCCGTTTTCCGGGCCTCATTAACCAGCTCTGACTGGGGGATCCTGAGTGATCCCAGGCCAGTGTGGAGATATAATCTCTCCACCTTGTCCTGGGTCTTCCCTGTGGTCTCCTCCCAGCTGGTCATGCCTGGAACACCTCCCTATCACCCTATCTCTAAGGGAGACGCCAGCCACCCTCCTGAGAAAACCCCTTTCGGCCGCTTGTACCCGCGATCTAGTTCTTTGGGTCATGACCCAACCCTCATGACCATAGGTGAGAGTAGGAACGAAGACTGACTGGTAGATCTAGTTCTTTGGGTCATGACCCAGCCCTCATGACCATAGGTGAGAGTAGGAATGAAGACTGACTGGTAGATCTAGTTCTTTGGGTCATGACCCAGCCCTCATGACCATAGGTGAGAGTAGGAACGAAGACTGACTGGTAGATCTAGAGCTTTGCCTTCCGGCTCAGCTCTCTTTTCGCCACAACGGTGCGGTAAAGTGAATGTAATACCGCCACCCTGCTGCTCCGAGTCTCCGGCCAATCTCATGTTCCATAGTCCCCTCACTCACGAACAAGACCCCGAGGTTCTTGAACTCCTTCACTTGGGGTAAGGACTCATTCCCTACCCGGAGTAGGCAATCCATCTGTTTCCTGCTGAGAACCAGATATTTTAAACTCGGGAATATAAACACCAACTCCTACATACTCCTGTTTATTCTTGGAACCATCTGTATATATCTTGAGATAATTATAATAGCCATTCCTCAGATAGACACTTGCTATAACTCCCATTTAATTTAGTTGCCATTCCCTTTTCTTTTTCCTGGATACTCATGTCTACTTTAACTTCTGGGAACAGCCAGGGGGGTACGCTGCTAACTGGTGTGGATCTGGTGAACTCTAAGGCCTCCAATCCATATGTCCTCACTCTTTCTTCCCATGTCCATCCTAATCCATACCCTTGAAACGTAGAATAATTCCAACAGTTTTGAATTATTTTCTTTGTAGGATTATCTCCCCCGCTTCCTTTTAATCTGACCCAATATGCAAGAGCTAACTTCTCTCTTCTTAACTCCAATGAAGTCTCGCCCGCTTCAATTAACTGTATTAATGGGTGTTGACTTAATAGCTCCAATACATAACCGTAATGCTTTATACTGTAATCTATCCACTTTTTGTAGTGATGCCTTTGCTGCTGTTCCATATACTATACAATCCGGTAACGTTCTTCCGGTAACGTTCTTCCAGTAACATTCTTCTTCTTCTTCTTCTTCTTCTTCTTCTTCTTTGTCTTCTTCTCTTCTTCATTTGATTTGGCAGACTAGACGTTGCTATGGCATATTGCTGCCCTCTACTGATTATTAAATCATCCTCTTAACAGTGTAGGGGTTCTACTTTGGTAGGTTTTGGTTATTAGCAAAATAATTAATAAATAATAATATAATTATTAATATTAATAAAGATTATCAATAAACATCAATAATAAACGGGGCACCACCATGGAATCAGGGACCAATGACCAAAACGTTAATATAGTCTCATTATATATGCTAAACTATCAATTTGGAACGTTGATTAATAATTAAATTAATAACTATAACCAAAATAGATAGTAAAGGTTGAAGGATATCGGAATTCTTGACATAGCAGAGGTTGGCATTATTCACTCTTGTGCAACATTAAAGAGACCAGCATGTATATTCCACAATCATTTATTTACAAGATAATAAAGGTTCAAAACACAATATTAATCTAACTAAATAACTAAACTAAACAAACCAAACACAGTGTGTAAGCATGTGTGTGTGTGTGTGTGTGTGTGTGTGAGAGAGAGAGAGAGAGAGGGGGGGGGGGAAAACAAGATGGGTTCTTGTCTCAAAATGTCTGTATGGCCTACAAACAAAATGGCGAGCACTGTAAAACTACAAAGATGGCTGAATCAAAGATGGCGGAATCAAAGATGGCGGAATCAAAGATGGCCGTCAGCATGTCATCACATGACCTCTTTGTTCTAGGACAGAGAGGGGGGTGATGTATGGGTTAAGATTATCTGAAGCTGTATGTTTATGTTTAACTAATTCACAGTTTCTGTATGTGATCTTTATGTGTGTTAGATATGCAGTGGGTTAGAAAAGATGGTTAGTTGCATGCAAGACCTTGTCTATGTGAAGCATAAACTAAACACATCAGATGTGGCGAAGCCAGTTACCCAAAAATCAAATACAGATAAATCACCACAGTCAAACTCAATGAATAACATTAAACCAAATCAATACAAGTACTTTCTAGAAATCAAAGTTGGACAGTCTTGCTCAGCCGTGTGCGATTGCTAATGCTAAGGCCCAGTACGTTACCAATCCATGGAAGAAAAGGGTTTGTGATTCCATGTGTTGAAGTTGTGGTTCCAAGTCAAAGAGGTCGTCTTTGCTGTTAGTTTGGTGCTAACTTCTTCGCTTGATAGCTTGAAGTTAGCTGGTGAAAAGGGCAGAGCACTCGCGTCGTCTGCCGTTTGGTTCATTGGTTGCAATGGCTGTTTCCTAACAGGCCATTGATCAGAACAGAACTGTTTCTACAGCTTCTGGACTGGAGAGCTTAGATGAAGAATAGAAAGAGCTGTGGGTCACCTCCAGCAGCTGGTCAGCTTGTGTCAGGAGGTGAAGAGCAAAGAGTCGAAAGAGAAGGAACAAAGAACATTCCTCTGGTTTTGTTCTGTGTGATTTTCACACCTCTGGGTGAAATGTTACTGTAGCCAATGAGGACTGAGATCAGAGTCAAGGATGGTGTTACTGAGTTCATAAAGTGACTGTCTCTGCCACCAGAAATGGCAGGTCCCTACAACAGTTACTTAAATTCTTTTGTATAGTCCAATACTGTGCAGATACTCCATCAGTTTCTTCATTTTAGTCCAGTTATCCCGGTTGAGTAACGTGCGCAGGGTAAAAACGGTTTCTCCAGGTGCTCCCAGGTCTCTGAACAGTTTTCTCCTTTGATGTGAGTAGTTCTGGATGAGGACGTGTCTTACTGTCCCTGAGTCTCCACACTTACTGTACACTTGCCATCTGGATGTTTCCCAATCAGAGTCAACCCACTCATAAGCCCACAATGCCCCAGCCTCAACCTGCTTGTGATTACTGCATCTTTTCTATTGCAGGCAAAATGGCTTTTAGATTTTTCCACTGTTTCCTGTATTGTGAAGTAAGACATCCCCATTTGTCTTTGTCCCATGTCCTCTGTCACATTCCTTTGACTGTCTTGTAAGCGATTAAAGTATATTCTGATGGTCCGTATTGTAGGGCTATTTCTATTTTGTCCACGAAAGCAGCATTCTGTGACAAGTAATCTGCCTCCTCATTCCCTTCTACACCCTTGTGTGCCGGTACCCACAGAAACCCCACCTCACACCCTGCTCTGTGAGTTCTGTACAGTGTTTGATCAATCTCTGTCAGTACATCAGGTCTGGATTTGGATTTGCTTTCTTTTATTGAAGTTAACGCTGCTGCCGAAATCACCGCATATGACCGAATTACCTGGTTTATTGTCCTCTACCCATCAAAGTGCCCATAATATTGCTATCATCTCTGCTGTGAATACTGACATCTGATCTAATAATCTATGTCCCTTTTTAAATCTTAATTCAGGAATGGACATTCCAAAAGCCACTTTGCCACTCTCTGGGACCTTTGATCCATCTGTATAAATGTGTAAATATGATCACCATTGTTGCTGCAAACAGGTTTTAACCTCCTTGACTATATCAACTGATTTATTTATGTTGTTATAATTCAATATGCATAGGTCAACTTCAGGATCTGGGATGAGCCATGATGGTACACCTGACCAACAAACTGGAGAGCACACACTAATATCAACCATTCCCATTTCCTCCGCCTCAGATTTTAGTTTACTTCCAAAGTTTGTTTTGGCCTTACTCGCTGATCCCAGGAATTACCAATGATGATCTAACAGGCATTTTGTTGGAGAGTCCTTTTATTTTCATTAAGTATCTCAATCCAAGTTTGTGTCTTCTAATGTTCGAGGGCATCTCTTCCATTTCTATCAATAAGGCCGGTGTTGGAGTAGTGCGGAATGCCCCACTGCATATTCTCAGGGCTTTAGCTTGTACTCTATCCAGTCTGTTCATTACGTTAGGAGCTCATATTTGCCAAACTAGAGACTTCAAAAAAAGGGAGGATTTCAAAACCAAAGTGGGGGATCTGGGGGTCCTCCCCCAGAAAAGAAAATGAGTTTCAGAGACTTTGTTTCCTGCATCTGCTGACTTTTAAAGACTGAAAATAACAAAATAATAAGTCCACTGCAACAGCATATTTATGTTAAATAGGTCTACTTTTGTTTGTTTTGCTTGAGTATTGCTTTCTCTTAGTTTATATTAATTTCTCTCTTCTTCTCTCTCTCTCTCTCTCTCTCTCTCTCTCTCTCTCTCTCTCAGTCCCTCCGTAATAACAGTGATCCTGCGATGAGACTCCTCTCCTGCAGGGGGCAGCACCGGCAGCACGGCGCCATATTTGCACCGAGGCCTATGGAAAAAAGTCATATCACCAGTGGTATTACACATGCGCAGTAAAATCTGTTCTGCACTCGCCGAAATTGGGTCAATCGCAACGCACGACCGCAGCTTCAGTTACAGTGCGCATGTGTCATACCCCATAACCCCGGACCCATGTCCGCCTGTGACCAAGCCTCCTTTCATAGGCCTTGACTTGCAGCCAGTCGCTGATCCGGAAACAGAATTTCGTCACTGCCTCCATCTTGACGGAAGAAGAGGGAGAGCTGTGAAGCTGCGTGTTTATTGTTCAGCTGACTATCTGATTTACACATAGAACTCTTCCACCATGGCGATGCAAGCAGCGAAACGCGCTAACGTGAGTGTGATCGAGCAGGCTGGTTTACTATTATACATGTGAGGAATAGAACTATTGAGGTTAGCTAGGTTAGCTTGGTTAGGCTAGCAGCTAGCGGCACCCAGCGTTAGCAGACGGCTAGCATGCTAACGAACTGAGAAACAACTAACACTGTCTATGTTAAACAAGAAGCCACATTCTTCTGTCTACACATCTAACAGGACCTATAGAGGGGACTGATTTGGGACCATTAGCGGTCTGTAGTTTAGTGATGTGATGTGGCAACATGCACGCTGGTGGACTGGAACACACTGACACTGTTAGCTAACGTTAGCTAACGTAACTTTAACGTTAATGAACGTTAATGTACGATGATCTAATCTAGGGCTGGTTGATGGCCTCTGAGAAACCAGTCATATTAATATGGATTTAATTAATGATCATATTCCATAGAAACGAGACACGTGCTGTTGAGCGTGTAGACTCTATCCCAGTGCAGGTTAAATGATCTCTAGAGTCTGTGTGTGTGCTCTATCTGATGCACCAACGGTTTAAATGTCAGTCCCCAGCAGTAGTTGTGACGTTTTGTAGTTTTTAATGTTGACATTGTATCCTCATTTACTTCTCTGCGCATATTTTTCTTTATCTGTCACTTCCAATACAAATGCTACTCACTGTAATTACATATAGTATATAGATAAATTCACATATACATAATGATCCAGTCCATGTATATCCATCCAGTGTTTATACATTTACACTATTTGTATTGTTTACAACTTCCAGAACACTTAACTTGTATTCAGACATTTAGTTTTATTATTGTATTCAGACTTTTTTGTCGGTCATTATTGATCATAGCTGTTATTTCTACTCTGTGTAAGTACATTAAGAGAGCTGCATAAAACCGGCGTCAAATTCCATGTATGTTTGTACTCTGCAAAATAAATGTGATTGTGATTATCTAAAAGATGCTTATCTCATGTGTTTTTCTTGCTGTGTGTTGCAGATTCGATTACCTCCCGAGGTGAACAGAATCCTGTACGTGAGGAACCTTCCTTACAAGATCACAGCTGAGGAAATGTATGATATCTTTGGGAAATATGGACCAATACGCCAAATCAGAACGTAAGTTATACACTGACTGTAGCTCCTGCATCAGATCTAGGGCCACACACAACTCCCATCAATGTATTAGGCTTTTCATGCCATTCTAAAGCTTAAATGGGTGCAAAAAATGAGTACTTGAATTCTCTCCCCATCATTTTTTGGAGGTGCATGTTATGAGATCTCTACTACTCACATTGGTGAGTCAGGTAGGTTAATCAGCACTGAGTTTAATCTCTTGAAAAAGACAGGCAGATGTGGATTCAGTCTTAATTGGGATAGCAGGACAACATTGCCTGAAAGAGAAAGGCCAAAAATTATATTTTTAGACTGCATCTGCTAAAATTGATGCTGCACAGATTTGTAGACCAGCAGGAATGAATTTTCACTATTGACCATATACATTTACAATAATATTCTACGTAAATAGATTATAATCTGCTTTTTTTTGTTAAATACGGTATACACTTTACCTTCCCCTGAACACCGGTGCGACTCTGCACATATTGGTCTTGTAGTCACTCCTTGTGTGATTTTCTCTTTCTCACTTCTCAGCGGGAACACACCTGAATCAAGAGGAACAGCGTATGTGGTTTATGAAGACATCTTTGATGCCAAGAACGCCTGTGACCATCTGTCAGGCTTCAACGTCTGCAACCGATACCTGGTGGTCCTCTACTACAATGCGAACAGAGTATGTTTGAGTATTTTCAGTGACTACGTTTACATGCACACTATTATTCAGAATATAACAATATTCTGAATTTGATATGGGCCATGTAAACAGCATATTCAGTTTGGATGTTCTGAATTATTCCGAATGGAGCATTTTCTGATTAAGACGTGTAGGGATATGCCGATATTATTCACGTTTTAGGAGCATTCTTTGGACTTATATATATATATATACTGTACAGTGCATTCATCTCAGTTGGTGTTTTTACTGCAGTTTGCTACACACGGCCTCTTGCCTGTTTACGGCCAGCTCTGTGCGTTGTACACAAACCAACTAAACCAACAGTTTGTAGAGATGCATGTCCAAAAGAAAAGAAGGAGAAACACACCTACTTTATGATGAAAGACTTGGATATCAACAGGTTTTTGGATATGCGCCAATATCGCAACGCTGACTTTTTCAAGAAGGTCCATCCATCCATCCATCTTCAACCGCTTATCCGGGATCGGGTCGCGGGGGCAACAGCTCCAGCAGGGGACCCCAAACTTCCCTTTCCCGGGCCACATTAACCAGCTCTGACTGGGGGATCCCGAGGCATTCCCAGGCCAGAGTAGAGATATAATCTCTCCACCTAGTCCTGGGTCTTCCCCGTGGTCTCCTCCCAGCTGGTCGTGCCTGGAACACCTCCCAAAGGAGGCGCCCAGGAGGCATCCGTGCTAGATGCCCGAACCACCTCAACTGGCTCCTTTCGACGCAAAGGAGCAAGGACTCTACTCCGAGTCCCTCACGGATGACTGAGCTTCTTACCCTATCTCTAAGGGAGACGCCAGCCACCCTCCTGAGGAAACCCATTTCGGCCGCTTGCACCCGCGACCTCGTTCTTTCGGTCATGACCCAACCCTCATGACCATAGGTGAGAGTAGGAACGAAGATTGAACGGTAGATCGAGAGCTTTGCCTTCTGGCTCAGCTCTCTTTTCGTCACAACGGTGCGGTAAAGCGAATGCAATACCGCCCCTGCTGCTCCGATTCTCCGACCAATCTCACGTTCCATCGTCCCCTCACTCGCGAACAAGACCCCAAGATACTTAAACTCCTTCACTTGGGGTAAGGACTCATTCCCTACCCGGAGTAGGCAATCCACCGGTTTCCTGCTGAGAACCATGGCCTCAGATTTAGAGGTGCTGATTCTCATCCCGACTGCGTCACACTCGGCTGCGAACCGATCCAGTGAGTGCTGGAGGTCGCAGACCGATGATGCCAACAGGACCACATCATCTGCAAAAAGCAGCGATGAGATCCTCAGCACACCGATCTGCAAACCCTCCTCCACCCGACTACGCCTCGATATCCTGTCCATGAATATCACGAACAGGATTGGTGACAAAGCGCAGCCCTGGCGGAGGCCAACCCCCACCGGAAACGAGTCCGACTTACTGTCGAGGATCCGAACACAGCTCTCGCTTTGGGCGTACAGGGATTGGATGGCCCTGAGAATTGCCCCCCTCACCTCATACTCCCGCAGCACCCCCCACAGTATCTCCCGGGGGACCCGGTCATATGCCTTCTCCAAGTCCACAAAACACATGTAGACTGGATGGGCATACTCCCAGGCCCCCTCCAGGATCCTTGCGAGAGTGAAGAGCTGGTCCGTTGTTCCACGGCCAGGACGGAATCCGCATTGTTCCTCTTCGATCTGAGGTTCGACTATCGGCCGAACCCTCCTTTCCAGCACCTTGGAGTAGACTTTACCAGGGAGGCTGAGCAGTGTGATACCCCTGTAATTGGCACACACTCTCTGGTCCCCCTTTTTGAAAAGGGGAACCACCACCCCGGTCTGCCACTCCTTAGGCACTGTCACCGACTTCCACGCGGTGTTGAAGAGACGTGTCATCCAAGACAGCCCCTCCCCACCCAGAGCCTTCAGCATTTCTGGGCGGATCTCATCAATCCCCGGGGCTTTGCCACTGTGGAGTTGTTTGACTACCTCAGTGACTTCCACCAGGGTAATTGATGATGGTCCCCCATCAGCTTCCAGCTCTGCCTCTACCATTTTTCAAGAAGGTGGTTGAGGCAATGAAAGAGGGAGGCTGTGTTCGCACGGTCCTACAACTCCGCCATTGGTTACGTTAATCGGAGTATGCACGGTTGCATGTAAACAGGAATATTGGTGGTATATTCATTTTCATCAGCCATGTAAACAGCTTAGTAGGAATATTGTCTTTTTCGGAATAAGGGCACAAACTGCAATATTTTGTGCATGTAAACGTAGTTGGTGTCAGTAGGCATCGTTGGGTCAAAGGGCAATGTTTATGCTTAGGGATGCACCGATACCAGTATCGGGTCCGATACTGTGCTCATGTACTCGTATTCGCAAAACGGCTCCGATACAACGGCACCGATACCACTTTACAGCAGCGTGACGTTTACCTCTCGCCACCATCTTTCGGGTCCTCACGCTCCACCTCCCCGACGGTGCGGGCGAGACGGACCGATACCATACCACCTTAGCTGGCGCGCGCCGGCCCTCACTTTCATTACGCCACAGGCTTTTGCTTGCATTCTCTGACTCGCTCTTGCGTTGGACTCCTTGGTCCGTGTTTCAAGATGGGTCGGGTGGGTTGCCGACATCGCCGCAGACCCCTGGCCCCTTTTACGTGGGCCAAAACCCGCGCTGGGGACACGACGCGGTTGAGGCGCACTGAGGACAGTCCACCCCGGTCGACAGTCGCACCGGGCCCCGTCCCTCCCCGGCGGGGAGAGAGGGCGCAGCAAACTCTTTGTCCACGGTGCGGCGATGTCCGGGCGTGGAACGCTGTAAAGCTGCGGCCACGAGCCGCCTTGACCCCGAGCCTTTCCAAGCCGACCTAGAGCCGGTGGCGGCGCACCGCCTCGTATGTGGGACTCCCCAGCCTGCCGTGTGTCGCTCACACCCTCCAGCTGGCTGTTAACGAGGGTCTTTTGGCTCAGAGAAGTACTCGTATCGGTACTCGGTATCGGCGAGTACCCAAAAGTCAGTACTTGTACTCGGTCTGAAAAAAAGTGGTATCGTTATATCCCTAGTTATGCTTTAGTAAAGCTCAAACCAAAATTGAGTTTTGGGAATTGAAAACTTATTATGGTTTTTGAATCTTTAGAATTATGAATCTTCATGCGATTATTCCATTTGATGAAGTTTTCTCTTTGTTTATCAACTCTCTTTGCAGGCGTTCCAGAAGATGGACACAAAGAAGAAAGAGGAACAGCTGAAGCTTCTAAAAGAGAAATACGGCATCAACACAGACCCTCCAAAATAGCATCCTGGAAACCCCCCCCCACCTCCACGCCTTTCACCTCCATGTTCACAATCTTTCTCTCCTCTGTCTGTACAAACCACCCATGGGTTTCAACTATTCTTTTTTTAATGATTTTATTGAAATGAGGACTTTGATATTTTTTTAGCTTTATTATTTCCATCATTAAATCCGTGTGCACACTGGTCAGACTGGCAGTATGTGTGAACACTGGTCAGACTGGCAGTATGTATGAACCCTGGTCAGACTGGCAGTATGTGTGAATTAACATCAGAGCAGGGAGCTGTTATGTGCCAGCTGCATAGAACTCCACTTTCAGAACTTTGGTTGGTGATCCTGTCAAAGTGATCGACAGGCACAACAAACTCTTCAGCAAGAAACAAGTTTCACCAGGATTTAGATGGTGACTGGTCATAGTATTCAGCCTGGGTAAGATGGCTCCATATTTTTCACTCTTTTTGTTATTGTTTTCATACTTCTACAATCTTATAATTTAAAGCCAACCATGGTCTTGCAGTGTGTGATATGAAACTGAGTTGATCAGTACCGACTATGTAAAGTGTATAAAATAAATGTTGCTTCTCTAAAAGCTCCCGTCTCCTCCCTCTTTACATACTGTAGATGGAACGTAGTGGAAGTGCTGTCCTCTGTGTGAACCATTTCAGATCAATAGACTGTATACATTTTCCACATTTGCACAGTGGTCGGGGGGGGGGGGTCGCCTGATTCTTCTAGTTTGCCTGAAGCTCCGCTCAGCTTGTGGTGATGCAGTCCCTGGGGTGTTAGATTGGAGTTTGCTGTGTGAGGACACAAACCTCTAAGTGAACCCTGTGCGATCAGTGATTTTGAGGTACTTGTACTTTACTTGAGTATTTCCATGTTCTGCTACTTTCTACTTCTACTCCACTACATCTCAGAGGGAAATATTGTACTTTCTACTGCACTACATTTATTTGGTAATTTAAGTAACTTTGCAGATTAATAATACGAAATATAATCAACTAATAAATGATGTTGTAATATTAGATTAAGATAAGACTTTATTGATCCCCAGAGGAAATTCACAAACTACCCAGCAGCAATAAATTGAGCAGTTAAAATGAGCTCCACCTTTACCAGCATCAACATTAAAGAGTTGAACACATTAATGCACCAATAATTAGAATACAGTAACATATATTATTCTGCATAATGAGTACTTTTACTTCTGGTAGTTTAAGTATGTTTTGATGCTAATACTTTTGTACTTTTACAGTGAAAGTACAATATAAAACTATTGTCGGCTCATTATGAAACTGTGGCGGGCGTAATTAATGGTAAACACTGGAGCCTGATCCGCCTACCTCCAGCTGATCAATGAGAGATGACGTTACCTCCAGAGGGTCGGACTCATACACGGATTCAGATGTCCCATCATAAATATAAATATGATGTAATGGAACTTCCTGCTGTAGGGCCCTATATTATAAAGTACGATGATAGTGAAGATGACAGAAGTTGAGTTGATTAACTAGATTCACATGATTTGAGTTAAGTGAGACATGTTTTGTTATTTCAGAGTTCTTTTTGCCATAGGTTTATTTTATCAATAGTTTAATTTAAAATCAATACACGGGCTAGATAAGACCTGGGACCATTAAAGTAACCGTTTTTATTTCCATTGAATAAGAGAGCATTAATACATTAACCATCATTGTGGCATGTCTTGATAAACCACAGTGAAGGTGTCAATAAATAAATAATAAATAAGGTCTATGATTCTAAATTAGAAAAGTTCTGATCAGTCAGGAATAGGCGTGGTTTTAAATATTAATAACTATTACAGACTGGGCTAAAACACACTAGAGGCCTGATTCTCCTTTACAATTATTCATCAGCTACATGTTTACAATCAGACAGGCAAACTCATTAAAATACATCATAATTAAGATCAGTGTATATAATGGAATAGTAGCATTACAATGTACCAGAGGTCACCAAACTTGGGCTTTCATAACAAAAAATTCTCCAGGGGGGCATGCCCCTGGACCCCCCTAGCTGGCTACTGTTTCCCCCTGGCTGGCTACTGTTTCCCCCTAGCTGGCTACTCTTACCCCCTAGCTGGCTACTGTTTCCACCTGGCTGGCTACTGTTTCCCCCTGGCTGGCTACTGTTTCCCCCTGGCTGGCTACTGTTTCCCTCTGGCTTTCTATTCCACATCCTTGTGGAAAGCCCCGATTGGGGTCTCAACAAATTAAAAGCCAGGGTACAGAGAGAACAAGAAAATGAAAGGTTCAGAGAAGCAATGACCAAATCTTTGGAGAAGCAGCAGGTATGACAGGCAAAGCTGAGCGTATACAGATGAGGAGCTATAGGCAGACTAGCAAATAAAACCCGCTAGCAGGCTCATTTTTAAAGTTGGAGTGAAGATACTGGTATCATATGAAACTGGGCGACCTGGAGTCAGGTTGTTTGAGGGGCCCAATTTGGAAAATCTGTCCCCATGCCCATAATTCCTAATGGCTGGCCTTCTTTTACTGAAGAAAGATTCTGAATGCAGGACTTTTACTTCTAACAGAGTATTTTTACACTGTTACTTTTACTGAAGTACAAGATCTGAGTACTTCCACCACTGGGTAAACAGCTGCAGTACTTACTGAATACCCACTTGTTAGTGTTATGGCCAATGTCAATCCACCTGAAAAACCATAGAACAATATGAAAACTAGAAACCACCTTTTGATTAGGCATACCACTATTTAATAAATAACTTTGTTTCAACAGTGACATCTGGTTGTTGTACAGGGACATTATTTTAGAAATATGTCTCCCAGTAAGCCCTGCATCAGTGCAACCTCTTCAGTACTGGATGCTCATATATTGATCTCTTGCACTGACTCAAATCAAAGGAGAAGGAAACTGGATTGTTCATTTCTCACAGTTAAAGTATCTTTGCAGACAAAAGGTGTAACCCAAGACCACACCAAGCTATGGACATTTATCAGCTGGATGTGGGCTGCTCTACTCTCTGCATGGTCCCCCTGGTGTGCTATGTGACATTTAGGTTATCATGCAAAAATGCTATACAGGACTGTTTTTTACTGTGTAAGTTAATGTTTCATGTACGCTACTTGAATTTGTAGAATCACATTGTTGGCAAAATGTTGTTTAAATGTTTTCAACCTACAGTCAAGGTCAGTGGTTCCCAGCCTGCACACATGCACCCCAGGGGGCACGTTAACAGCTGCCAGGTAATGCACATATTTATTAGGTCTGTCAAAGTTAACGCGTTAATGCAAATTTGTTTAAACGCCACTAATTTCATTAACGCATTAATGCAATCAGTCTTTCGGAGGTTGTTGCTGGCTATGTTTTAAAGCTAGAGTGAAGATACTGATATCATATGAAACTAGAAAACCTGATGATTCCATCGGTACCAACATGTCATACTAGCTTGAAGGAGGCTAAATAACGCTCCAAACAAGCTACATTTTGTTGAGGAAAACTGCCATGGCCATTTTCAAAGGGGTCCCTTGACCTCTGACTTCCAGATATGTGAATGTAAATGGGTTCTCTGGGTACCCACGAGTCTCCCCTTTACAGACATGCCCACTTTATGATAATCACATGCAGTTTGGGGCAAGTCATAGTCAAGTCAGCACACTGACACACTGACAGCTGTTGTTGCCTGTTGGGCTGCAGTTTGCCATGTTATGATTGGAGCATATTGTTTTATGCTAAATGCAGTACCTGTGAGGGTTTCTGGATAATATCTGTCATTGTTTTGTGTTGTTCATTGATTTACAATAATACATATATACAAAGCAGCATATTTGTCCACTCCCATGTTGATAAGAGGATTAAATACTTGACAAATCTCCCTTTAAGGTAAATTTTTTTTAAACAATATTTTGATTGAATTTTTACATATAAACATACATACATACAGTACACACAAATAGACAATAACAATATCAATAATTAAATCATACAATGAAACATTTAGTCAGAATTTTCACAGTAATCAAAGAATTTTCACATATCTAACAAAGATAACAAATAAAATAAAAGATAAGACAAAATAAATATACACCTCAAAGAAGAGAAACAAAACAAGAAAACAGAAAAAACACAACAACACACAACAGTTTCATTAACAGCACTCAACAACACACAGCAGTTTCAATACGACTGCACCTTGACGTCCAAACTCCAATAAAGGTTTCCACTCTTTGTCAAATTCTGCTGCTCTTCCTCTGGTTATGTATGTAAGTCTCTCCAGTACAACACAAGATGCCATCTCCCTCACCCATACATGTATCGGAGGTAAATCCATTTTTTCTCCAAGACAAAGCTATCATTCTCCTGGCCTGCAGGAGTCCAAAGTCAATTAGAATTAACTGTTTTGAGTTAATGATAAAATGATCTGGATATATACCTAGTACACATATCTTTGCTTGGTGAGGCACCTTCACTCCAACAATCTCAGATATATTCTGAACAATTGTTTCCCAGTATTTGTTGAACTTCGGACAGTCCCATACACAGTGAAACAGAGTACCCCTTCCTTCTAAACATTTAGTACAAGTGTCTGAGACGTCAGGGGACCATTGGTTCAGTTTGGCCGGGGTAATGGAAGTTCTCATTAACCATTTGTATTGTATTAGTCTCATTCTTGTATTGATTGATTGTTTTTGGGCCTTTAAACATGCAGTTCCCAATCAGTGTCTTGTATGTCCTCTGGAATATCCAGTCTCCATGCCTCCAGCCTGTCAATCGTAGACTCCTTACCATATGACATCAAAGCTGCGTAAAATAAAGGTTTCTCTGTTGTTCCTTTCAGGTTTTTTGGATCTACAGAGTACAGATCCTGTTTTAATGGAATGTTTGGTACTGATGCCTGCTCAATATTCATCCAGGCTGGAAGAACCTCTATTGAGAAATTAAACATTGCAGAACATAACTGAGATGACCAATAATACTATTTCAGATTAGGGAGACGCAGCCCCCCCTTTCATAAGACAGGTATAGCAGCTGAAGTCTCAGCCGAGATCTTTTGTTATTCCAAATGAATTTACCAAAAGCATGATTAAGCTTATCAAAAAATAACTTTGGTAATGAAGAGTGATTGAAAGAGATACATACATTTTGGCAATATATTAATTTTGTCATGTCATGTCATGCTCTCATCTTCAACCTCTTATCAGGGGTCGGGTCGTGGGGGCAACAGCTCCAGCAGGGGACCCCAAACTTCCCTTTCCTGGGCACAAATATACAATACGTAGATTATTACACGGTTTTAAACATAAAAATTCTAAATGTGTCCCAGTTTATTTCCTGTTGCAGTGGATGTAAATGAAATCAGCTGACAGGAGGTAAACATGGACTCAAACTGTTGCCTAGCGACGCAATTCCGTTGAAATGCACTAAAACGGAGTGTTTCAGACAGAGGGTAAATACAGGTATATTCAGGCAGACAGTATGAGGAAAATAAAGTATTTTTTTTTAATATTAAATCATGTAAACATGTTCTATTAGAAACACAAAATACAAGTATGAACATGAAAATGAGCACGATATGGGACCTTTAAGTTGTTTATTGCATAGATGTACGGAGCTTCCACGTTAATCCGTCATCTTGCCCCCCCCCCCCCCTTTAAGGTACATTTTGATAAAAAAAATGTGATTAATTTGCAATTAAATATTTGAATGGATTGACAGCCCTATTTGGAACATGAATGGGTATTTGAGATAATCTGACTACAGATGTTGGGAGCCACTGGTCTACGTGTACAGCTACATCTGACATTGCTGGAGAAGATGGTTGAGAGTTAACACACCAGACAAGAGCCCATAGAGTTCCTTTTATTAGATTAAATCACAACACAGGGAGTAGTGCAGCCATGTCGTCAGGGACACAATACATGCTACAAAGGAATCCTTGTACACGTTTTGCCTTTGCTTACATTTGGTATCTTGATAGCAATAATAGTAACAACAGAGTTGGAATTGGAAACATTGTCTGGCCAAAGATGTTCATGTAAAGAAGTTCAGGTTACAAAGTGACAGGGGGGGGGGCGGGAGGAGCGAGCCACACTGCTGGGAGATGACGATGGACTGGTATGTTAGATCTTTATTGCAATATTACGACATAGCACATCTCCTTGAAGCTGTTAACACTGGTAGTATTAATGCAGGGGGGGAGTGGTGCTTTCAGACAGGGCCGGGTAAACTCCTTCAGGTTATTTCCAAATCATTTGCAGGAGGCACCACACTTCACTGAACTTCTCTACATTTCGAACGCATCAGTATGTGAACAATGTGTGAGAGAAGGGAGTAAAAAAGTACAAAAAGATTGACTGATTGGTAAGAGAGAAATACTTCCGAGGGTTCGGGTTAGGGAGGGCCAATTGTCCAACCTACTAAACACATGGCTTTACAGTAAGGGCTGTCCTCTACTAGTTACATACTGTGTGTAATGAAAAACCATTCACTGCTCCTCTCACTACGTTAGCACTCATTTACTTCCACTGAAAAAAGACAAACGACAAAGTTAAAATGCTGCACGGGGCCTCATGTCTTCTCTTCTTTTAGCGCTCCTGAATTCATCGTATTGATATGCAACCTGCGGGCTAATCGGAACAAAAGTGGATGTGATGGTGACACGTAGTTTGATAACAACGCTCTCCAGCTATAGATCTTCGTTCTAATCTAATTTAGCTTTCATTTGTTCTCCAGGGAATCCAGATGGAAATATTTCATCTCATGCCTCCGGTCCATTAGCTTCACAAATCTATCAATTTAGCTTTTTTTTTAATCTGATACTGGCTCAAAATGACGGATTCCTCCACATTCAACATCTAATTTGTAATGAGATAGTGTGTTTGAATGCACGGGGGTGGGGATTTAGTACTTAGCAACATATACTACAGCGAAATCTACGAGGAAACATGCTCCCACAGTTAAAGCAGTCGAAAGAAGACGCCTCGGCGGATCACAGAAAATACACCCCGCATGACTACTGATTTTTTATCCTGCGAAAATGTTTTCTGTGTCACCGCGCTGCTTTGATAAGGCTTCCTGTCTTCGATCACAGGATGCAAAACGAGGAGATTTTTTTAAGGCAGAACCTAAAGGCATGCAAATTAACTACATTTACATCTTTTTTACTGACAGTACAAGCATGTTTCAGAAGGACAAAGTTGGACAAATCCATCTCTTCTAGAGATAATATTGGAGACGATGGATAGAGTGTCTTATTGGAGGCAGATACATTATCATAGGAATTTGGTTCGGTTGATATTACTCGGTATTAATGAAACACATACAGCTAGCGTCGGTAAACTCGGAACAATAAATAGAGTAGCGGCAAATTCGACGTGGCACATCACTGATGCGCAAGCTCCAGTAGAATGTATGGAAAATACTTTGCACACTTCACATTTTGGCAGTTGATCTTTAGATAATTGAAATATATATATTCATATTTATATATCTATATTTATTATTTGTGCATATGTAGTGAGTGTGTGTTTGTGTGTGTACTGTACGTGCACCCGTACACTGTTGTTGTATGTTGTGTGTGTAGATCTTTTTTTTTATAGCAAATAACATTCTCATGCACACGAGTGTTTCAAACACAAGAAGCAGATCCATTGAAAGGTAGTCCAAGCATATATATATTTTTTTCAGTGGAAATAGCTGCAAACTGAATGGAACATGAAATTCTTTCTGTGCAGTCCGTGGTGGCTGGCGGCGGCGGCGGCGGCGGCGGCGGCCTCGCCCGTACCGGCCTATTTCTGGAGGTCGCACTGCAGCAGTAGTACGATGGATGGGTCGCTCTTGGCCGCCTCCTTGAACTCGTCCAGCGAGATCTGGTCGTCGTTGTTCTTATCCATCTTGGAGAAGATCTTGTCCACCCGCTGCTCGGGCGTCAGGCCGTCCTCGTTCATTTTCATCATGATCACCGTGCCGACCATCTTGTAGATCGCCTGCGGTGGGGGGGGGGAGGGAAGGAAAGAGAGCGGCAGATTGTATTTTTTTTTAGAAGAGATAGAGCGCACCTCAAGTCTCTTAAAGCGGCAATATCTTTGGCGTC
Source organism: Sebastes umbrosus (assembly GCF_015220745.1). NCBI lineage: Eukaryota > Metazoa > Chordata > Actinopteri > Perciformes > Sebastidae > Sebastes > Sebastes umbrosus. Next base: position 28,097,126 of record NC_051286.1, on the reverse strand, counting down.
ATTGGGCAAAAATTCCATAATAACCTTTTAGCATATTGTAATTCAAGTGTTGATCTGGCTCACAAACATTTTACAGCTGAACAGTACACTACAAGATGTTTCTGAAAACATCTGAGGAGAGAAATAGGCATTATAGTAACAGAATATTGATTCATATTTAATCAGCGCTGCCTAGTTTGACTCTTTGATCGGAGTTTGTGAGTGATTGACAGCTGCTCAGAGACGGCAAGGCTCCAGCTTGGCTCTGATTGGTTGTTTTCCTCCGGTCTGTGAAATCTTGCAGATGCCGTAGGACACCGGAGGACAACAGAGGACACTGGAGGCAGCTGATTAGACTGTTGTCAGGCTATTAAATAGGCGTCATCAGTCACTATAAGCCCCATAGATGTGGGTCAATAGGGGTCTACTACACCCACTAGTAGGTTTTATCATATATTCGCATGGTAGATCACTGAAAGAAGGTATAAAAGAACATGACAGCGACCTCTAGTGACCGTAGTAATTATGACAGGAGCAGAAGCGGAAGTCACGTGCTGTAGTATAGACAGCCTGAAACTCCATATGGGATGGAGGTCGGGGACGATGGATTGGAAACACAGGGGTTTCACCCAGGAGACCGAATTCCGCATCCCATGTGAAACTAACAATGTGTAGATGTCTTTGTGTTGTTATTTTAACCCAAAACACGATGTTTTTCCCTAAACTTAACTGTTTTTGCTGCCTAACCTTTTTGTTTGTGTTCAAAACATGACGTCTCATTCAGTTTTAAGTTGCTTTTAAGTTTCACTTGCACAACATAGTAGGTGTAGTAGGCCTCTACTCCCCACCTCTATGGTGCTTATAGCGACTGATAACGCCTATTTAATGTCCATATAACAGTCAAATCGGGTACTACTGTCAGGATATAGCCACCGTTTTATAAAAACAACTTTTTTTTAATCATATTTGCTCCAACCTGCCTACTTCAGCTCGGATGCAGCCACATTTTCCGTCACTTGTGTGTGTTTTCCTGAGAGATGCAAAGAAAAGACGCGAGGAAAGAGGAATCAAGGGAAACATGTTGAGATGAGGTGTCAGTTTCTGATGTCGGCAGCACAGATGGAGCACAGCTGGATCTCCTGTCAGCCGGCTTCAGCTGCTCTGCAGCGTCTTCTGATGCCTCGCTGTTTGTGTTTGCACAGATAATGTGATGTGCTGTCCAAATAATAATAGAGATGCACAGTAACCACAGCCTGTGCTATTAGTTTTTTAAATTATTATTGATGTCCTCCCACATGGCAGAACAGAATGTGAAAGATTAGTCTCTGCAAGATGCATGAAGAACATGATTCTATATTTATACTATGTGCAGATGAGTCAAAGCACAGTTTGTTCGTGGACTTTTTACTGCTCAGATGCATGCATGTATGGATGGAAATAATCAATACAATTATAAATAATTAATTAAAATTATAATAAAATAAAATAAATACAAATTATAATTGAATAATCCAGGTTTTGTTTGGTAGTATAAATATTTTAGAGATATTAAATTAGCCTAGGTTAATATATCTTACATGAAGACATAGTTACCCTCGGCACGGGGATTTAACGTGAGTAAATAGAAACAATCATGCCGATAGACAATGTCATTTTGATTGCTCTGCCTGACGATGATATTATCCATGAGACCAAGTGCTCTAAATTCTACATGAGTTGGCTCGTTACATGCTCTTCTGCCTTTCGTTGCTTGTTTCTTAGTCGTACATTTGTGTTTATGAATAATTTGTGTCTTGTCAGGCCCTGCAGGCTCAGCCCTCTGCTGTATAACCTTTAACTAAGTAGAAAAAAAAAATCAAAAGTGCTGCAACCTCGTGACTCAGCAGGTTAAAAAACACACGAGGCATGTGGCAATGTATCACTTGCCAACTGCTTATTTGCCAGTATGCCAAACTGTTCCTTTAAAAAGAAGCTAGCTCAAACAGAGCGTTTCAGACAGAGGGTGGAAAGAGTTGCTGCAGCACGGCCGGTGTGAGAACAGTAAACTGTTTTATGAACATTAGTACAAACATGTTCTAGTAGAAACCCAAACTACAAGTATGCACCTGAAAATGAGCATGATAGGTCCTCTTTAAAACAGTGTTGCCAGTGAATGCACTGATGCTTCATTGTATCAGTTCAAGATCAAACTAGAGACCATCTTACGATGGGATCACACTGGCCGCAACGCCAAATCGGGCCAGGTCGTAAAGTAGGGGGGGATCTCAACTAAACACCTGTAAAGTTCCGTGACTGCATCTTTCATGGTTGTGACACTATCGCGGTGACAATATCAGTCTACAGACAGACAGACATAAACATCTGGCAAAATTCTCAAAAATCTTTAGATTACTAAGTCTTTTAAAGGGATTGTTTGTAAGAATCAGAAATGTCTTGTTAACAGCGACACCTGTGGCCGTCAAGTTAACGAAAGTCAGCGTCCTGTTGCTCTACATAGACATGAACGAGCATCACTCAAAACAGTGAGGTGTCACACGTCAGCTAAAAGCACAATATCACTCTATATTTCAGCTGCTTGGCAGTAATGTTAGCTGACCAGACGAAGGTCTCTCCATGAATCAATGCTGATCCTAGTGTTGGCTTTTCCTGCCTCAGACTCCCGACCGCGGCCGGAGGGAACGGGGGAGACGCCGGAGTTTTGGTCGGAGACGATAACGTTTCTCTCTGCGGAGCCCCGTCACTTCACAAGACATGGGAAACCTCTGTTGGTCTGGAGTAGCTGCAGCAGTTATTTCTGTACAAACGTCCACTGTACATTCACTAGATATTCTCAGAGCTAAACTAACTCTTCTGCAGGGTGGAGTGAGCGCGCATGAACGTGACAGGTGGAGAGAGAGAGAGAGAACGAGTGCGGTGTGTGAGTGAAGGCAGACAGAGGACCAGAGTACAGCAGAGACTCCGGCCCTGGAGACCAAAGCTACGGTCTCCTCTGTGTCTTCTGACTACAGTCGGGGGCTGGAGCAGGAAGAGTTAACACTGTTTAACAGACGGGCTTCACTAGATAGAACTTTGAGGTTTTGGTGCTTCCGTGTAGTTTGTGTTGGAGCCTGAGTCTGAACAGCGTAGCCAAAAGCGAGCGCTCATGGGACACCGACCCACAATGATTTATACGTGTAAGAAGTTACAAACAGTCCCTTTAACTTGGCTCCATTGCAATGTGGCTGTCAAAACAAAAAAAATCCATTTAGCTCCCTTAAAAAGATGAATACATGATATGATACCTGGATGATCTCCAGCATCTCCACCCGTGTGATCTTGCCATCTCCGTCCAGGTCGTACATGTTGAAGGCCCAGTTGAGCTTCTGCTCGAAGCTGCCTCGTGATGTGATGGACAGCGCGCAGATGAACTCTCTGAAGTCGATGGTGCCATCGCTGTTCTTGTCGAAGGTCCTGAAGGCGTGCTGGGCGAACTTGGACGCATCGCCGTATGGGAAGAACTGGGAAGGACAGAAAGAGGAAGAGAATATATCATAATATTTATGATCAAGTCAAGTTCCAGAGTCAGCAGTTTTAGTATTCCCTCCAAAAATGATGCACTGTGTATTTATCGCCAGCAGTTTTGGCGCTCCCCGTCTCCAACTCTGCTAACCTGGTAAACGCAGCTGGTGTTCAGCCCTTTCTTTCTACATAGATTTTGCCTTTTAATGGCCATTTCATTTCATTATTAATTTCATTTATATTTATTTTAGACAGAGAAAGGTTAAGAAACGTGTGGTAATTTGTAAATAATAGTAATAATCCACAATTAAAACTCCGTACTATATTCATTCATCGAGCTCTCCAAGTCACTGCATGTTCTACAACACTGTCAGACACATATTTCAGAATAAAAGCCTCTGGTTAACAAATGAAGGAATTCTGTCCACAGAAAAAACGCTTGAGAGCTTTTATTTTGAAATGAAAGCAGGAAGTGTTGATTTAAAAATAAGTCTTTACTTTTTTTTCATGTCCGTAACATATTCTACAGATAGACATCAAAACTGTAGTAATGTAGCTGATATGATGTCAATATACAGTCAGTAGATCACCTTCACTGTCCTTGACATATTCTACAGATAGACATCGAAACTGTAGTAATGTAGCTGATATGATGTCAATATACAGTCAATAGATCACTTTCACTGTCTGTGGCTGCTGTGAGACGCGCGCGGCACGCGTCAAGCGTCAAAAATAGGCCAGACCTCTATTCTCTAGAAGAGACGCAGCTGAGACGCATATCCAGTGTGACAGCTCTAACCTGTTAACACGGACGCCAGAATAAAAACAACAGGTAATGCAGCCGCCATGCGCTCCTGATGTTCCTGGTGTGTCCGAGGCGCCATAAACTTGATATCTCCGTGATGCAAACACCTCCCAAATTAACATCAATATTCAGCAAGAAATTTGCGCAAAAATACACCATATTTGCCTGTTCACCTCCAAAACACGCCTGTACCTTTATATAACCTTGGTCAAATCTATCAGAGCCACTATCAGATTTTGCCACATCATGTGGTAGTTTGAAAGGGCAGATTAATGGAAACAGATGGTGCTATTTGGGAAAATAATGGCAAAGAATCATTTGCATTTTAAATCGATGGACATTCATTACCTGCAGTAATTAAGTGAACTTTGATTTCCTATTCTCATCCAGTGCTTTTAAGTTCCACCTCTGTAAATGTTATCACTGGTCTGTGTATTCATGTGCATGTTTGCATAACTATCCATACTGCAAGGTGGCTTAAAGAAGTCTGGCAGATTGCCCTATAGTGGGGGGGGGGGGACGTCAAGTATCAATCTTTTATTATATAAACTATTAAACTCTTAACAACCCAAGCACTATTGTGTCTTTCAGAGGTTGTAGTGGACTAGGTCTTGGAGCTAGAGTGAAGATATGGTAAAATATGGAACCAGAAAACCGAAGGAATCAGTTGGTACCAACCATGTCATGGCCATGTTTGGCAGCTATTTCAGATTTAGTCTTAGTCTTAAAACGAAAATGCTTATTAGTTTTAGACACATTTTAGTCATTTCTATCCTCCATAGTTTTACTGAGACAAGAAGGACAGAGACAGACCGCCGCAGCGTGTTGTGTGTGTGTGTGTGTGTGTGTGTGTGTGTGTGTGTGAGACAGAGAGAGAGTGACACAGAGAAGGGAGGAGAGGTGACAAAAATAAAGAGATTTTGGTAAAGTTTTTATGTTTTTAAACTACAGTTTAGTCTCGTCTTTTTTCGTCAACGATATTGCATTTTTGATATCGTCAACGTTAGTGTTTAATGACATCGGTGTCGTCTCGTCATTGTCTAGTCTTACTCATGGAAAAAAAGAAAAGAACCTATTTCGTCATAGTTTTGGTTAACGAAATGAACACTGGTTGGGAACAACCCTAAATAACGCTCCAAAGTTACGCTACATTTAGCGAGGAAAAACCAGCATGGCCATTTTCAAAGGGGTCCCTTGACCTCTGACCTCCAGATATGTGAATCAAAACTCTGAGATGAGCAGAGTGAAAACTGGAACTTATTAGATAAAACAGATGTTGACACACTGCGTAATTTGCAGTTGAAAAAAGGTAATAAATTGCAATATATCTTATCTCAATACTCAGCATATCGCAAAATGATTCAAATTGCAATAAGATGGTATGGTGATAATATCGTATTGTGGGGCCTCTGGCGATTTCAAACCCTATAGTGTACAGTTCCCTTGGGAAACCTGTCACTTCAAACTCTATAGCCTACAGCCTTTCCGTAGAGATGCATATGGAATTCTGGCAACAACAATTCCATTGTATTGGTCCCTAAAGGGACGTTGTCTTTTCCCTCAGGCCCCTACACCTATGAAGGTCAGGGTGACCGACACACAGCAGCCAGGAGCCGGTAGAGCCATTCATTCACTCCGAGACACTTTCACACACCGGATGCGTCCTCACACAAATGACTTGAATATGAGTCTTCCAGTTACACTACCTCCTCCCTCACTACTTCCCTTTGCAGCACTTTCCTGTTCTGAAGTGTTTTATATCCCTTGATAACAGTATCTAATGTTTTCTGACACTTAACTGATCACGGGTGTCACCTTGAGGCTCAGTGAACTCTCAGCTTTAATGGGTCCTGTGGGTCTTTGCAGCCAGTGTCACATTTAATTCAACTAATTCAATTTAATGTTTCAAATATAATCCCTGTACTTTCATCTAGGGCAGGGGTCAGCAACCTTTACTCTCAAAAGAGACATTTTAGGCAAAAAAAAAAAAATAATCTGTCTGGAGCTGCAAAACGTGATCATTGTGATGAAGGTAACACAGTTTATAGTCTGAGTATATAGTATATAAGTCTAATGCAGTGAGGGCCAAAGAGACAATGTACTACGGAGTATTAAGGCCACATTGAGGGAAAAAACATCTGAGATTTACAGAATAAAGTCAGAATATAATGAGAATAAAGTCATAACTTTACGAGATTAAAGTCATAATTTTACGAGATTAAAGTCATAATTTAACGAGATTAAAGTCATAACTTTACGAGATTAAAGTCATAACTTTACAAGAAAAAAAAGTCGTAATATAACGAGAATAAAGTCATAACTTTGTAAAAATTACATTTCTGAACAAAAGTTTTAAGTATCATAAACGTGTGTTTGCCACAGAGTTTTTTTCCGCAGTAATCCAAAACCCAACGGAATAATCCCGTTGTCTTTTTGTCAAGGGAACCAGGGAGATGCTAACTTCCTGGTTTGCCTACAAAAATACGTCATCCCTGCAGCACTCCATTGGACAACAGTACTGGAGAATTAAGAAATTAAAATCAAGCCTAAATCATGTAATAACTATCACGGAGTTACAGTGAAAGAGGTAAAGATAAAACAATACTTTTTTTGCCCTTTGCACATTTAAAAGGTTAAAACTGGTTTGTACTTAGTGCGATGACGCCAAAGTACGGCCCTGCGACTCTACTGTATATCATTTAGTAAATACTATGGATCAGCTCTGAACTTAAAGCCCCTCTGTGTGTCGGAGGTCCAAGCCATCCATGTCATCACTGCATCCCTGAGCTACATGTACACAAGGTCAAAGGCTAATGCAGTAACTCTGTGGATGACCACTGAGCCCCTGCTCGGCTCGTTATCTACTGGAGACCGCGAACCCCGTGGGTGGCCGCGAGAAGCCGAGCGATTCATTAGATGCAACCTTCCACTTGACCTCTCTGGTAAAAACTCTTAGAGCCGACGGTAATCTAAGCTGAGTGAGGCTGCTTTCTGAGGATTTATGAACAGCCGTCATTAAGGAAATGGAACAAACTGGGAGAGATATTCCATTCTGTGGGATTATTTGAGCAAACATCTTGTAGTTTATTTTGTGCAGTTTTGTTGCCGATCGTACAAAAAACAACTCAGTCATGGTTGGATGTATATAAACTAAAAATGCAACTTCTTTTATGGAAGACAGGAGCAGAGGAAACACTGGAAAAAAGTGCTCTTGAACTTTCTGTCTGGCTTTTGTTTGCTCATATTCAGTGAACGCTGCGCGGATGAATTCATTAAGTCAAGGTGAATCAGCTCAGAGGAAATGAAGTACCTTCACTGTTTTAATATTTCATCTGCCAGTAAATGTCAACAGAACCTGCTTGTACTGACAATTACGGGACTGAATGATGAAAGGTAGTGTACATGTTCAGGAGGAAGTCAAGTTTTATGTGTAAGACGGGCTTTAGAAAAAAAGTGTAAGCCTGCAATAAGTGATTTTTTTGGCAACCTGGGGGCAGGTTGTGAACACAACTTTGACATATCATCACCTTTTAAGTTGATATGGCGAACAGTTGCTTATTTACACCATGAACATTAGGGTCACCACGAGCACCCTGACTGGTCCCCATACACAACAAACTGCTCCTCACTGTGTGTTCTGACACCTTTCTATCAGAACCAGCATTAACTTGTTCAGCAGTTTGAGCTCCAGTAGCTCTTCTATTGGATCAGACAACACGGCTAGCCTTCGCTCCCCACGTGCATCAATGAGTCTCGGGTCTGACCCTGTCGCCGGTTCACCGGTTCTCCTTCCTTGGACCACTTCTGGTCGGTCCTGACCACTGCAGACCGGGAACATCCCACAAGAGCTGCAGTTCTGGAGATGCTCTGACCCGGTCGTCTAGACAGCACTATGTGGCCCTTGTCAAAGTCGCTCACATCCTTACGCTGGCCCATTTATTCTGCTTCCAACACAAAGTTCAAAGTTCAGAATGTTCACTTGCTGTCTAATATATCCCCCCCACTGCCAGGTGCCATGGTAACCAGATAATCAATGTTATTCATCTCACCTGTCAGTGGTCTGAATGTTATGGCTGATGGCGTACACACCTAGCAGTTCTGGAGCGTCGTCGTATTGTCGGTATCATCAGTCTCCTGATTCGTCAGTATAGTCAGTCCTGTTAGTCACGTGAGTCGTCGGTATTGTCGGTATCATCATTCTCCTGAGTCGTCGGTATCGTCAGTCCCGTTAGTCACGTGAGTCGTCAGTATTGTCAGTCCCATGAGTCACGTGAGTCGCTAGTCGTTTCCTAACCCTAACTAAGTAGTTGTGTTGCCTAAATTTAACTTCCTGTGAAAACAAATGTTTTCGAGCGGCATCAGAGACTGACTGACCAAGCGGCGGTATTTGAGAGTGAGAATGTGTTGTCCAAACAGTGAAGTTGCTGGACGTGTAACCAAAACTGATGCTGTGAAAACTCCTGTAAAGAAGAGAGTTGCATAAGAGAGCAAGTTTCATACAACACAGTCATATCATCCATAATTAATGTAAAAAGTTAGATTATAGCAGCTTTAAACTCCACCGCTGCAGTTCCACACGGAGATCCGAGGCACGTGTACTTTTGCTCCAGGCGGTACGAAACTGTTCTACACTGTGTCCTCGTCTGGCGTGCGGAGCAGACAGTCTCGTCATAAAGGGGAAGAGGAAGGTGAGGACGCAACCTTAGCCTCTCATAAGAGTAACCGCCCCCAGCACAGTACAAACTGTCTGGAGTCACGACGCAGGGGAGTCGAGGCCATGAATCCTAATGGGGGAGGAGAGGGTGCAGTGGATGCAAGATAAAAAAGAGAGGAGGATAAATAAGACAGGGTTAGACAGCGAGAGTCAGTTCGGGTTGCAAAACTGCCCATCCGCAATAAGGTCCCACCCATGTAGATTCTGCTGCAGTGGCAAAGTGATCAGACTGCAGCGAGGAGTTAACAGACAGACGAGAGAGAGGAAACAAACAGAGAGATGAGGAGAGACAGGAGAGTGAAAACAAGAAGGAAAAGATGGAGGAGGAGACTGAAATAAGTGTGACAGAGAACGAGTTAGTAGAGGGAGTGTGACAGCCATAGAGAGAGAGCTCGATCCAGGTCCCTATCTGGCCTTCTGCTCTGGAGAAGCCAAACTAATATGAGGAAGGAAGCCCCCTCGGGACGGGGGGGCGGGGGAGGTGCTGGTGCAAAGCTGCCAGGATGAACAGTGCGGCGCTTGGCGCTTTCTGCACAAATGCGACGTGGCTTCCTTCTCACAAGAGCTGCCTCCTGCCCCCATATGGCCCTGCCTCTACTCATCTGCCCGGGCCCTGGAGGAGGCACGTGGACAGACGGTCGGGACGATGTGGGAAGGAAGAGCTGAGGGGAGCGGGCGAGAGAGGGAGGAGGAAAGGTGTCGGGGAAGTTAGAGATGTTGAGGATGGGAGGGAGGGGAGGAGAGAGAGCCGCCGCGGCTCCTCGACAATCTGGCCAGTTATGAAACACTTTGTTATGTAAAAACAGAGAGAAGAAAGAAGACAAGGGACAGGGCGACGAGACTGTGAAATTCCTCCATTTGAGTTTCTTGGGTTTATCTTATCTGTCACTGTCAGACGTCAGAGAAACAGACAGCAACTGCAGAGGACGAAAAACCTTCACTAGGTGGCACACAGTTCCCATCCTAACCAAAAAGAGCCAGCTACTGCTTCCTCGCCTTTACAGCTACGGATATTAGGCCGTTAACATTTCCATTAAGTCTTATTTCTGTCCTGATTTGGCCGTTATGGCTGTTTGATATGGCTGTTTGGAGTCGGCCATCAAAGGACAGGCTGAATGCCAGACTGTGTCTGTCCGCTCGGGGAGGAGCGAGGCGGACAGGCACAGCTGGCCTAATAAAGGCTAATGTCACCGTGTTTGTGTGGGTCAGTGAGTGTGTGGAGAGGCCCGTTCTGTCAAACAGATACCCTACCCACAACAACCAACCACGACCCGCAACATGCTGCTGTTAAACGGAACATTAAAGCCTTCATAATCAGACTGCAAGCTGGCACTGGTGCCGATCCAAGAACTGAGAGAGGGGAAGCCAGAGAGGGAGAAAGGGAAGAAGAGGATAGAAAAACATGAGCAGGAAGGGAAGAGAGAGAAGAGAGAGATAGCGCAAAATAGAAAGTCACACTTACATGAATGGCCATTTCACACTGAGGGAACAGTGACTGACTGTAGAGATCATAGAACAGATGAATAATAAGACTGAGAACACTGCATCAAAGTAGTGATTCAACAGCAATCCTGAAATGTGAAACTCATCAGTCACAGGCGACAAAAGAATTGGTTTGAAAATAACTTCAGAGTTAGGTAACAGCAGTGTTCCATCCAGATTTGTGTTCAGTCGCCCTGCCTGCTCTGCCAGCTCCTCAGATAACAGTTAAGCTGGACAGACATTTTGTAGCTTAAAAGCTTCCAGTGATGAGCTTGCAAAGGGTCAGAATTTCATGTTTACTATATGCACATTCTGCTGCAGTCTGGGGAGCCGCAGATTGCATGTAACTGGATTACTGTTATCTAATAGTTTGTAAATATGAGCCTCTATAAGTGTAACTGATCTGAGGCAGCCCACTGTAAGAAGTTTTGGGATCTGATAGATGTCGTTTGAGGGCATCTCCCTGCTGTCATAAAGCAACGTCAATCACATTTATATACTCTCTGGACCACCGACTAACTTACACTCTCATTTCATCTGTTGATTGTTTTATCACTTAATTCATTTGTTATTATATATATCAATATATTAGGGATGAAACGGTCCAGGTAAAAAATCCGAACCGTTCGGTTCGCTAGTCACAGTTAGGGACGTGTATGAATTGCGCGGTTCATTTGAAATAAGTTATGAGGCTGATTGTGTATTTTTTCATGTAGAGTTTGGCTCCCGTGTGTTATCACACTAGAAAAATCAAGGCCTATTGAAGGACGCTGGGAAACGGGTGGACACGGGTGGACATGGGTCTTGAGGTACGGGGTTTAACACATGCGCAGTGTAACTGAAGCTACGGTCGTGCGTTTCTATTGGCTCAATTTCGGCGAGTACAGACCAGATTTTACTGCGCATGTGTTGATGAAGCGTGACACAGCCCTGTTCATGGATGAAGTGCAGAGTGCGGCTGTCACTCACTTATGGAAATGGCGAGTGGACACGATAAAGTCCAGTTAGAGGATCCACCAGCATCGTTTGGCTCTGCTGTATGGAAGCATTACGGATTTAATGTTACCATGAAAATGATGGAAAAAAGTGGTGGATAAAACGGCGACTGTATGTGAGCACCGTGCAACACGTCTGGTTTATGCTAGCGGAAACACTCCGGGTATGAAAGAGCAACTCCTTCTCCCCGCAGCATTTAAACAGCCTCTACATGTGGCAAAAAACACAACAACAGCATCGGGGAGGTTTACAGTGAAAGATATGCAGCCTTATGCAGTCGTGGAGGACGCTGGATTTCAGCATATGATTAACGTAACGTTACTTGAGCCGCGCTATACACTTATAAGCAACACAGTAATTCCAGCAGCACAATCCCTGTAATGTGTTTTATATTTATTAATTATTTTTAAATAACACAGTGGCACAAAAATCCAACCGTATTCCTCCAAATACTGCACTTTAAGAGTGGAAAACTAATCTTTCAGTTAAGAGCTGATAATCAGGTAATAGAGACATATGTTATACTGTTCTTTTTTCTTTTTTAGTATCGTTTTGGTTGAGCTTATGCTTCAATTTATGTTGATGGCCTTAGTCTATAATTACATCATATTTAAATGAAAATAATAAAGCTGCATTTTTTGTTTGCATTAATGACTGTAGAAGACATATTCTTTCAATTAAGATGTGACAATGAAGAAGCGTTTATGTTCCTTATGTAAGCCATACTTTTGTTAAGGCAAACATTTGTTACTTGGACTGCCAGATACAGTTGAAAGCTCTAGAAAAAGCTAGTAAGTGGACCTTGAGTTAAGACTTTTTTGTCAAATGACTAGGGCTGTGTATTGGCAAGAATCTGGCGCTATGATACGTATCATGATACAGGGATAACAATTCAATATATTGCAATACTGTGAGCAAGGCCATATATTGCCAGTTTTTAAATATATTTTTAGGAAAAACTGTCACTGTGTGAAAAACACATCAGAAATAAACCATTTTCAAATAGGCATTTATACTGCATTAAAAAAACTGCATGTGTTTATCATAAAGTGGGCAGTCTGTAAAGGGGAGACTCGTGGGTACCCATAGAACCCATTTACATTCACTGATCTGGAGGTCAGAGGTCAAGGGACCCCTGTGAATATCGTCATGACAGTTTTTCCTCAAAAATGAGAATAACTTTGGAGCGTTATTTAGTGTCTTTCTCGACAAGCTAGTATAACATGACTACCTTCACTCTAGCTTTAAAACTGAGCCCGCTACGACCTCCGAGAGATCGAATAGCGTCCGTCAGATTTTTAAGAGGTTGATTAAAAATCTATACAGTGTTTTGGAGAGTCGATACAGTATCGCACGACATAATATCGCAATTATATAACATCGTTATTTGTGGTATGGACAACTTTGTTTTTTAAAATACAGATCCCAGAGTTGTATTTTAGATAATAACAGGTATTTACCACAGGTGTCCACTCTCTCACGTGCATGCGCGCTCACTCCACACTGCAGAAGAGTTAGTTTAGCTCTGAGAATATCTAGTGAATGTACAGTGGACGTTTGTGCAGAAATAACTGCTGCAGCTCCTCCAGACCAACAGAGGTTTCCTGTGTCTTGTGAAGTGACGGGGCTCCGCAGAGAGAAACGTTATCGTCTCCGACCAAAACTCAGGCGTCTCCCCCGTTCCCTCCGGCCGCGGTCGGGAGTCTGAGGCAGGAAAAGCCAACACTAGGATCAGCATTGATTCATGGAGAGACCTTCGTCTGGTCAGCTAACATTACTGCCAAGCAGCTGAAATATAGAGTGATATTGTGCTTTTAGCTGACGTGTGTCGCCTCACTGTTTTGAGCGATGCTCATTCATGTCTATGTAGAGCGAGCAACAGGACGCTGACCTTCGTTGATTTAACGGCAAGCAACAAGCAAGCAATTTCTGATTCTTACAAACAGTCCCTTTAAGTACTGTATTGTAACTTTAAAGGATCCATTGATTCTATTTTGATGAACTAATATAATGAAGACCTAGAACCTTCTCCATATATGACTGCTGTAATTAATCACACCTCACAAAGCCAGTAGACATGAAACCTGACAAACTGCAGACCTGCCAAAACAGACATCTCCCTGCCCCCCCTATCTCCCAGAAGATGACCCAACGGGTGATCATTCACGCACTCACTGTCCCATAATGCCTGTCGTGGACCACTGCCATGGCGATGCCGTGCCTTGTCGTGTGTGCTCTCTATTTTCCACTGATAGCGTATCCCTCTCCATATCTTTCTGACGCATGCTAAACATGACACACTCCCTCCCTCACACATACACACATCCGGGAGCCTCAGAGCTCATTTGTGCTCCGGTTTCCCTCTCCCAAAGCAATATGGATGGTTCGATATCATACTGCCCTGTGGATAAATGTTATCATTACCTGCAGGACGTGTGCCAAAAGAAAAATGAATCTCTCACTGTAACTGCTCAGTGATCAGACTCAAGTGGCACATTAAAGAATAGAATAAAAAAGAATACCATAGAGTCAAATTGAATGCCACAGATCTGAGCTGTACGGCTATAAGAAGAATTTACGGTCTAAAGCCTATTAATATTTCCACTCATGAAGCCCACAAGGTCATCTGTCCTCGCTCAAGGGTCCTACAGGACACTCTGCACTGCCTCTAATGTTGTCAACGATATGGAGCAGGTTAGCCATTGGCTATTCATCTCAACAGCACAGGTTTTAGAGGTCAGTCTGGGACTCTAATTTGCCCTTCAAAGCACTCGAGGTCTGTGTTTTTCCCGTTAGCGATACACTCAAAAGAACGAGGCTTTGACTTAAGGTTTCCGTCATTCCGCTGTGGCACCAGAGGGCTGTGTAAACAATGCCTTATGTTCCATGCGTCCCTTTGCTAACGTTGTCACATGCAGTCGAGCCTGTTTGGAGGAACACACCAGCAGGACCTTGGCACGACGGCGCTGGTTGTTGTCGCATATGGCTGTTTACATTGCTTCATCAAAGCACTGCTTAGATGCTACTTCAGTGAGCAGAACGCGACGGCTTGAGAGAGGGAATACATGCATAATCCATCGCTGGTGTATTTACAGGGTGTGTGTCTGCGTGAGAGAGATGGAGGCTGCGTGTGCTCTTACATAAACCCTCAGCGACATTTCGGGCAGCAACAGTAACTTAGCCAGCGCGCTGCTGTAGCTGCTACTGCTTCCAAGCCTCCAGGGTCTAACACACTCACGCACACACACACACACACACACACACACACACTCACAGACTCAATCCCCTCTGCACTGTAAAATGCATTTTGAATCACCCTCTTGTTATTCTCAGATGGGAGTCTGCTGTGATATCTGTGTCACCAAAGGTAAGCAAGTTAGCAGTAATTTATCTCTGAGAATAACCGCTAAAATTAGCTCTTCACTCGGCTCTAATCTTATTAAAGTTAAAATCCTTAAAGGAACAGTGTTCGGGGATCTATTAGCAGAAATGGAGTATAGTATTCATAACTATGTTTTCTTTAGGGTATAATCACCTGAACCTAAGAATGGTTGTATTTCTGTTAGCTTAGAATGAGCCCTTCATATCTCCGTAGGGAGCAGGTCCTCTTCACAGAGTCCGCCATGTTTCTACCAACACAGTCTCACGGTAGTTCATGCAATAGTCACCAAATTGAATCTATTTGATTCGTGTACATAGACACTAATTTCCCTTTTTTTCGTGATGCGCAGCTCGACTTTCCACTCCAGTCTTTTCAAAATAAAATAGCTTAGTTAGGTTTAGGAATAGATCGATTTGGTTAGCTTAGGCAACAAACTACTTAGTTAGGTTTAGGAAAAGATCGCGGTTTGGGTTAAAATAACTCTGGAAGTGCTGTAACTTAACGACGGAGGTTACTTGACAAATAAATCAACTTTGACTCGTGGTTTCACACAGGGTACGAACAACGGTCTCCTGGGTAAAAGTCCAGTGTTTTTTGACCCACCCACCCTGACCTCCTCCCTACGCAGCGTTTGTTGTTCTTTATACTTCCTAGTTCTTCCTTCCTGGCTTTATATACTTCCTGGTTCTTCCTTCCTGGCTCTCTATACTTCCCGATTCACAGTTACGTGGATTACATACAAATTGATTTCGTGCTGACCAACATGAAAAAAATGTGACATTTGGGTCTATGTACAGGAAGCAATACATAATGCAATTTCGTGACTATTTCACGAACTGATGTGCGACTGGGCAGTTTCTACAGTAGCCCAAACACTGCCTCTAGAGAGAGCCTTTCACATTTTTACGTTACCTGAAGGCCGCCGTAGTTCTCCGACACAAAACGTGAACTGCAGAGTGTTAAACCGTGGTACCACCAGCTGTCGTCTGGCTTCTGTTGCTCCTAAAGTAGTGTTCTTATGGTATGGATGGCCTCTGTGCGGCTCACGTTACCAGTCTTGGAAAGGGACGACTGAGCGAAGGGTTACTCAGTTGGTTGCAATCTGCAACCACACTACTAGATGCTACAATGTATAATACACACTGCATCTTTAAGATTCCATGAAGTAAAACCACATTTTTGGTTTGCACTTTTTCTAATTACCTCACACCGCCATTCCTGCGCTGGATCCAAATGTATCCAGCATTACAGTAATTTCATCTCATTGACATCAGCCTCCCATGTCCACTCTCCTACAGCCACATCACATCACCACACACAAGATAAATAGCCTATATTAGCTTTTGTTGTGTTACCTATTTGTAGCAGTTTGAAACCAGATACAACGATTTCAAGGCTGATGCAGTACATAATATTAACAACCAGATACAAAGTGTATATCCTATTCATTTAGCTGAAAGGATTGTGTTATTGTTAATATTGGATTTTATTTTGATGTAACTGCCAGTGATGGTGCATTTGCAGCCATTCTGCCAACAGTTCGTTGACATGTCTGTAGTTTCTTTCACCATGTGGGAAATATCCCCTCAAATTTAACAGTATCCCTAAAATTACAAGTCAGAGGATGAGGTTTTTTTCCCACTTTTCTGCTGCTAATTATTGTTTCAACATTATACTGTGAACGCAGCAGGCCTGTTGACACAATCAAAGATGCTACTATGAGACGAACGTGGCAGGCATCGGTCTCTGGCTGCTGCCGCGGCGTAATCAGACCGCATTAATACATGTGTGACCTTTGTTTATGGTCAAGGTCTGTGAGATTGCTTTGGTTTTGAGGGATGAGCCTTTAATTCAGTGAGACAATAGGCCTTCAAGAAGAGGCCGCCACTTGATTGAAACATAAACCCCGAATGATAAGTGCAACAAGAACTGGTTCTATGTGTGTTGGAGGTGGGGAGCAGATATTGACGGGTGGGAAATCCTCGTTTGACACCGCATACAGTGGATTGACCAAAAAGAATATTCCACCTGGCTTTGAACGGCTGACTAGATATCCCCGCTGTCTATCATGAATGATTGTGTGCGGCTGATTTCCTGAAGTGCACAAAACCATTCAGCTTGTGATTTAAGAGGAATTTGGAGCGGACCCGTCCCTGACCCTGGTTTATCTGTGGTTACAAAACACCCATCTGGCAGCTCTGACTCTGCACGAGTGTAGATGACGGCACAACGGCAGATGGCACTATTGAGTGTGGAAACAATTTCATGCCTCAGGGGATGGTGAGGAGAATAGACTACATACATGGCATTATTCCTATCAATAACCCAGATCAGTAACTATCCATTCTGGTGCTAAAACAGGCTAACAACAGGTATTTATCAACGTATGAAAAATATCATATCTAGTGCATTCCACCAGTGCCATTTTTTCCTGCCTGATTTAAATCAGATACAGAAAAGCAGCCAAGCAGGGCGGGAAGCCAAGCATGACTCACTGCTGGCTGCCAGGTTTGGCAGGTAGATCTGAGAGCTACCCTCTGCTCCTCGTGACGCAACTCAACGCGAGGCAGAATAACAGAGAAAAAAAGAAAAAAGGGGAGGACTCACTGGCTTTATCTTCACTTGCCAGTGGTGTGTCCAGAATGGCCGGTCTCTAAAGTGCTTGGCGAGATAAATCCACAGCAGCTTGTGCAGTTTGAAGCCACCTTTTAAAAAAGCTCATAATCGGCCTGCAAGCTTCTCCCCGCTCAGCCGGGCCAAAAGACAGCGCCGGAGAGGAAGGGAGGAAGAGGAAGAAGAAGAAGAAGAAGAAGAAAGAGGCAAGGGAAGCGAGGGAACCAAAACACAACCTCTTTCCCATTTTTTTTAGAAGTCTATTTACATTGTGTCTCCATTCTGCATGATCCATCCAGCATAAATTCATCATTCATGGCTGCTCAATCATGTCTGACTTGCTGCGTGTGTGCATCTGTGTGAAAAAAACTTCATATGTCTGAATGTGCATGCGAACCTTCATGTGTTGTACTCCCTGCTGCCTGAACGTTATTTCCATCTGACTTAGAGAAGCACCCACAAGATGTCTAAATAGCTTCTATCATCCCTCTCACATTGGATAACATTTATTAATCTAAATTTAATGTGCATTCGTTCTGACCCTCAGAACCATACGATGCATGCAGGGTCCGACATTAACACCCGCCAAGCGCCAAAGGCGGCTGCTTCTGTCCTCTGCTCTCTGTGTCGGATTTGACACACACACACACACACACACACACACACACACACACACACACACACACACACACACACACATACACACACACTACAGCGCCATGCAGCAGTGAGATCCACAGATGCAGAGATCCTTTATGTTTGAGAAGAGGATTCACTCGTGGGGGAAAAAACTTAACTGAACTGAACAAACTGAATTTCTATCTTTTGTTGCTTATTGCTAAAAAGTGGTGTTTTTTTTATTGAACTCTGGACTCTGTATTTCCGGTGAATGTTATTGGGACTTGCATTTGATTATCTTACACTTAACTCCCTAGATCCACTTAGTTTGAACCAATCCAACAGCATTCAATCAAGCTTCAGGAGAAAACCATGAAGAACTAACGTTACGTTACTGAGCACCAGTTGGATCCAGTTACTCTGCTGTTAAAATGACGTTCAACTTGGTGAAGAGGCCCCACGATACAAGTCCTCGCCGAAGGGAGTTCCTCTCCCCCACAGAAACACTGCTCCTGAACTGCCTGAAACGCCTTGCTTGAAGTCCCGCCTCTTCTTCCGTAACGTAGTGATGTCACCAAATAACACATTTGCATAATGCCTGCCTAGCTGCTAGTTTGGCACGCTCTCAAACAAAGCTAGTTAGAGCGGAGCCAAAGATGCTCTATAACAAAGATAACGCATTACCAGCTCCGCCAATGGTTTGAAATGGTATACACTTCCTGTCTAGTAAGTGGGTTTGGTCATGGCATGTTTGCCTCTCCCCCTCAACCCCCTCCACCTCATTGTGTGGATGGATGAAAGCAGATTGGATTATTTTTGCATAATGTATTTATGTTTTCTTTTGCTAACATTAGATATTTGTTAGCATTACGAAAATGAGTTACCTAGAGCGTTTGCAAATGTTAGTTGCCAGATCTCGCAAAAGTGTGTTGCTGAGACAGAAAAAGGTCTTGAACAAAGTTTATTTTCTCCTGATTTGTCTGTCTGGAAAATGCTATTTTAGTGTCAGAATGTTCGGAAGATATGTGACTCGGGAAAAATGGGTCCATTATTTACTTTGGTGACTATGGGGCGAAAGAATCAGTCCTAATCTGTGTTCACGTTCACTTCTCCCATTGGAGTTAATAGCCTCAGGACATAATATGTGGCTTTAAGATGAACAGTACCAATCTTTCTCTTTCCCTTTCTCTCTGTCCACTCCTCACAGGTGTCAGCACCTTGCCCACTCTCTGGTGACTGTTTGGCACAAAATGCCCACTTCAAATGAGGTCAATGTATTTATTGATACATGGATGGCATGTGTAGGTTCTCTGTCTTGATCTTCACAAAGCTCTAGGTAAGTGTTGAATGGTATAATGTCTCTATAGGTATTTATACATTTCAAGTGGCCCCAGTTATTACAACAGTCACAACTTACTGTAACTATAATTACTGTATGGGGTAGAGGAAAAATCAATCATAGTATCGCCATATTTTGCGTGGCAATATTGTATCGACACACAGATGTCAAGTATTTTATTATATAAACTATACTGGTATCATATGAAACTAGAACAACTAAGGAATCGATCAGTGCCAACTATGTCATGTTAGCTTGACGGGATGAATGCTAAATAACGCTCTAAAGCTACACAACATTTTGGCGAGGAAAAACTGGCATGGTCACTTTCAAAGAGGTCCCTTGACCTCTGACCTCAAGATATGTGAATGAAAACTCTGAGATGAACTGAGAGTGAAAAACTGTATCTTATTAGATAAAACTGATGTTGACAAACTGCATCATTTGCAGTTGAAAAAAGGTAATAAATCGCAATATATCTTATACTCAACATATCGCAATAAGATTGTATCATGACTTAAGTATTGTGATAATATTGTATCTTTGGGCCTTTGGTGATTCCCACCCCTACTACTGTATATATTTATATATATATACTGGAAAAACAAAGTTCGGACACTTGTGTTTGGTGGATTATTTCTCTGTTGTTACAATGCTAATGGTCATTGTATTTTACATCGTTGGAAAGCCTGTTTATTTACCTTCACAATGATGTCCAACTTGTAAGGATCATGCATTTGTGGGATGAGCAGCACAGCTGATTATGTGGTTAGCGCCCAAGACAAATTTGCCAAAATGCTCCGTCAATGGTAAACAGTGTATTCTCGTAAGGCTACCAGGAAGCCTGCAATGACTGCCCTTCACCGTCAGGCCCGTTTGCGCTGGTGTCGACAACACAGGCAATGGAACCTGAACATGTGGGGGAATGTCATGTTCAGTGATGAGTCCAGGTTCTGTCTGCCAAAGTTGGATGGCAGGGTCAAAGTATGGAGACGACTCGGAGAACGCTATGCTGATTGTTGAACCGATGGAGTAACAGCTTTTGGTGGGGGCAGTGTCATGGTGTGGGGCGGCATCTCCCTCACTGGCAAAACAAGGCTTGTCATCATTGAAGGCCATCTCAATGCAGTGAGATATCAGGATGAGATTCTGCAGCCAGTGGCAATCCCATATCTCCACAATCTGGCACCTAACTTCATCCTCCAAGAAACAACGCTCACCCCCACAGAGCCAGGGTTATCACAGACTACCTCCACAATGTGGGAGTACAGAGAATGGAACGGCCTGCCAAGAGTCCACACCTCAACCCAATTCAATACTTGTGTGATCAGCTTGGGCGTGCTGTACGTGTTAGAGTGACCAACACAACCTCGTTGGCTGACCTGCAACGAATCCTGGTAGAGGAATGGAACGTCATCCCACAGCAACGTGTGACCAGGTTGGTGACCAGCATGAGGAGGAGGTGCCAGGCTGTTGTGGCTGCGTATGGATCTTCCACCGCTACTGAGGCTCCTGACGGTGTATTCAATGAATAAAGTGTAAAATTGCCAATATGTCTCGTTTGTTCCTTGTTACTGATAGAGAGTTCAATCATCCAATCCACCAAACAACTCAAAACAAGAGTCAACACCAACAGGAGAATACACTGTTTACCATTGACAGAGCATTTTGGCAAATCTTTCTTGGGCGCTACCCACATAATCAGCTGTGCTGCTCATCCCACAAATGCATGATCCTTACAAGTTGGACATCATTGCGAAGGTAAATAAACAGGCTTTCCAACAATGTAAAATACAATGACCATTAGCATTGTAACAACAGAGAAATAATCCATCAAACACAAGTTTCCAAACTTGGTTTTTCCAGTTTATATATATAACTTCTGAAATATTCTTCCCCGCCAAAGCATAACAACAACAATGATTTCAAGGCTGATGCAGTACATAATATTAACAACTTGAGTTCAGATTAGCCTCCATAATCAAATGCTTTTGATCAACTGTATTTGGAGAAACAAGCTCCCTGTATAACTTAATTTGGGAATCTTGTAGCCATATTATCTGACACGCTTTACCCTTAGGGAATATCAATTCAGATGTTGCTGATTAAGAGACACTCTCTACATAACCACAAATGGATTTACACAACTTTAATGTAATGCGTTTATCTAACTGTTCAGATCATATAGATGCAGTCACGGGACTGTCTGAACCGTGACGAGGGCTGTAATGTTGTTCGTATCATAGTGTGGCAAAACAAGCCTTTGGCTTTCATCGCTCTAATTGTTTCACTTCCAGAACTGTCCTGTTTTCCGCTCCTTCGGTTTTGAGAATAGTTTCAATCTGTCAGACGGTTAAGTCATGTTAAGTTATGCTGATCGGACAGCTGGGTCAGCGAGGACAGATGACAAAACTGCAAAGAACCAAATGTCAGAACAAAATCTGTCTCTCAGCACTGACTCTCTGGACTTTACTGCAGGAGGGAGACAACTATTTTGAGAAGTGGTATATTGCTGTGACTGTCAGTATTGTTAATACTGTGCACATTTAAAGATAGCAGTGTTGTTTTTATAAAAATCGGAATATGTGCGTTTTTCAGACTTACAACTGTCTCTCTGAATGTGTCAAAACATGAACGAGCCTAGGAGTGGGAGAGCAAGAGAGACTGATTATGCAGAGAGAACTGAAACTTAACTTGAACTTGTAATTATTTAAACATGAGGCAGGATCATAACGACAGAAGCACAGAGACAAAGTAGTCAAAATAAGAGTGACCCCGATGCTAGATATAACGATGTAGGATACCTTAGGGAGTGCTGGTGGGATCTAAGTAAAATGTTATAAGAGCTGATTAGTGCTTTTGATGGACATTTCTTATTCCCTTTAAATGGATAGCTCCACAGTTCAAAATATGTGCTTATTTTCATTTTTGCAGAGAGCTACATATGAACCTCGAACCAGCAGGCGATGCCAGTTAGCTTAGCCTAGCATAAAGACAGAGCCAGGCTAGTTGTTTCCCCCTGTTTCCACTCTTTATGCTAAGCTAAGCTAACTGTCTCCTGGCTGTAGATCAGTGGACAACCTCCGGTTCTGAAAAGTGAAGCCGATGCAGAAGTACCTTAAACTTGCATTCTTTCTTACAGCCAGCAGGGGGCGACTCCTCTGATTGTATAGAAGTCTATGAGAAAATGAGCCTACTTCTATCTTGATTTATTACCTCAGTAAACATTGTAAACATAAGTTTATGGTCCCAATCTCTAGTTTCAAGTCTTCTTCAATACAGCATGATGTTCATTTAGTAAATGATGGTCCCATTTAGAGTCAGATAGACCATGAAGCAGGGGATGCTTTAGGGCGGGGCTACCTTGTGATTGACAGGTTGCTACCACGGCGTTGTCCGGTCTGGGAGTTGTCTGTGTTTTCGTCTTACAACTTTAACCCTTTCACAGTGTGTTTTCACTTCATGAAAGTTAATTATTACATTTTGGGTCGCCTAAAACTGGTTGCAAAAAACAAGATGACGACTGCCAAAATGCCGAACTTGAGGCAAAACGGCAGTCCACAAACCAACGAGTGACGTCCCGGTGACTACGTCCACTTCTTATGTACAGTCTATGCTTTAGATTCATATTTAGCGTACAGACATGAGATTGGTATTGATATTCTCATTTGACTCTTTGCAAGAATGTGAATAAGCATATTTCCAAAAATGTCAAACTATTCCTGTAACTGTCGATGCGGCGGGACATACTTTTGATCAAAAATCCAACAGAATATTAGATAAAGAGAAAGACTCAGAGACAAGGAGTTAACAGACAAATCTAAAGCTGACAGCAACGAAGGAGAATGATTACAAACGGCAAGACGTAGAGAGACAAACCAAGAGAACAAAAATGAGACACATGATAAGGAGAGCAGGAGGGAAAGAGAGGGAAAGCCAGGCTGTTAACCTAATAATGGTCTACTCCAAAGCACTACAAGCTGGGAAGAGGAGGGCCACTCCATTGATTAACAACGCCCATTCTATTTACAGAGTACTCTGGCAAATGCAGGACGACCTGAATTGACCTCGAGTGCACATTTGAATACACAACAACATCGTGGCCTAATTCTTTTAATCGTAATCTTTTTATTCACACATGATAGGAATGTAACTAGGGATGTTCATAATTAACCGTTTAACCTTTAACCGACGTTAAGCATTTTAACCAATTAACGCTATCGGTTAAAACGGTTAAAAGAAATATTTATAATTAATTAAAAAGCTGAGCGGCTCAGAGGAGCGGCTCGTCTCTTTATTGAGAAAAGCTGGTCCACTTTAACAGTCCACCTTAAGAGGCGGAGCCGGAGTTGCAGGATACAGGAAGTTGGCTCCGGTCTCTGGCTCGCTGGAGCGGAGCGGAGGAGTTGTAGTTTCATAGCATTTATTCACCGAC
This sequence comes from Sebastes umbrosus, assembly GCF_015220745.1. Lineage (NCBI taxonomy): Eukaryota > Metazoa > Chordata > Actinopteri > Perciformes > Sebastidae > Sebastes > Sebastes umbrosus. The sequence continues at coordinate 28,073,265 of NC_051286.1, read as the reverse complement.
AAATAAACTGTACACACACTGCTACACCTACGATCACAGCTAGAAACGCCACCAACAACCTCACACTCACCACCAACACACACACACGGACACTCGTTAAAGTTACGCCGCACTGACAGACTGTATGTGTGTGGCGGCGGCGAGCAAGAAGCCTCAGGCAATGCTAGAGCTGCTAACGTAGCACAAATACACACACTGTTTATCGGGCAATCGTTAATCCGGGCAGACACACAGCTGACAACCTGCTAAACTAAACTAAATGTGTGGTGGAGACTTTTACTGGGAAAGTGTCTGCATGTCCGCGACACTACACGCAGCATCGTAGCTGCTAAGTTAACGCTCCCGGACGGTAAACTGGAGACAGTGAACGCAGCATCGTAGCTGCTAAGTTAACGCTCCCGGACGGTGAACTGGGGACAGTGAACGCAGCATCGTAGCTGCTAAGTTAACGCTCCCGGACGGTGAACTGGAGACAGTGAACGCAGCATCGTAGCTGCTAAGTTAACGCTCCCGGACGGTGAACTGGGGACAGTGAACGCAGCATCGTAGCTGCTAAGTTAACGCTCCCGGACGGTGAACTGGGGACAGTGAACGCAGCATCGTAGCTGCTAAGTTAACGCTCCCCGACGGTGAACTGAGGTCTCAGTTGTCTGTTGTGCTCATACACTGCAGCTGGCGCGAGGCATAAATCTTGTCGGTTAATAATGGGTTAACGAGGGTCGGTTATCGGTTAAGAGCATTTTTCAAAATGAGCATCCCTAAATGTAACCAGATTCATGTAAGGAATATCCCTGCTTGTCTCCCTCCACATGACGGTCAGAGGTCAGACTGATGGGGATTCAGCGTCTCTCTCATGGGTGGATGCTTGCTGACATGGTGGCTTGAACCCTTGTTAACCGGTTGAAGGTCATTGTCACTACCCCCCCGCTGCACCGCAGGATTTTAAACCAGCACCGTGAGACTATTAACTTTGTGGCCTGTTGCCTTCACCATTCAACCGTGATTTATTCTCACAGAGGAAGTGCTAATGGTTATACACGGCTCCATCTGAATATGATTTCCCACCAGAACAGACCCTATTATCTTACTCTAAAGGCACTCACTAACTTCCCTTTTCCTCCTCTCTGCAGCGGCGCTGAGACTCGCTGGAAGTTGCTGAATAATTCAATTGCAACTTCAAGGTCCGGAGTATAACATTGCAAAGTGGTCAGACAGCAGCTGATAGGTCAAAAGCAATTGATAAATCCAACCATCCATTAGTTTCCCTCTCTCCGTCTCTATGCAGCCCATCGTTCTATCTTCCTTCCTGCCTCTCGGAGTGTATTTATGTGTGTGTGTTTTCTCCGTTACAGATCATTTCGGATGCATCTCTGCAAACACTGACACAGACACTCTCGACAATTAACACCAAATTTTCGTTCGTAGAAAACCACTGTTTGTCTTTGTGAAAATTGCAGTCTGCTTATTCAGCGTCAGATTCCCTTCCCTCTGTGAACGTTGTAAACTATAGTCACTAACGTAATGAGTGAGTCATTTTGTCCACAGTTGATCATTACCATTTGTCTGACTCAAATCTTCTGAGCAAAAAGTTTCTATATTCGGCGCAACTCGTATAAAAAAGTCCTTTCAAAGTGAACACAAAGTGTTTGATGTTTCTAAACCACACGAACAGAATCTCTTGCCTTTTGGGAGGCGTCGTGTGCGGCGTTCGGCCCTGTGTGTTCGTGTGCCTGTGTTGTGACAGCGATGGAGAAGGACATGAGAGCTTCTGAGATGACAAAAGCTATTTTTAGTGTATGGCAGCCACAAGCCCACTTGGACGGGGAGGAAGGGAAGGGAGAGAGGAAGTGGGCAGAGAGGGAGAGACGGGAGGAAAGAAGCCAGAGACAGCCCTGAAATGTAGCTCGAAAAAAATCCATACAGCATAATATCACGAAAATTTGCGTGGCAATATTGTATCGATACACGGACGTCAAGTATCTTTTATTATATAACCTATTAACCTCTTAACAATCCGACCGCTATTCTGTCTTTAAGAGGTTGTAGCGGGCTCAGCCTTACAGCTAGAGAAGAAGAAGTGAAGATACTGGTATCATATGAAACTACAAAACTTAAAGAAAAGATCGGTACCAATCATGTCATATTAGCTTGTTGGGAAGAATGCTAAATGACACTCCAAAGTTACGCTAAATTTTAGCGAGGAAAACCCAGCATGGCCATTTTCAAAGGGGTCCCTTGACCTTTGACCTCAAGATGTGTGAATGAAAGCTCTGAGATGAGCAGAGTGAAAACTGTATCTAATTAGATAAAACAGATGTTGACAAACTGCATCATTTGCAGTTGAAAAGGTAATAAATGATCTTAGCAATACTCAACATATTGCGAATGTTTAAAATCACATTAGATCGTATCGTGACTTAAGTATTGTGATATTATATCGTATTGTGGGGCCTCTGGTGATTCCTATCCCTTCTAGGAACCACCTGCCATGATTTTGTGATCTGAATCTTTATATAAAGCCCTCATTTGGCCTCGCCTGCATAAGTAGCCTTGATATTTGGAATATGGTTAAACGGCCACTATGGTGTGATTATACGAAGTATTGTTTCGCAAAATTCTGTTGTACAAATTATTAATTTCGAAGCACACTGTATTTCAAAATGTACAAAATTTGTTAGTGAACTATTTGTTTTACATATTTCAGGTAGAGCCAAAGCGATACATGGGCCATGCCGAAGCTATCAGACGGCGTAAGCTTATCACAGGTAATGTGTAGCCTACGCTGTAGCCTGACGTGCACCTCCCAAGAAATGTAACTAGCGATGTCACGAGGACCCGATACTTCAGGACCGAGTCAATGCCTAAATTCTGAAAACGTGACGGTACTTGTTTTTCTGCGTACTGTCAGGGCTTGAGATTAACAGCGTCCTGCGTCCTGGGGATCGTAGAAGATTTCCCTGATAATGCCACATTGTGAACAACAAATCTGTGTTGAAATCAGCAGGAGGAGAGCTAGTTAACGTTAGACGTTAGCAGGTGGCAAACAGCACAGTCCTGCTTGGCTAAATAACGGAGCTAACAGCTAATGTACGGAGGTTGCATTGAAATACATGATGCGTTCAAGCTCTTTTCAGTAAATATGAGTATTAGGCGCAGGTAAATTATAATGTTATCGTGACGTGTTCAAATGTAATCTTGTGGCGAGAAACTTAAAGTGGCAGTAGGCAGAATATTTTTGGCATCATTGGGCAAAAATTCCATAATAATCTTTCAGCATATTGTAATTCAAGTGTTCTGAGAGAAAACTAGACCTCTGCTCCTCCTCATGGCTCTGTTTACAGGCTTTAAAAAATCTAGCCTGGGACGGGAGACTTTGACCAATCACAGGTCATTTCAGAGAGAGAGAGGTCATGTAACCAGAACTTGGCGTTCCTTCACCAGATTTCACAATGGCGGCGGCATCACAAACTTTCTCATGTTACAGCTAAACCGTGCACTACAAGATGATTCTGAAAACATCTGAGGAGAGAAATAGGCATTAACATAACAGAATATTGATTCATATTTGATCAGCGCTGCCTTGTTTGACCGTTTGGTCGGAGTTGGTGAGTGATTGACAGCCGGCTCTCATAGACAGCAGCTGGACAGCAGACCTCAGATCAGCTTGTTTTCCTCCGGTCTGTGAAATCTTGCAGATGTCATCAGGAGCACCGGAGGACACAGAGGCATATGATTTTTTTCAGGTTACCTGTTTCATGTCAGGATATAGCGACCGTTTTATAAAAATAACTAATAACTAATAATCATATTTTGCTTCAATCTCGCCGCTAGCGTTTTGATGGTGTAATTGCAGAGCGACGCAGACACACCAGCGCACAAGGATAAATGCTGACAATGGTGTGAGCCACTAGGCTACGGCGTAGAGCCTACATACAACTATAAATCATCCTTAAATCGGATCATGGCGCCGGATTAAGAAAAAAACATTGCAGCAGAGAAATGCCAAAATGATGTTTGAGCAAATTCAGAAACAGTGTCTCCATCGTATAGTTTGTACCCCAGAGAGCACTGACAAGTTTATTATTCCACTGTAAAGGAATTGAACTGTTGTTGAGTCAATATGTAACACTGTCAGTGAATAGAAGCATGTTCACCAAATTTTCTTTGCCATCTCTATTCCATGTGGCAACCACTGCAGAGGTCTAGCTCTACTGTGCGACACATCTATTACAAAAGAATTTTCCAAATAATTCAAACTAATATTCCATGTCAATCTAACGCGGCTTCTTTATCTTTTCTGTCAGTCTTTTGTCTCCTGTGATCAGGGGACATATGTTCCCACACAGAAACAGGCTGTTAGGCCAGATGATGTCAGTGTCTGTCTGTCGCTCCATTTAACTCCCTATCTGTCTGTCTGTCTCTCTGGGGTGAGTCTCACAGTCAGTGCTGCTGGATGGTCAGTGGTGCACGCACGCACGCACGCACGCACGCACGCACGCACGCACGCACGCACGCACGCACGCACGCACGCACGCACGCACGCACGCACGCACGCACACACACACACACACACACACACACACACACACACGCTCCAACAGCAGAAACCTCGAGGCTATGCAAGTGAGACGCAACAGAGCGGAATCCATCCATACATCTACATTCTGGTCAGCATCTGTGTGTGTGTGTGTATGTGTGTGTGTGGGCCAGTGTCACAACAATGCTTCTAATCTACAGCAAGGCCATCTTCATATTTCTTCTCATCTAAAGCAACAAACCAGGAGTTAAATGTTCATATTTTCATATCTTTCACCCAACTTTGTGTACAATGTTACTAACTTATTACAACTGAATTCCATGGTATGATTAAAATTAGGGCTGTCAATCAAATAAAATAGTTAATCACGATTAATCACACATTTTTTTAATCTGTCCAAAATGTACAGTAAAGGGAGATTTGTCAAGTATTTAATACTCTTATCAACATGGGAGTGGGTAAATATGCTTGCTCTATGCAAATGTATGTATATATTTATTATTGTAAATCAATGAACAACACAAAACAATGACAGATATTGTCCAGAAACCCTCACAGGTACTGCATTTAGCATAAAACAATATGCTCAAATCATAACATGGCAAACTGCAGCCCAACAGGCAACAACAGCTGTCAGTGCTGACTTGACTATGACTTGCCCCAAACTGCATGTGATTATCATAAAGTGGGCATGTCTGTAAAGGGGAGACTCGTGGGTACCCATAGAACCCATTTACATTCACATATCTGGAGGTCAGAGGTCAAGGGACCCCTTTGAAAATGGTCGTGGCAGTTTTTCCTCACCAAAATGTAGTGTAACTTTGGAGCATTATTTAGCCTCCTTTGTGACAAGCTAGTATGACATGGTTGGTACCGATCTTTTCCTTAAGTTTTGTAGTTTCATATGATACCAGTATTTTCACTCTAGCTTTAAAAGTGAGTTGTGTTAATGCGTTAAATAAATTAGTGGTGTTAAAACGAATTTGCGTTAACTCGTTATTATCGCTAATTATAATACATTTTCTAAACATTTGATGCCTTTCCAGACCTCCACAGAAACCATGACAGCACCTGCATGTTCAAAATACAACATTGTAATATCTAACTGTTATATATCTTTCCTGTATTTCTCCATAGAAACAATAACAGAGTAATATGAGTAGAAGAGACAAAGAGTTGCTGTGTGTAGCAGAGTGAAGTCCATTCTACTAGGATGCTACCACATCACACTGACAACAACACAACACCAACTGGCAGGAGACCAACGATATCGCTGCTCATTTCATGTGTTATTTATAACGGGGCATTTATAACAGTATTTCCCTGTTATAAATGAAAGAATGAATAATATGTTGTGGATGGATCCCTGTTATGTGTATCTGCGTTCATGGCTATCTGTGAGTGCTGCTGTCTCTGCATCCGTCAAGCTCAAGAAGAAATAATCCAGTGACAAAATCTATCACCTTAACATCTCAGGGAGCGTCGTTATCCTGTTACAAACGGCTCCCCGAGCGGCCGACGTGTCAGGGATGAGACATTTCACACGCCGTGGCATGCGAGCGATTCAGTGCGAGTTGTCACGGAAACCCTCTTTTCCATTTTTACATCGCTGTCTGGCATCGGCGATGCCACTAAAAGTGAAGATCCACTGGTAAACAAAAACCTGCAGGGGGTCAGTTTAATGATCCTGAATAGGTTGACCAGGATTTATGAACAGCGACGCTTGAAAAACAAGACAGACAAGAGTGTCAAGTGATTTTTAACAGATCAGATACTATTTTTAACTATTACAATGACAATTTTGACTGACTATAGTCCCTATGTCCCCAAGCCTCTGTCTGTTTTGCGAAGACATGGGGATGAATTTTGCTCTTTACACATTAAAGTATATGGGTATAACTCAACAAATATAATTCACAAAAGATGTGATTTTTTTCCCCCACACAAATAAAAAAAATAAAATAAAAATACAAAAAAGAAATACAAAAAAAATACAAAAAAATACAATAAAATAAAATAAAATAAAATAAAATAAAATAAAAAGCCTTGGTGGATGTTTTTTTTCTATTCAGAAAAAAACTAAATCTATCCAACACAGCGAGAGATTGCTGATTACTTAAATGTAAAATATGCATTTAAATAAGCTATTTAATTTGAATTGACAATGTCACTACTGATGGACATTTAAATCATGTTATTATCATCTGGAAACCATTTCAACTTCTTCTCATTCTACAATCTTAATTTCTATATCCATTTAGCCATCATGTTGAATCTAGCAATTGATCAAGAGTAAGTCTTAAACTACTATATATCAGAGCTGTCAAAGTTAACGAGATAATGCGTTAACGCAAATTTGTTTGAACGGCACTAATTTCTTTAACGCATTAAGACAACTTGCGTTAGAGTGAAGATCCTGGTATCATATGAAACTAGAAAAACCTGATGAATCCATCGGTACCAACCATGTCATACTAGCTTGTCATGAAGGAGGTTAAATAACGCTCCAAATGTGCTACATTTTGGCGAGGAAAACCTGCCACGACCATTTTCAAAGAGGTCCCTTGACCTCTGACCACCAGATCAGTGAATGTAAAGGGTTCTATGGGTACCCACGAGTCTCCCCTTTACAGACATGCCCACTTTATGATAATCACATGCAGTTTGGGGGCAAGTCATAGTCAAGTCAGCACACTGACACACTGACAGCTGTTGTTTCCTGTTGGGCTGCAGTTTGCCATGTTATGATTTGAGTATATTGTTTGATGCTAAATGCAGTACCTGTGAGGGTTTCTGGACAATATCTGTCATTGTTTTGTGTTGTTCATTGATTTACAATAATAAATATATACATATATTTACATAAAGTAGCATATTTGCCCACTCCCATATTCATAAGAGTATTAAATACTTGACAGATCTCCATTTAAGGTGCATTTTGAACAGATTAAAATGTGTGATTAATTTGCGATTAACTATGGACAATCATGCGATTAATCACGATTAAATATTTTGATCGATTGAAAGCCCTAAATAAAATAAAAAACTTGGTAGATGATTGAAAAAACCTAAATCCATCCATCTATTCACCCTATGAGATATTACAGTGAGATATTACTGATTGCTTAAATGTAAAATATACATTTAAAGCAGCTATTTAATTTGAATTGAAAATGTCATTACTGATGGACATTTAAGTTGTGTTATTATCATCTGGAAACCATTTAAACTACTTCTAATTCTACAATCTTAATTTATATATCCATTTTGAATCCAGCAATTGATCAAGAGTAATTCTTAAACTACTATATATATATATATATATATATAAGCAATCTGGCTGTTTGAAAGTGATTCATTACTTTTAATAAGTTATTTTATAATGATATGCTAAGGAATTCATGACCCCCCGGCCCTGATCAGATGAAACTGTAAAGACGTGGGCACACTGCCCGCATGAGGCTCATCTGAAGGCAGCGTCGCGTAGTGGCTGCGTGATGCCCACCTAGGGTGTTCACACTAGACGCGAGTTAGCTGCCTGTCGGCTGCGTGTCAGCTACCTGTCAGCTGTGTTTTTGCTGCTGCTGACAGCCCTTTCTTTCTACATAGAGTTTGCCTTTTAATGGCTTCATGATAAATATCATTTATATTTATTTTAGACAGAGAAAGGTTCAGAAACGTGTGGTAATTAGTAAATAATAGTAATAATCCACAATTAAAACTCAGTACTGTATTCATTTATGATGCTTTCCAAGTCACTGCTTGTTCCACATCACTGTCCGGCACATATTTCAGAATGAAAGCCTCGTGTTAACAAATTAAGGAATTCTGTGCAAAGAAAACCCGCTTTAGGGCTTTTATTTTGAAATGAAAGCAGGAAGTGTTGATTAAAAAACAACTTTACTTAACTTTATTTTTTTTCATCTCCGTAACATATTCTACAGATAAACCTCGAACCTAAAGTCTTGCTGGTATGAAGTTAATATACAGTCACTAGATCACTTTCACTGTCCGTGACATATTCTACAGATGTCTGGACATGTAAACTGTATTATGTAGCTGATATGATGTTCATATACTGTCAATAGATCACCTTCACTGTCTGTGACATATTCTACAGATGTCTAGACATGTAAACTGTATTATGTAGCTGATATGATATCCATATACTGTCAATAGATCACTTTCACTGTCTGTGACATATTCTACAGATGTCTAGACATGGAAACTGTAGTAAAGTCTTGCTGGTATGAAGTTAATATACAGTCACTAGATCACTTTCACTGTCTGTGACATATTCTACAGATGTCCAGACATGTAAACTGTATTATATAGCTGATATGATGTCCATACACTGTCAATAGATCACCTTCACTGTCTGTTGCTGCTGGGACACGCAGCTGAGACGCGAGAGGCTCGCATGTAAAATAGGCGAGCCTTCTATTCTATAAAATAGACGCGCGTCTCATGCGGGCAGTGTGTCCACTCTAACCTGTTAACATGGACGCCGAAATAAAAAACAAGCCGCCACGCGAGACTCACGCGAGCCTCATGCGGGCAGTGTGTCCACCACTTAAGGAACGATAAAGAAATACTATAGACTATATGCTACACCGCAGCATCAAATATGAATATCACCGGCTGCCCGTGATACACGGGCCTATTACTTCCAGCCAACATGCTACACCTGCTTTCTCTCCCCCTCGCCTGTTTCTTCCTCTCTTCCTGCTCTTTGATGCCTCTCCCTCTTTATCACTTTCTCTTCTTCTGTCTCCTTTTTTCGCAGCCTAAGAGATAATTACCTCCACAAACGTAAAGGGAATTAAAAGAGCGGGAGACAGAGCACAGAAAGAAGAAGAAGAAGAAGAAGCGAGAGAACAGCGTGTCTACGTCCAGCCAAAACAGTACGTTAAGTCCGGGCAGACAGCCGAGTGGAGGTAACACTGCATTTAGCACCTTGGCAGGGGGGGTGTGGGGGGGGGGGGGGGGGGGGGGGGGGGGGGGTGTGGCGCTTCTGCATGACTGTCGCAGGTGCAGATCTGTGTGGGGAGGTCTCGGGGCGTAAGTGGGGGGGGGACGTCGTGCGCGGGCGTGTCGGAAAATAAAGATCCCGGTGCGCAGGTGTAAGTTGTACCCTGCCTCTCTCATGCATGCGTGCACAGCGAGGACGCTGTCTCTCACACGCACATACTCACGCACATTTCCTCCTGACTCCATCAGACATAATGACTAATAAATTATGTATACACACTTTCCTTCACTTGCTTACTTTTCCCATCTCTGCCCCTCTCTGTGTTTCTCGCTTTCAACTGGCACAAAACCGTCTCCGTCTCCCTCCCACTGAACATATGACCCCCCCCCGCCCCGCCACACATCACAGTCACTCTTCACAGGAACAATCTGTCCCGTTACTGTAATGTGAGGTTGCAGCAGACCGTTTTTTTCCCCACTTATCAGCTCTCTGGATTTAAATAAAGCCCCATCACTGTTACACTGTTGCCTGGAGACACAATAGGATGTATCAATAATAGGATTTACCCAGAAGCCTACAAGACCCCTTTAGATCTGAGCCGTGTTGCCCCCTTTGTGCCGTGGTAGATTTCCCTGCCTCTGCTGCTCGTGTGCCGTCATAAAGAGATTTTAATTGATGTTCTATCTGATTTCTTCTGTGTTTACATCCCTCTATTATCATCTTATTTCCCGGGAGTCCAGGTTACATTTTGATGCTTTTCAATTTTAGTTTTTAATGGGACAAATTGGTCCAAATGTAAAATGTCATTCCCAGTGGTGTCAGATGGCAGCTAGACCTTCTATTTCTAATGTTTTCAAGATTTATTTTCTTACTTTCTCTTCTGGTCTCAGCTGATGCATGAGCTCCGTTGGCATTTAGAGGAAGTGTAGCCATGACCTCAGTGCCCAGGCGTGTTTTATGTAACGGCTGCCCCCTCCGGTTAGAAGGCATTTCCTGGCACCAGTGATGAAAGATTAATGCCTATTCTTACTCTACTCACAGTGCTTTCTTCCATGGGAACTCTCAGGAAGTTAAACCATACAGTGCAAGAGGACACAAGATGACGTAAGATAAAATAGGGACATGCAGTATTATTGGATATACAGTATTTGTCATGATATCATCTTGGCAGCCTAGTTTTCCTTGTGTTTCCTCTGTTTCCCTGCCCTTTTGTCTCCTGTGTGTTTTTCCCTGTTTGTCTAGTCTGTCAGTGTGTTGGGAGGTGTGGCCTTCCTCCTCCCCCTCCTCCTGGGCAGGCACTGCTGGAGCAGCTGACAGCAATCAACCAATCATCACACACACCTGCAGTATATCTACCCCGGTCTTCCTGCCACTCATCGCCAGATCGTTCCGTCACCCTCAGTGGTACTAGACAAATTCAGGCTCTCTTAGATTATTACTATTGACTTTGCTCATGCTCTTGTTTTTGGACTTACCTTGTTTTTTCGTGCTTTGCTCAGGTCTGCTCACCTACCAGCTGCTGCTGTTTCCTGATTTCAACCTGCCTGCTCACTCCTACCCTCTGCTCCTCCTCGACCTGGATCCCTGCCTTTGTTACTTACCAGCCTGTTCACTCTCTGACGCCATTCTACCGCTTGGAGCTCAAGTGGATTCATCTGTTCCTCCGGAAGGATTCCTGGACACCCCCTCCCCGTGCCCCCCGTTCCATGAATTAAGTACTGTCTTTATTACTGCCACGTTTCAGACCTCCAGGAACCCCAGCCCTGTTCACTGTACATTTAAGATTAGTGTAATAAATTATCTTTGTTACACCTTTAAAGGACTTGTGTGTGTGTCTGCATTTGAGTCCACGCTATTGTTTAAACCAGAACATAACAGTATTATGAATCAGATTTGAAAGGTCTTATTGAATTTTAAGTAGACAAATAATTTTGATTAAATAATACTTCCACTGAGCTTTTAGAAAGGAGCTGAATGAAAAAAAAAAAAAAAAATTATTATGATTGTGAATTAATCATTTAAAATTTTTTTGTCGTGTCCAAAATGAATAGAGATGGCTCGATAACACTTTTTAATGTCCGATACCACAACCTTGAGTATCCGCCGATCTGATACTGCCTTTTTCCCCTCTCTTAAACAACTAAGTCTAATACATTTAACAAGTTATTAATACAAAATATTATGAACTAATAAATGATGATGTATTATAATAGATTAAACTACCCAGCAGTATATAAAGTCATTAAAATGACCTCCACATTTACCAGCTGCAACATTAAAGTAATGAACACATTTATGCATCAATAATTAATTAATATCATCTATATTATTCTGCATAATGAGTACTTTTACTTTTGGTACTTTAAGTATATATTGATGCTAATACTTATTGACTTTTACTTGAGTAGCCCAATATTTCGAATGTAGGACTTTTACTTGTAGCTAGTATTTGACACTGTAGTATTACTACTTTAACTTAAGTAGAGATCAGATTTTTTCTTCCATCTTTGTACATTAATATTAGTTTATTGAAATATTAAAAGGGTTTCCTTTCAGTCACATACACACAATTTTCAAATCCAGTTAATGCTGTAGAGTGCATGCACTGTTTACCTCTCCATCATCTACTGCTGCTGTCTGTCTCTCTCTGTTCTCTCTCTTTTCACCTCTAGTCAAATGAGTCGTTTATCGTTTGAGTTGGTTTTGGTGCGATGCCTTAACGTAATGTTATGCAACACTAGGTTTGTAAGTGCATTACGTTTTCTGTCGGGGCTACACTCAAAGCATTCGGGGCTTTAGATCCGGGAAAATGACCTGGCAACGCTGATTTCGAAGAGTGTTTGTGTTGGACTGATCCCCAGACCGCCCCGGCACAGACGCCGACATAGACAGTAGAGCACAGAGACCGTTTCCTGGCTGACAAGCGCTCCGTGTCTGCCTGTTTATTCACTGAGGTGCGCGGTGATCCCGCGGGTAATGTTAAAAAAAACCTTTATTCTTCTCATACTGTCTGCCTGAGTCAGAGCCTAATTCAGCCTCTGTCTGAGAGACCCTGATTTAGAGCCTGTCTCCTCCCACTCTGCTCTGATTGGTCAGCGTTTCTTGCTGTCCTGTCAATCAAACATCAACACAGCGTCACTCTCTCCCCCTCCGTGCAGCACCTCGCCCGCATCAGCTCTCTCTGAGCAACACAGAGAGAAGCAGCTAGGAAGAGTTTTTAAACTACTTCAAAGTATATAAACCAGAAACTTCACCCAGCGCACGTTACCGGAGGAATCTGATCAGAAATCGGCGAAAAATGAACAACATCTGCCGTCAAGACTCCAGGTGTTCCTGACGGTTTTTCTCCGCTAAATAATGCTATTTATATCTCTGTTAGTTAGCTCAGTGTTTACATTCTGCATCAACTCTGTAAACCATAAACATACACTCTGTTTTATGTTTGTCTTCACAGGTCCATCTGTGAGAAATGACCGACAGAATCATCCCAGAGGAGGAGAAAACATTAGCTGTGAGCAGATGGGAGATAAAGAGCTAACCCGTTAGCATGTAGCTACATGCTACCGCTATGAGACGGTGTGTAAACACAGTGACCATCAGGGTGGAAAATAGAAGATGTGAAAGAGTGGTCAGTTCATTATTTCTGGTAAAAGACACCTCATAAACGCAGTTAAATAATCAGAGTAATGGTATATTATTTACTGTAGGAGCTGTCTCTGTGTTACCATGACTACAGGCCGGTTAACGTCACACTCACCGGAGCTTAGCTCACTGTAGTTTACCGTAGCTGAAAGACTTTCTCCTGTACCATGTCAACATAACTAACTAACAGGTGGGATTAAAAATGCTGTGTATAATTAATATTGTCATCTGTCTACTCAAATAAAGTTTGACTGTGAAACAGAAATGTGTTGTGTTGCTTACAGTCACTATTTACTACCTGTACTCTTCTACATGCATGACATCAAATATATATAATATATAAATATCAGCTGTTTAAACAGTGTAATTACATAAAGCCTTTGTGAAAGAACATGTTATATTTAGATGATGGGAGTACATGAAGCCTGTTCTGCTGGTTCTTGCAGACTAACAGTAGGAGCTACTTTGCTCATAGTTAGGATGCAGAGGAGAGAGTGACGCTCTGTGGGCGGGGTCAGCTAGCTGCAGGTTCTAACTGTTCCACCAGGAAACCCTTACATGGCTTGTGATTCGCAACCGACGTCACCAGTGTAAGGAAAAGCTGCGCAGCGATTTTCCACACCCATTTTCGGACAGATGGAGCAGGAGAAAAAGAGAGAGGATGATCTTTTATGATACTATGGTGACCTGTATACTCACTGGGGACAGATATTGATGTTTAAAAGACATGGAAAAGTGCATTTTGTATAATAGGTGACCTTTAAAGGTAGCTGGCTTGAATTCCATGCCCCTTTTACCTAAAACCCAACCAGGTCAGGTTTAATATCCATTTAATAATGAAACAAATGTAAGAGTATCAAAGTCACAGTCGGGGCTTCCTGTAGGCAGACGGTTAGTTTCAATTGAAAATAAATAAATAAAGGTTCAGGAGGTCACACCTAAGGTATAAGATTTCCCTCATTTTGAGCCAAGAAAAAGCCCTCTTTATGCATTTTCATTATTATTAGCAACAGAGAGTGGTATTAGTTATAGAAGTAGAAAAACTCCTAGTGGTAGTGAATATACAGTATATTCACCAAATTCATAGCCACTTATGGAGCTATTTCATCACAATCTCCCTTCATTACCAGATCGTCATTGTTTCTATGAAAGTGTTCCTACCTGTTTTATAAGACTAAATGAATTAATGATGGAATACGTTCACACTGCTCTGTCGGAGGTAATGAGATACAGTGGGCTACATATTAGCATGAGAAGATAATCATCACTGTTGGTTTTCTGCCCAGATACGGGAGTGGCGAATGGGAACATGGCAGGATGCCTGCTAAAATCTTGCAGGTTTTATAATGGGAATGCAATTTCCCTCAGTGGTCTTTGTGGTGATTCAGAATACATCCATTTGATCCCAGCCAACCCTGTTAATATAAATTGTGGGAAAACCCACTGAGAATGCATTTTGTTGGGCTTTTTTTAAATGAACAAATAGCTAATAATTGACACTGATGCTGCGATACTATTAATAATGCTACTGTTGCATCTTCTGCTATTACTTCTACAACTCATAGTGTTACTACTACAATTACATGACTATATAAATACTACTACAGACTCCCATTGGCCGCATTCAGTTAAGCTACACCATCACTAAAATCCTACCGTACATATTACAAATGACTCTCTAACCTGAATTTAAAGCTACACTAATCAATGTTTTTATATTATCACGTAACTCTACATTTCCTCTCAGCTCTACAGTGTTTTAGCGTCTTTTAGCTCATTGTTTTGGTTTTCCGGAACTGCAATTTTACTGTTTTGGTTCACTCTCACCGCGCTCATCAACCTTGTTTATTTTCAGCGAAAAAGGTTGGATACATCTCTTATACGCTACCTACCCGGCACCAAAACAGCAGACAGACAAAGTTAGCAACTAGCTAGGGAACATAGTGGAGCATTTAGCTGCTAAAGAGCCAGACATTTTCCTCAGGGGTTGGTGGAGACCAAAACAATGCTAAAAGGAGAGTGAATATTGAAGTTACTGTTTATTTGTCAAGGGCCATGAAACATGACTTTAAAATGAATGCTAATATTTCTACATGTCTTCTGGATGTGTAAATCAACAACTGACACGCTAACTATATGGTGATAATATGTCAATTTTGTGTTTATAGCTTGTTCCACAATCCCCAAGTGGCCAACAAAAATGAAATTAATTCAGATTTAAACTAATCTACCACAGTCTCCTATTATAGTCTCATTTTGAACAATTTCCTAGTATCCTGGTTTACTACATTCACATGCTTACATGCTTTAATGTTCAAAGAACACTATTTTTTTCTGATACCAGCTGTACTATGCTCATACCAGCTGTGCTGGTATCTTGTGTAGCTTATGTGATGAATTACAGGAAATGAGCATTTGAAAAGTGGTGGAGGCAGACTAACGATACAGCGGAGAAAAGCGTAGAAGCAAACGCACGATTACAGGTTGTAATTTAAAAACAAACATAACGGACAGAAATACCTTTCATCTGTTTTCTCTCCGTTTTGTGATTTTGTTTTAAATCTAACGCATGACAAATCTAACGCATGATAAATCTAACGCATGATAAATCTAACACATGATAAATCTAACGCATGATAAATCTAACGCATGATAAATCTAACGCATGATAAATCTAACACATGATAAAGCTAACTCTACATTGATCCATCACAAAAACACATATTAAACAGACTGTTACATTTGTTTTGAAATCAACCTTTAATTGTGTGTTTGTCTGCCAAAATGGGCACAAATCTGCCGGAGGCGGCAGATTTAGCTAACGCTAATTAGCTCAAACTAGGGTGGAGAGGCACTGGAGTATAACGTAACATTATGGAGTTTTGGGAATATTTAGTCAGAGACAGTCTAAAGTGAATCCTTCATTTCTTCACAACAGAGCCTTGAACAGTATCTGATCAAATATATATTAGTTACATTTCCCTTCTATTCTCAGGGATCAGCTGCATCCCCAATGTCCATTTATTTCATTTCATTTTTTATTGTAGCAGAAGAACACTGTACAAGAAGACCAGGAATACGTTGTTTTTTTAATAAAAGCTAGAAATAATCAAATTTAGCTTTTTTCTTTTTATCCAATTAATAATCAATTTATCAAAGTAATAATCGACAGATTAATCGATTATAGAAATATTTGTTAGTTGCAGCCCTACTTTTCATGAAAACAACACAAAAAATTTCGCTTTTCGTATCACATCGATTCGATCAGCAACTATTATTACACGGCTTTGTTGAATACTCTATTCTGATTGGTCAATTGCAGCGTTCTACGGTCTGTTATTTCTTTATAGCAGACTGCTGCTATGAACGCAGTTCTGATGTCGGACTCTGGCGGACCCTTTTCGTGTCAAATTATTGATTTCTTAAGTAAGTAGTCTTGTAATAAGCAGGATAATGTACAGCTAGCGGGTCATTGCTGTGAAATAAACCCCTTTAGACAGCATCACCCTTAAGGGGTTTATTTCACAACAATGACCAGCTCGCTGCACATTATCCCTCACATATAATGAGTTCAGCAGCGTTCTGTTCTGGGAACACTTTCTCCTGTTCTCCTCTGCTAAACTCTAACGTACTCTATCCAACCCATTGTTAGTTGCTAAACATCTACTGCTTTAATGAACTCCTGTCAGGTTAACTCAGAGGTATACGCTCTGGGTGCCGTGTGCTCTGAGTTTGTGTGCGTGTGAGGTGAGCCCACACGAATTAGTGCCAAAGCATACGGCATGTGTGTAATCCATCAGGTGAGAGTGAGTCAGTGGAGTCTCACCTTAACATACAGCTGCTGGAACTCCTCCAGGTTGAGGCGGCCGGTGGGACAGTCCTTCAGGAAACCCTTGTACCACTGCTTCAGCTCGTGTTCATTAAACTCTGTGTTCTTCACCAGGTCCTCCATCACTTCAGGGGTCAGCTTGCTGTTCTGTTTCCCCATTTTGCCTGCGAAAAAGGGCACACAAAAACAGCAACAGACACATGTAAAATCAATGATCTCTTAGGCACCTTTCAGTTAATAGAGAACACACAGAAGTGCCTTTTCATGAAGTCCAAGTTATGAACCTAAATGTATGGAGGGCGTCTGGAATAGAGTGATTTATCAAGGCTGAAAGCAGAGATTTCTAGAGAACTGGGAAAGTGCGAACCAAAGCTCCATCTAAAATAAGTTTTCAAACAAATGGAATGTAATGTGAGGCACAGGAATAGTGTTGGAAATTAGTCCTCTACTGTTGCTTAAGTAATAGGGTCAGTTTGTAAGACATGCAACCTTTTTTTTCTGTCTTCCTTTTATCAGTTGCTTGTCCTGGTTTGGTTTGTTTGTTGTTGTTTCATTTTTAGAGGAGCTCTGATCTCCTTCCTGAATAATAAACTGTATTTTATACAAATGTGGATTGAGGGATTGATGACAACCACTGCACTAGGTTTTCATTCTACCCTTTCTCCAAAAAAACTACTAGCTGCCCTTCTTTAACCTCAGCATATAAAATGTTATTTTTAGCTATTTCTTGTTCTAGCCTTTAGCTGTCTTCTTTCCAAATTGTGAGCATCTCACTTGCAAATGAAACCCTTTTGGAAAGGGTTATAATAATGACATCTTAAAGTAGTTGGCCCTCGGTGACTTTGAAGAAACACTGAAGCTGTTTCGGTGTTTAATGTCCCCGTATTTCTCTGCTGCAGCTGTTTGCACCCAGCCGCCTCTGCGGATGGCTGGTGGATCTTCGCAGTGCTGATGCTGCCATTTTATGGCCTTGATTAAGTTCATTAACCAACCTGTAATTATCATCATTTGCTAAACATGGTTAGAGTTCTGGAACATTTCTACCACTATAACTCTTTGCTGAGATGTTTTATTAGACCTCTTTAAATTGTAAAGACCGAGGGAGATACGGGGTAGCAACAGTGTGTGTGTGGTGCCAATCTGTCTCAGCATGCACCAGGGGGGGTCGAGGAAAGCAGACTCAGGCGAGCATCCAGTCATATACTGAGGCCTGCCATGCTGCGTTGGTTTCTGCAAACCCCCATTTAGGGATGCTTCTGCGCGACCATTGATTTAGTACCTTCAAGGTTGCGACTGGTTTCCGTTTATTTCATAGACTTGTATATAAGAAGTGGACGTAGTCACCATGATGTCATCCATTAGTTTGTGGATAGCCGTTTTGAAGCCTCGAATTGGGCATTTTGGCCGTCACCATCTTGTTTTTTTGCAACCACAAATGACACGAGGGGGTGGAGCTAAGTGCAACCGAATGCTGAATAAGACATTTTCAGGCGACCAAAATGTTACAATCAACTTTCATGAATTGAAAACATACTGTGAAAGGGTTAAAGTTAAGTTAAAGACGAAAACACGAACAAATCCCAGACCGGACAACGCCGTGTTCGAGATAGTGATATATGTTTATATACTATATACATTAGGGATGCACCGATACCACTTTTATTCAGGCACAAGTACAAGTACTTACATTTGGGTACTCGCCGATACTGAGTACCGATACGAGTACTTCTCTGTGCCAAAAGACCCTCGTTAACAGCCAGCTGGAGGGTGTGAGCGACACACGGCAGGCTGGGGAGTCCCGCATACGAGGCGGTGCGTCGTGACCGACTCTAGGTCGGCTTGGAAATGTTCGGGGCGAAGGTGGCTCGCGGCCGCAGCTTTACAGCGCCCCCCCGCCCGGACCTCGCCGCACCGTGGACAAAGGGCTGGCTGCACCCTCTCTCCCCGCCAGGGACGGCCCCCTGCTCCCGGTACGACTGTCGAC
Organism: Sebastes umbrosus; assembly: GCF_015220745.1. NCBI lineage: Eukaryota > Metazoa > Chordata > Actinopteri > Perciformes > Sebastidae > Sebastes > Sebastes umbrosus. The sequence goes on along the minus strand of NC_051286.1, from coordinate 28,054,301 downwards.
TGGGGCAGACTGTCATCAGTGTGCCCCAACTGCGTCGTGCCGCCAGATCGGGGCTCGGCCCACGTAAAAGGCGCCAGGGGTCTGGGGCGATGTCGGCAACCCAACCGACCCGTCTCGAAACACGGACCAGGGAGTCTAATGCACGCGCGAGTCAGAGAATGCAAGAAAAACCCCGTGGCGCAATGAAAGTGAGGGCCGGCGCGCGCCGGCTGAGGTGGGATCCTGGCCCAGTGGGGTCGGGCATACCACCGTAAAGTGGTATCAGAGCCATTTTGCGAGTACGAGTACATGAGCACAGTATCGGACCCAATACCCGATACTGGTATCGGTATCGGTGCATCCCTAATTTGAATAATATCATTAAATATATATTTATGTATTTATTTGTTACATTTTCTTTTACAAAGTTAAGAAAACAATGTTTAAGTCCACCCTGATGTTTCTTTACACATAGAAGAATGATCCCGGTCTCTTCCACACAGTGAGGCATACAGCTTATTGAATAAAAACTGGTATTGGATCGGTACCGATACTCAAAGCCCAGGTACCACTATCGGTATCAGGACTGAAAAAGTCGGCACATCCCTAGTTAGAAGGAGATGTTTTCACAGCAATATAAAAAAAGATATTGGAGAGAGAATTATGACCTGTTTATCTTCCTAACACCACCTCTATGTAGCGGTACTGGTATCGGATAGGTACTCAGTATCGACCGATACCTAAAGCCCAGGTATCAGTATCGGTATTGGGACTGAAAGAGTCAGGTGGGTGCATTCCTAGTTAGGGACCTGTCAATCACAATCTAACCCCGCCCTAAAGCATCCCCTGCTTTATGGTCTATTTGACTCTAAATGGGACCATAATTTACTAAATGAACATCATGCTGTATTGAAGAAGACTTGAAACTAGAGATTGAGACCATAAACTCATGTTTACAATGTTTACTGAGGTAATAAATCAAGAGAGAAGTAGGCTCATTTTCTCATAGACTTCTATACAATCAGATTTCTTTTAGCAACCAGAGGAGTCACCCCCTGCTGGCTGGTAGAAAGAATGCAAGTTTAAGGCACTTCTGCATTGGCTTCACGTCTCAGACACGGAGTTGCCCTCTGGTTTATTTCAATATGCTATAAAAATCAACAATGCAGAGCCCTCAAGCTCACCTGAGACAGATAACGCATCACTTTGCTGCCCTTTTTGAATGCCAACCTCACAATATTGCTTTGTGGTAAAGAGGTTATGTGCACTGGACTGCTTTTAAAACTCTCCCTGCTGTGCTTTCAAAGAAGCTCCAACATCCATCTCTGAAGTTAGCTGCCAAACAGCAGCCTTTATACCGCAAGAAATGACTAAAATCACATTTTTTTCAAAGCTTTCAAGTTTGCAGTGTTCATTTTCAGGGCTTTGTTGTGTCACAACATAGCTTTGGAATGTACAGCATTTCAGCAGCCAACTGTCAGATTGTCTCCAACAAACCAGCAAGGTAAGTTTCCAAAATGGTCCCTGCTTGGAACTACATCACTACAGTTCAATAACAACTACGCCATACAAATCAAGTAGAGAGGCTGTCTCTGAAGTTTATGATCAAACTGTAGTG